>NC_137788.1:96392203-96992203 GCF_963383645.1 Muscardinus avellanarius
TTAGAAAAGGCCCTAGCAAAGAGATTAATACAGTCCTCAACACCCTTTTCCAAGGCGCCCTCACATGGCGGGGGAGGGGACTTGAGGGAGGACAAATGTTGCTATAAATTAAATAAAACTGAAATATTTTAGCCAAAACTTTCTTATCAGTCCAGTCAATCAGAGGTGGAGGGCTCGAAACACTGTATCCTCCACTCTGATTTAGCTGCCGTGGCTACTGAGGCCTGCTAAGTGTTGCTTGATAGCCCCTTTGCTTCAGTTCTTGTGCCGCAGACCCTTGAAGGGATGACTTTAGTCCCAAGTTTTTCATGGAGTCGTTCCTGACCAGATGTTGTAAGGTGTTGCCCTAATGCAAACAGCAGGCTTCCTTGTCTTTCCCCAAACGACACTCCAGAAGAGAACTCTTTTTAGTGAAGTGTTATCAGACTGGTTCTCAACGCACTGTGAATGCCCTGAGTACAAAGAGAGCTTATTTGACACATTCTATTATAGATATTGTTCACCAAAAATGAATGCTAAACATCCCATACACCTAACAATTAATTTAGTAGCACAATATATGAAAGAGGTTTGACTATAAAGTAGAATGTCGGGAATCCAGCCCAACAGTGGCGGGGCTTGACGAGATGATGAGTACCAACAACTCGAACACACACACCCACGAGCCGGGAGTCAAGTTAAGCAAGATCTCATTTATTATTTCTCTCCAAGCAATCATATATATAGCACCAAACCACGAGGGGAATTCCCATGGGAAATAGCCTAGCCTATCAGGGATAAAGATCACTAGCACGTAGTTTACAGCCATTCCCAGGCCAGTACATGAGCCATTCATGTGTGCAGAAAGATCCCTTAAAGGTAGAAAGGGAAAAACCGTACAGTCTCCCCACCCATAATGAATGGGGAAACCACGCCTTCGTAGCTTCCTCCAGGTGCCATCTTAGCCCATTTTCTGCTGAATCACTTTACTTAAAGTTTTGCCTTAGGCTGCAGGCCACTCAGGCAGAGGGAGGCTGCATCTCCTTAGGGGCTGTATGGACACACCCCATCAGTAGAACTTTTGCAAATGGATTCAGTTTGCATGATAGTTATTTCATGTTTGGAAGGACAGAGTTGTAGTTGGCTTCTGTCCATTTTATTGAGCATTTTTAGGGCATGGAAAGTTTTCATTTAGTAGACTCCCTGGGCAATTTTGGTTTTACGCCAATTTTTAAATAGAGTCTATAAGCAAGAAAGAAGAGTTTTTAGGCCGGATATAGCCCACATGGCCTCAAATACTGGGATCAGTCTACAGAGCCCTGTCTTTCCCTGTAAATGTCTATTACACAGACAAAAAGACCAATCAATTTCAAGAAAGAATGATTGAAAGTTCATAGGATGTTTAGGAAAAGAAATTAATTTAGATGACATTTCACTACCCAAATGTACATTGGGGATTATCAGATAGATATGTGCAGGCTACCAAGGGGGCTGTACATGTCAAGCCTGGAGCTATGGGCTCGTGTCTTGTTAGATGTACTGGAATGCTACAACACGTGGGCTTGAAAAGTCATAGTGTTTAAAATGGAAAAGGGTACATATACGAATGTAGTCTGCACAAGAAATAAGACCCAACTCTGTTGCAATGCAGCAATGATGGGCTTTGCTTTTGTGGTTCCATTTATCGCTTTTTTACATTAATTTGATCTTCTCTGCTATTACTTCCTATGTAGTTATGGACTTTGTTTGGGAAGTTGGTCTGGTAGAATGCTAGCACAGATATCGTGCTAACTTCATCCCTAAAATAAGAACTGTGTAACTCTTGCCAGGAATTGTAGTTGCATCCATGAAAAAGTCAAAAGGACACCATAACTAGCCTTAATCCAGCCAGAAAGGACTTGTAGAGTACACTGTTTATTGGATTTCTATGCTTTTTTTTGTGAGATTGTGAGTTTATCACACATTGAGATATATATTTTTGGTTCTTTATTTGGCTACTTATTTCTAAGTGGCTGGCACTTCCCATATTGCCATGATTTGCTGTTGGGACCACAGGGCTATAGCGATCAGAGGATAAAAGTAAACAAGGGCAGAGAGACAAGATGAAGCCTGACACTGTGACCCTGCCTCTGGTGCTCACACACAGTAGTAGTGCTCTACAATACGGGTGGAACAAATGGTTGTTTTCCCAATGGCCACTTTATATTCCTTCCTTTTACAAAAAAAAAAAAAAACAGGCACAGGAACATTGCTGTGAACATAATTATGCCAAGCAAGATTTAAAATGCAATTAAGATAAGAAAAGAGGGAACGAGTTAAACTTCAAGTCAGCCCTCAGCTGTCAATATAATACTTCGCACAATCTATTGCCACAGCAGGCACCACGCTTCATAAATGGGATCAAGAACAGAGAATAAATTAGATTTACAGATGCTCATATTTCGAATAGCCATTTACTGTTGATTTAGTGTAAGTTTTCCTCACCCTTATAAAACATCCCTGACAGGTTTTAACCTGTGTTTAAAAATGACCAGGACAGAGTCAGGCGTGATGGCACATACTTGGGAGGCTGAGACAGGAGGACTGCAGGGTCATGGCCAGCCTCAGCTTCTTATTGAAGCCCTCCATAACTTAGTGAGATTTTGTTTCAAAATAAAGACTAAAAAAAAAAAAAAAAAAAAAAAGGGCTGGGGGTGGAGCTCAGAGGTAGAATGTCCCCTGGGGTTCAATCCCCAAAACCACCACCAAGGAAAAAAAAAGAAAGAAAGACCAGGACAGAACACTCATTACATGTCCCCACAACAACTCAGGCACTGTTGCAGTTTATTAACAAGGTTTTTCTAAAACGTACTCAAAAGACTCTCTCTGTAACTTTTTTCCATTGACCTGCTTCCTCCTATCTGGAATTATGCTGAAAGAAGCAAATCTTCTTTCTGTACATTAGCTTTTCAAATTTTGTTCAGGCTGAAAACCCCCTAGTTCTTTAAACAAACAAAACAAAAGAAACAAAAACAAACAACATTCCTGTTTTCCCCTGCCAATTCATACTTCAAGGGACTCTGAGATATAAAATATTATGGATGCTAAGAGTAGATATGTCATTTTTCTCATTAGCAATGACTGATTAGAAAAAAATAGCCAAAGATTATCTTTTAAAAATGGCCAAAAATAGCCGGGCATGGTGGCGCACGCCTATAATCCCAGTATTAGGGAGGGTGAGACAGGATCTCAGGTTTGTGGCCAGCCTCAGCAACGTAGTGAGACCCTGTTTCAAAATAATAAATAAAATAGGGCTGAAGTTGTGCCTCAGAGGTACAAGGCCTCTGGGTTCAAGTCCCCAGTACCGCAATCAATGAGTGAATGAGTGAATGAATAAATAAATGAATATAAATAAATAAAAAATGGCCAAAAATAGTATTTCGTTATATTACAAACTGATAACCCATCCCAGAAAGGCATCCTGGATGAGTTTGGTTGTTAAGTTTCTTTCTGCTCTAGAACTGCATTTATAATAGACATGATGGCACAGGTACAATGCTGTCAGCAAACTCTGAAAATCTATGCTGCAACCACCTAGAGACAGCACGTGCAAAACAATCATATATCATTTTAACATATGTATTTGGGACCCTGGAAGTTCCTCAAACTTTACATCATCAATTATCTTTAAGACAATATGATTCAAATGGCTTGGCCAAAATCAACCTCCTGCCAGAGGTTTAGTTTAGTTTGTCTTGTTTTATTCCCTACAACAAATACTTTGTTCTACACCTCAGTGCACCCTTAATATTTAAATATGGGCAATTTCACCCTTTAATTTTTGTTCACACTAGTAATTGTACTCTGTCTTAAGTCAGAAGTCTCCAAAAGTTGGCTTAGATGCATAAATGATTAACACACAGAAGAAAAAATCTGCCAATATTAAAAAATGATGGTTAGACTCCAATAATAGTCACATGCAAGTATGTGGAACACTAAGGTAAATAAGGGAAGGTGAGATGAAGGGAGGGAGGGAGAGAGGGAGAAAGAGAGAGGAAGGCTGGTTTTGAAAAGGGGGACCTGAAGCTGGGCAAGGTGGCACACACTTGTATTTCCAGCATTTGGTAGGCTGAGACAGGAGGATCATGATTCACAGACAGCCTCAGCTACTTAGTGAGGCGCTTTGCAACTAATTGAGACCCTGTTTCAAAATAAAGAATAAAAAATAGGGCTAGGGGTGTAGTTCAGAGGTAGGATGTCCCTAGGTTATCCCAGTATCACAAAAAAAGGGGGCTCATACCTTCTGAGCCCAAATTTACAAGGGGCACCTGAAAAGGACATTTTTTTCCAAGTCTGATTTCAGTGCTACTAAGAGTGACACATAGCAAAAAATTATTATTATTTATTTATTTATTTATTTATGTTAGTGGTACTAGGGATGGAACCCAGGGGCCTTCTAACTCTGGGCTATACTCCCAGACCTATCTTTTTTATATTTTTTATTTGTAAACAGGGTCTCTTAAGCCAACTGAGGCTGGCATCGAACCTGCACGATCCTCCTGTCTCAGCCTCCCAAGCGCGGGGATTATAAGCGTGAGCCACCACACTGGCCAAAAAGTTATTTTCAAAAGATGTTTATAAAAAATGTTAACCCAGGTGTGGTGGCTCACACTTGTAATCCCAGCATTTGGGAGGCTGAGACAGAAGGATCGCAGGTTTGTGGCCAGCCTTAGCTACTTATGGAGGCCCTCTGCAACTCAGTGAGACTCCGCTTCAAAATAAAAAATAATAGGGCTGGAAGTGTAGCTTAGAGGTAGTATGGCTGGGTTTCAGACGTAGTACTGCAAGAAACAAAAGTTAATTCCAGCTGTGCGTGGTGACTCATGCCTGTAATCCCAGTATTTAGGAGAATGAGACAGAAGAATTAGGGATTCGGGGGCAGCACAGTAAAGAGTCCTTGTTTCAAAATAAAGAATAAGAAGGGCTCAGGTGTAGCAGCTCAGAGGTAGAATGCTCCCGGGTCCAATCACCAGTATTGCACCCACAAAAAAACATTGATTCTAAATACTATTAGAAAATTTGCCAGATATAAATTATTTCATTAATAATTTTCACTAACCCCTCAAGCTTCAACCTTCACAGTGAATTATACCAATTCCAGCCACTGTGCCTTGTAAGCAGGACAAGAAGAGTGATCGCCACAATATAGATTAGCATCTACTCACCATGCTGGTATCCCTGCCTAGTGCAACGGGCTTCCCCGGGGCAATAACTTAAAGGAGACCGCTGCCTAGTAGATAAATGGGCTGTCAGTAATGTGCTGGCCTTTCACCTCTGAGCCCTAATTTAAAATCTAAACACAGCCACGTTAAAAAATTAATTAGTTTTACAAGACAAGACGTTGGAGGATTTACTTGTCTTATCCTGAGAAACTGACCACAGGCATATCATATCGGTTCGTTCGGTTCGGTAATGGTGACAGTTTCAGATCAGAGCCAGGGTGAAGTTTTTATCCTCAAATAGCCTAATGTCGGTGCGCAGAACAGACTGGTGAATGCAAAAGCAGCTATGGTTGAGCGTGGGTTCCTATGCAGTGTGAACTTAAAAGAAATTCCTATCCACAAGAACTTAGAACATTTTGTTTTCATAAGTAGGACCCTTAGATATATATTTTGTTTGTTCTACAGCTTTCCTAGCGGTGACTTCTAAATTTTAGCCGGGTTTTGCAACCTCATCTTCCTTATGGATCTGTACACGAAGCACTGTGACCAACATCCACTGAGACCAACCTTGCTTTTGAGAAAACTACAGTGAAGTGCTACTTGTATCATGCTGACAAAACCCTCTTTGAATTAACAGCTGAGCTGGGCATGGTGCACACCCTTAATCCCATTAAGCCTGAGGTTGACACTGGAAGATCTAAGGTTCAAGGCCAGCCCTGCAATGCAGTGAGGCCTTCAGCATCTTAGGAAGACCCTGTTTCAAAAAATAAAAATGGGTGGGGGCGTAGCATGGAGATAAAAAGCCCCTGGGTCCAATCTCTAGTTAAAAAAAAAAAAAAGAAAAGAAAAATTAACACCTGTGCCCTTCCTGGTACAATCTCAGCAGCAGGTCCTGAAGACCAGGGAGGGCTGAGGGGCCTAGACTGCTGGGTGCTGGGCCTTCCCTGCCCATCACACCTTACAGGGCTCTTTCCAAGAACACACTGTTCTTTCCCTAACTTTCTGGTCTTCCTAGAGGAGCAAAAGGAGCCTCCAAATGGAAACCATCTGCTACAACAGAAGCAGACAATTTGGTGGAAAACAAACCAGTGTAAAGAACTAATTGTTCATGAAGGGAACACTCTGCCTCAATGATTTTTTAAAATTTTCACCCAGAGAAGCCTTCTTTACTTTTATAAACAATGATGAGTCAAATGAAGGAAATAGTCACTGCTCATATAAAAACCAGGATCAGGCACGGAAGCCTTCCCTCAGCTTCATAAACACCAACTACTCACTGTTTGGCACTGCCTGGCAGAATATTAGCGAACTGTGGCTCCAGGTTGAAAGGCCTTTTGGAAGTTTTAAAATTATAATGTAATAAAAAGATGTTATGGACTACTTTTAAGTCCATGTGAATTTAATGTCCTGTTTCATTGTGTATGTACGTGTTAGTGAACCAATGATATTTCCCCACAACCTTTAAATAAGATCAGAACTCCAGAAGGACATGCCACAAATTCAGCAGATCCTGAGCAAAGGACAATTTTCAGGTGAGTGCATTTTGAAGCGCACAGCCCTTAGCTCTCTCCCCATCTTCTTTAAAGACAGAAAAAGAACACAGGCCACCGCCAATAAGAGCAACATCTCCTAGTCTCATTACCTTATTTTCCACATTATAAAGTTAGGAACCAAAACAGTAAATAAATCATCTAAAGTCAAGCTACTAGTTAGACACAGAAATGGAACCGGAACTCAATTTACTGACCCATAGTTCATGGCAGCCGCTCCCTGCAGGGGGCTGTAGCAGTGCGGCGGTCTCCTAACATGGACAGATGGATGCACGATTCAGCATGATCCAAGTCACGCCTGGGCACTCAGTGCTGTCCCAGAAAAGGAGGAATAGAAATCCCCTTTAAGAGGCAAAAAACTGACAGAGCTCCCACAATCAGCTTAATTCTAGGAGGAAGGCAATGAATCTTATTGGTATACTCTCAAGTGGAGCCTCAAAAACCCTTAATTAAAAACTAAAAGTAAAGCTAAATACTGCCCTGGATCATCTATGGAATTCAGCGCTGAACATGTCCGCAGGCAACTCTATGGATCTTTTTGTACAAGTAGTTGCAAGTAGTTCTAGCCACCAAAAGTTATCATTTAAGCCACATCACTCTTTGCTGCTGACCACACCAAAGTGCTTCAGGGATGGTGATGAAGCCAAAGACTGCAATAAATAGGCTGAAAATGGAGACATCAGCGGCTAGAGGGGGGTGAAAGGAGACTGCCAAATGGGCATTTCTGACTAAAGAGGGCATTTCTGACTAAAGAGGATAAGCCAGAAGGTCAGATTTGCTCTAACAGAACCAGAGAGCAGAGGCAGATGAGTGAGTCAGTAGAGCACACTCTAACTAACTCCTAAGAAGAAATGCTCACTGGGATCTCTCATCTCCAGTATTATTGCTCCAAAGGGATTTGTTCAAAGCCTACTGTACTTTCCTTGACGGAAAGTACTAATGTCCAGAGACAACTTCTTGGGCTGCCTTCTTGCTCTCCTGGCAGTCTATTATTCCCCAGTACAGCTGACCTTGCTCCTTTCCTCCAACCAAAACGAAGCTTTAAAAATCCAGTCATAAGAGAGAGCTGAAGGATAGGACAGAGTAAATGTAAAATAGATTGAGGCATTTTACGATGACCTAGTTTTCCTTCTTTGATCTAGAGGTTAATTCATTTATTCAACAAATATTTATACATCATTCTTTCCTAGACACTGGGAATATACCTATGAAAAATACTAACCATGACTATCCCTCATGAACATTGTATTTTAGTGGAGGAGACAAACACAAAAGCAAGCAGATAAATGCCATAAAAGCAGATATAACTATTATAAAAAAAAAGCATTTAAAAAAGATACTGGATTATAGTGTGAATGGGTGTGGGGAAGGAGGGGGGGAATAGGGCTTTTTTTTTTTTTAAGGAAGGTGAGCAGGTCATGCTTAGGACCTGATAGGAAGGCTGTAAGAACAGGAGTAGGGGTTTAATAGTCTAAATGAACCATAAAGACTCTGAGACTGAAATGAGCTTGAAGTACTGAGGGACAGGAAAGGAGGTCAGTGACATGCACGTAAAGAGTGAGATTTAAAATTGATAATGTGAAGTCTTGAGGGCTGAGTCCGTTTCATGATGCCTTTCCTATACTAATTTTGTTGCATTATTTCAAATTCATGGAGCAGATAAAGTGCTCATGAACCTGCTGTATCTTCTTCCTGGATGCTCTGCACGTCCACCACACCCACACCAAGCGAGATCAAAACGGCTGACCTCTCCTCTCTTCAAAGCTCAAATATCACTTCATCTAAGAAACCCACTGCTCTAGACTGAATGTTTATGTCCTCTCCCTGAGTGTATGTGTTCCTACCTACTCCCCAGTGTGATGGTACTAGGAGGTGGGCCCTATGTGCTCTCTGAATGAGGTAAGTTCCCTTATCAGAGATCCTAGCACTCCCTCACTCTTCCTCCACCAGGGGCCACGGCCAGCCCATGGTCATCTAGGAACCCGGAAGTAGATTTTCACTGGACACAGAATCTGTCTGCACCTTGACCTTGGATTTCTCAGCCTATGGGACTATGAGAAATAAATTTCTGCTGTTGATAAGCTACTAACTTTATGTTGTTCTGTTGTAGCCGCTTAAATGAACTCAACACATTTACCACACACCTTTAAGTGCTATAAACATACACTTTTATAGATACTCATGCTTATTGCTTCAAAACCACTTATTACACTAAAATCATTTACTTAGCTGATCTAAGATACATGTGTCCAAACATAAACACCTTTCTATATACAGTCTTGGTGCAGTTTGTATACTAGACAGTGACACATTAATTTGTTTTCTTTACCTCAGTGGATTAATTTTAGAAAAAAAAGAAGAAAGCTGGTGATTCTCCTCCTCCTAAAACCACCCTTAGACCTCTCTCCCTTAGACCTCCAAACTACCTCTCAGAGAAAACCACTTCTCACCTTCATTTCTACCTCCCAGTTCAAGCATTGTCTTTCTAACTGACCTTCCCTGGTCAACTTTTATAATGCTTGACCATCCTGCATATAGAAGCCTAATATCTTAAAAATATGAATCATACAAAACTTTCTCCTATTAAGCCTTTCCTGCTATCCTGAGAATTAAATCTTTACTCCTGGACATCACCTACAAGACTACTTTTCTAGCTCTGGGTAACTTTCCAGTCTCATCCTATTCCAATCTCATACCTGTTCTCTACTTTAGTTCTACTGACCATCTTA
This sequence comes from Muscardinus avellanarius, assembly GCF_963383645.1. Taxonomy (NCBI): domain Eukaryota; kingdom Metazoa; phylum Chordata; class Mammalia; order Rodentia; family Gliridae; genus Muscardinus; species Muscardinus avellanarius. The sequence continues at coordinate 96,401,663 of NC_137788.1, forward strand.
TAGTTGCTTATACTCCCTTAGCAAATATTGGGCCTGGTCAAGACAGTCACATTATATATTTATTTATTTTTTGCAGGTCTGGGATGGAACCCAGGGACATTTGACCTCCGAGCTACACCCTCTGCCCCATTTTTTATTCTTTATTTTGAATCCAGGTCTCACTGAGTTGCAGAGGAACTCACTAAGTAGCTGAGGCTGTCTGCGAACCGCGATCCTCAGGCCTCAGCCTCCCGAATGCTGGGATTACAAGTGTGCGCCATCGCGCCCAGCCGTCACATTATATATTTATAATGCACATAGCTACTTGTTAACTTGTTATTTGTCTCTTCACCTTTTCTGTATACTTGTACTGCTTAAATTTATGACAAACATGATTTTAATAATCAAATTAAGTTTACAATAATAAAAATATTGTCTGTTTTTATTGACACTAAAAACAAACCAACACCTTATCATTAGTTTTGACTTGATTTAAAATTGTTTGTATTCATTTGTGCTTTTACTCCTATTTATATGCTTCATATAGGTAAAATTTTGCCTGAAAATTGTTTGTGTGTGGAGGGAGTGAGGGTACTGAATATTGAACCTAGCAGCATCCTACCCCTAGTCTTATTTTATTTATTTATTTATTTATTCATTCATTCATTCATTCAATCATTCAATCATTCACTTATTCAGAAACAGAATCTCGGTAAGTTACTACCTGCTGTCTTTGACTTGTGATTCTCCTGTCTCAGACTTCAAAGTACTGGGATAATAGGCCTGTGCTGCTATAACCAGTTAAAATAAAATTGTTTTTAACAGGCAAAATTGCTAATACATTTCTTTAAACTCTAAATAATGACACTCTTAATTTATGCTTATTCTAAATATACTTTATATTGCTTGCATCCTTTATAGTAAAAATTCAAATGACATTATTACTCCTATAGTTAGTTATTTCTTGATTTTCTCTTTTTCTCTCTTCTTCTTCTACTTCTTCTTTTGGACCTCTCTCCTTCCTGTGATATACCACCTTGAGCAACAGAGAGCATTTCAATGCATCCCCAAAAGATTCAGATTTGTTCAGGCATAGCTTATTGATTTGTAAGTTAAAATGAAGAGCATGTGCAATTGGTATCCTTAGCTGGCAAAGTTTCAGAGAAAGCAAATAACCCTGGACCATCATTTTGATGTGCTGATATATATATATTTTTGCAGGTCTGGGGATGAAACCCGGGGGCATTTGACCTCCGAGCTACACCCTCTGCCCTAGTTTTTTTATTCTTTAATTTGAAACTGGGTCTCACTAAGTTGCGGAGCACCTCACTAAGTAGCTGAGGCTGTCCGCGAACCACAATCCTCTGGTCTCGGCCTCCTGAATGCTGGGATTACAAGCGTGCACCACCACGCCCGGCTTGTGCTGATATTTTTAAGAGGCTAGAGAACCCTTAGGTCAGAGATCACCAATCAACTATATGCATAATCATGCACTTAAATGGATCAATCTCTTTACCCTTCTTAAGAATGCTCTTCCAAGATAGACTTCTGAAATGGGACACAGAAGAAACAGAAGAGCACGGCACTACACTGGAAATATTAGCTGGGAGGAACTTCCAACTGGTTCCATCACTGCAAACTTTTCACATTCTGAGGATCCATCACCATTAAAATATCTAACTGGTATTAACCGGGCATTGCGGTGCACTCCTGTAATACAATACTTGGGAGGCTGAGACTGAAGGATCACAGATTCAAGGACAGCCTCAGCAAGTAGTGAGACTCTTATCAACCTAGGGAGACCCTGATTCAAAATAAAGATTAAAGAAAAGGGCTGGAGGTGTAGTTCAGAGGTAGAATGCCCCTGAGTTTAATCCTAAATACCACCACCAGAAAAAAGAAAAAAATATCTAACTGGTAACTCAAGGTCATTTATTTGGAATTGCTTATCTTTTCTCATTAACCTTTTCTTGAAGTAAGAATAGTAATTCAAGTCAGTTAAAACCATTTACTTAGAAATGTATAGGTTTAGAGATGAGCAAAGTAAGTATTAAAAATATGAGCTTAAAAACAAGTGAATGTATATTACTCCAAACCAGCAATGTTTCATTGGAAGAGATTGTCTGTCTGTCTGTCTGTCTGTCTGTCTCTCTTTCTGTGACATTAAGAATGGAACTCAGGGACATTTTATCTCTAAGCTCTATCCCTAGCTCTATTTTATTTTTTGTTTTGAAACAGGGTCATTCTAGGTTGCTCACAGCTAAGTTGCTGAGATTGGCTTCCAACCCATGACCCTCCTGTCTCAGTCATCTATGCACAGGGATCCCAGGGGTGCACCAACACACCCAGTTTATATCCTTGTTTTGATGTGGTAACATTTTTGTTTAAATTCCCTTTCATCGATGCCAAAGATTAACAGACACAGACGGCCAACATATCTACCTAAGAATACACATAAACTAAAAAAAAAAAAAAAAAAAAAAAAAAAAAACACTTGGCCCTGTCTCAGGAACATTCCTTTTTAATATTGTCTATAGTAAGGAGAAAGAAAAAGAACAGAAACCATGCTGATTTTTGTATTCTTTTGAAATAATACTGACCTGGCAATGGAAATGCTATGCACTTGTACAGAATAGAGTCAGTATCAAAGAAAGTTCTTGGGATAATTTAGTCAAATGCTCTCATTTACATCTGAGATAATTTAAATCCAGTAGCTTACAAGTAGCTAAAAGCAAAAATGATGTTTTTTTCCAACAGAATCCTGCATGACAAAAAAAGGAAGATTATAAAAAGGTCTATAAAGATTATAAGAAGGTCTGTAACAAACACAAGATTGTTTCAGGTTTTCTAAAGAAAACCGAACTTATCAGATTCCTTCCCCCCCCCCCCAGGAAGAATGATAGTTTTACAAGTAACAACAGACCCATAAGACCCATAAGAAGTTCTGAGATTTAGTTTCACCATTTTTATAGCTTTGGAATCTTCATAATGGGCATATATATTCTGCCTCTTTCCTATAAATTATCTGAAAATACTAAAAACTTAAGGCATTCATCTATAAGTTTTGTCACAACTTGCTAAAAATATTTGAGTTGTGAGTAGAATATTGATTTTAAGAACAATATTGGTATTTCTCTGTCCTTCAAACCTTGACTGTTATTTTTCTCTCTTACTGGAAAAATATCACTTCTTTTTCTGACTTTCTTTTTTCCTTTTTTCCTTTTCTAAACTTTTTTATAGTTAGCCTAATTCTCTCCCCAAGGTTTTAGCTTTCCATTTATTATTTGTTTAAACAACATCCTATATCAGCCTTATATTCAAGATTATGTTATAGTTTCAATTTTTTTCAAATATAGCATAATAAGCACTTAAAGTGATTAGACAGAAATATGGTTCCTGCTAATCATCTGAAAAATAATAATGAATGGTATCTACACTCTAAGGGAATAATAAAATATAAAAATAATAATTATCAAAGCATAAACTGGATTACAAAGAAAAACACAATGTTAAAATAGTAAGACACTGTGCCAAGAAGTTACCAATCATCTGGAAAGCGGTTTGCATTGGTAAAAGCAGAAGAGATATCAAAATAGAACTGCCAACTCTGGCTTATTTCTCAAAACATTGGTGACAACTGTCAAAGAGTTCACACGCAACTGGTTTACAAAGGTATCGCAACAGATCCCGCAATGCACTGACCAGGGCACAGCACTCTACACTGAGCCGCTGATTCTTCTCTGGCCTTATCACAGTGAGAATCTGCTGCCTGATAAAGGGTCTGCTTATTTCCCTTATGTGTTTCCTGCTCTTCAGTTACAACAAAATTTTCTAGGGCAACAAGCAAACTTTTCCTTTTTTGCCGATATCTTGTTGCTCACCCCATTACAGAAGAGTGATGTATACTGGGTTACATCATAGGAAAGAGTGATGTATACTGGGTTAAACCATAGGAATTGGCTGTGGGCTATTTTTTAACCATGAAAAAAGACAATTTTCTATACTTTAACCTATATGTGTAAAAATAATTCTTTCAAAAGCCATGTATTCGGTACCAAACATGCATGGGATTATAACAAAAGGCCTGTAAAGGTCAAGTATGACAAAGCAGGCATAATTCTGTTTAGAAAAGTTTATTTCCTATAAATCTGCACTTCGATATTGGTTCTATGGAGCAATACTAATTAGTAACTCTTTGTCCAACAAGTTGAGTAAACACTTGTTGGGTTGTGTGTTCCCATCTACCTTGGGGGTTACAAACTATTTGAAAAATATATCTATGGTATTTTTCAGATTGCTACAGCAAAGATATTATATTTTGCCCTTTAAGCTAGGGAATATAATTAGTGACTGTAGAATTCCTATTTTCTCTTCCATAAATTTTTTCCTTCTATATAAAACAAGTGTTTTATCCATTACAACATCACAGAATAATTGTTTTAGACTAGAGACTACTTCACTTTGCTCTGTTAACTCTTAGCACAATGCTTGGAATATAGTAAACACTGAGGATTTTCTTTTTATTTTGTGCAAGTCTAATGTGAATTTTTAAATAAATACATTTGATACACCCAAGTTAATATTTCTTTTTCCTTCATCTTCAAATATTTAAGAATTTACGATGTTTGTTTTTAAAATCACTTCTATTTAACCACTAAAAAATATAAATTGTGGCAAGGACTTCTGCTGTTTTATTACCACACTGAATTACATAACCAAGAGGGCAGGCAAATACAAAACTAAAAAGAAAAATCCAGAGTGTCTGCTTGAATACCTAAAGGAATACCTTACTTCTCATATTCTAAGAAATTTCTAGAGACTATTTGACCAGATAGATGAACTCACAAGCCACTTCTCAAGAGTACCAGATATACCAAGCTATCCACTGACTTCCAAATTGCTTTTGTTTCCATTTTCTACCTCCCGAGTAAAAAGATCATTAAAGAATATACATCTGTTTCTGACAAGTTTCACCAAGACCAAATATGATGATTTTACGCAAAGCTGAAAGGTAGGTTATGAAAGCAGTTTGCAAAGGTATAAGTATTTTGCCCCTGGGAAAACAATGTTTTGGAGTCTACAGATGTTTAAAACACATTCTTCTCTTATGTACGGTTGGTTCCTTGACTTATTGTTGGCTGTTTCACTGACTCATGAAATATGCCAGGAATTAGAGTTGCAATGATGAGTGAGAAAGTTCTTTGCTTGGGAGTTTAGAGCCCAACAGAGGACAGACACACCCCCTCTGACACAGAGAGGAAATGCTGCGGAAGCAATGAGCAGAGGGAAGGAGAGAGACAGAGGAGACTGAGCTAGAACTAGAGAGTCAGAGGGCTGGAGCAGACATCAGGAAGGGCACCTATCTGGCATCACATGTAACAGGCACAAATCTCGGTGAGCGATTGTCTCCCTTCAGCAGGACCCTGCAGTTCTCCTGAGCCAGTGAAGGAAGGTACATTCAGACTTTAGCAAAACAATGGATCAAAGGCAAGGCCACAGAGGACAGCCCAGGGAGCAGGCAGCAAACCCAGGAGCAGTTGCTGAGCAGAAAGTGCAAGGGCCAGGAGATCTCCCAGGCTCCAGTGAGAGAAGAGGGCATTTGGGTATATATAATATTTTTAAAATGTACAACTGTGGATAATGACAAGAGCCCATGGCTGTGGAGACAAAGGGCTGAGGCAGGACAGGGGCCCAGGTCACTGGAGGTGAAAACATCAAGCTCAGGTGACAGGAGAGAGCTCAGTTTGAATGAGTCACCTACACAGAAGCCACTCCAGTAGAAGGCAGTTCATCCTTTCGGTGCCTGCAATAAATATGGAGAGGAGGCCAAGAGGGTGGTATGGTATAATCATCGAGAACACAACTTTGGGTTAAACAGGCCTAAGGTTTGAGTCCTATAAATCCTCGTTTCCACGTCAGGGGACACTGACATTACTAGAGAGGCTTCTGTGCAATGATGATACATGAAGCACGTAGCACAATGCCTGGTCTGGATCAACGAAAAGCCTGTCCCTTCGCTATTACCAGATTTTTTTTCTGTGATATGTTATTTACATGAACATAGTCTGTATGAAAATAAACCTATGGTTCAAAATACTGCAAAAATGAGAAAAAGGTGTATCAACTAATGGTAATACCAAGAAATCTCAATACAAAATGCTTTTTATTCTGATACAATTACTAAAAAGTATAGTAATTAAAGCCCTAATGATACAGAAATAAACAACTGGAAGAGATTAGAGAAAGAAATTAGAGAGCCTAGAAATAAGTTTTATGTATTTGGTTGAAATAGACAGAGGTGTGAAAAATAAGACATCAGAGACTTTTGGTTTTGTTTTTTGTGTTTTTTTTTTTTGTTTGTTTGGTTTTTTTTTTTTTTTTTTTTTGCCCTTTGGTACTGGGAATTGAACCCGGGGAAATTTTACCTCTCAGCCACACCCCAGCACTTTTTATTTTGAAACAGGGTCACCTTAAGTTGCTAAGGGTCTCATTAAATTGCTGAGGCTAGCCTTGAACATGTGATCCTTCTGTCTCGGCTTCTCAAGTACTGGGGTTACAGGATGCACCACCGCACAACTGGCTAAAATATCAGAGATTTTGAAAATATATTAAAGTACTTTTATGATGTTAGGTATAGAAAGAATGCTTAAAGAAGACATAAAAAGACACAATAAAAGTAAAGAACAAATTTCCACTAAAATGAAAAACTCTGAAAAATAACAAAAACCCAGATGCATGCAATTAAATTAACTAGAAGCTTAGTGCCCAAAATGTATGATGAACTCCTAAAAATCAGAAGAAAAAATAAAAAGCCCAATGAGAAATTATGAAAGTAATATGAACAAATACCTAACAGGCAAGAAAAACTGAATAAATTTTAAATATGTGATAAAATATTCACTGTCAGCTACTTATTACTAGGGGAAAAATTGATTTATACCTTTTATGTTGGTAACAACTTATAAATCAATTACACTAAAACTTGAAATGTAAAAAAAGGAGCATTTTGATTAGGACCTAATAAAAAGTAAAAATTTAATATTTACCTCTTAATGGCAAGTACAAATGCATCTACCACATTACTTTGGATATGTTTGAAATGTATTACAAATATACTTTGAATTTTTATTAGAGGTGCTTTAACAAAGTAATACTTTGAAGAATTTCAAATCACTTTTTAAAGCGGTATAACCTGTGTTCACCATGCATGCTCCAAAACACATAGTATAAATAGTATTTTCAGTGAATAAAATTAGCAAATGCAACTTGCTATGTACAGAAATAGTGCTGCTGCTGTTCCAACTTTATTTAAATTTTCACCATTTAATTTTACCTGCGTTTGTTAGATAAGATGCAATGAATGGCAACAGAAAATATCCAACTGATAATGAGTATGAGTTTCTATTAAAGAGAAATTATCCCAGCTCCCCAAGCTGGCTGCAGTATCTCTTCCTCTCTGTATCTCTGAACACCTGTGGCAGTCCTCCAGTAATGCCCCTGGCAGCGAGGGTCATCAGCAAGTAGGATATTAATAAAGGGAACTGCTGCGTACAAGCCTAACCTCCAACCTCAGCGCAGCCTACAACTCATTCTTCAGGCAAGACAATCTCTTGGTTTCTTGAATAATTAAAGCAGGATTTCAGCTTATGAAAAATAAAACAACAATCTAACAGGTTACGTCAATACTGTACAAAGGTGACATTTATGAGCAAATTCTATATCTAATAAAGCCATGGCCAGAAAATAAAACTCTATTTTTTTTTAGGCAGAATTTAAAATTTCATAGCCTACATTCTCTTTACTTTCCCTTTCTTGGCTATATATCAAGTAATAATGAGCTGATGGAAGAGAACTGCTAAGAAAGAATTGTTATACACAGGGACTTAATCCTTCTTGACATTTTGTCCTGAGAGTTGCCTCTGGGTATATATTTTCTTAGAAACAACAGTGGCTCAAATAACCTTGAATAAACTACTTCTGATCAGGGATGACAGTGATACAGAGGTCAACCGAAGTTCCACACAGCTACAGACAATTTAGTGCAAAAAGACTGTGACGGGCTTCTGGGATTCACGGGGCACATCTTATAATGGATGATCTATTAATAGTAAACATGAAATGGGGGGATTAAAACAGCATCTTCATACTCAGTATTCAGTGTTATTTTCAAGTGCTTCACAGGTATTGTTAAAAATGTATGACTAGCCGGGCGTGGTGGCGCACACTTGTAATCCCAGCATTCAGGAGGCTGAGACAGGAGGATCATGGTTTGAGCACAGCCTCTGCTACTTAGTGAGGCCCTCTGCAACTCAGTGAGACCCGGTTTCAAAATAAAGAATAAAAAATAGGGCTGGGGCTATAGCTCGGAGGTCAAATGCCCCTGGGTTCCATCTCCAGACCCGCCAAAAAAAAAAAAAAAGTATGACTAAACACTTAAAACACTCAACCATTTCATTAGTAAACCCATACAAGAGAAATTCCTCATCAGCAGCTCTTAGTTCAACCACACAGGAGGAATATAATTAGAAAAATCTGTAGTTTAGGTCCCAGTTTTGATTCTGGCATATAATTTATACGAGGGTGGGAACATTTCATTAAATATCATTTTGCCTCAATTCCCTTACTGGGGACAACTTTTCTTTTTCTTTTTTTTTTTTTTTTTTGGTGGTACTGGGGTTCCTGGAAGCCCTTCTACCTCCGGGCTACACTCCCAGACCTATTTTTACATTTTTATTTGGAAACAGGGTCTCCTAAGCCAGCGCGCGAGGCTGGCTTCGAACCTGCGCGATCCTCCTGTCTCTGCCTCCCAAGCGCGGGGATTACAAGTGTGCGCCACCACGTCCGGCTGGGGGGACAACTTTTCAATAACTCCTTTTAATGGAAAAAAATCCTGTTCAAAAGAATGATCGTAATAAAGTTACTAGCATATATAACTGCAGAAAGTACAATTATACAAACATATGACTAAAGAATAAAAGGCTTGATTTATTACTTTGAAGCGACAAATAGGAAGTGAGACTGAGGATTAAATTCATCAAAGAAATTTACTTTTGTAAATAAGTGGCTGCAGATGTGCCTGTTAAAAAGAAGAACCACTTAACATGTTTAAGCATTCTATAGATTCCAGCACTTTTTAATGTCGAAAGAGAAAAACACTTGGGATTCCAAAGTTTCTTCTTTATATCACTCAGAAGTACTGACAACACGAAAGCTGTTTTAATGCAGAAACACTTATATTTTTATATAAATGTAACTATATATACATATAAATACAAAACTTTTATATTTTTACACAATACCCTTGGCTCTCTAGAAATGAATGCCATTTTTTAAAGAAAATACTGAGCTGCTACTTACAATGTATCAGCTACTGTTACCTTTGTTTTCTGTTGAAAATTTATTTTCATGAATGAGTCTAAAAATGCAAACACCCTTCTATAAAATCTATTGATTAGATAACAAAAGCTCCATTGAGGAATAAAAAGAGTGTGTGAGAGTTAAACTAGACCTTTCCCATCTCCCATCCTCATGATCATAAATGACAGATCAACAGAATCTTACCAAATGTAAAAGGACAAATATTTACACCTTTTTTTTCCCACTTCTCCACAGAGGAGTTTCCCTCACGCTGCCATGGAGAGAGCGGAGGAGGGGGAGGAATCTCCAACAACTGAAATTAAAATGTTTTGGCATGTAGAAAGTATTCCCACAGATAATATGATTCATGTTTAATGTATTCCTTTCCCCACTTTGTTTTTTTTTCTGCCAGTTTATTCCCTCTTGTGCCAGTTTCAGGTTCTAACATGTTGAGCCCTGCAATGCTTAGAAAGGGGGATGTGTTTCTTTGCATTTCCTTTCACGTAGCAATTATTCTTTGAATGGGGTCCATAGTGAATACCACTCTCAAGGCACTAAACTTGAAGATTTCACTTTTGCTTCACTGGGTTATATAATTGTTATTTTCATCTTAATTATCCCAAGTGAGTGGGAAGGCATTTTGAGATTTGACTTTCTTGGCTTTGAAACAAGGTAACTAGAAAAGAAACAAATTTATATGCCAGTTTTTTTTTTTTTTTTAGGCATTTATCTATCTCTTTACAGAAAGACAGAAATACATACCAGGACCCAACAGTGACCAGTGGTCTTACAGCTTCCCTCGTGGACCCAAATACATTCCATTTTCCTTTTTATAATAGAATGCATCACTCAGTATGGCTGCAAAGTGGAGATAATTTATCTCTTGGTATTTCAGCTATGGGTTATGCTTAGTCTTCTTTTCCTAAAGCATCCATTCATCCCTGCATTTAATTTTCTTCAAAACCTACCATGTACTTACTCTTGTGCTTAGAATGGTAATAACAAGATAGGATTGTCCTTGTCCTCACAAAGCTTAGAGTCTAATGGAGAAAAGGAAAGGATATAGGCCATCGTTATAAAGTATAACTGAGTTTTAAAATATGAAATGGCAAATGCCACCAAAGCATATGGTGAGAGAATATAACCTCATCAGTTCAGGGGAAAGACCTACAATGGAGTCAGCCCAGTTACCAAGAGAGCTTGCAACAGGACTGTGACTCTGGTTTATGTAATGCAAAAGACTTTAAAATACTCTTATTAAAATCATGAAAATGTATTGAATATTAAATAACAAAGAGCCAATTTCTAAAATATGATTAGGATTATCTTTCAAACATCCATCGTAGCAGTTATGATGTAAATAATTGGAAACAATATAAATGAATAGCAATAGGGAATTGGATAAATTACATCTAGGGTGCATTCCTATCATTCAATATCAAGCTGAAATTGAAAGATAATGTTAAAGAAGATTATTATCATTCTATATGGAATCATGCCCAAATATGATATTGAGGGAGAAAAGAAGCAACTTACAAAACAGCAGGGAACACAGTAAGATTTCATTTCTGTTTTTTAAAATACAGAAGCCCAGAAATGAGTCTGTAGACACATGCCACATGCTAATAACAGTGACATTAGGCTTCTAAACTCACAAGAATTTTTGTTGATTTGAATTTTTTAAATTTCATATAATTAACATCTCTTTATGATTATATTTAATAAAAAAGTTCTGGTGGTAATAGTAAACAAAATCCTTTGATGACATCCTTGTTACTTAAGAAGCAAAGTTCAAAAATCCTCCTCACACCATCAGAGACACAAGCACTTGCACTCTCCTGCTACATCAGTCTAGTCCCAGCCACCAGAGCTGCACCTGGTCCATACAGCATACTCTATGCAACTTCGCATGAGCATCCCCTGTGGGCTGTCTTGGCAAAGAGAGGGCACATTTATGCACAGAGAAAATTTTTCTTCCCTTTAGCAGACCCTTCCCAATGCCAGACCTGCAAACTCCAAAGAATGCTGACAGGAGCTCAGTCCCCTAGTCACCTTTAAGGGGCATCTTTGCTGCACTCCCTCATCTCTTGCCAGTATGCACCTGCAGTCCATTCCACCTTCCCCTGGAGCAGACCATGCACTTCCAATAATGCAGAGTCCTGCCTAGGGTTCTTGACCACTCTGGGTACTCCTGGATGTCACCTCTGGAACATCCTTCCAACTTTCTCAGGCAGGTATACACACCAGTGTTCCAGTGAATTTGGACAACCTTCTGAATCTCTATTATATAGAAACTATAAGACTGAACATAAATTATACATCAACTTTGTTTCCTCCCCACTCAAATATAAGCTTCACAAGGTTAAGCAGCATGAATTATTCAGCAGTGTATCACAAGTAGGATGTTTGATACCCGATTGTCTCAATACATGCCTGTTAAATAAATGAAAAGCTGCATGAATGTTTATTACTAAAGAATAAATTATTTTAAATATTTTTAGTGATTAATTTTGCTTGTATAAAGAGAATATCAATGAGTGACCATTTTGTGTATATAGTGTATAGTGAATTCTTATAACTTTGTTTCCTGGGCGTCCATTCTGAATACACATTTAACATTCTTATACCAGAAGCAGGACTCAGACACCTAGGACACAGTTACCAGATCCATACCACACCCAAATGGCTCAGATAAGAGATAAGAACTTAGAGGCATCTCTTCTACCTAGCAGACCAGGCTCCCTACTTTTACCACCTTTTTCTCTTAAGGTCTGTGCCCAAGAACTTAAAGTGTTCCATAGCCATAAACAAATTTTCCATGTGAGGAACCCTGTGGTTTCAGATCAGGCAACTAGACCTTAGGCTGTCTGCCATGTAAAAGAAGTTTCCCATGACGGACACACTGCTCCCCTTCTTGTCCCCACTTTAGCTGGGGGCTCTCAAAACAGTTTATTTCAAATTCTCTATTTCAAGCCGGGCGTGGTGGCGCACGCTTGTAATCCCCGCGCTTGGGAGGCTGAGACAGGAGGATCGCACGGGTTCGAAGCCAGCCTCAGCTACTTAGTGAAGCTCTCAGCAACTTAGTGAGACCCTGTTTCCAGATAAAATATATTAAAAAAAAAAGGTCTGGGAGTGTAGCCTGGAGGTAGAAAGCCTCTGGGTTCCACCCTCAGTACCACCAAATTCTCTATTTCAAATGAGGTATGGCTTCAGACTAGAAGCCCTTACTGTAAAGTCAATTACAGCCGCGATTCTACTTTGTATCTACCGTATTCTAGAACTTGGTAATACTCAATTTCTCTATCTGTATCCACCACTGAAAATAAAGTTGTCTTGCACATTACTGGTGGGAATGTAAATGAGTACCATCATTATGGAATACTGTATGCAAACTTTTCAAAAAGTTTAACATAGCCAGGGGTAGTGACACATGCCTGTACTTCCAGTATTTGGGAGCCTGAAATAGGAGGATTGCAAGTTCAAGGTCAGCTTCAGCAACTTAGCAAGACTCCCAGCAACTTAGCAAGACTCTGTTCCAAAATAAAATATAAAAAAGGTCAGGAATAGAGCTCTGAGGCAGACTGCCCCTCGGTTCTATCTTCCAAATCTCCTCCCTCAAATTTAAAACTAGAACTACCGCATGATCCAGCAATATAATTATTGGGTATGTATCCAGAGGACATGTAATCAATGTAAAAGAGGTATCAGTACTTCCATGTCCATTGCAGCACAATTCACCATGAAATGAAAACAACTCCTGTTTATCAGCTGGTGAATGGATAATGAAATGTGCTACACAGCCACCACAGAACACTATTCAGCCAAACAAGGAATGAAACCATGTCGTTTCAACCACAGAGAAGGGACTGGAGGTCACTACAGTAAGTGAAGTGAACCAGGCACAGAAAGAGAAGTAACACGTGCTCTCACTTACATGTAGGCTATGCTGAGAGTAGCATGGTGGTTACCCAGAGCTGGAGGAGGACAGAGGGGAAGGTGGGCGATGGGGAGAGGTTGATGGATGGGTATTAAGCTGCAGTTAGATAGGTGTGCTATTGCGCAGTAGTGTGACTATAGATAACAATTGTGTACTCTACATTTCAAAGAGCTAGAAGAAAGAATTTTGAATGTTTTTACCATAAAAATAAATATTTAAGGATACAAACATGTCTAACCTGGTTAAAACATTATACAATATATACACCCATCAAAATATCACATGGTAGCTCACTAATATGTACATTTTTATGTTTCAGTTTTAAAATTATGAAACCAACTTTGATGTCCATCAACAGATGAATAGATTACAAAATTATGGGATATGCACACAATGGAATTTTACTCGGCAATCAAGAAGAACAAATAGAGGCTGGGTCTGAACATCCCACAGCTCGGGCTGCTGCTGTTGTTGCTGCTGGCCACAGTGGGGGTCGCGGAGGTGGCAGGCGGCCTGGCCCTGCAGGTGAATTATGTTGTAGTCATTCAAAGGATAACCTAATGTGTCATGATGTATGTGAACAGATTTTCTGTTCAAAAAGTGAATCCCAATTAAAATATCTGTTACAACGAGCCCCAGATTACTGCCCAGAAACAATGGTTGAAATTTGGAGTTGTATGAATTCATCTTTGCCAGGTGTGTTTAAGAAGTCTGATGTCTGGGTTGGCTTAGGCTATTGCCTTGGGGTATCGACAGGCATGCAAGCAGGTAACACCTAGCAGTCAGGCTTGCATCTTCAAAGAATGATATTTCCAAAGTTTGCAGAAAAGAATATGAGATGTGCCCACAGGTTACCTGCTCCCAGCAATGCTGACAGAGGGCATGCTGCACTTCTGTAAAACCAGTGGGAATAAGAAAGCAGCTACTTACTGAAAGCAGCTACTTGAAGAAATATTTCAGGATCAAACTTTTTTAAGGAAAATAGCACTAACCTCAAGAAAAGCAAAATTCTCACAATTTATGGTGCTGGTATTAAAAAATAGGAGACTGGTGGGGAAATTTGCAGAAAAATGGAAGGACCTAGAGAATATTATCTTAAGTGAGATTAGCCAGTCATATAGAGTGAAGGGTCATATGTCTTCTCTAATATGTGGAAGCTAGGGAGAAATCAGGATACCAGAGGTATTTCAGATAATAAAGGAGAAACTTCAATGCAGCCAGGGAGGTGATCTAGGGGTAGGGGCGGAGGGAGAGCAAGGAATCACTTCCATTGACATTATGTGAATATGTGAGAATACCAATGTCAGTCTCAACATCCTGTATGGAGAAGGGGGATGAAAAGGGAGCTGAGGAAGCCCTCCAAGTGCTGTGTGTGTGTATGTCACCATCACGAAGATTTACGTTACGATGTGAGACTATAATGGACCCATGAAAAGTACTAAATAAATAAAGTTGGCACTCCAGATTGGTTGAGGGAAGTATTTTTCTCTCCTAAATGAACAATTATTATTTAGACCTTTATATCATTATGTGCTTATGAGCAAAAAATTAAACAGCTCTGTAAGCAAATGAAATTTTAATTTATAATATGAATAATTGCTTACACTGTACAGTCCTGAAGTTTCAAAACCAGAACACTGTATTTAAAAAGACTATGCCATTTTAAAATTATGAGTTGCTGTGTGTGTTTTTTTCAACATCGAATCCACTTTGCAAAATGAGCCTGTCAACAAATTCATACTCCCACACATCATCAATACAACTGTATCTCATCCCCTTTCTCCAAATGATTAAAATTGTATTAAAAATATGACAAACTGTTTTTAAGGAAAGGCTATAGTTAAGGCTGAAACATGAGGGAAGCTGAATAAAACATGCATGAAAGAATGTCTCAATTTTTATTTTGATCTTTTTGGATTTTTTTCCCCCAAGAGAGTTTTGTAAGAGAAAAAAATATCTGCCTGAAGCCATGATATGATGTCAAGAGTAAAGGTTAACTCCCAGGCGCACAAAGCACTTCCAGAGCCCAGTCTACTGTTCCTCGATGACCAACCTTTGTGGAGGCCCAGTGGTTAGCCTGTCTAGTTCATTCAAATACCTGGATATAGAATTTTATCCAAGGCCCCTGGCCTGTAGGCTTCTTGAGTCCCAAATCCAACCAGAATGACAATTTACCTGAGGATCCTTTAGCCAGAACACTTACTAACCAAATAAAAGCTCTGAGATGCACCACGCTTTAAAGAAAAATGCTAACAGAAGCACATTTTCTATGTGCCTAATGGGTAGAAAAAGACATGAGTAATGGGCAAGGAAATGAAGCTGAAAGTTTCTAACTCTATCCAGCTACTACTTAAAATGCCAGCAGTTAAAAGCACTTGCAGAATGGGGAAATGTCAATCACAAATCAGGAACCTCAGAGGTCCCCACTCTTCCCTACCACGCCCTGCACATCTGCTTCCTGGGCTGCAAAGGCCACACTTGTTTCCCTAAGATTCCCGTTTTTTTTTTTTTCAATTATAGTTCTTTATTAATCTAATTACATTTAAGATCTGCTAAAAATTTATGTTTTAAAGTTATTAGTGGAGACTCTAAGTAAGCTCTTGTATAAACCAATAATAATGTGAGACTATAATGCACCAATAAAAGTATAAATAAACACTTCATACTTGGAGTATGTGTCACTTTATCTAGCTAATCAGGATTCACTGGAAACCTCTAGAAGCAGTAATTTACCTAATGCAAAGTGTATTTAGTGACTTGAAAATATACTTGGCCTATGTAGATATTGAAATGGAATTTTAATATACAAACTCTTATGCTGCTAAATAGGCCTGTGTAAATTTGGGTTATAAAAGAAACTCTGATAATAAGAAAAGGCTGGTAAATGCATTGTCTCAAATTGAGTATTTCTGGTTCTTAAAAAAAATCACTCTTACCAAAATAAATAAGCACAATATTCTATTTCAAGGACTTCGAAGATATCTCTGTATCTTCTGCCACCTTCATGCCTTAAACCATCTCTGGATCTTTGAATCGCAGGTAGATTTGGATTTGGATAGGAAAAGTAATGATTTTATAAATCCTTTGTTTACCAAGTATATTAAAGCTAGAAAAATATAATAGGCAGACTTACATGCAACATGATTTAATATAATTGCCAATATAATAGTACTTTAAAAAGCCAATTTGCAAAATAAAGAATTTGCTAGTCACTTAACTCCGCTGAAAAATTCGACTGTCTTGCCTTTCTACCCCAGCAAATTTCTCTTTAAAATTCCAGCAAATAATGTTACAGTTATATTCTACTGCAGCTCTTGGGGATCCTAATAGAATGAAACTTCTATTGCTCTGATTTGGCTTGAGCAGTTGATATTAGAGATAAACTGTTTCACTAGAAGATTCTTACGAAACTTATCAAGTTTATAAATATGTCTCTGTTCTGTACTGCTGTGGGCTGGGATTCTTTTACTCATTGTTCTCACAATCTTTCTGAATCCAGACTCACCAATAATCAAATGTAATGATTTTAGTTATTTGTATACACTAATGAAAAGTAACAACTAGGAGATTTCTGGGAAGATGGCGACCAAGAAAAGCTGGGCTTAAGAGCCCCGCTAACAACCAATCTCCATTACCACAAAATCAGCGCCTTTCATAGCCAGAAAACACCATCACCAGAGAAACAAAAAAATCACCAGGCTCCAGAGAGAAAGCGGACTGAGAACAGAGCTCAAAGCCACAGAGGAGATAACCGGCCTCATGCCCGAGGACGCGGCAGCAGCGCCATACTGCCGGCGGCAGCGGCGATTTCACCGGACGGCTACAGCAAGCAGAGGTGAGCCGCTGCGGAACAGCCAGGCGGGATTTCTCGCCGCAGGTAAAATCTAAAGCTCCCAGTGGCTGAGCTCAGCACATGCCGCAGGGATTCAGAGTGGAAATCAAAACCAAGAAGAAATACGCCAGCCTCACGGCCAAGGGCGTGGCAGCAGCGCCATATTGCCACCGGCAGCAGCAGCAGAGAATTCACCGAATCCAGTACAGCTACATCTGCGTACTCAAGAACAGTGAGTCAAATTGCGGGCCACAGAGGAGAAATCCCAGTACTGTACTCCCTGGGACTTGACCAGTGGGGGAGGGGCGGTGGCAGAGATATCACACCAGAGGAGAACGTTCAACCTGGCACCCCCCACAGTCTAAAGTAGCCTTTATCGACACTCTGGGTCGGAGACTCTGTGATAAAACCCAGTAAAGGAGTAGTGGGGTCTGAGATACTACTGACTCGAGATCCAGAACACCTTAAGTGAAGTCATAGTGACCCAAGGGAAGAACCCAGAGAAGGCACAAACTTCCGAAATCATGGGAAAGAGGAATAACACTGGAGCAATGAATGCCCACAACCCCACAACATCAGAACCCGATAAAACAGAAAATCAGAGATTTCTAGAAGATCAAATCAGGAAAATAACTGTAGAAATAATAGAGGTGCTTCGAAAAGAACTCAAAGAGAGCCAAAAAGAGATAAAGGATGCAATTAATGAAGTAAAGGCCTCAATTCAAAGCACAAACAACCGATTAGACCACATGGAGAACAGAATCTTGCTCTTAGAAGATGATCATTCCAAAAATGAATGCATAGTTTCTAATCTAGGAAAAAATATCTGACAGCAGGAATCTGACATTGAAGAAATATGGGCCCATTTTAAGAGAGCTAACCTAAGAATAATTGGAATAGAGGAGGGAAAAGAAAGTGATACCAAAGGGATCAACAATCTCTTCAAGGAAGTAATAGCAGAAAATTTTCCAAACATAGAGCAAGAGGTTGATACACAGATCCAGGAAACTTATAGAACTCCCTTTAGACAGGATCGGAGAAGAGGATCCCCACGCCACATAATTGTCAAAATGACCAATGTGGAAGCCAAGCAGAGAATCTTAAAGGCAACAAAAACAAAGGGCCAAGTGACATTCAGAAGCAAACCGATTAGAATCACTCCAGACTTCCCAAACCAAGTCATGAGAGCCAGAAGCGCTCGGAGTAACATATTCCAAACTCTGAAAGAAAACAACTTCCAGCCAAAAATTTCCTACCCAGCAAAACTTTCTATCAAATTAGATGGAGAAATAAGAAGCTTCCATGACAAACAGAAACTGAAGGAATTTTTGTCTTCAAAACCAGCGCTAGAGAAAATACTCAAAGAGATTAACTACAAAGAAGAAATAGGTAACACACACCAGAACCAGAGAAACAAGAGTTTCCATCCAACAGTCAACTAAGATTGGTTATCTGTGGAGATTCATTACTTATGTTAGTCTTTTACCTATCTCTAAATGGTATTGTTTGCCTTTATTGTTGTTAATTTTTAGGATTTCTAGTTAGAATATTAATATACCTTCAGATATAGCATTTGGAAATATTTTATCCCATTCTATTAGTAACTGTTAACTCTGTTTACATTGTCTTTGGATATACAATATTTTTTTTATTTTTTAGGGAGTTTGTATACTCTTCTGTTACCTGTGCCATTGAAATCATATCCAAGAAATCACTGCCAATTTCAATGTTGTGAGGTTTTATGACCCAGATTTTCTCCTAAAAGTTTATAGTCTTAAGATTTATATTTAGGTCTTTTATCTATTTTGAGTTAATATTTGTATATGGGATTAGGTAAGGGTCCAACTTTATTCTTTTCCATGTAATTATTATGTTTCAACAATATTTATTTAAAATATTATTATTTCTACCACCAAATGTTTGTGGAAACCTTGTCAAAAATAACTTGAAGCCGGGCGTGGTGGCGCACGCTTGTAATCCCTGCCCTTGGGAGGCGGAGACAGGAGGATCGCACAGGTTCGAAGCCAGCCGCGCGCGCTGGCTTAGGAGACCCTGTTTCCAAAAATGAAAATGTAAATATAGGTCTGGGAGTGTAGCCCGGAGGTAGAAGGGCTTCCAGGAACCCCAGTACCACCAAAAAAAAAAAAAAAAAAAAAAAAAAAACTTGAAAATATAGGGAAGAATTTAGCTCTAGGCTTTTATTTAACTCCAATGGTTTATATATCTGCCTTTAGAATAGTACTACACTGTTTCAACTGTTTCAATTATTGTAGCTTTATATGGTTTGAAATCAGAAAATATATATCTTCTAGCTTTGTTCTTTTTCAAGATTGTTTTGGGTACCTAGAGTCCATATTCCATATTAGGATAGAGTTTTTTTCTGAAAAATAAATATATAAATATATGATAGTTTCACCTAAAAAAATAGAAAAAAATATTCTCTGGTAAGAAAGAAAGTAAAAAGAAATATTGAAATGTCATCTTTAAGTCATCAAAAGCTTGGTATCAGACAAATGAAACTGTTATGTGAAGTTATCATTTTTAATTTTGGATAAATTGCTATAATACTAGATGTCAACCACTAAGCCAAGCATGGGAGGGAGGGATGGGGAGAGAATGGGGTGGGGATCAGGTGGGGGCTGACTGGGCGATGTGTGCATGTATGTCTACAAAATTTGTATCGCACTATGATGTATGAATACAGTGCACCAATAAAAAAAAATTAAAAAAAAGAAAAGTAACAACTAATAATAAAAAAAGGACTACTGGTCTCATTGACAAACCATTAAAAAAAAAAAATTCCGAGTATAAAAAGAAGCATACATCAACTTTTCAAAGAAGTTAAAGACTTTTACATCATAAGCCAATGTTATCTTTTATAAAATTGGACTTGCAAGTCAGCTTGATATATGCTTATTGATATCTTTCTATGCTCCAGATGCTGTTAAGTATAAATATAAAAAGATGAAGCTCCAGGAATTAAGAGAAAGTTAATATCTTATGAAGGTTGGTAGAAATTAAATATGCTCCAGATCATTTAAAATAGAAAAAAATACTGGCACGGCAGTATTATCGTCCAGAAGTGGAGCTCAATAAGGCAGAAGAGGTAATACTGGAGCTGAGTTTAGATGGATAAATGAGAGAGAAATCAGAGTTCACTGGATATACAATGGAGTGGGACTATTTTGGCCAGAAACAAAGCATGAGCCAGGAGATGGCAGCGAGAAAGGGTTCAGTGCACCTGATAATGATCAGATCTCTGCTACTGCAGAAGAGAAGAGCAGGAATAAGCTAATATGAATTAGGTTCTGGGAGCCTTATACATTTAATATCTTGTAGGCTAGTTCTGGATAGGGGCTGAAGAGTTTAAGTAAGGAGCCAAGTCTCTCTTCTTGAGATAAATAGTTCTGGAGGAGGCAATAAAAGAAGTTAGGGTCAGAGGCAAGACAAACAGCTAAGAGACTATAACAGTAGCCAAGAAACCGAATAATAATTCACTAAACACTGGTGATGTAAAAGGAGCGTAGGGTTGGAGGAAAATAAGTGGTCTGCGCCAGGTCAGCCAATGAGGGGTGCTTGTATAAGGAAAGTTTAAAAACAGTAATAAAAATAAATAAATAAGCCGGGTGTGGTGGCGCACGCTTGTAATCCCCACACTTGGGAGGCAGAGACAGGAGGATCACTCAGGTTCGAAGCCAGCCACGCGCGCTGGCTTAGGAGACCCTGTTTCCAAATAAAAATGTAAAAATAGGTCTGGGAGTGTAGCCCGGAGGTAGAAGGGCTTCCAGGAACCCCAGTACCACCAAAATAAATAAATAAACAAATAAATAAATAAATAAATAAACTTTTTATTCAAAATTGGTTTGACTGTTCTTATTACAATAAGCCAGAAATTCTCACAAATGTCACTGCCAAAACACTCTTCTACCAGCCTTGGAGCCTTCTCTGCACCTGCCCTGCTCAGTACACCTTGATAAATGCTTCTGTACAAAGGGTCCTGCGCTGAAGTTCTTCCAGGACTCTAAAGATACAGAGCAGGTGCCTGTCCTCACAGGAACTGCTTGCCGAGGAGGGGAGATAAGGCGCTACCTTCAAAACCAGAGCTCACAATGCACTTCCTACAAGCCAGTTCCTCACCCGGCATGCAATGGCGATCAGGTGGGAGTCGGACCAGTATAAACACCTGGACTGCATTTGGCCATCCCTGAGGTAGGCAGGAGCAAAGCCTTGCAGGTCAATACTGGGACCCCCTAACCCAACCTGATCAGGACGGTCAAGTACTGCTGAGTACCCACCATCTCATTTCCCCAAGGGAAATGTCAGCTAGTCAAAAATGCAAAGAAGCAAGCTCTCTGCTAGTAAGGCCCAGAAACAAACGCAATGAATATTACCTGTAAGTCAAATTGTTCAAGGGAAGTAGTACCAGCCATTGTAAAGAGATGGGAGTACATCCCAGAATAGTGAGGTTTATCCTTCTATTTTGAGATTATTTGGGATGGAACCCAGGAGCATTCCACCACTGAGCTTCACCCCAACCCTAAAAATTTTATTTTAAGACAGGGCCTTGCTAGGTTGCCTAGGCTGGCCTCAAACCTCTGACCCTCTTATCTCAGCTTTTTGAGCAGCTGGAATTCTCACATGGTGTGGGCCATGATGCCCAGGTGAGGGGGAGTATAGTTAAAAATACTTCCAAGGCCTCTACATTTTTTCCTTTCTTTTTTCTTTTCTTCTTTCTTCCTTCCTTCCTTTCTTCTTTTTCTTCCTTTCCCTCCCTTCCTTCCTTCTTTCCTTCCTCTCTCTCTTTCCTTCTTTCTTTTTATCTTTCTTTCTTTCTTTCATAATGCTGGGGACTGAGCCCAGAGGCATTCTACCCCTGAACTACATGCATAGTGCTACTTTTTTAAAATTTGGAAACAGGGTCTCACTAAGTTGCAGGGGGCCTCACAAGGTTGCTGAGGCTAACTGTGAACCTGGGATCCTTCAGTCTCAGCCATGTTCTTAAGCAGCACCATGTGTCTTGAAGAACACGGGTTTTCATGTCAGTATTTTCTCCACCAATCCTCCTCTTTACCTCTTTATCTTTCCTTCCCTCCAACTATGGAAAGAATGTTAGGTTACTAACACAAGAATAGGTATTAGAAATCTCCAAATCTGCCGGATGTGGTGCATACTTGTAATCCCCCGCGCTTGGGAGGTAGAGACAGGAGGATCACGCAGGTTCGAAGCCAGCCTCGCTGTCTTAAGAGACCCTGTTTCCAAACAAAAATATAAAATAGATTTTGGAGGGTAGGCCGGAGGTAGAAGGGTTCCATGCCCAGTACCACAAAAAAAAAAAAAAAAGAAAGAAAGAAAGAAAGAAAGAAAGAAAGAAAGAAATCTCCAAATCCAACCCAATAGTTTTCAAGGGTACAATAAAGGCCAGAAGTTAGGTTATATGTGTGAACAAAGTCACACAACCAGCTACTGGAAGCCATGAATAACTACTAAAATGCTTATTCCTGAGAGAAGAAAAGATGAGTTAATGCATTATATCCCCAAAGAAAAGCCCTTGGAGAAAGCCAAAGAGGTCTGAGTCAAGGCCGTATCTGCTCTTGGAAAGAAGGGAGCTGGCCTCCTGCATGGAAGGCTGACACCCTGAAGGTGGGTGAAGCCAGGGTGGCTGGTGGGACCCTCTTCCCAGGCAGCTCCATCTGTCGCTGTGGCTCCCACCTGACCCTTGCTTTCACACTTGGGTAGCGAGATTGATTGGTATGTGTTCCGCAATATTTTCCTTTCTCCCTCTTGCACGCTTTATTTCCTGGCCTCAGGGAACGCTGCAGGGTAGAAAGCCAAGGCTTGCAGGAGTGAACTTCTCTTTACCCTCTGGAAAGTCTGGGCATGTCCAGGAGAGGGAGAGAAGGTCCAGCCTTCCACAGAACCAGTGTGGAAGAGAGGAGAGTACCTGATGGAAATGAGGATGGGCTTTCATGGGTCCCTGAGAAAGCTGGGCCCTCGGACTGAGTCTTCCTTTTCCCATGAGTGAGAAAACAAATGACTCTTCAGACATCAAGAGAGGAATCAGGGCTCAAGGTAAGAATTAGACCAATTTTAAGAAAACAAAAGATGACTTTGTTTCTAAAACTCGTAATTCTAGGGATGAAATTTTGACAGTGTCTTTCTGAAGCAAATGCCATCCGGCAGACAGTAGTAAGGTACCAGTGTCCTCAGACAGCAAGCTGTGCTTGGCTTTGTACCTTGGAAGTTCTGGGCGTTTTGGAAGTGCCTAGCCCTCTTTAAATATTAATCTATACCGGCCTTCTAAATACTGTACTGATCTATCTGCAAGACACACTTTCATCATTATTTCAGAATTTCTAAAAATATTTTGCTTTTAAATATATTAGCTAACACTTAAAAAGCACTTACCATGTGTCAGACTGTACTCTTAAGAGCATACATATCAACTCATTTAAAGATCATGACAAGTTAGGCATGGTGGCGTACGCTTGTAATCCCTGCGCTTGGGAGGCGGAGACAGGAATATCGCGCAGGTTTGAAGCCAGCCTCGCTGGCTTAAGAGACCCTGTTTCCAAAATAAAAATATAAAATAGGTCTGGGAGTGTAGCCCAGAGGTAGAAGGGTTTCCAGGAACCCTGGTACCACACACACACACACACACACACACACACAAATCATGACAATCCTATGAGGTGGGTCCCCATTTTAAAGAGGAAGAAATAGCAAGCATGGTAGTACATGCCCCTAATCCCCATACTTGAGAGGCTGAGACAGGAGGATTGCAGGTTTGAGGTCAGCCTCAGCCACTCAACCTCAAAGATAAAAATAGGGCTGAGGTTATATATCAGAGGTAGAATGCCCCTAGGTTCAACTTCCAGTACAAAAAAGAAAGACGAGGGGGAGGGGGGGTGAGGAGGAGGAGGGGGAGGAGGAGGAGGGGAAGGAGGAGGAGGAGAGGAGAGGAGGAGAAAGATGTTAAGGTATAGAGGACAGAAGTCATTTGAGCATGATTGCAGAGCTGGTAAAGGGTGGAGACTTGAGTCAAGCATTCCAAACAGCCTTGTTCTGAAATGTGGGAAATGTTCATTTCCAAAAAAAAAAAAAAAGCGCTATAAGCATGACAGCAGCTTGAACTGGTGCCTCAGCCTCAGCTCTAATGGGACTAGATCCTTAAAAGCAGAACAAACCAGACCACAGCACGCCCTGGCCTCAGGAGGAGGCTGGAGCCCGCGCTGCCTCACAGGTTTCAGTTCATTCACCTTTTATATCTGCCAGGCCCCAGGCCCCGAAGACGGTGGTCATAATGGTGGACAGCCGTCATTTATCAAATCAGTATAGCAAGCCTGACATGGTGCTAAGGCTCTCCTGCTAGTCTCTCCTTAATTTATACATAGACTCTTGGCAGGTGGACACCAAACTCACGCCCTGTTCACAGAGGTGGTGCTGTGGAGAGCAGGAGCCTCACTAGGTGGTGAAGCAAAGTTCCAGGCTGGGCAGTCCTGACTTAAAACCCAATTTCTTAACCACGTACACTGTGTAGTCGCCCACACACTGCCCTGTGAGTATTTGCTGCGATGCAGTAACCATGAGGGAACGGTAATCCCAAGAGATTGCCACTGGAAACATGATAGAATTTTTGCCCAAAGTAATGTAAACAGTGATTATAAGAAATACTTCCATAACTGAGTGGAGATTGGAATGATGATGGCTTACATTAGGACTTGTACAGATACAGTCAACATAGGTGACCAACAATAAATTACAAGACAGAAGAACAATCGAAGCTGGGCGTGGTGGCGCACGCTTGTAATCCCAGCATTCGGGAGGCTGAGACTGGAGGATCAAGATTTGCGAACAGCCTCAGCTACTTAGTGAGGCCCTCCATAACTTAGTGAGACCCTGTTTTGAAATAAAGAATAAAAATAGGGCAGGGGGTAAAGCTCAGAGGTCAAATGCCCTTGGGTTCCATCCCCAGACCCACAGAAGAAGAAGAAGAAGAAGAAGAAGAAGAAGAAGAAGAAGAAGAGGAGGAGGAGGAGGAGGAGGAGGAGGAGGAGGAGGAGGAGGAGGAGGAGGAGGAGGAGGAAGAATTATTATTGATCTCTATGAATTACATAAAATAGCACCGCAAACTTTTTTCTATACAAATCTTAGTGAAAATGTTAAGGGGAAAGGCAGTGTAAAAAGCAAATAGAAACAACATTTGTTAGATTTGTTTGGGGTCACTTCCTAACATTTTGCTATGGTTTTATTATCTAATCATGATCAAATAAAAGCAAGGCACACTAATGAAAGATTTGGTGCATCGCATGGAATGGCCATCCTTCTTTGCTTGGAGCTGTAGCACCCCAAAGTTGGCATGAACCCAAGGGCACCCATGGTGCCTACCTGACCCTCCTCGCCCCACTGAGGCCGCTCAGAGAGGCCCTTGCCAGGCTTTACAAACACCTTAGATGGGCCTCTCTCACTGGGGACCCAGACATTCCTACAAGAACACAAACTCACCTCCCCAGGACCCCTGACATCAGGGCCAACTCTTTCCTTCCATTTAGTATTAGCAATACTAATAAAATTTAATAAATACTAAAAAAAGAATGCTTTTTTCTCTTTGATCTGACCATGATTACTTCTCTTTATTCTATCATAGCTGACTTCTTATCTACCCTGAGTGTCTAATATCATGCATGGCTGCAGCCTGGGTATAAAATAAATCACCTTATAAATATACTCATGTAGTGAGCATTACCCTTCAAAGACTCCTAGATTAGTTAAGAATATCCTATGCTTTATGGATTGTGAAAACACATACACAATTGGCCCTCTGTGCCTGTGAGTCCTATATCCCTAGATATTTGGGAGGGGAAAAATTATACCTGTACTGAACATATACAAACTTTTACTCTTACTATTGTTCCCTAAATAATACACTCCAAAAACGATTACATAGTATTTCCATTGTATGAGGTATAAGAATGAAAGATTTAACATATGTAGGAAGATGTGTATATGTTATATAAAAAACTATGCCTGTTTTTTTTGGAGGGGGGGTTGAATCCAGAGTCATTCTGCCTTTGAGCTATGCCCGTATCCTTATGTTTTTATTTTTGATACAGGATCTAAGTTGCTAAGAGTCTCACTGTGTTGCTGAGGCTGGCCTTGAACCTACAATCCTCCTGTCTCCGCCTTCCAAATAATGATTGTGCCCTTCTACATAAAGAACTTGAGCACCCACAGATTTTAGCATCTGAGGAGGGCCCAGGAACCAATTCCTACTGTATACACTTTTATAACGATTTTATTAAAAGCTCAGATTATGTGTTTACTACTTCTGTGAATTTGGGCACACCTTAAATTTTCAGTGTAGCTTCATCATCTGTAAAATGAGCATGATATCTATCTCACAGGTGACGTTGAGAGAATTAAAAATAAGGCATATGAAATTTACAGTCCATGCATAAATGAAGCATAAGCATTCACCCCACAGTTACTTTACCAGCGTGCTGTTGGTCATACGAACCACTCTTATATAAATTTGCAGTAGTGATGTACAATGAAATGTGTAGAATGAGAGATTAGCAAGTCGTCAACTTTCCTCGTGGTCCTGAGAAGAGAAGACCCCAAGCAGGGCCCCAGGAAAGATGCATATGCACCCAGAAAGGAAGTGACAATTCTAAAAAAAACATTTTCTGGCAGAAACATGTAAATGGTTCATCAGAAACTACAGTTTGGACTGCCATACGTTTAGTGGAGTATTGCTTTACTTTTGCTTATAGCTGGCAGTGGCTTATTACAGAGGCATCCTGTAACAGTTAGTTCCCAGGCTACTTATCCCAACATGTTAATTCTCATCAACTCTTTTGCAATAAGGGCGTGTGGGGTTCAACATTTCTGAAGGAGTTAGCGCTGACTGTTCAGAGAAAATCCCCAAGGGAGCAAGCCAAGAGCTGATAAGGTAAAAAAGAATGCAGAGGAAAGAAAGAAAGATAGACAGGAAGGAAGGAAAGAAGGAAGGAAGGAAGGAAGGAAGGAAGGAAGGAAGGAAGGAAGGAAGGAAGGAGAAAGAAAGAAAGAAAGAAAGAAAGAAAGAAAGAAAGAAAGAAAGAGTAAGGAAGGAAAGAGAGAGAAAAAAGAGTTAAGCCAGTGTGCTTTAAAATTGAAGGCCAAAAAATTCTTGCCAGTGCTTTTATTCCATTTCACTTTACAAAAACCTCCTGCTATTCTACTCTGCTCAATATCCTTTCTCCAAACTACTTTGACTTAAAAAATGAACTAAGCCTTCTGAGGAGTCCATGTGATCTTTTCCTTATCCTTGACTGTTTAAAGGTGGGACAAAAAGAATTACCCCAGCTATTGTAGCTGGACATGGACCTTGCCTGTCCCCAGTGATTTTCTGAAACCTCCAGGATGCATCTTTAGCCGTGTTCTTAGAATTTCTCATCTTTCTTTTGGATCTTTACAGCATTTCTAATAGCAGGGACCATAGAAATACAGAATGAAACAAGAAAGGGCAAGTCTTCTAATAGGGACAAAAACCACCACATTTTCCGGACTGCCTGAGAATGTCACCATGAATCCATTTCTATTTCCGACACCTGGTTACCAATGGTCTTAAAGGCAGACTAGCGCCACTCTGACCTGTACATGAGGTTTCAGGTTTTGTTTCTATTTGAATTCATGACTGTGTAAAATGGTACAACTCTTTTTTCACATGAAGTTTGTATTATTTCTTTCTCTTCTTTTATGACCATTAGCCCTTTCATCTCCTTGCAAGGTACTATGTTTCCCATCTATTTTTCTTTGTAAATATCTTTTAACTTAGAAGACAGGGGCAATAAAGATACAGAGTTACAATGAAAGAACAGTAAACTTTTCAGGAAATGGTAATAAAAACTGCATAGAGAGCTAGGAATGTAGCTCATCGGTAGAACACTTACCCAGCATGTGTGAGGCCCTAGATTCGATCCCCGATACTGCAAAAAATAAAAAAATAAAAATAAAAATACAAAAACTGAAGAGAGGAGGGAGTAGCTATACAACTGACTCTAAAATCAAGCAAAACTATGAATCAGTTGTCCAAATAATTTTAGTATTGGGAGTTTTAGAAACAGAGAATAATTAAGATTTCATAACTCGACTGTAGGTACTTAAGGTTTTATTTTATTACATGAAATCGTAGGCCATGGCTAAGTTCAGTTTTTCCATCTTGACTAAGTTATTACCCCATTTGTGCCAAATGATAAGCTAGTGATGAAGGTAAGTGATGAATATTTTCATATCCATTTTACAAATACAAAAACCAAAGCTTATTAAATTGCCCCAAGATTAGTATAGGAAGCTAAAATGCAGTTCTGTTTTCAAACTTGAAGCCTGTTCTTCTCCCTACTCGTGGCAGTCCTCCGGGCTACTGGCCAGTAATTCAGTGCCCAGCATTTTGTTTAAAGTACTTTCATGTTGAAAGTACGACCACACAGGAAAGAAGTCACAAAGCCATTCATCTGGACCCAGAGTGCCATGATCCTGGGGCCCAAACCCTTAATCAATACACTTGACTGCTACAAACCATACACAGGCATTCTTAGAACAGGTTAAATTTATATAACATTATCACAAATTAACAGCCAAATTAAAACCTTTTCAAATGAAGATGAAAAATAGTGTTTTTTTCCCCTTTCAGAAATGTTATTTAAAAAATTGGCACGAGACTTGAAGTATGTTTGTTCTTGTGCTTCGATGATGATTAATGAACTCCTTTTTAGAGAGGCAAGATCTGCACTTGGCATGAGTATTATAAACTTTTCTCATCCCAGTTGCTTCTCTTTAGGTAGAGAAAGTGGTTACATAAGGCAGTGATTAATGAGATGCCACAAATGTTGATTTGGTCCCAGATAGGGAATTTTTTTTCTCTCTCTCAATTCTAAATGCTTCGCCAAAATTAATTTTAAGTCACACTACAAATATGAGTAAAGTGCCGATTCAAGTTGAAAATACATCATATGCTCAACCTGAGTCCATATGCTTTTTTCCAATTTCTTCCTGTTTTGCTAGTAAAAAAAATCTCTTTGAACAGTTTGAGATTCCAAGAAGGTGTTGCCATTTCATTTTCTCAAAACCAGTGGCCAGATTCTGTTCTTGGATACTGAGTGAATTTAAATGGAAGATGCACAAAAGTCCTTAAATATGGGATCCCCACTGCGAGTCATTATGCATTTCTTAAATGGCAAGTTTCTTCTTCTGGGAGTTAAAAGCTATATTAGCAATACGATGGTAAGTGGTGGTGGAGAAATACGTGAGTATTTTCATCTTTTACCTCTCTAAACAAAGAATAGAGGAAAAGCCTTTTTCTTCTTAGCCCCAAGAAGAAAAGCTCTATTCTGAATTAAGGCATCATAGAATTCTGGTGGACCATTAACAATGTTCAGAGCCAGATGTGGTGGCATAGGTCTGTAATCCCTCTACTTGAGAAGCGGAGGTAGGAGAATCATGGATTTGAAACCAGTCTCAGCAATTTGATAAGACTCTCAGCAACAAAGTGAGATCCCTCCACCCCCCACAACCTTTTTCTTTCTTTCTTTTTTTTTTTTTTTGTTACTGGGGATGGAACCCTAGGGCATTTTACTCTGAGCTAGATCTCCTGCCCTCTTTTTTTTTATTATTTGTTTATTTCTATTATTTTGTGATACTATGGATTGAACCCAGAGGTATTCTACCTCTAAGCTATACCCCCAGCCCTATTTTTTTTTTAAACAGGGTCTTGGCAAATTACTGAGTTTGATCTCAAACTTGACATCCTCTTGTCTCAGCCTCCTGAGTACTGAGGTTACAGGTGTGTACCACCATGCCCAGCTGAGATCCTGTTTCAAAAATAAAAAAATAATAATAATAAAAGCTGTAAGAGCTGGGGGTGTAGCTTGGAGTTGGGTTTAATCCTCAGTACCAAAACAAAAGTATCTGGAAGCTACCACATAATTGCTAACGTCAAGTCAGAAAAATGTCATCTCAACAGGTTATCAAGAGTAATATTTCAAGCTGAGTGGGGTGATACACACTTGTAATCCCAGCATTTGGGAGGCTGAAACACTTCTGTGTCAGCTCCTGTCATGGTTCACAGACAGCCTCAACTACTTAGTGATGCCCTTTGCAAATTAGTGAGACCCTGTTTAAAAAAAAAAAAAGAATAAAAAAATGGCTGGGGGTGTAGTTTGGAGATAGCATGCTCCAGGTTCCATCCCTAATACTGCATAAAAAAAAGGAAAAGAGAGAGAGAGAGAGAGAGGAGAGAAGAGAGAGAGAGAGAGCATGCGAGCGCAATATTTCAGGCAGAAAACCAAAGATGTGATTTTACCTGCTTATAACCAACATTCCCAAGACAGTCTATTTATTAAGTATCTTGTGTTTTCATGATAACATACATACAGCTCCCCACTCCCTGCCAGTGAATGCCTGAAATCACAGATAGTAGTGAATCCTACATGTATGTTGTTTTCTTAAAATTCCCTACAACCTTGTCATATAGTACCAGAGTTTATCTGTCCTACATTTTATGCCCTGACACCTCCTTTACATCAAGACTTTTGGGCATTAGGGCCATTAATAACTAAAATATAAAGTTTACTTGATTACAAGCCCTTCAATACTAAGACAGTTAATCTGATAACCGAGATACAAGATACTAAGTGACTAGTGGTAAGAAGCATACAGATTGAATGTGCTGGGCAAAGGGAAGATTCCTGTCCTGGGTAGGACAAAGCGGGGCAGCAGGAAGTTTCATCACACTATTCAGAATGATGTATGATTTAAAACTTATGAATTGTTTATTTCTGGAAATTTCCACTTCATGTTTTTGGACTACAGATAATTATAACCACAGAAAACAAAACTATGACTGGAGGGGGTGGGGAAGGACTACTGTATAAAGCTTTCAAATTAGAATTCTAAGGCACAGAATTTCCACACTGTTTTTAAAATGAGGATGCATCTAAAACATATTTAAAATAAGGCAGAAATTAAACATTTTTTGCTTTCATGAAAAATTACTAAAACTAAAGATTTTTTTTAAATAACATGTCTAGTCTCACTCCTGAGAGTAACTGAGAAAATTGAGAAGAGGTAGATGTGTAAAATTAAGGAGGAGGCATATATTTAAGGAGACAAACAAGAATGGGAATAGCCACTCTGAATTCACAGGAATAGCCATGAAACATTTCTCCTCCTACTTCCAACAAGCCATAGGGGAGCTAAGTTTAGTTAGTCAATTATGCAAACAAGAAAACTTGATTTCCTCAATGTAAAGTACTTATATTTGTTTACAATGCTATTTTCTCACTATACAGAGCATATATTGTGACATATTTTTCATATGACAACTTACAAGTTGAGCAAACAATTTGTATAATAAGCACAACATAGAAAAGCACAAGATGCAATGTAGTTGTTAAGCAATGAATAAAAAGAGTAATTCAAGCCCCTAAAATGTTATAACATACATCCTCAAAAATATTTTGCTGTACATTTTGGAACTTTGCCTCACAAAATTAACATCTATTATGTTAAGAAAGTTAAAAATAAGTTATTTAAATAAAAATAACTTAAATGGCCAAATGCTATAAAAATAAAATTAAAGTACATATTAAATAGAATTAAGAAGAGGGGAAAATTTCTAAGCATAAAAGCTGTCAAAGAGACCACAAATGGATTATTAAAACTCTGACCACTTACAAATTTAAAACCTTGTATAAAAAGGAGATTCAAAATGGTGACTGGGGGACTCAGTACATCTCAGTAGCTAGAACAAATAAAGTTTAACTACTGAGAAGGCAGCATCTTGACAAACAAAATAAACAAAGCTCACAACCAAAACAGAAACAGGAATCACGGCGCAAGGAATCCATTATTCTGAACTGTGCAAAAACCCCAAGTGTGTGACAGACCTGGTACGGCGGCCATACTGGCCGCCAGCACCATTTTGGGCAGCCGGGGTCGGGGTGGGGGCAACAACAAGTGCCAGCCCCTGTGCCTCTGACTTCAGCACTGTAGCCCGAAGAAAATCCCCCCAAATAATTCAAGAACTTGAAGTGCAAAAAGTGGATGCACAGCTCCGACATCTTAAGCAACTAACACTACACTTCAGGGACGCAGAAAAAGATCGAAAAGCCCGTGTGCTCACCAGAGACAGCACTCATAGAGGCATAACATGCCCTCCAGAAACCCAGCAGCAGGAAAGACAGGTAACCCCTTGCATTACCCAGTACTCCAGGGGAGGTGGAAAACCCCCCAAGCAGCCACAGGACCCAGCGGGCTAAGACTAGGCGGCCCATTCCAGTGGCAGCACAGTTAGAACCTCCAGAGACACAGGAAAGGTGCTTAAGGCACGGTACCTGTCACAGGGGGTCGCTCCAAGACTACACTGGATGCCCTCTGCTGGTGCAACACCCTAACACATAAACACAAAACTGTCAGAAAAGAGAGGATCGCAAACACTCATAGAGTGGGTTCAAAAGCTGACAATAGGTTACAGAACAAATGAGAGACATTGGAATATACTCCAGAATCTACCACAGTGAACAGACACACAGATATTATACGTAAATTAGCCCTATATACATAAATTAGCAGGGCTTCTGGTTTTTGTTTGTTTTTTGTTTGTTTTATTTTGTTGGTCTCTCACACTGTTGCTAAATCTTTTTATTTTACTTTTGTTCTTTTTTTGTTGTTTTTCTATTTCTTATTCCTTTTTTTCTATTGGTTTTTTTCTTTGATTTATAATTGTTAGTTTTTATAGCTTGTTTTATTACTTTGATTATTTGCTCCTTCCCCTCCTTCCTGTTACAAACTTCCTCACTGTAGACTATCTACTCTCTTCTCTCAAAACTTTTCTTTTAGCCCTTACTGTATCTTCTTGTTTTATCTTCAAGCTATTTCCTATCTCCATACTTTAATACTCTACTAACTACAAGAGTCATACTAACTTTCCCTCATTCTCAACCAGATATTAACTTATTATACTTAAATTCTTATTCAACCTAATCATATCCTCTACTTTACCCAACTCCTGCACCTATTACCCCAGCTCCTCCCCCCCCCTTACCCAACCCTCACCATTGAAAAGAGCACTGCTTGCATGCTGATATCTCTAAATTTCTATTACTAAGTTTGGATTAGATAAAATACACACAGAATCACACACAAAAGAAAAGATGCCAAGATATCAGAAAAACAAGCCTGAGAACCCTGAAAATATGAGAACTAGGAACAGTGAGGAAATATGGGAAATCACTAATACTGACCTACAAGTAATGCAAGAAGGAGAATTCCGAATCCTGATTTTCAATATGATGAAAGGCCTCACAGCAAGTATGCAGGAAATGAAAGCGGAAATGGAGACATTAAGAAAAAATCAGAAAGAGGTCTGAAATGAAATGAAAGAGTCCATAAATAAAATGAAGATGGGAATAAAAAAAATTCTGGAAGATTAGATGAAATGGAAAATAAAATATCACTGTTAGAAGATAGTTTATTCAAAACAGAAAGCACAGTCGACAGCATATAGAAGTCATTACATCAACAAAACCTAAACATCCAACAACAATGGGACAATATGAATGTCCTAACTTACGGATAAAAGGTATTAAAGAAGGAATAGAGGTACAGACTAAGGATATTCATAATCTCTTTAGAGAAATAATTTCAAAGAGTTTTCAGACTTGGACATACATGTTCAGGAGACATACAGAACACTGTTAAGATAAGATCAAAGAAGGACCTCCCCACGTTCTGTAATAATCAAAATAATCAACAAGAGGCTAAGGAAAGAATCTTAAAAGCAGTGAGAACAAAAGAATGGGTGACATATAAAGGCAAAACAATAAAAATCACCCCAGAATTTACAACCCAAGTCATGAATTCCAGGAGAGACTGGTATGATGTAATCTAGACCCTGGAAGAAAACATCTAACCAAAACTGTTATAGCCAGCAAGGTTATTATTCAAAATTGATGGAGAAACAAAAGTGTTTTAAGATAAGCAAAATCTCAAAAAATTCATAAATATAAAGCCAACACTAGAGAAAATACTTAAAGAAATAAACCATGAAGAAAAAAAAAGAAGCAAATTTCAGAACCAGAGAACAAAATCACGTTATTCACAAAAGAAGAAAAGACCTGGAGAACATTATGTTAAGTGAGATTAGTCAAGCACTGAAAGAGAAAGGACATGTTTTCCTTAATATGCTCAAACTAGGGAGTATTGGGGATACCAGAAAGACTCCAGATAATGTAGGGGAAACCTCAGCAAAGCTAGAAAGGAAAGGTAGGAGAGAAAGAAGGCTGAGGTTGATTAATGGAGGAGCTAGATCGGAATACCAAAATGCCAAATTGAAAAACCTGTGGCTACTAGGAAAGAAAATAAGGACTAGGGGAAAAAATGTATAACAGAAATGTAATGGGTGATCTCCAGAGTGTGAGGACAAATGGCATTTGTCAAGGATATTTTCTATGAGTCTTTATTTTCTCATCAACATTCTCACTGCTATAATCCAGAACAACTGACCATACAACTTAGGAAGAAATAGGTACTTGCTCACAGTTCTGGAAATTTTAGAGGTTCAGTCCATGTCATGCTAGGTCTGTGGACCTCAGGGAAGGTCATCTGGAAGCAGAGAGAGGCAGAGAGCAGGTCTCTGCTCTCTCATCAAGGAGGCCAGAAGTGAAAGACCAAGCAAGGGGACTCAAAGACCCAATCACAGTCCCCAAGGCCACACCTTAGGGATCCACCTCCTCCAGCCACACTGCACTTGCTTAGGTCACCACCCTGCACATCCTTTACAATGGAATTTTCCACTGATGAGATTATAACCCTTGTGACTTAATTACATCAACTCTGATCATTAATACATGAGTTCTTCAGGGGACATTCTATATCTAACCATAGTACTCATGTTTTCTGAATTTTTTACAATAAATTTTTAAAAGTACAAAACTTTAGCTTATCCAAGAAGGTCAAGTTATCAGAAGTAAATCTATGCTGTTGCACCTTTAAGTATCTAAATTTCATTCCCATCATAGCTCTAACTTACTCAATAGGTAATACTGCACAGTAATGTAAAGCAATGTTTCAGAACTGTATAATGTTTTAAATTATATAATAAATAGTTAATGCCTTGAGAAGCTTTTTTAAAAATAAAAATAATTCAACCACATTCAAATTTAATATTTAGACTGCCAGAAATTATTCTTTCCATTTCAAAGCTGTGAAGCAGAGTGCATTTTGCTGGGTGTCCTCCACCCAGCATGTTTCAGTGCCAGTGTCTACAGTTGTTTGTTTCAGAACCCTAATTAGCTGCCTTATCTTCTGCTAGGGATTCTTCTGGTGCTAAGTTTTAATCGTCTAAATTAATTGAAATACTGTAGCAATTTCAGATTAACATTTTCAAAATTAACAATGTATAAAATAAAACCACCCATAAATCTGCTTAGTAATAGCAATCACTAATAAACTCTGAAAAGCAGACCAGACTCACTGCTAAATTGTGCTGTACTATACAGCTAGACCTCAGGAAATAAGCTATCCTCTGTCCATGTCTTTGCATAAGTAGGGTACAAAGAAGAACTCAAGCCAAACATACTAGGCCTAAGTTTGGTCTTCACTAGATGCTGTGTAACTTTGGGTAAATTTCTTAACCTCTCAGAGTTTTGTTATCTCTGCTGAAAGATTCCAATGATCCTTGATAGGACATTACTTCCATCATTGTATTAAGTAAGATGCTAATTTCCATTTTGCTAGAATACTCTAGCACCTTCTTGGCTTATACATGCTGATGAAGCAAGCATCCACATTAGAAAGTCTCATATACCAAAGAACTGGGGGATAGCCTCTGGCCACATGTGTCAGCTACTGAAGCCCTCAAGAAAACAATCAAAAGGAATAAATTCCTGTCAACAACTATGAGAGTTTGAAAGTGACCCCTTCCCCAGGTGAAGCTTCAAATAAAACCAAGCCCTGGCCAACATCTTCAGAGACATTTTGTCCAAAAACATGAAGTAGACAACCCAGTTAAAGCCAGGCTCAGATTTCTGATTCACACAAACTGTGATAGGAAAAATGCCTGGCATCTTAAGCTGAAAAATGTAGAGTAACATGGCAATAGAAAATCAACACAGGTGTGTATATGTACTAGTTGTGGTCATGATCATCTCCTCATTTACAGATCACTTACTGTGTGCTAGACTTTACTGATGAATGCTTTACTATCCCATGTAACCTTTGAAATGATATGAGAAGGTAGTTACTACAGTTATCTCCATTACAGAGATGATGGAACAGGTAAAGCCTCTCAAGATTATTCAACTAGGAGGTGGAGGGGCAGGATATAAGCCTGATCCACACCACTGTAGAGCCTCAGTGGAAACAACCCCACAGGACTACCTCGGGCAATTCAAACTCCTGATGTGAATGATATGCCTAGTAAGAACAAAACTCAACCAGGCCTTTCCTTCTCTTCCTCTCCTCTTTTTCCTTTATTGCTGCAGTGGGAGAATGCGGCCTAGACTCTTAATGGCTGCAGGGTTGCGCTCTCTGACTCTGCCACATCCTCTCTCAGATCCTTCCAGCCCTGAGGGCCTCTTGCATCCTCCTGACCCCACAAAACATGCTATGCTTGGTCCTGTTTGCTCTGATTTCCAATGGGACAATCTGTACTAATATTCAAGTAGGTAATGGGACAAAGGATTACCACCTGCTAATAACACGGTACCTGCATTCAAAGGAGGAAAGCAACCTGATATTTTAGGTGCGATGACAACTTACAAGAAGATTGGTCACATGGCAAGAAAACTGCTGTTTTCTTAGTATTGCTGCAAATCAAAGCTAGCAGTTGGGAAACACTTTAGTTGGGAATCTTCAGTTCTTATTTCAAGGAAAAAAAATTATCTCTTCTGCTATCAAAAAACAAATACCTGAACCTAAAACTGGAAAAGGGAGAAGAAAGCAGGAGACCCGAGAAGCCCAGCCAAAGAATGTCCATAGATAAACTATCTGGAACTGCTGCACACAATCAAAGACAGACCCAATAACCTGCTCAAATCCAGCTTCTCTTTTTTTCCCTCCTCCACTCTTTTGTTAACATAGAACTGCAGAAAACAAATTCCATGGGGACAGAGATCAGCTCCATGCCCCATTTTGAAAGTGGACAACAAAAGTGAGGTGCCCCAGTCACAGGGAACCCTGGCTACAGGGATCACTTCAGATTGAGCACATCGTCGAACCTGGGTCAATTAAAGCCTCCCTTGGAATTGGTGCTAGATATGCTGGGAAACAGTTATTGTACTTTCTCAGTACTCACTAGCTGAGAGTTGCTAATGGACACCTTTGCCTGTAAATGAGACAAACCTGTTTTAGGTGCCCATTGATAGAAAGTGTACAGAGGAGAAAGGAGAACTGAGACACAGGGAGAAAGGAGCCCTGAGGGTATCAACTGAGGCCCTGGAGCCTACTCTGCCTGAAGCTAAACACTTCAGTATGCCTTACCCTTTTTCCGCCTTGAACTGGTTTGAAATGGGTTTACTCCACAAACAAAAGCACAGTCATTGACAGAGACTTTGACCCAAACCTGCTCAAAGATTTATAGCTTCATTTATACATCTGTAGCTTTAATAAAATTACTTTTATTGACTTAACAGCTAGATTTTTTTGTCTCCTCCTCCTGTGAAATTCTTCAGCCCATGGTGAATTTTCCCCAGTTATACACACTGCCAGTGACACTATGCATAAACCTATACCATATACCACACACTTTGGAAGTCTGTCATATTTTGGAGTGGTTTTATTGTTAAGCATGCTATGCTTGTATCTTTATCTCTCCAACAAAATTTCAAGTTCAAAGGGAAGCATACTTCTATGTATTTCTAACATCTATACAGAAAAAAAATGAGTTAGACTCATAGGAAAAAAAAGAATTGTAAAAACAATTATAAGAACCCAACAAGCTTTTCCATGCAAATTAAAAAATTTAAAATCAATTTGATTTGAATATGGTGACAGATAACAAATTACCAGGATGAGTCACTTTGACAACAAATCCACAAACTACAACTCCAATGTTCTAATTTGCTAACCATTCTCACTATTTGTAATATAGAGTTATAGTATTAATAAGATCATAAACCATTATTATGATCTTAACAAATACTTGATCAATGTCTTCTCTCCTGATGGCAGTTGGATATCACTTGCATCAAATACTGCTATTCAAAGCTAATGTTTTTACCCAATTGATGTCTTTCATATAAAACTTCAGACCTAAACTCTAAAACTAGTTACCTGGCTCTCAGGTAGTTGGCCCATAAGAAATTTCTGAATCTTTTTTTTTCTGAAATGTAATAATATTTAACTAGCATGGCCACATATATAAAAAAAGAAAATGCAGGTCATATCTGATCTCTCAAGTAAGGATGATTTTATCAATGATGAATGTTCAAAATAGCTCAGTAGTTCAAGACTACATTTTAAGGATTTTTCTCTAAATGTTTAGTAGACACATAGTTTATCTTCTAAAATATAATTACTATGATAACAAAAATTATTTTTAAAAGTTGATAAATGACCTAGAAATAGGCCCTGTAATGATTCAAATATTTTATTATTTTAATAATCCCATATGTGACATCAAGCACAGTAATGTCGTTAATTACAAAACAATGTATATTTACCTAGAAAAGAAAAAGGTACAGAAACAAAGGTTTTGGGGCACATAACTATGTATAAATATACTTCGTAAACATTTTGGTATCATGTTTCATATATAAATGACATGATTTCTTAACAATTAGTGAATAGTCCTATAAACCCACAAAGTATCTATATTTATACAGTACATGCAAAGAAGCAAAATGATTTGGAAAAGACAAGTAAATGTGAGGCCAAATCGCTTACAAGCTGGTTCATGTCTAGCTGTTTTTATTTACATAGATAAAATTGTGTTATGCTAGCTTATTATATTA
Organism: Muscardinus avellanarius; assembly: GCF_963383645.1. NCBI lineage: Eukaryota > Metazoa > Chordata > Mammalia > Rodentia > Gliridae > Muscardinus > Muscardinus avellanarius. Next base: position 96,440,757 of record NC_137788.1, read on the forward strand.
AATTACAATTTAATGTGGTTCTTCTTAGTATCTTAATTTCAAAGAATTGCTAAATGCATTCCAAGTCTAAACAGAATTGTTGATTTCTTTTAGATTTGTTTTAAAACATATTATCTATAAAGATATTTTATATTTTAATTTCCAAATAGAAACATTGATGAGAAAAATAGCAATACGGTATTTTTAAAATCACTGATCTGAAACACATTTTTTTTCTTTTTTTAAGTGAGGAAAACAAATGTTCATTCTCGAAGGCTGTAATAAATAAGTTTTGTCTGTAATCAATAATAAGTTTCCATAGATTGTAAGATTTCCATATTAATCAGTCAAACCTACTTCTATCTCTTCTTTCACCTCCAAAAATAATTTCTCATCAAATATAAATCCTAATCTAAACATTGAGAGCATAATTGTAAATGTGTAAAAGTGTATTTCACATTGAAAGAAATGAACTTGAAAAAACTGGGACAGTAGAACCCAGTGATTAAGATTCATTGCAGAGAAATGAGAAAGAAAGATTATTTGAATTCCTTTCTTCAACAAGAACAACAGGAATGGTATGTAAGAACCCTACCCACCTGAAAGAGAAAGTGATCATCTTTGAAGATGTCTGTGCTAAGAAATGGTTAAGACATCTTCTGGGTGAATAAGAACAGAGCCTTTCTAAGCCACAGGTATCTCTCTGTAATCAGGAGTTTAACAATGAGCAAAGGGGAAGCCAGAGCACAGGGAAAGGACTGTTATCAATTTAACCATTATCTGTTCATTTACTATTCAAGGTTATCACAAATCACCCAAGTAACTGAAGCTCACAGCTGGAGTGAGCTACCAAACATTCCCCACCTGCTCCATCTAATCTTCAGGCGGCACAACAGAATAATGGGCTCAATTGTCTAGAAGCTAGTGAATGTGGACTTAACTACATGATATTCCACAAACACAAGGCACTTTTACAGTTGTCAGAAGACAAGGAAAACATAAAAAAAAAAAAAAAAACATGCCCTGGCATACAGATTGACCACATGCATCTTGTATCTCTTATACTTAGAAGGGATTTTTTAAAGGTAAGAATTAAAATGTAATTGTTAACTTTGACCTTGAATGCTACTCTAGGCAAAAAATATTACACCACTGCTCAGATTTTCTTGAGATTTATGATCTCATGTGTTCTTGAAAAAGGCCTAGCACCTCCGTGTTCCTGAAATAATTGATCTGTCTGTTATAAGTGTTGTTTTCCTGATACCAACATCTGTCTCAGAAAAAAAAGGTACAAGCTGATGAAAATACCCTGCTATGTTTAAGTAATTCAAAAGAATTTGCATCTAACACAGTATTACATTTATAAAAGCAGTTAAGATAAATTCTTAGCACACAATAGAAGGCAAGAAAAAATAAAGGGCAAAGTCATTTGCAAATATTGCTTATAAAGATTAAGCACATTACTAAAGAACTCATGTTTTAAATGTTAACAAGCCACAATGCTCATATTTTTCTTGGGTTTGAAGAAACTCTACAATACACATTTTAAACCTCAGTAGTTTTCCTTCTTTGTCTTTAATAATTTCACCAAAAAACTCCCAAATATTACTATTGATTGTGTCTGTTGGTAAAGATGGGGAAAATATCTTGGAAGCCATTAGATAAGCAGAAAATAACAGCAAATCTGAAAATTATTATGATTATATAACTTCTTGCTTCAATGAAAATTGAACATAAAACTCAGGGTCTGTTTGCAAAGAAATAACTGGCAAATATTATTGATTCTCTACATGACAAAATATCCAATTATTAAATATCACGCTCTAATACAAACTAATTAGTATAATAACTGCTATCACATTTACTACATACTGGGCAATTTCAAAAATTCTTTACATGTACTAGCTAATGTAATGTTCACAATTTTTGTAAGGTAGGTACTGTTATTATTCTCTGTTTAAAAATGAGAAAACACACAGAGAGAAAGCAAATTACCTCAGATCAAAAAGCAAGTAAACAGCTAAGTCCAGTCCCAAGCCTAGAAAATGTGTCTCAGAGCCTCACTTCCTACCACTAGACTATGGCATGGCCCATTAGCACAGTGACAGGAAAAATTACAAAGCAAAAGAGCCAATACCTACAGAAAAAGTATGTAGTCACTCAATCCATGTAACAAATATTTATTAAGTACCTACCACTTCACACAACTGTGTGTTAAGTCCTTTCCCGACACAAAAACAGTAAGGAGAAGATAAATAATTCACTTTTGAACATTGCTCTGAAATTTGAACCTGGTAAAGTAGTTATACTTAGCCTCTCAAATGGTTGAATCATTTTTCCCCCCTACAAGACACTTGTAGAAAAAACAGAGGCCTGGAAGGTGTATTAGCACTTAGAGATGTCAACTAAATAAGCTAAATTAGAAAAAATAAATAAAAGGCATTTCTACAGTAAAAGCACCATCAGAAAATTCTGCTCTTGGGGGAGGAGTTGGTTTATGCAGCCTTGATTGTAAAGATCCCTGGTCTAAAATCTTAGATGAAACATTTTTCCCAAACTGAATACTTGTTAAACAAAGGTCACATCAGGACCTGGCTAACTTTGAACTAAGAAACTTTGAACCCTGACAACAGAAAGGGTCAGAGAAATGTCAATCAATATTCATATCTAATATCTATATCCAAGGCCGAAGGGAGAGAGAGGTGTTAGTTTATCAGGACTCCAAAAGCAAGATTATCAACTTTGCTTCTTTAGGAAAGTAGAGAAATATACTTATGCCTACTTATTATACATAATAGGAGAGTATACTATATTCTTTTACAAACACACAGCAGTGTTTCTTTTATAAACATACTTTTATGATACACAGCGGTGCCTCTTTTGTATTTGTGAGTTTATGCTTCATGAAGTTCTAAATCTTCAGACAAAGACAGATACTGAGAATAGCTGGACCTGAGCAAATCCATCACCTTTATGATAAAGGAGTGCAAATTATTTTGTTATTGACCTACTCGGCCATATTTATAATCCATAAATTCACCATATTTTCCTTTAAATAATTTGAGAGGTCCTAGAAAAGTTTGGCCATAAAGTAAATTGTTCAGAGTTCAATACGTTCCTACTGACAAACTATAAATATCAAAATGCATTTCCCTGGAGGGAAATGATTGAACTCAACAACAATGTCCATAGAAGAAAGAAAAAATATTTTAAAATAGCATTTACAAAGGTTAAGATGATTTTCTGAAATAAAAATACAAATTCCATTTCCATGAGATAAGTTAAAAATATACTATGTTCACAGTCATACACTTCCATAACTAGAGCAAAAGTCTCTGCAGAGTCTTTTCTAAAGGGAAAAACTGTCTTGGGAAAGTTAAAACTATTAAAAAGTAAACCAGAACCCTATGTTTTTTTAAGGGCTTCAATTTTGTTCTGTAGTTAAAAGATTTAAACTGATCCCAGGACAAAAGTAAGGCAGTTTCTAGCCAGAGGCAACAAAGCTCCCATAAATCTCAGACAGCTCATAAACTGGCATGGATACCATGGGTGTGGTTTCAGTTAAAAGCTCTAATGCTTTGAAAACTAAACTTTACAACTAGGCGAACATTGCTCATGATGAGAAAACAAAACACATAATTTAAGTGATTTTTCAGCAAGGCTATTCTATCCTTCTTGTTCCATTTGGTTTGCAGTTCAGAGATTTGGAATCCTTTAGTTGTGAATACCCTTTACCTACAACAATAGACTCTTGTAGGGAAGAAAGTATTTGATCATTAAATTGTGGAAGGCACTGCTTAATGGATAAAAAAAATAATTATCCTAACAGAATGATAGAGAGAACTTCACAAAGTTAAAAAGAAAAAAACTGAATGTTTTCTACAGACAAATCACTGGCCTTGAGAGTGAATACTTGCTCTTGTTACAAAATCATATGGATTAAGATGGAGAAACTTTGCCAGTGGAAGGGCTCCAGTTGTCTGCTCTCTCTGACTCCTTTGTAAAAATGCTAATTTTTATGCACCAGCTTTCTGGGTGGTTTTCATACCAGATTTAGGAGAGAGTCCAGGGAGGGTGCTGGGTACATCAGCATTAACCAGGCACCCTGAGGCAGCTCAGGAAGCAAATAACCAACTCAGCTGCTGATGCTGCATGGTGCTTGAGTTACTGGTCATGTGAATGATTTACATTTTAGACCTTTGGCCTCCTGGTCACATGGTATAGGCAAAGCTGTGAGGAGCAAAGGCCAACAATATGCCTGACTTTCTAGAGAAATTCCCATACACTTTCATAATCATTTAAAACTGAAATTGTTACAGAAACACACACCTGGATCCACCTGTCTGGTATGTCTTTGGAGTCCATTGGTCCGTTTCTGTGCAGAAAGATAAAACAAATATGTGTTGGTGACTTTGAATTATGAAATTACTTCTGACACTGTGGAAGGTCAAGGAATGTTGCATCTTTCCCAATTAAAAACATAGCTAAATTTAAACAAAACATAGTTTCAAAGTTTGTTTTCATAATTTAGCCTTTTAAATGAATTCCTCTAATAAGTCTTTCACTTCAACATCATTCCATTTATTTATTTATTTATTTATTTATTTTGAGACTTGGTCCTACTATGCTGCCCATGCTGACCTGGAACTTGAGATCCTTCTGCCTCAGCCTCCCAAATAGCTGGGATTACAGACACATGTCACTGTGGCTGGCAAACATCATTACACTTGACTAATCAAATATCTTATCACACTAAGAAAAAATATTTTTGTGTGCCAACTTTTAGAAATTGTAATCCTTTTCTTTCTCTTCAGTCAGAGTGACTACAAGAGCTAGGAAAACAAGGACCAAGCAGCCCTTCTTGGTTTTAAAATGTTTCTAGCAAAGACATATGGGGAAAAGACTTAAACTGATCTTTTAACACCCTAACTATGTTTAGGGCCTGACAGATCAGAGAGTAAGGAATATATGCAACCTCAAGACAGAGATCTGGAACCCTAATTTTAGCACTTAAATAAGAATGGTGTTTTAATTGTGGGCCAGTTGCATTTGAATACTTTAAAAAATGAAATAAATATACAGCTCTGGAACCGTAACAGTCAATTCTTACTATAGAAAAGGAATCCATAAGAAAACCTGAGCGTTACAAAAATTATAGATAAGATGCAAAACAAGAGATTTTAAATCCTTACTATGCATGGTTACACATTTGACTTCACAAGCATTAAATTGATCCTTACCTAATAACTATGATAATCTCACTAATTAAGGAACATTTGATTTTTCACTTATTATACAAATGGATAAGAAGTTGAGTCCATGTCTACCATTAATTTAGGTTTTCACAAAAGCGCTTTTCTTTTTATGTGTGTTCAGGTTGTGCCTTTGTGTGGGAACTTGGTTTCATTCAGGACACACTTGCTTCTGCTTAATACACACTAGCCATGTGTGTACATTTCTGTGGTTGTTTTCCTTTACAAGTTAAATGTTTCAAATGGGGGTTTTCAGATTGTGTACAGGTAAAAGCAAACTAGAGAAACTTTCAAAAGGTAAGTTTTGATTATATACCCCAACAAACTTTCAAAACTGATTTGTCAAGGACTAATAGGATCATTAAAATCAGCACTGAAGCTGGGCGTGGTGGCGCATGCTTGTAATCCCAGCATTCGGGAGGCTGAGGCCTGAGGATCACGGTCCATGAACAGCCTCAGCTACTTAGTGAGGCTCTCTGTAACTTAGTGAGAACCTGTTTCAAAGTAAAGAATAAAAGATAGGGCAGAGGTTGTAGCTTGGAGGTCGAATGCCCCTGGGTTCCATCCCCAGACTAGCAAAAAATAAAAAGAAACCAGCACTGAAGTTCTGTTGAGCAAGAAACATTATAAACAGCATCTCTATGCCTGAGAGGGAAATGTGGCTCTGGGCTTCTTGGTGGCCTCAGCATTGGAGGGCAAGCCTGATAGTTATAGATGCCTATCTGATAACATGAAAGAAAGCTGCTTTCAAAGGAAGACCTGTTCTACCTGAAACTTCTGCAGCTCTACTTATTAAGAACACAATAGCTGATAATATTTTCAATAGGAAAAATATATATACTGATGGCTATCTTGCCCCTATTTCCTTCTCATATATCCCTTTACTATTTAAATGTTCACTAGGAGCCGTCTATCTACTGATCATATAGCTTATAATATGGAAGTGCTTGGGAGGCAAGAAAGGAATTCAACCTTTTGGTTTGAGTCCTTGAATCCCTAATCCAGCACTATTTAGAAACTATAAATTTAAAATGTGAAAAAGATACCCTAAGTTCAAGAGCAACTCTCTGCTGCCTTGGATTTAGGATTAATATTGGCAACATAGTGCAATTATTAAGAGTTAGATTAGGCCGGGTGTGGTGGCGCACGCTTGTAATCCCCGCGCTTAGGAGGCAGAGACAGGATGATCGCGCAGGTTCGAAGCCAGCTGCGCACGCTGGCTTAGGAGACCCTGTTTCCAAATAAAAATGTAAAAATAGGTCTGGGAGTGTAGCCCAGAGGTAGAAGGGCTTCCAGGAACTCCAGTACCACCAAAAAAAAAAAAAGAGTTAGATTAGAGAAATAAAATAATTTGGATTTAGTATGCTTCTGCCTGTTTTCTCATCTACAAAGTGGGGATATTAGCAGCACCTGCTTCATAGCGTTAGTGATGAGAATTAAATGAGTTAATACATATTAAATGCTTGGAACAGTTTCTGACACAGGTTAAGGATTACTAAGTGAGAGTTTATCATTGCTATACTTATTATTTGTGAAATTTTGAATGTTTAAATGCCTAAAGGATATATTCTTCTACTAAGTTATTGCTTCTCTGTTTTTTGTTTGTTTTGTTCTTGAGAATGACTATGGTGTCCAGGCTGGCCCCAAATTTGTAGACTCAGGGATCCTCCTGCCTCAGGCCCTGGAGAAGCTGGGACCACAGACACCTGTCACCACGACTGGCCTGTTATCCTGTTTATGGGGAAGGTTCTTCCTCGTGATAAATTACTGAAAATCAGTCACCCTGAAACCAGAAACTCTTCTACGAGAAAAGTGAGCAGTAGAAAGAAATTTCAAAAACAAGAAGGGATTTCAGCTACTTAGGCCACATGTATTTAGAGACTTTGAGATTCATTATGCTTCAAAAGCACCTAAAAGGTGTTTGATATTCTGAAAAACATGGAACATTTTTTTGAACAGTTTTAAGATGCAAAATTCAATTGTCATTCTGTCATCTCATCTCATACACTTCACTGCCTGACCTGTGTTCTCAAAAACCTAGGACAGGGCTGGACAGGACCATGTCGCTGGCAAGAAGTGAAGGAGAGGAGGGCGGTCAGCAGCCATCCCTGCACACTCTCAGTTACAGCTCATGGGACCTGGAGAATCAGTCTCAAGGCCTTCTCAGTCTCTCCAGATTTATCCAGAGGGCACCAGTGAGGTGCCAACCGCATTTTATAAGCACCTGGGAATTTACTTGTTCATTCCTTGATAACTTATATTTGTTTAAAAAAAAAGAAGAAGAAGAAGAAGAAGCATTCATTTCCCAAGAATCTCTCTTGTTGTCTTCTTGTCTCTTTTAGTGGGGGGAAAATTCTACCAACAAACAAAGCTTCATTTGCTATCTAGAAGTCAGCATTGGTTTTCTTCTGTTTTAATATGAGTTAAGGAGTGGATTTATTTATATTTACTTATTTTTCTTTCTTCATTTTTTTGTAGTATTGGGGATGGAATCCAATGAAATTCTACCTCTGAGCTACATACCCAGCCCTATTTTTTATTCTTTATTTTGAAACAGGGTCTCACTGAGTTGCAAAGAGCCTCACTAAGTAGCTGAGGCTGTTCACAAACCACGATCCTCCTGTCTCTGCCTACCAAATGTTGAGATTAGTGGATTTAAAATAGTTTAATAAATAAGTAATGATAAGCATTCTTCTTAAAATCAGAGTTCTGCAGGGCCAGTGTAGAATGGGTGATGGGTAAACATCTCAACTCTGGCTACGGAGCCTAGGGATCCTGGGCCATGACAAACTACCTACCTTGAGAACCAAGCATAAAATTGAGATAAAAACTATTACAACTATTAACACTGACCTCTAAACCAATACACGGAGAGAAATAGGTCCTCAGGAAGGAAAAGAATTTAAAAAATCACAGAACTTACAAAAAAAGGCCTCATAATTTTCATGGGAGAAGGCACTTGGTCAACAATTGGTACAGGGTGAAAGGATACTTCTTAAAGTTTTTATCTATACTCTCTTAAACCAACTAAGGTTTCCAAGTAGAATTGGACTGCAGAATAATTTATCATAATTCTCCCTCCAAAGTAGAGATTCTTAGTGCAGTCACACACCAAATAAAAATCACACTTATTATATTCAAAAGTTAAGCAGGTCACTAAAAAACTGATGCTACATTTTAAAAGATCAATGTGAAAATTAATTCTTTTCACAGATAGGCCTGCGTGTAATTTTTAAGAGTATAAAAGTGCCTGAGAGAATTATTTAATATCATGTGAAAATATTAACCATTTCTTATTAGCACACTTGCTTTCTGTAAATATGCCCACTTCACAGTCCTTTATTACAATAAAATGAAACTATTTTTCTCAAAAAAAAAATACATCTATCTAATAGGATAAATGGTCAGTAAGAATGAGTTGAATTTCAGAACTCTACAAGGAATCTGTCTTAAAAAATTAAAAATAAACCAGAAGCAGTGGCATGTGTCTGTATTTTTCTTGCTTTTAGCTGACTATATGAATGCCACCTTATTTAAAAACATACTAATTGTATTATAACACTTTTATTGTTTCTCTAAATTAAAATTTTGGTGTTAGAGATTCACGGCGCTTTTAATATGGGTACATATTAAAATAATTTGGTAAACAGTTTTTGTCAATCTCTTCTGAAATTCTCAGATTACTTTTTTTCATATACATTTTATATTTTAATTTCCTCTGCTGTGATATTTTTTAAATTTTTGCTATGGGGCTGAGGGCAGCTTAGTGTTACAGTGCTTACCTAGAACATATGAGACCCTAGATTTGATTCCTAGCACTGAAAAAAGAAAAAAAAAAGAAAAAAAGGGAAGAAAAAAGCCTTTGCTATGGTATTTTTGGAAGGTCAGGTGAAACATTTGTTCCTCTGGTTGAAGGCCAAGACAATGGTCACCTAGAATCTGCCATAATTTTCATTCTTATGTATTTCTTAAGTTTTTTTATTCTGAAAAGTTACAGGGATCACACTTCTAAACTATTAGGAGACTGTGTTAAACCAAATGAAAATGTTTTCCGATCGTGAGTTGATTAATAAGATATAACAGTAATCATGTTTGTGTTCAAATGGAAAACTACTCGGAATATAAAACCATATACTTAGATGAACTCTTTTAAAATTTTTAGTACTGGCAAATGTTGGGCAGTGACACATTTCATGACAGGGGACATGTCTACCCACTTCCTGGGATGAAGGTCACCCTTCCCTCAGCACTAACTGTCCCATTTCAAACACAATGTTAAAACAAAATATTCACCTTGTCCGGCAACCTATGATCTCCGGAGAGTGACAGGGAAAGTACCTCTTATTTAACTCCTGCATTTCATTCCCAAGCACCTGGTTACTTTCTCCATTTCTCTTTGTAGGCATGCTTTCAGCACACTTAGCACGGTAAAAGCTCAAGCCTGATTAAGTTAGCAAACAACTCTAAAGGCAAAGGTTATAGAAGAATTTTTAAATGTTAGTCTTACCTCTGGTGGCTTGAGCAGCCCTTGTTCTGAAACGAATGTAAAAATTGGCATTGTCAGTGCAGTTGTTTGGTTTGTTTAGCAACCTTGCTCTCTGCAGCGTGGCAAAACACTACCGCTTTGTTTTCTTAACTGATACCTATAATATATTTCCAGAATCCCTCAGGCTGGGCTAGTGATTGTTTTGCAACCCGGGTTCTCTTACCTTATTGGCTTGTCAGGAAAGTGACTCATAGTTCTAAATGACTCCTAAGTTATGCTTAACTTTTCCAGCAATGTCAATTAAGCAATGTCAATTCAACCACATAAAACTTCTTAAAACAAGAGCTTGCACTAAATTAATATGCATGATCGCTAGATGCAAACCTTTATTTCAACACACCTTTTTATAAGAATCTCAACACACTGAGTTACAAACACAGTGCACTCTTCATAACAATTGCAAACTTCACACGATACAGCATTCCATAGTAATATTTTTTCCACCAAGTGGCTTTAATCCTTATATATAATTCTGGGGGAAAACAGTTTGATTTAAAGATGGAAATAACAGAGTCAGGATTCAATTCCAGTGCTAAGTTTCCATTCATCCTTAATTTACCTCCCTGTAAAGAGCAACGACATCTTTTCACTACATTTCAGCTCCTGAAATTGTTTAACAGTTAGGAAAGGCCCTGGGATCTTCAGGTGAGAAATCTGGTCAGAGGGCAAAGGTCTCAGAGAGTGCAAAGAGCCGAAGTCCTCTCTGTACATGGGAAACGGGTGGACAGTGTGTTTGCTCCCTTGCCCCACGCCTGGAAACACCGAGGCAGGCCAAGACTGACTTCTTCAGATTGAGTGAAAGCCCCTCACCAGCGTGGGCCCATGCTTGCACTTCCCCCACCCAAAATGACACTGTGAAGAAGAATCGGAGAAAAGATGCACCAGAGAGACATGGGAAGAGAAAGGGCAGACCAAAATGGGAGCGCTGTGGGACACTTCTTTAAAAGGCTCTAAGAAGCCCCAGGCCAGAGTTCACAGAGAAAGCTGCTGGGATGCCTCACTGTTTGCCACAGATCGCTTTATACAGGAAGACTGCCTGAGGCATGGGACAGGAGGCTGGTATTTTTTTTTCTTTTTAAAGAAATACTGCTTATTAAAGGAAATAGAAGATCTATGGGCAGAAAGTTACTTTTCTAGAAATTAAGCCGAGTCCAAATCCCTTTGTCAGTTTCAAACCCTATATCTCCCTGGGCTTCACAGATGACTTTCTTCTATGAAGGCATGTTGGCAAGGTCTGGAATTCACCTGTACATAGGAGTGTTTGTGGGCAAAAAATATTTCACTTCTTGTTTCCTCCCCTCTAGTCACATATAATATTCCAGCAAAAGACTACCTAAGAGGGTTGGTTGGAAAGAGGGTCTGTAAGATTCTTCTTTGGGTGGCCCAGACTCAAAGCCCAGGTTAAGTGAACTTGGGTTCTTAACAGCTTGAAACACCTCTATTTTTCATGAGTGTATTTTCCACGCTTGCCCTGCACTACATTCTCCTACTGGTGAGTAACAGCCTGAACTGGGAATCATAAACTGTAGAAAATGTAACACAGGAGTGGAGTTTAAGTTTTCTATCTAAGGAGACTCAGAAAAGCTTTGAACTTTCTAGGTGATCTCTAAAATGGGGAGTTCTCAGATCTTTTGGGTTTGGAGTTCATCAATGAGTATGTTTCTTAATTTCTTTTTTTGTGTGTGTGTGTGGTATTGAACCCAGGGGCATTTTACCTCTGAGCTATACTCCCAGCCTTATTTTTTATTCCTTATTTTGAAACAGGTTCTCACTAAGTTGCTGAGAGCCTCACTAAGCTCCTGAGGCTGGCTTCAAACCTGCGAGCCTCCTGACTCAGCCTCTTAAGTATTGTGATTACACGTGTGCTCTACCACTTCCCGCTTATGTATCATAATTTCAGTGAAAAACAATCCTTCTGGCCAGGCGTGGTGGCGCACGCTTGTAATCCCTGTGCTTGGGAGGCAGAGACAGGAGGATCGCATAGGTTCAAAGCTAGCCTCTCTGGCTTAAAAGACCCTGTTTAAATATGTGTGTGTGTGTGTGTGTGTGTGTGTGTGTGTGTGTGTGTGAGAGAGAGAGAGAGAGAGAGAGAGAGAGAGAGAGAGAGAGAGAGAGAGAGAGAGAAGAGAAAGAAACCTGGAGGTAGAAGGGTTTCCAGGAACCCCAGTACCACCAAAAAAAAAAAAAATCCTTTTTTTCTCCAATTTTTTGAATAGACATGTTTTTATGTCCTTATGAAGTAGGTTTTCTTAATAACTACTTTAAATCTTTAAATGTATCACTCATAGCATAAAACCTCTGATCGCCTCGCATGGTGTGGCCATAGCTTTCACACCAGGCTTCATGAGAGTCCTCTGGATGCGTCCTGGCAAGAAGCAATGGTATTTTAGGCATCCTTCTAACTATGCAGACACTTACACCTGTTTTCCAGAGGAACAGGTACAGAACAAAAGCCCCCTTTATAGGTTCTCTGTATCTTGTTGTGTATTAGTTGCAAGCTATTCATTTGTGGGCAAAAGTGAAGATAAATTATAGAATCCAAAAGGGTTCATGAGGTCTAGGTGAGGCATGGATGGGGCTGATACAAGGGAAAGAATGCATTAGATTGGGTTGACCCCCTGCCTTGGCTCTTTCTCCTTCATTTCACTATTTCACACTGTTGCCTGCTTTCTTACTTTAGTGTCTCATCAAAAGAATCAGCTTTTCTTCTCATTCTGATGGAATGTCCTGAGAACTGCTCCAGACAAAGCATCCTCTGTGTAACCCAAGGAGGTAAAATGGAAAGGTGTTTAGAATTAGGGGGGTTTTTTTGTGTGGGGGGGGTACGAGGGATGGAACCCAGGGGCTTTCTACTCCCGAGTTACACTCCCAGACCTAATTTATATTTTATTTGAAAACAGGGTATCACTAAGTTGCTAAGAGCCTCATTAAGTAGCTGAAGCTGGCTTTGAACCTGTGTAGTCCTCCTGCCTCAGCCTCCCAAGTGCTGGAATTACAAGCATGCGCCATCACACCCAGGAGGGTTTAGTTAGAAGCGATTCAAACTCCTAGGGAACATGTCTATACGCAGGGCCTGCCCTTGGCCTTGGCTTGCCATCAATATCAAACTCATGGCTGCCACTGCTACTCACTGCCAAGAACAGAGCCCCACTGCTTCCAGGGAGGTAGCACAGAACAGCCAGCGCTCTGGTCAGCTCTGGCTCATACTGGGTCTAACACATGAAGAGCAGCTCTTGAAAGTCCTATCTCATGGTAGTGGCTTGGTATTAGAATGCTCTGAGTTCAGAAATTCTAGGCCAAACTCCTTTATTATACTTCAGGATTTGCAGCAGTGGCCACATATTTAAACTAGACTGTCTCCTTCAAGAACACAATCTCCATTCTTGTAATCACCTAAGGCAGCAGCTTGTTACCCTATACTAAAGTAATAGTCATGAAAGAGAGGAAAACCCAACTGTGATAGTATTTCACATGTATTTCAAAGCAAGAGTTCATTTGGGCTAGAAAAACAGAGGAAGTGCCACTTTCTATGAGATAGTCTATGGAAAAGTTTATCTAATTACGAAATCTGCAGCCCCATTCTTGACTTTCTCTTGATACGTATACCCTAAATGACTGCTGCAGATATTTTGATCTCTGGAAAACCCTGCGTGTGTGTCACAGGTCTGAATTAGGTCCGAGATAATAAGGGCTGATTATCAGAAAATCTTTGGCTAACTTCTGACCTAGAAGAAAGGTTGCTAGTTGAGATGTGTTGAAAAAGTCTCTCATGTGTCTGTCTGTCTGTCTGTGTGTCTAGACCTCTCTCTCTCTCTCTCTCTCTCTCTCTCTCTCTCTCTCTCTCTCTCTCTCTCTCTCTCATCTTTCTTTTCTCCTGGGAACTTTCTTAGAATAATAATTCTATTCGTCAAGATTCTGAAAGTTTTTAATCCTCAACTTGTCTTTACCCTGCAGCCTAGTTCTCAGGCTCCTATAGATCAAACTATAAAATGTTCTTACCCTTTCAAGAACCTTTCTAGATGGTGACTCACAGGCCCTCGAGGGGTTTATACCTTGAGTTCTTTCATCATGTCTCAACTGGTTTAATGTAATTCTGAGAAGTGGTGTTACTGAACTGCTTGGAGCCCTTGCAGAACTCTATCTTCAGTGCCAGCAGAGCTCAGTTTGCATATTTATGTAAAAAAAAAATGATTTTCACAAAAGCTTTAGCCTCACATTGTGTATTCACTTGTACAAATACAAAATTCAGTCCTATTATGTTTGTTTCTCCAACACGAGTGGCTGCTGGTTCATATATTATTACACAATTTTCTTTGTCTTTTATCTGGATTCTGTTTCTTAAGACTAAACAAATCACTGTCCAGTAAGACTGGTTGTCACAAAAGGGGCCACAGGAAAGTAATTACCAGGTTAGTTATTGAAGGTGCCTTGCCATCATAGCTAATGTGCTATTTCTGTGAAACATAAAAGTAAAGGATGGTTGGACTGATTAAATTTTGGAGGAAGTTGCACAAATGTATTTTCACTGAGTAGTTCACTACTCGGATCTACAGCAGTGTTTTGAAAAGGAAAAAATAAAGTAAACCATAAATAATAGTTAGAGGCTTTGATGTCAAGTCTTTTCAGGAGCTCTAAAGGAATCTAACTATACAAGAGTGTACAATTCACTTTAGTAATTATTAATGTATCATTAAACTGACCCCAATAGTTAAATGGAAGAAATAATAATTACTCTTGAATATTAAAATGTCTTGATGAGTTCAAATAGAAGACAATCTAAACCAAAGGTTGTAAGTACTATTATGCAGAACTAAGGTCACTTTTTTGGTTATGAAATTAATGATCAAGCTGTAATTCATGTAAAAGTAATGTGATACAATGCCATGTAGTAGAAGGCTGAAATAAAATTATACTTTGAAAGTTTATTTTTTATGCTAAAATATGCAAAACTATTTATAAAAGAGCCAATTTCAGATGCCAATTTGGGCTGCAGGTTCTAGGTAGCAATCTTGCAGGTCCAAACCAGCAGAATATGAGGCCACTTTCTTCCAATTAGAGGTGGCTCTAGCAGTAGCAACTGGCCTAGATAAAAGAGCGATTATATAGATAAGAAAATGGGACCTGCTTAGGTTAAATATTAGAGTAGCTGAGGCTTGCAGCCCCATTAAAGGGGAAAATGCATTAAGCTAAAGTTGTCTGATCCAGCAATATTTGCTTTCCAATGTTTCTTTCTTTGTTTAAACTGGGAAGATGCACACCACATTATATTGGCCACTGGCAGGACAAGAAACCAGAGGGCTTAGCTATATATTATCACGAGTAGGGTACAGGGAGCAAAAATGTCCCCCCAAATACAGTCTAAGATTAGATCTTCATGATGGTGTGCTGTGAATAGGAAATGTCTCTCTAATATTACATCAGCTTTGCAGTAACTTGTTGGGAGAGTCTCATATACTGGAGTTCAAACACATTCATTATAACGTCGGGAAATTTGGGCGCACACTTCAGAGCCCCTGTAGGTGTTGATCATCAGGGTTGCTATGGTGAATGTGAAGGAGTCAACTCAAGTTCATTGAAAGAGAGAGAGAAAGGAAGTGGCTGCCCTTTATTCATATCCAAGCAAACCCTCAAACGTTAAGACATAAACTAATCACCTACCCTTTAATGTGTTCCTAACTTATTTAGTCATGAAAAAATAAAATTCAGACATTTTTCACATTTCAGGTATACTTAATAATCTGTCATAGTTACACATTAGTAAAAATGAATGACTTCATACATAAATGCACTATATTTTTGCCAAGTTATAATTATTTTCAGGGTGAATGTATTAAGGGATATAGAACGTGAAATACAAAAGGTTTCTAAAAGAGAAGACAATATCCAAACAAGGCTAACTTCCACAAAAAGAAGCATCTAAGAGATATTTTAAATGCTGATTAATATCTAGGGGCATCCTGTAACACCATTAAGAACCATTTTGGGGTTGAAATAGTCCAATTTTGGGAAAAAGCAGGACAACTTGATTTTCAAATGCCTTTCCTTTCGACTCCATATTAAGGGGTAGATACAAAAGATGAAAACTACATTGCCTGTTCCCCTTCACTTCTCCTATGTTTAGGGAGCATATATAACACACCAGAGGGACGGAAAACCTCAGAGATAGTAATGTTGACCTTGTGGTCCATGGGCTCCACTTATGTCCAGCTTCTTTTAAAATTAAGTTGCAACTAGTTATAGTCCACAGCAGCGATTACAACAGCACTGCTTAATTCCAGGTCAGGGTCTCAAAAGCTGCAATCTTAGGAAGCCTGTCATGCTGCAAAGTCTCAGAAGGAACTGTCCTGGACCCCAGACCACTGCTTTGAGGGGAGCTGCCTTGGAAAACCACTGAAGCCCTATCCAACAGTGCATGTTTGAGAGGTCAACTTCTTGTGTTAAAGCTTCTAGGACTGGGGCTGGGTGAGATACCACAACACAGTCTAACCTTGAAAAAGAAACAAAACTTGTGTGTAAGTTAATTTTAGAGAACAACTTAGTTTAGACCACCATTGGTGATCAAGGTGAGGTCAACAATTGGCCTCTGATGGGAAGTCCAGGAAGGGTGGGCTTTGGACCTGTAAGGAGAAAATGGGGTGGGGAATGCATTTCAGCAAGGGGCAAGAGTGAAAGTCAAACACAAATTCTAACAATGTCATGGATGGATCAGGAAGTATATTTCTATAGAAAGAGAGATATTTTCATCCTC
This sequence comes from Muscardinus avellanarius, assembly GCF_963383645.1. Taxonomy (NCBI): domain Eukaryota; kingdom Metazoa; phylum Chordata; class Mammalia; order Rodentia; family Gliridae; genus Muscardinus; species Muscardinus avellanarius. Next base: position 96,457,282 of record NC_137788.1, read on the forward strand.
TGGTATTCTGTGAACCAGTTCACTTTCTTGCCACTTATTAACCCAACCTAGGTGTCATGTGTCAATACCCTGATGATCAATGCTGAGGGTATGAGCCTTTCCTTGCATCCATACTAGAAAGAAATGTGAAAGGTCTATGTAGTTCTCTACCTTTTGAGGTATTTATTTCATATGCCCACCATCTAGTCAAGCTTAGTTTCCACAAGGATGGAACCAAAACCTCTACAATCTCCCACACCTCTTGCTTCTGGATCTAAGAAAATGATGATCTTTAGAGCCCAGAGTGGGGCACTGCATTTTACACACATCTGTCCATCATCTCGGAGGTCTATCCACTTCTTTATCCACACACCACGTCTTTCTTGAAGTCAGAAGATAGCTAATATCATTAAGCCTCAGAACTCAGCAAGGACGCAATTGCAATACATGTGATAAATGTTATGATAAAAGCAATCATAAAATGCCAGAACCACATAGAGAGAGACATGCTAAGAAAGCCCAGGCACTGAGAGTATCAGGAAATAATCTTCAAAGTGGGGCAACGACTGCATCAAGTTTGTAGAAATGAATGTAAATTTATCAAGTGGACAATGGAAGGAAAGACACTGGAGCAGAGAAACAAATTACACTTAGATAAATAAACATGGAAAAAGGTAGTGGGAGAACTAGGAGTAAGCAGAGGTGCACAGCTGGTTGGGGAGGAGTGGTACAAACAGGACTGGAAGGCATGATCTGGGGCTGTGTATACTATATTGGGAAGTTTGAACCTTATTTTATGCAGAATAAAAAGTAGAGTAAGCAAAAGGGTGACATAATCAGACTCAATTTTAAAATATTTTTAAAGGTCTTCAGAAATTGAATCGAAGAAGTAAGGTCAAGAGCAGAGAGTTAAGAAATGTCTGCAGTTGTGCAAATAAGAGACAGTGATATTTATCTATCTGTAGCAATACCCTATCAATGGACTATAGAGAGACTTGGGAGGTAAATAGAGAATAGGCAGGTGGTTAATAATGGGTGTTATGGGGGAGACAAGGTTGGCTACCAGGTTTGGGTAAATATATGAATGGCAGACATTTAACTGAAGCAAAAATAGAAAAATATGGTGTAGGATTAATGAGGTTGGTTGTAGACAGGTAGGATTCGAGGTCACCGCAAAACGCTGTAAGGGAAATGTGAGAGGATGGAAATTTTAAATCCACAGTTCAGGATAGAAGCCATATATAGAAATTAAGCCTTAATCTACTTGAAGTGTAAGTTATAGCTAAAGCTAGAGAAACTACTCAGCTCTCCAAAGGATGGCATGGGAAAGAAGATATAAGATGGGATGTGAAGAAGAGTGTGAAGAAGCATGGTTAACAGTGTCCAACGAGAGAGAAAGAGCAAGAAAGATAAGGCCTAAGCCAGGCATGGTGGCACACAGTGGTAATCCCCATACTTGGTACCTGGGAGGCTGAGATAGGAGGGCGACAGATTTGTTCAACAACTTAGTGAGGCCCTCTGCAACTTAGTGAAGGCCTGTTCCAAAAATATAAGATAAAATAGGGCTGGAAGTATAGTTAAGAGATTGAATGACTCTGTGTTCAATCCCTGATACAGACAGACAGACAGACAGACAGGGAAGAGAAAGAAAGGAAAAGTAAGGCCTGAAAGGTGACGACCAGAGGATCTGGCAATTAGAAAGAAAAATGGACGATTCCTAGGCTTCCTTTAGTGTTTGGGTTACTCTACCATCTTTGCACAACCTCTTCTCCACTTAACCACTTCTTTCTGTAGAACTGGCTAATGTTGAACAAAGATGAAATATTTACCTTTATAGAACTGCCTTTCACCCACCTATCCAGTGATTATCACAATATAACCTTTCCTACTAGTCACAGATCTCTGGACCAAAAGTGGACTCTGGACTTACCTGGAGCCAGTCAGAAGCTTTTAGTCTCTTGAAAATACAGTTAGATTATATCAAGCATTGGCACTACAGAGCTCTGTGAAGCTGAAGTGAATCTCAAACCTCCTATGATTTATAATTATGAGGGAACCTGGATAGTACAAGCAGTTGAGTTAGCCCTATATCAATACTACTAATTTGCTTTAAATTTGCCTGTTGGTATAATTTTCCTCAAAGATATGATTTTCTTCTTAAAATGATACCACAATCTCCTCCATACAAAAGACCCAGTTGGAAGATGGCTACCGAGAAAAGCGGGGCTTAAGAGCCCCGCTAACAACCAATCTCCATTACCACAAAATCAGCGCCTTTCATAGCCAGAAAACACCATCACCAGAGAAACAAAAAAATCACCAGGCTCCAGAGAGAAAGTGGACTGAGAACAGAGCTCAGAGCCACAGAGGAGATACACAAGCCTCACGCCCGAGGACACGGCAGCAGCACCATACTGCCGGCGGCAGCGGTGAGTTCACCGGACGGCTACGGCAAGCCGAGGTGAGCCGCTGAGGAACAGCAAGGCAGGATTTTTCAGTGCAGGGAACATCTAAAGCTCCCAGTGGCTGAGCTCAGCACATGCTGCAGGCACTCAGAGTGGAACTCAAAACCAAGAAGAAATAAGCCAGCCTCACGGCCGAGGGCGTAGCAGCGGCACCATATTGCCACCGGCGGCAGTAGCAGCGAATTCACCGAGTCCAGTACAGCTACATCTGCGAACTCAAGAACAGTGAGTCAAATTGCGGGCCACAGAGGAGAAATCCCAGTATTGTATTCCCTGGGACTTGACCCAGTGGGGGAGTGGCAGTGGCAGAGATATCATACCATAGGAGAACGTGCAACCTGGCACCTCCCATAGTTTAAAGCAGCCTCTATCGACTCCCTGGGTCGGAGACTCTGTGATACAACCCAGTAAAGGAGTAGTGGGGTCTGAAATACTACAGACTCGAGATCCAGAGCACCTTAAGTGAAGTCATAGTGACCCAAGGGAAGAACCCAGAGAAGGCACAAACTTCCGAAATCATAGGAAAGAAGAATAACACTGGAGCAATGAATGCCCACAACCCCACAACATCAGAACCCGATAAAACAGAAAATCAGAGATTTCTAAAAGATCAAATCAGGAAAATAACTGTAGAAATAATAGAGGTGCTTCAAAAAGAACTCAAAGAGAGCCAAAAAGAGATAAAGGATGCAATTAATGAAGTAAAGGCCTCAATTCAAAGCACAAACAACCGATCAGACCACATGGAGAACAGAATCTCACTCTTAGAAGATGAACATTCCAAAAATGAACGCATAGTTTCTAATCTAGAAAAAAAATATCTGACAGCAGGAATCTGACATTGAAGAAATATGGGCCCATTTTAAGAGAGCTAACCTAAGAATAATTGGAATAGAGGAGGGAAAAGAAAGTGATACCAAAGGGATCAATAATCTCTTCAAGGAAGTAATAGCAGAAAATTTTCCAAACATAGAGCAAGAGGTTGATACACAGATCCAGGAAACTTATAGAACTCCCTTTAGACAGGATCGGAGACGAGGATCCCCACGCCACATAATTGTCAAAATGACCAATGTGGAAGCCAAGCAGAGAATCTTAAAGGCAACAAAAACAAAGGGCCAAGTGACATTCAGAGGCAAACCGATTAGAATCACTCCAGACTTCCCAAACCAAGTCATGAGAGCCAGAAGGGCTTGGAGTAACATATTCCAAACCCTGAAAGAAAACAACTTCCAGCCAAAAATTTCCTACCCAGCAAAACTTTCTATCAAATTAGATGGAAAAATAAGAAGCTTCCATGACAAACAGAAACTGAAGGAATTTATGTCTTCAAAACCAGTGCTAGAGAAAATACTCAAAGAGATTAACTACAAAGAAGAAATAGGTAACACACACCAGAAACAGAGAAACAAGATTTTTCATCCAACAGACAACTAAGATTGGTTATCTGTGGAGATTCATTATTTATGTTATTCTTTTACCTATCTCTAAATTGTATTGTTTGCCTTTATTGTTGTTAATTTTTAGGATTTCTAGTTGGAATATTAATATACCTTCAGATATAGCATTTGGAAATATTTTATCCAATTCTATTAGTAACTTTTAACTCTGTTTACATTGTCTTTGGATATACAATATTTTTTTATTTTTTAGGGAGTTTGTATACTCTTCTGTTGCCTGTGCCATTGAAATCATATCCAAGAAATCACTGCCAATTTCAATGTTGTGAGGTTTTATAACCCAGATTTTCTTCTAAAAGTTTATAGTCTTAAGATTTATATTTAGGTCTTTTATCTATTTTGAGTTAATACTTGTATATGGGATTAGGTAAGGGTCCAATTTTATTCTTTTCCATGTAATTATTATTTTTCAACAATATTTAGTTAAAAGATTATTATTTCCTCCACCAAATGTTCGTGGAAACCTTGTCAAAAATAACTTGATAATATAGGGAAGAATTTAGCTCTAGGCTTGTATTTAACTCCAATGGTTTATATATCTGCCTTTAGAACAGTACTACACTGATTCAATTATTGTAGCTTTATATGGTTTGAAATCAGAAAATATATATCTTCTAGCTTTGTTCTTTTTCAAGATCGTTTTGGGTATCTAGAATCCATATTCCATATTAGGATAGTTTTTTTTCTGAAAAATAAATATATAAATATATGATAGTTTCACCTAAAAAAATAGAAAAAAAATATTCTCTGGCAAGAAAGAAAGCAAAAAGAAATATTGAAATGTTATCTTTAAGTCATCAAAAGCTTGGTATCAGACAAATGAAACTGTTATGTGAGATTATCAATTTTAATTTTGGATAAATTGCTATAATACTAGATGTCAACCACTAAGCCAAGCATGGGAAGAAGGGATGGGGAGGGAATGGGGTGGGGATCGGGTAGGGGCTAACTGGGCGATGCGTGCATGTATGTCTACAAAAGTTTGTATCCCACTATGATGTATGAATACTGTGCACCAATAAAAAAATATAAAAATAAAAAATAAAAATAAATTAAAAAAAATAAAAAAGGAAAGAAAAAAAAAAGCCCCAGTCAAGGAAAGCAATGTTCCAGATCTTGCCACTCCCTGCCCTTTCTCCTGTCCTCCCCACACCCACCTCTCTCCAGATGCTACGGCAGTCTTGGAAAACTACAATGCTGAACTGTGGCAAACATTGATTCCTAGAGGCCAAAACAATGAACCATGCAAGACTTAAGACAGCGCTGGGACTCTTGACAGGCTTCGGGATAGCAGGTAAAGTCTGGCCTGCCTATGACCTCAATGTAGACCTACTCCACCACAACCAGATCAAACCCTCCAGGCTCAGATTCACACCCTGCAAACAGTTACTACCTGTACCAGCCAGGGAGGAGTGAGTTGCAGGACAGGATGTCCTGACTTCCAACTGTCAGAGGACACCTGTGTGGGAACAAGGCACAACTTCCTCTGAAGATAAGGCCTACCTGCAAACCCTGATTGGAAGGCAGTTTCCTATCACATCATACCACTAGTTAACTGACTGTGAGAATTCATTGTTACTGCACTCTTCAAATCTGGAGCAGGAAATGTTATAAAGGGGGGGGGCAGGCCACAGCTGTGTAAAACAGAAGAGAATGGAGGTCAACAGAAGAGGCAAAGACAGTCAAAAGCACAGGGAGTGTGCTCCAGACTCCAAGCAGGAAATTTAGTTGAAGGTTCAGAAATCTTTTTCCTGCATTTGAACTAATTAGATAACAAAATTTATACAACCATACTACCTATAATAGATGACATCTCTGTAAGCAGGTGGAATCTACAGAGTGCAAAGTCTTATTCTTAGTTATATTTCTAATTATTTTTTACTTCCAATCTTTTGGCCACTCAATTCATCTTGAGATAAGGAGTCTTAGGTGAGAAGTTATCTAATGTCCTCCCAGATCTGATGTCTTCCCAAGGGAGAGAGCGGTAGGGTCCTCTGAGATATCTGGTTCTCTCTGAAGACTTCAAGACATTCAGACCTAAAGACATTTGATATTTACTAATTGAGTAGGAATGTGTTTTTGACCAAAAAGAAAAGAAAACTATTACAAAATTGCTCCATTTTATAGAGAGGAGCATGCAAGTGATGACCTACAAGGGCAGGTGCTGGGCATGTGATATGTCATTCTCACAGCTAATACATGTCATCCTCAGCACAGCCAGTGGTTAAAAATAAAGCTGTGCCACTGATTCTGTGTCTCAGTTTCTCATCCATAGATAAGAAGAGCAAGAATGCCAACTTCACAGAATTCTTATGGCACTAGATGAGCTAATAGTGGCCATGTCCTTACAGTAGTACCTGACACTATGTTAAGTATTTGTTTAAAACATTTTAAAGGCTGGGGCTGGAGTTGAAGTTAAATGGCAGAGTGCTTGCCTAGCACGTGCGAGGCTCTGGGTTCAATAACCAGGATTATAAGGGCATGATATATTTTTTTTCCAGGGGGAAATTTTTTTCAGGGAAGATTAAGTACAGTTATTATTCCTATTTTGTAAGACAAAAAACTTAGACTTAACAGAAGTAACTGGGGCCCAAAGTCACTCAGAGTGTAATCCATGGAGCTGGGTTCTAATCTGATCAAGATTCCAGAGCTCCCAGGTTTTCCAGCCACTGAGCTATCTCCCTACATCCAATGATTTGTCTAAGGACAGAGTACTTTGAACTAAGAACCAGGAACTGACACTAGGAATATTTCACTCATATTTCACTCTTTTATCCTGCTCCATCAGAAACTTCTGACACACACACACTCTCTCTCTCTCTCTCTCTCTCTCTCTCTCTCACACACACACACACACACACACACACACACACACACACACACACAAGATTGAACCACTTAGGGGTACTGTTTTTTACCTCTAAACAAAACCCCTAGACATTTTTGTTATTTGAGACAGGGTCATGATAAGTTGCTGAGAATCTCGCTAACTTGCTGAGGCTGGTCTATAACCTGTGATTCTCCTGTCTCAGCCTCCCAAGCACTGGGATTATAGGTGTGTACCACCACACCGTCTCAACTTTTTAATATAAAAGCACATTTTAAGACCTTTTAATGTCATGCTTGTGTATTCTTTCAAACTCTAGCACTCATTAAAGTTTTTATCCATATCACCTCCAGACCATAAAATCTATAAAAACACAGAATAAGCCCATGCCTTTTTAAAAACTGAATTCTCATTGTAACACCTTGGATCGAAATAGTGAGTTCTTACTGTGTCCATGCACTGTGGCAACCATCAATGAAATCTCATTGGTGCCAGGCGTGGTGGTGCATGCTTGTAATCCCCACATTTGGGAGGCGGAAACAGGAGGACCACGCAGGTTCGAAGCCAGCCGCACTGGCTTTAAGAGACTCTGTTTCTCACACACACACACACAAAGTATAAAATAGGTCTGGGAGCATAGCCTGGAGGCAGAAGGGCTTCCAGGAACCCCAGTACCACCACCAAAAAAAAAAAAAAAAAAACCTCATTGGATCCTTACAATAATCCTCCAATTTATATTTCGAAGATAAACAAGTAGTCAAGTATTGTAGCATACATTTATAATCCCAGTACCTAGGAGACTAAGACAGGAGGACCAAAGGTTTAAGGCCAGCACATGGTAACTTAGCAAGACACTATTTAAAAAAAAAATATATATATATATATACATATATATACATATATATACATATATATAATAACACAAGGCTGGCGTGTAGCTCAAAAGTAGAACACCTCTGAGTCCAGTAAAACACATGCACGCATGCACATGTGTGTGTGCGTGCGCGCGCACACACACACACACACACACACACACACACAGAATAAGCTAAAGCCCAGAAAGTTCAGGTAAATTCCCAAGCTCAGATATTGAGAGAATGGTTGAGCTATGATTTCAACTACCTCTAATGGACTCTCAACTATTACCCTCCACTAGTTCCAAGAAAAGACATCTGTGTCAACTGCGGAGTCATTTTATATTCCTCATAAACACCAACTCTTCAAGGATGCAGGATTTGTAAAAACACATCCACCTACCATGAGGATGTGGCATGCTAATTGTCTTGAAAGTGATAAAAGGATGAACGAACGGTAAAAACAAAAAACAAACAAACAAAAAAAGAAACAGTAAAGCCAGGCACGGTGATGCCTGCAATTCCAGGACTTAGGAGGCTGAGATGGGGAATTGCAGGTGTGAGGCCCTCCACAACCTACCAAGAACCTGTTTCAAAATAAAAACTAAAAAGGGCTAGGACTATGGCTCAGAGGTAGAACACTCCTTGGTTTGAGTCTCAGTAGCTCCCTCCCTCGTGGAAAACAAATAAACAATTCAATAATAATGATAATAAAATAATATTTCTATTGTATTTTACAATTTTGTACAGTTTCTGACCTCCAGACAGGAGGAAGAGATAACCCTGTCTCTTTTACTTCACAGCTTTGAGTGAGGTACTTAGGCCACTGACCCCTTGTGCAGGTGGCAGGGCTGTTCTGAAGACTGAGGGGGGTCTGGGGTAAGAACCAGGGTCAGAGCGGCAGCAGCAGTGTACAGCGCATGCTCACCTGATGCCCTCGTGCGGCTGCGCGGGCCGGGCACCGAGCCCTGCACAAGGGGCAGTCCGCGATGTCTACTGGAGGTGCAAAGTGAGGGAACGGGCTATGATCTCAGTCCTCTAATAGGATTCACCTTTTCAACAATTGCCTATTTTCTGAACTCCGCTCTGAAGCAGCTATTCTCTGTTTCGCTCTTCTCCACATTATCCAAAATAATTCAATGTCCACCTTTTCCTTTGGGAAAATCAAAGGTTGACATGGCTACCTTTTGAACTTAAGCTGTTAAAGATCCTTTCTTGTGTTCAAAAAGTTTTACTGATTTTGAAAGGTCTTATTGATAAAACACAGAGAAACTCAGGGGAAAAGGACAAAGAGAAAGAAGAAGAAAGAGAAAGAAGAAAGAGGCCAGAAAAGAAAGAGAAGGGAGAGAGCCCAAGAGAAGCAGAGAGAGGCGAAAGGCTATTGAATGCATAATTGCCAACCAGCTCAGGTAACCGCTATGGAGAACTGTTTTTGAAAACCCAGGGGGCAATATTTACATAATATCCACAGGATATAAGCTTTTTGTTAAATGCTGGAAAATGACAATGTATTCAATTCAGTAACTTATGAATTTTTACTTCTGGCGCCAACAACAATTCTGAGCTAAATACTTAAGAAAGAAGAAATTTAAGAACTAAAGATGGAAGAACATTTTGTTTCACTTTTGTTTTTATCACTGTGTATTGTTTTTATCACTGTTTCCTGGTGTTGGCTGTTCTTTGTGCTGTTTTAGTGGCATATTTTGGGGCTGGCGTTAATGAAACAGGTGACGGGCAACCATCCAGTCTCTCTTAAAGCCCTTTCCTTCAAGGTGCATATAATAATCAAATGAATTTCAAGCAGGTAAAACAAAGTCATATAGAAAAGTCACTCAAATTTTAAGCAATTTTCTCATTGTGCTTATAACTGACAGTGTCAAAAGAAAAACACCAAGTGCTATGTGTATATGTGTTTGTATCACTTGGAACCTCACTCTGCTGTATAATGATGATGCATGAATAAAAAAATATAAAAAGGAAGATATGTGACAATAGACACATACTAAGAATAAATTAGGCCTTAATTATATTTATCAGGTTTTCTGTCCTTATTGAAAGTGGAATCCTAACACTCAACATGACTTACCACCAGAATTAACTCTGCCACAATTGTCCACTCTTCCCAGACATTCTTTGTGTGCTCTTGCTCCACACTTGAAACATAAATAGCCTTGATAAAATGTCCCTCTGAAAGGCAAAATGAGAGAGCGATATATTAAAAGGCATTAAGTTCTGCCCCTATGAAATCATTAGTGTGTGTGTGTGTGTGTGTGTGTGTGTGTGTGTGTGGGTGGGTGTGTGTGTACACCACAGTATTATTCAACATACCCTCAGCAGAGGGACAGGACCTCCCCAGGGTCCCCTGGAGACTGGCCAGGCGTAAGGCCTAGCAAAAATCTGTTGAGTCCAAATGGTTCACTCAATATCTCCATTTCAAAATATGTTGTAGGAAGCTAGAAAAGTCTAATATACCAATTGTGCCAGTTCATTTAAACTGAGTGGGCTGGGTGCAGGGGTGCCTCACCTATAATCCCAGGCTGATACAGGAGTCTGGCAAATCCAGCCTCAGCAACTTAGTGAGGCTCTCAGCAACTTACTTAGAGAGACTCTGTTTTATAATAAAAAGGGCTAAGGGTTTAGCTCGGTGGCAGAACACTCCTGGCTTCAATCCCTAGTACCACAAAAAATTAAAAAAAAATTTTTTTTAAATAAACTGAGAGACCTTACCTCAGGAGCATCTGGCAGACTTTGCAGGATGTCACCCGAGTGAAGGTGTGCATCTTGAACTCATGGAAATTGGAGTCTGCGTAGTCTGGCCTTATGTTAGATCTGTAAAAAGGAAGAAGCCACTTTCTAAATGAAATCTCCCCACAAAGCGTAGTCCAGGCATCTAAAAGCTAAACTCCACAATTGCATTTGGGAGAGACTGGGTTCAAAGAAAAAGGCTATTAAATATGCAACTGTTTCTAAGCCCACATTAAATACGCTACATATTAAAACATGCACAAAAATTGGTTGTGTGGGAGCTTGCAACCCAGGAGGTTGTAAGTGACCTAAGCCCCGGAATGCAGTATTCCCAGAAGACTCTGACTGGTGGTCGCCTTAGGCCAACCTATGGGGAAACCAACAAAACCTGCTGGGTGTTCACATTGTGTGGTAGCTTCTTTTCTCCAGCAACATCACTGCAATATAAAGGAATTGGTGAGGGTGGGAGGGAGAGAAGCAGGAAACAGTGCATTTCCAGAGTTATCTCCAAATAAGTATGTGGATAATGTAATGGTCGATAAAGAAGGAATAAAATAATGCTATAGGAAGTTTTCAAACAGTACATCAATCTGATCATTGAAAACTTCTTCCCTAACAATCCACTTTCCTTACAATTAAAAGAAACATTTTATCACGTATATTTTGTATTTTATTTATAGTACATACACATACAACAAAAAATTATTACACATACCTCAAAATACCTTTCATTATACATTTACTCTGTGCTAGAAACTGAGACAACGACTTGATGTTTGTTCCTTGTTTAATTTTCACATGAGTCTTTGTCTGTACTTATAATGACATTAACTTAAAAAAAAAAAAAAGGAAACCGGGTGTACTTAAAAGTAAAGCTTGCTCTATAATGAAGGAAATGCAGGATCAGGTACTCCAACCCAGGCCCGTGCTCTTAGAACTCAAGCTACATTGTAAGGAGAAAATCAGCGATATTCACATCCAAATAACTAGGTTTCTGTGTTTAGTTGGTGTGCTGGAAGCAGTGAAATTTAGCCATTACTAGGTGATTTTCCTTTTTGCGTTGCTTTTTAATTTAGCCATGGCAAAGAAGCAGAATAATTAGTACAGGGTAAGCTGAAAATGGATATGAATCCAAGGTGCATCTAGAAAGCTCAAATAATACACTCTTAGGCGTTACATGCAATTTGAGAGATCACAGGAAAAGTTTGGGATACTGATGAGCTAGGATTTCCCCTTTTATAGAATACAGCAACTCTCAAGCACACAGAGCCTGGGCGTAATGAAGCATTACACAGGCGGGCGGGCAGGCATCAATCTCCGAGGTACCCAGAGTAGCTTGATGAAAAAACATTCGCCGAGGCAATTGGAGCAGCAGGCAGTGATGCAGAAGTGTTAGAGAGGTCAGCCTTCCCATCCATCTGCTGAATATGAGCATGCTAAAAATGAAATCAAATATTAGTGCCATCTGGGATTTCTCTGCTCTGTGCTTCTGGTAACCTCACTCTTTAGGAACATGTCCCACTGAATGCTGAAAAGTATGGCTGCTTGCACAGAAGCATTTTTGTGTTGCTGATTAAAAATTATGAAGCTCTAGTTCAGGAAGGGAGGAGAGGAAAGGAACTACAAGACACCCATCACAGTGTTCAGAAAGTGTTTGATTCTTCAGTCCATAAAAGAACACCAAGAGCGATTTCTGTAGTTAGTAAGGGCTGCTGTTCATTTTTCTCTAAGCATCAAGGTGGCAAAGTCATAGATGAATTGTCAAGTAACAGTTTCTGTCCTGGGAACCCAAAGAATTTATCAGCCTGGAGTTTTCAAATAAAAATAGGTCTATGTCAGGGAGAAACTTATGTAAATAGGTCCCAAGTATGTAAGAATTTCATTAATTCTAGTGGCTTGTCTTGGATATAGGTGGGACATCTCTCTTTTGGGGCCAAAGTTGTATGCATGTGTGTGTATACATATATACTTAAATATATATAAATGTTTGTGTGTATGTGTGTGTGTATATCAGAGTCCTGTTTGGACCTTTGGATTTAAAACCTTTAACAACTAAGAATAAGCTGACTTTTCAGAAGACAAAACACTGAAAGGAGGATCACAAACACACTATGAAGTTTAAAAAAATTTCCCCCCAAACTCTGAAAATACGTTTAACAGTAGTTGCTTTAAGGGAAATGAAATTTGAAGTGGTAGGGTAAAATGGTAGGAAGAAACTGTTGTAATTTTTTTAAAACTATAACTGCATATTATTTTAAAACTTTCGAATCAAACATTAAAGAATAAAAGCTAGATCTGTGACCCTGAACTGCTACTGAGACACTATTGAATATAAAAGCATGGTGGAGGGCAGGAATCTGAAATGAGACCACCTGGGCTTAAATCCTAACTTGCAAATCAGCAGCAGCATGAACTTAGGTGAGTTAGTAAGTATAAAACAGGAATACTAATAAAATAAAACTTGGAAAGTGAAGTCATGTATGTAAAATGCTTAGAACACTGTCTAACCCAGAGCTAGTGTTTGGTCAGAAGGAACTGGACTTCAGCAAGAGAGGATGTGTATGGAAAAAGCCAGGAATGGAAGAAGCCATGCCAGAGGCAGGCTGAAGGGAAGATAGAGGTCAGGCCACACGGCCTGAAGCCTTTGAGGACGCAGGTGCTGAACACAATGACCTGCTGCATTGAGGGAATTGGGACAGTAGATGGAGCTGAAGACAATGGATAAGAACGCGGATTAGAGATGGGCACACGCGGGAGGGCAAGAACGTGGCAGGGGCATCTGTTGTACCCCTCCACCACACCAGGTTCACGGCTGGGCTTTACACCCACTTCTTCAGAGTTAATACTCATCAGATCTAGGAAGAGTCACTCATCCATTTAATAAATAATTCCTGAGTAACTACCATATCCCCTATGGCAGAACAGAAAGGAGGATCCTTTAGCTGGACATAGGTGAAACGCCTGCCTCTTGGGGACAAAGTTGTATACATATAGATGTATACAACTCTCCTGAGTGCAGAGACCAAGATGAGGTGAAAGGTTGGCAGGGGTCAAGGAAGGAGGTGAGATTTTGTACAAGGATTGACATCACATTTAGTTGACAAAAAAAAGAAAAATTTTGTCTACTACACAGAGAATTTCTCGTAGCGCGCAGGAGTGGACATAGTGAGACCAACTATGGGGCTGGGGTGGGTCAAATCGGTCAGTCTGCTGTTTCACTCATGTAGCTATACATAAAAGAATCAATTTCCTTAACACGTGATAATTTGCTTTGAGAACTTGGATAGAACTGTGGGGATTACTCAGTAAAATGTTCCCATTTCTTTCGCTTCACCTAGGGCCCTGTTGTATAAAAGTAACCAGCCAATCAAATACAGGACAAGCTATGCTCTTCTCTTAGGGCTCCTTATAACTTCACAGGTTCTGCTGAGGTGGTTCTTCTCACCTGGCTCCACTGCTGGTTCCGTGTTGAGGTCCATACACTGCCCATCTCCCTGGGCACTTTCTGTGTCCACCAGGTCAGCATTCCCAATGGCCTCCCAGGCACCTCAAAGGCCCACACATAACACCTTCCACACCTCTCCTGAACCTGCTGACCATTCACTCTATCTTCCAACCTAGAAGCCTTGGGCTCGCAATGAGCCCTTTCCCTCCTATGTTCTGTGTATTCATTTTCTCTTGACCTTTTCTCTGTCCTGATTTCTTCTCTTCTAAAACTCTGATCAATTTCTGCCAATTCAGCCTTTAGAGAATGCCTCCTCGAAGCCCAAGTTGCACACATGCACACATATATACACTGGCTCTCTCTTAAGAATTCTGTCCACTATAAACACACTAGATAATAATAATGTTTGTTTAGTGGGCCCACTTACCAAGGGAGGGAATGGAAACAATATTTAAATTCAAATGTTTCAGCCTCTATAATGCTTTACTTGACACTCAATGCCAAGTTAAACAGATTGGCTAGGCTTTCACGAACAGTACAGCTCTAAAAGAAATCAACATCTAGAACTGCAAGTGCCTGGGAGTATGCCCACCTCCCCACTGGCCATCAGTGCTTGAGGACCCAGTAGGAGGGGCATTCTCCTTTGTAATCCTTCTCCTTTTTATAATCATCAGATGCTCCATGCAGGAAAATGACCATAAACGTCCCACATTTTAAGTTCTGCAAAGAGTTCAACAAAATTTAATATAGGTTAGAAGTAATAATCTAGGGCTTTTATATTATAATAATGTTATATAATTATTATATAATATGATCATATGTAACTATAATATTGTATGCTATATTTAATTTATATAGGTGTTCTACATCTGGCATGATGGAACAAAATGGGCTAAATGCTATGTGTTTATGGTTGGTGGAAATCAGGAAAATATCCTTCTTTGTAGCATTTTCTTCACTTACTTTCAAAAGGCTGCCCTTTGCTACATCAGATTGAAAAAGGAGAAATGAAAACAAGATAAAGATATTTTTACTAACCCATATATTTCATTACCCCAGTACTTGAGAGGCCAACACAGTAGGAGCACAGGTTTACAGCCAGCCTTAGCCACTTAGTTGAGGCTCTCAGGACCTTAGCAAGACCTATTTCCAAATAAATAAAATAGGTCTGAGGGTGTAGGCCAAAGGCAGAAGGCCCCTGGGTTCCATCCCAATACTACAAAAACTTTTTTTCATCATCCATATATAAGAAAACTAAAGAATAATAATTACTGAGCTGGGCATGGTGGCACATACTTGTAACTCTAGCATTTGGAAGACTGAAACAGACAGATCGTGGTTTGTGGGCAGCCTCAGCTACTTAGTGAGGTCCTTTGCAACTCAGTAAGACCCTATTTCAAAACAAAGAGTAAAAAAATAGGGCTGAGGGTATGGGTCAAAGGCAGAATGCCCCTGGGTTCCATCCCCAGTACCGAAAAAAGTAATAATAATTACTGAATTTTAATTAAATTATATTTTATACTTATTTATCTATCTCTTCTCTTTATGAAAAATATTTCTTTCTACAAGGACTATTATGCTACCTACATAAATGTATCACATATATTATGCTACTCATATGTATATATCATATATATATTTGTACTAGCTTGAAATTATATTTAGCAATAGTTGGTCATCATTTAAAAACCTATATACTTAAAGCTAATATGTTTCTATATTTTAACCATGTACTTTAATATAGCTTTCATAATGTTAAGATAGTTTTAAAATACAGGAAGCAAATACCCCCTAAATGAAAATCTAAAATTATCCTGACCAGTTGCAGAAGGAAGATGAAGATAATTCACGATGTTGATGTCCTGTTATCTCATGCCCTGTCAGTGTTATTAACATTCAAATGTCACCAGATGGATATTTTGACAATTATGCAAGATATATAAAATAGTTGTTTCCTTATATTGCATTGAAAGTAAAGGTAAAAGAGTTGGAAGCAGATGTTGGTGCTTAAAAAAAATCTCTCTGAATGCAGCAGGTTTTCTGTGTACTGAAAATACATCGATATATAAAAATGTATAAATATACACAGCTATGTGTGTTACAGAAAATCAGAATATATATATTGAGAGTTTTTTAAGAAAATGTTAAATTATCTTCCATTTATTACTCTATTAAAGTATTCTACTCTCAATATAACAGATGGATGCATTTCTTCTATTCCTCTATTAACCTCTTGACCTCACATTCTTGGTGAGATTGCAAATTAGTACAACTACTTTGGAAAACAGTATGGAGAATCCTCAGAAGAATGGGAACAAATCTACCATTTGATCCATCAATACCACTTCTGGGTATCTACCCAAAAGAAAAGAAACCAAACTACCAAACTAATTCATGTGTATCTATGTTCATAGCTGCACAATTCACCATAGCCAAACTATGGAACCAGCCAAGATGTCCATCAACAGATGAATGGATTACAAAACTGTGGGATATGTACACAATGGAATTTTACTCAGCCATCAAAAAATACTCAATTACATCATTTTCAGGGAAATGGATGGAACTGGAGGACATTATGCTAAGTGAGATTAGTCAGTCACAAAAAATAAGAAATCAGATGCTTTCCCTAATATGTGAGAGTTAGGGAGAAATGGGTCATAGGAGGGACTCTTGAAAGAGGAAATCCTATAGAGGAGCAAACAAGACAACCTAAAGGAGGAGAAAGGATGGGGGAAGAGGAAAATCTCTAAAACACACAATGTACTTAAACATATCGAAGTCAACCACTAAGCCGAGCAAGGGAGGGAGGGACGGGGAGGGAATGGGGTGGGATTTGGGTAGGGGTTAAATCAGCGATGAGTACATGTTTGTACACACAAGTTTTTTTTTACCCCAATATGATGTATGAATATAATGCACCAATAAAAATTTTTTAAAAAGGAAATAAATTGCTACATGAAATACTATTTAAGTTAATCTTCTTTTCCAAAGCAAGATTTTAAAATAATTTAAAGTAATATAGATCTTTTACCTTCAGGATACTTATATAGTTACTCTTTTTGAATACAAACACAACATATATGTATGTGTGGGTATGTGTATGTGTGTGTGTATATATATATCATATTGATAAAGAACCAGAAGAGAATCAGACAACAGATATAAAAAATAAGTGTAATAAAAGGTATCATGTACTTCTGGTAAAACTCTAAACTATGTGTTGAGGGACAGTTCTGTAAAATTATAAAGAATATTAAACTAAATCTAATAGAGAACATATTTTATACAAAAGACTAAACCAACTGCATTAAAGTTCCTGATATTCTTCAATCTGGTTCTGAACAATCTAATCAATGTGATATGGCAAGAAAAATATGAAGGGCAAATATTATTCTTTTTAAAAGCATATGGAATTCACATTTGAAGATGAAGTACTGTATTATTGGTAAAAGTCAAGAGAAGGAACAGGACACTAATTAAACTAACAGGAGAGAAAGGCACATCAAATAGCATTTGTGTAAGTGTCCAACATTTACCAGAAAAACAGTGACACGTGTGTACTGTCTGCCCAGCCCCTGGAGACACAAAAGTTGAAGAATCTGGGGAGGCCTGGTCATACAGACACACTCTACTGTTTGATTAGCCACATTCACTAAAAAAAAAAAAAAAAAAATCCCAGAACTTAAGTTGGTGTGTAGCAAAATCTCTTTGTTCCAAACAGAACTCCTAGGCCAGGCGGCACAATGAAAGTCTGTACTCACTACACATCAAGTATCTCTAGCTTAATGTGACTGCGAATATGTCAAACTCAAGGTTACAGATGTGGGCCAAGGACCAAACAACTCTATAAGCAGATACTTACAAAGAGCAAACTCGAGCCTGCTATGTCAACTACTTCCCACACCTAAATGTTAAAGAAAAATCCGAGCATGAAAATTTTTAGGTTCTGTATGAATAAAATTTAAAAATCGACTGCAGGAATGGACAGGGTAGTGCACATCTGTAACCCCAGTACTTGGGAGGCTGAGAGAGGAGAATCACAGGTTTGAAGCCAGCCCCAGCAATTGAACAAGACTCTCAGCAATGTAACAAGACTCTGTAAATAAAAAAGATAAAATAGGGCTGGGGGTGTACAAAATCGATTGGAAATAAAAAAAGGTTCAAGTGAATAAAGAAATGCCTAAGTATGAAGACTGAATACTTTGTTACACACATTTACTCTTCAAATTAATGTATAAGTTTAAAGTAATTCTTTTTTCATAAAGCAACACACAAAGATATATGAGATTTTTTGAGCTTGAAAAATTATTATCCGATCCACCTGGAAGAATAGATGAGTGAGAATAGTTGGGAAATCTTTTATACCATACTGATTTATTATAAGGAATACTGTGATGCCATCATAACTTAAGAAAATAAAATGTTTTAAAGGTACAGTTATCAAATATATATAACTGACAATAAAACAGAAGACCATCTATTGTCTTGCAAATGACATAATTTTGTTCTTCTTTATTGTTGAGTAGAATTCCACTATGTGTATTTCCTATAACTTTGTAATCCATTCAACTGTTGATAGACACCTAGTTGGTTACATAATATGGCTATTGTGAGTTGTGCTGCTATGAACATGGGTATGTATATATTACTGTAGTTACCTGATTTAAGCCCTTTTGGAAAGATACCCAAAAGTGGTATGGACAGATCATATGATGGATCCATTTCTAGTTTTCTAAGGAATCTCCATACTGATTTCCATAGCAGCTGAACTTGTTTGCAATCCCACCAACAGTGTAAAGGAGTTTCTATTTCCCCACATTCTTGCCAACATTTATTTATTTATTTATTTTTTACTTCTTTATGATTGCCATTCTGATTGGGATTAGATGGAATCTCTGCTTATTTTTATTTGCATTTACTTGACTGCTAATGATGTTGACCATTTTTTCATGTATCTATTGGCCATTTGTATCTCTTATTTTGTGAAGTGTCTATTCAATTCAGTTGCCTATTTCTTGATTGAGTGATTTGTTTTTTACAGTAAAGTCCTTTAAGTTCTTTTGCATATTCCAAATATTAGTACTCTGTCAGAGGGATAAAGGGGAAGATCTTCCATTCCATAGACTTTCTTTTTAGACTGTTGATGGTTTCCTTTGATGTGCAGAAACTTTTTAGTTTAATGTCATCCCACTTATTAATTTTTGTTTTAACTTTCTGAGCTTTGGGGGTCTTGTTAAGGAAGTTTCACTTGTGCCTATATGTTGGAGTGTTGGACCCATTGCCTCCTCAAGTAATTTAAATGTCTGTGATCTAATTTCAAGGTCTTTGATTCATCCTGAGTTGACTCACGCAGGGTAAGAGGTAGGATATCCTTGTACTGTGTGTGATAGGGACAGTATCAGTATTTAGTACTTGTCACAATCTGCTTTTTTATATTTACTTGCATGATAATTTGATCAATGTTTATTTTCCACCAGAAGATTGTAAGCTCTCTGAGTCCAAGGGCTAGGTCAAAATGTGCTTATCACTATACCAGTAACATCATGCATGGTGTTGAGCATAAGCAAGCATTCAACCAAAATGTTGAAGTGTAATGAATGCCAAAAGGAGACTGAAGTTACCATATTTAAAATGAAGTTAGTATACAAATGTATCCCAAAAGATGACTGATAGACATGGATTTCATATTTGGTGCTAAACATCCTAGCAATCAAAGCAAATGGGATTAGCTCTAAGAAACTTTTATTTATCTTCCTGGCACCTCTATTCATCTGAAGGCTCATTGCGATAAGCAAAAATGTCTTTTAAAACATCCCTATAAAAACAGCTGTGTGCCTACCCCTCTATCCCTTCTCAGTATAAGCCAAGGAGATATTAACAAAGTATTCCTCAACAGAAGAAGTTCTATAGGGAACCTTTCAGAACGTATTCCATTTAGAAAGCATCTCTGAAATCTCACGATCTCTTCTAAAGTCCAATGCTAAGTTTTGGTAGTCAAATAGATTTTAAATTCAAAAATTAATCATTCTAAACATGAAAATGTATGTAGTTAAGGCAGACATGTGTGCCAAATCCTCAAATACTAGCTCTAGGGGTAGTAAGCTTTATAACCTTGAAGAAATTTCTAAAACAAGTAAAAGGCTATTGCTATCTTAATAGATGTTAGCCTAGATTACCCATTTCTCCTCAGTATGGAGGACAGATCAGATACATATGTGAATCCAGGGACCAAAGAAGCCCAACACTGTTTAAAATAGAGACTGACCTTATAACCACAATGAGGTACCAGTCCCTCTACAGTTCCCAACATGTAGGGCTGCCTACACCATGGATCTAGCTAAAGTACTTACATCCTTAGAGTTACCAGCCAAATACACAAGAACAGTCAGTCCTGGTGGTTTTTTCAAGTCACAAGAACTTCTGAAACCTCCAATTCTAAGAATCCCCCCACCCAAGAAGTGGAGTTTGAACCTAAGGGCATTCTACATCTGAACTACACCCCTAGTCTTTTCTATTTTATTTTTATTTGAACATAAAATAATTTATTTTGAACATTTAAGTTGCAGAAGGTCTCACTAGATTGCTGAGGCTCACCTTGAACCCACAATCCTCTGTCTCGGCCTCCCAAGTACTGGATCACAAGTGTGCACCACCACACCTGATGATAAAGCATTCTTATACAAGGTGAATTCACAGCCAAGATCTCAATATGAGACTCATCACCTCATATCTCAAACTTGGACTTTCCTGTAAAGTATAACTTTATTGGCTTCATATAAATATTGGGGATTTTTTTTTCATTAACTAAAAATTTCTAAGATAAAACCCAAATATTTATTTAAAATGCATCCTACATTGCAAAATTAAATTTACCAAGTATATAATAGGTAAGTACAAAAGACACACTCATGCAATTTTTGAGTACACTAACCTAAATCTTCAATCATTTTTCCACAATTTGTCCCTACAACACCAGAGCATGCTACCTATGCTGCTGGTTATGTGAAAGGGTAGAGAAAATAAAAAATACACAGTTCCTTTAAAAACCAATTTAAAAAAACAGTTCAAAAAGGATATCTTATTCCAAAGATCCATAAAAGAAATGGGAAAAATATTTATAAATCACAATCAAATTTCTTCCTTATATTCAAAATCTACACAGTCTTTTATCTAGGGAAATGAATAAAGACTTTCAATATACCAATAAAAATAAGACAATGCTTGGCTTTGAAAAATTGTATTTTCTTATCTATTATATATTGCATTTCTTTATTTCAGTCAACACTGTCTTTATAGTAATTTTAAATATATATCCATCACTGCATTTCAGTGACACTGGAAGGAAATTATAAAATATAAAGTCACTTAAATCTATAATAAATTTAATGTGGAAAAAATGTCGCAGTATGGGTAATTTGGGTGTAAATTTGTTACTAACTTGATGTGTGGTTTTGGACATATAACATATTCTTTCTATTTTTAGCTTCTTCACCAGCCTGAGAAGTTTATCTGTCATTCCTGCTGTGAAAGGACAATGACCAGGGATGGGAGGAAGAGGGAGAGGAGGGTGCTCACTTGTTGAACATGGTCTACCTGTCACTCAAATTTGTCCTGGTGATACATAAAGACATGTATGCGTATATTTTAATAAATAATTTTTACTGTCAAAATGATGGAAAGCGCTACATATGTGTTAGATGCTATTTTTTTTATTGTTTAGACCATGAAAAGTGGAAATTAATAGAAGCTTAGAGGCCTCATCCAGAGAAAATACTATAAATGATGACCTAACCATGGTTATATCTTAGCTCACTGAAAACAAAGCCATTCTTGTAAAAAACATTCAGTAAGCATATTAGATATTAGATGCTATTTCTATAATTATTTTGGACATAAAAAGTGACATATAGTAGAAAGCTTAGGGGCTTCATCAAGGGAGAATACTACAAATGATAACCTAGCCATCGTCATTCCTTAGTCAATAAAAACAAAGCTATTCTTGTAATAAATTCAATAAGCATATTAAAACTTTGCTTATAATGCAGTTTATTTAGTCATGCATTCAACAGATTAGTTGAGTACCTATTATAGTCCAGCTATCTCCTAACACTTGGAAAAAAATAGTGGAATATCTGTTTCCAACAATCATGGTTCTCTCGTTAATTAGGCCTGTATCGCTTTACTTAAGTTCTTCCATTAAGATACATTTTTTGTTTCCTTGTCACTGAGTGGGGGGGGGGCGGACAGGAGAGGTGAGAGAGGACAGGAGAGAGGAGAGAGAAGAAACCAGAGGAAAGCACTTAAATGTTCAGGTTGAAACAGTAAGATGTATCACACTGTTAGTCCATGTAAGAGCAGGTTCTAGGAAAAAGTGGATTTTTCTCATTCTTTGAGCCAACATATATGTACCGTAACTCAAACACTTAAAGATAATGTGAATTAGGATTGCTGATCTGGCATGGTAAATTTACATTTTGATAGCACATGTCAAGTTTTGACTAATAATACAAAGTTTGCTGTTAAATTAATGTGTTTTAGAAGTACATGAAAACAAAGACGATGTCGTTACAAGGCAATATTAATAAACAAAATAAGGAATCTGAAAGGTAATCTGACTAGCTTTGTAAGATTTCCCCTTCAAATTCTATAATAATTATGTATGAAAAAGGGGATTTTTATCAACATTTCATCCCTTGTATATGAAGTCTGTTTTATAATAAGTTATGTGCAGAAGTTTGTTATAAATTAAGGAGGATTTCTATAAATTTGGCATTAAGGCTATCACCACCAAAACCAAAAATCATCCTAAAAAGGTAAGAGCTCTAGAACATTAAATCTGTGTATTAGAGAGAAAAAACACATTAATTATAAATATCATTGTGACTGAGCAGTCAATAAAGATTTTTTCTCAAGTGGCCTTGTAACATTTTAGGCCTAGAGGTCTAAATGTTACAAGTAAGGAAGATACCTGTTCCCTTTGAATTCACTATAAAGTTGAAGAGACAAGCCAGGTGTGGTGGTGCAGGCTTGTAATCCCTGCGCTTGGGAGGCTGAGACAGGAGGATCGCACAGATTCGAAACCAGCCTCGGCTACTTAGTGAGGCTCTCAGCAACTTAGTGAGACCCTGTTTCCAAATAAATTATAAAATAGGTCTGGGAGTATAGCCCAGAGATAGAAAAAGCCCCTGGGTTCCACTCCCCAGTACCACACACACACACACACACACACACACACACACTTGAAGAGACAAAACTGACCCATACATCAGCAATATGTGAAGAAGGTAAGAGCTTGAGCAAGACCTGCAGAGCCATGAGGCACGCTGTCAGAACTGCTCTGGTCAGCAAGGACCAAACCACAAGAACTAGAGATGACAGGAGGTGAGCTGGGGAGGATGGGCTGCTGTCTTGTCCTTGGGACTACTTGGGGCAGAGCTGACACAACCAGACCTTAGACAACAGCAGCCCAGAAGGGATCAGAAGGGATCGGGGCTCAAAGGCATGAACTGGGTTGAGCACAGACTTGTGCAGGGGAACAGCCTGTAAGCTGATATCCAAACTTCTAAGCTGGACAAGAGAACCAGGTATGGATTCATGATGTAAGCCCAAGTTTAGGTACCAGAAACTGAATTAAGACATGAGAAACAAGCAGTTAATAAAATCTTAATATATCTGGATGGGCGATATGGTGGGAGAAAGCCATATCCAACAGAATACTTAGGGTAAGATGGCAGAGCCAAAGGTATGGCTGCACTTATACAATGTCTGTCCCAAAGTTACAGGAGTCCTTGGAGCAAGGCAGGGGCTGCTAAGAGCTGACAGATGTGAATCTGTGTCCAGTAACCCCAACCAAGGTTTTGGAGGCTTTCAGCATCAGCTGGAAGGAATGGTGAAAGAACTGAGAAAGCAAGGCATCCCTGTGAATAAGATTAATGGGTACCAGGGGGCAGAGGTTAGATAAGGAAGGAAATGGGGCTCACATTGACAGCAGAGAAATGCATATGATATTTAGAAAGGGGGAAAAAAAAAGCATGACGCAAGCTGTGCCTTCAATCCTAAAGCAGATGGGCAGAAATAGACACAGGTGCATGTCTCTCTCCATAAAGAAAAATATACTTTTCTGACAATATCAAGGCTACCTTTGAGAAACCCTGCAGCTTCTACATGCTGTTGAAAAGCCCAAGGAAATTCTTGGGTACCTGGACATCAAGTTAAACATCCTGAAGGGTGCATCTTGAGCTATCCTTTACTTCTCTAGCCCCAGAATGATCAAGAGCTCCTGTTCACTCAACCTGTTGCTTTATGTCTCCACCCTACAAAATGAGGTGAAAATAGTCCCTAAATATTTCTGGAAAAAAAAATACAAATCTGAGATAGAACCATGATGGTGAACGACTTAAAATGTCTTCTTGGCTAATGAAGACAAATTCTAATGTTACTGACTAGTATTAGTATAGAGGGTGTAGAAACCTAATATTCAGGCAAGGTCACTCTCTGGGTATCCAGAATAATGGACAAAAAATGAGGGTTTTGAAACAGCCCTGTTTTCTGCAAAGTCGGTTACACATGAGAGTTTCAGAATTTGTCCATGGTCCAAACCAGTCTCATTCTCTACCGTGAAGCATTAGATTGATCCTCTGTTCCTGTCTTTCTGCTGAATGTTGTTTTTTCCTCCCTCTCAAAACTAATTACATCAGAGAAACACAGAGTAAAATATTCTGCAAAGCACACTTTTCTCACTACCCTTGTCAATGAACTTCAAATTGTCCTGTGATTTGGGACTCTCTATTTTACAGTCTCTATCCATTTTGAAATAATTTAAACTCCCACATGAGACAAAAAAGCATACAGAGCAGTGAAACACAAGTGGCTACTCCTAAAACAAAGATCAGAGCAGTTTCACTGGCTTGGGATACACACGTGTGCCAGTCTATAAAAAAAAAAAAAAAGAAAAGAAAAAAGAAAAACCCTCCAAAAATATTCTGAAGACAACCTAGCAAATGACCTTAGTCCAAAACATGTTCATTGAGTGCCTACCATGCTTTAGACAATGTGCAATAAAAATGCAATTAATCCCTGCCCTTGAAAGGTTGTTTTCTGAGTGTGCAAGGCCTCACTTGAGCCCAGGGGGCTTCCTAAACATTAGGTGAGGTGCAGTGTTGAACAAGAGCATCAAGGCATTGTTCCCTGCTTTAAAAGCTCCCTAAAGCCCACCATCTCCTCCCAGCCATGAGCATCATAGACCAAACTTGCATCTGCCATAGCCTCCAGGCTCAGCCCCTGACTGATACTTCTGCTGTGTTAGTGGTCTTGAGAACTCCCCAAGAGAAATGCTACAACCATAGCTGAGCACTTAAGGAAGTTCCCCACTTTCTGCCACCTTCCTCCACCTGAACGCCTCTTGTTCTTGCCAATCTACACCTAGTCTCCCGGGCCTGGCCCTTTTGAAGATGGACTGTTCACTGAGAGTTGTGAAATGTAAACATACACTGGTCTTTGCCCTGTTTCCTGGCATAGACCTCCTAGAACCCTTGTGAGTAGGGGTGCAAGGACAATCCGCTGTTCTAATATGTGCATTTGGTTCCAGTTCCTGGTACCTCTGACATTCGCTGGATGAGAGGAACACTTCTTGTTCTAATAGGAAGACGCTTGGCAGACATTAACTCATGTACTAATGTTCAGAGGTGGTCTAATTAAGTCATGAGGACTCTAATCTCATCAGTGGATAATCCTTTACAAGTCAGAACTGAACTGAATGAGAGGGCACCTAGTTAGTGTCTACTGGAGAACTGCTTGGTGCTACGGTTTGTCCACCAGAGGTTCATGTGCTGGAGGCTGATACCCGTGCGGCAGTGTTGTGTGTGGGTGGAAACTGTAAGAGATGGGGCCTAGTGGGAGGTAATCAGGTCTTTAAGAAGGAATAATATTTTTCTCATGTGGGGGCGTTCTTACTCTCATGGTAAGCTCCAGGAGATTGAGTGGTAATAGGTGAACCTGGCAGCCTCCCTGAATCTGTCTTCCTGTTTCACCATGATCTCTTCTGCATGCCCCCCACCACTGTGATACCAGCACCCACAGGTCCTTTACTTGAGCTGAGCAAATGCCATCAGCATGCTCTTACAGCTCCAGAACTGTGAGCTAAATTTCTTTTCTGTATAAAATATCTAGGCTCATGTATTTTGCTGTGGCAACACAAAACAGATTAAGACAGTTGTTGTATCAAAATATACGTTGTACGGCCAGATATCTTAGTGACCAGAGGTAATGCATTTTGTGTTGAGTGGTAAATAAGAGTAAATAAAGATGCTTTCCTATCATATGCAGAATAGTTAACATAGTTTGATTTCTTTTTTCTAAGAGACTGCTTTTTACCCTCAGGAATTAAAACCTGTGGGAAATGACCAAATAGGCTCCCCTGTTTTCACATAACCCCTGGCCAGAGCCCTGGGACTGCACTGATCTGGAAGGAAAGCTAAAATTATCAGCATCAGGCTTCTCGAAGTGCTTAGGAACTCTGGATCACAGTAACAGCTGCTTGACATGTACTCTCTTATTTTATTTCACAATGATTTTATAAAATAAGCATTATTATCCTCACATGCAGTCATAAAATTAGGGCTCAGAGAGCTTAAATATTTTTTCAAGGCTCACTTGGCTAGAAAAATCCAAGTTTCATGATTCAAGTGTTGCCTATTGAATCCCAACATTGATGTTTTGAACTTCTATATTGAATGATCTTGTGTTTAATAATAAAAAAAAAAAAGATGGAACTTTAAGGGGCCTTGGTTCCTGTCAATTTCTTTTTCTGGCCAGTTCCTGAAATGATAATCAGAATAGCATCCCCAGCTCATGGGAATATTCCACAGCAAGGCATGGCCCTCGGCTTAGGAATGTGGTCACATGAAGCCCACTGAGACCAGGACTCCAACCATAGGATGTCTTCATTCCTCCGACCATCTCATCCCCAGTCTCATTCCAGTTTCTAGAAAGAGGCATGACTAGAGATCTCTAGGTATGGTTTCTAGTCTCTGAGCTGAAACCATTTAGACCACAGGATACTGGGCAGCTTCATGGACCAGCTCATAATTTATTAGACCCATCTTTTCTTAGAACCCAATTATGCACCCGTACAATCCAATACTATCAGTCACCATCTACAGACAGCCAAGCCTCCCAGTGATTTAGGAATCATGTTTTTCATATTTCTGCTGGTGGCATCACCATTTCTCCAACATTGTAAAATGAGAAGCAAACAATACCTCACTAACACGGAGCTGATGTCAGTTTTAAATGAATTAACACATATAAAGGGACCTGCGCTATATGCAATACATGGTAAAAGCAGAATAAATGGTACATAATATTATTTTCTTGAAATTTTACAATACATGCTGTAAGGTAGATGTAATATTTCCATTTTGAGATTTTCAAATTGTGTCTCAGAAAAGCCAAACAACTTGCCGAAGCTCATGAAGCACTTAATAGATTGAGCGCTCATTTGCCGCTTAATCACTCCACAACATGAAAGAGAATGGAAATTATAATAAGGGTCATGAAGAGTAACAAAAACATTTTAAATATGAAAAATATATCTCTAATATTACTA
Source organism: Muscardinus avellanarius (assembly GCF_963383645.1). Lineage (NCBI taxonomy): Eukaryota > Metazoa > Chordata > Mammalia > Rodentia > Gliridae > Muscardinus > Muscardinus avellanarius. The sequence continues at coordinate 96,484,666 of NC_137788.1, forward strand.
TCCCATCTTAATCTCACCCATTTATTTAAGGTACCCTCACCTCAGTCTCAGCTCCAAACCACTGTTTTTTTTTTTTTTTTTTTTTTTTTGGCAGTGCTGGGGGTGGAACCCAGGGGCTTTTCTACCTCTGGGCTATACTCCCAGACCTATTTTATACTTTATTTGGAAACAGAGTCTCACTAAGTTGCTGAGAGCCTCACTAAGTAGCTGAGGCTGCTTTGAACCTGTGTGATCCTCCTGTCTCAGCCTCCCAAGCGCGGGGATTACAAGCGTGCGCCACCACGCCCAATACAAACCAAATCACTATCCTTGGTCATGGCGACTCTTTCTTCTCTTTGCCACTCCAAGTCCCACCCATCTCTGTAATCTAGGCCTCCATCTTATCTTTGAGACCTTTCTATATTACTGGAGTCCATAAGGATCTGTCCTTCCTCTGAAGTTATATGGCTCTTAAAATCTAAAAATGGTCTTTTATTATATCTCAGCTGCTTCAGACACTTTGTTTATTCAATGATTACTTATGAAATGCCTAATACATATCAAACATTGTGCTAGGACCCAAAAAAAATGCATGGTTCCTGGCCTTAAGATCCATTTAGTCTAAGATGAAGATGATGAAGATGGAGATATAAAAATAAATTTAATTGGTCCCCCAAAGTATAAGATATGGTAGAGAAGAAAGGAGAGACTAGTGAATCCTATAGTATAGGATGGGGATGCTGCACGCTAGGAGAGTAATGCCTTCAGTCCGAGTCTTGAAAGATAAATAGGTGTTCCCCAGCAGATCTTAGGAAAGAACAGATCTCAAGCCAGTAAAGAACACTGTGATCAAAGGCCCAGAGGTACAAAGGAGCCTGGCATGTTCTGGCAAATGCTAGGAATTTAGACTGGTTGCAGCACTGGCTACGGTGAAAAATAAAGCCAACACTGGGCATAGGCCAGACTGTAGATACCATCTGTGAATACTCCAGGAGCCTGTTCTTGCTTTATGGGCAATGAAGGGCCACTCAAGGATTTTACGCAGCCAACCTGATTCTATTTGCACGTCAGAAAGGAAACCCTGGCAGCCGTGCTGTAGAGGAGTTGAGACCAGAGGCAGGTAGACAGCTGCACAAATGACTTCAGTTGGCTGGGTGGAAGAGTCTAAAGACCTAAATTAGGACAGTGACATCTGGAGTGAACAAAGAAATCAGAAATGAAAGTCAAAACTAGCAAGAGAGGCATGCCAGTTGGGAAATAGGCAGTTGAGAGAAATATACTCTTGCAACAGTCAGCCAGGTACTTACGGGGCCTACACTGGCAGCAGGGAGACCCATTAAAAGGTTAATAGCTTGCAGAGAAATAATGAGAAAGACTTCCCCATGTCCTTCCTCCTCCTGATTGTTTCCACATGAGTAGTATCATCACAGCCTGGGCTTTAACCTCATCAGTGGTCCTCTGAATCAAAGAGATTGGCCGATCCTGAATTGAGCTTTCCTTGAAGATGGTGAATGGTAAATGGAACCGAGCCAGGTGAAGTGAGGAAGTCGGGGCGGGGGTACCAGTAGGACCACAGACAATCAGGACCACTGACTTCTCACTAAGCTTTTGAAAACTGGTGGTCATGCGGGGTAAACTTCAATAGCTAGTCAGAGACCCGTTTCTTGGGTCTCCCGAGCAACTGTTTGACAGTCGTAGAGCAAGTTTTAAGCCAAAGAAAAATTTTCATTGACATTGCATTCTTGTTTCTGATAGCAATGAGATAACCACCGCTGTCCTGGGAAGTATGTAACTGCAAATAGAGATTCTGGTAGAAGAAGGTAAATACAAAGCTGTTCTGTATTTTTGTTATTGCAAGACACACACAAAAAAGTTCTTCTCTAATAAAGGAACTTAATATTAGGCTATCAATATCCCTTCTCAGAAATAAATGATGATGCGTGACAGCCTACCTTCAGGGATGTGAAAAAAAAGAAATCAATGATCTTTTACAATCTGAGCTCTGATATTTGCAAAGTGCTTTTGGTTCAGATGGGAGAAGCACTAGAGGAAGAAGCAAACAGATAAATAAATCAATCAGAAAAAGAAGAAAAGGAAGGGGAAGAAATTGCTCACGGAAGACAAACAATTCACTCCAGAGCAGAATTTCATTAAACTGTACTTAGGTCACATTCTCACCCAAGTAACAAGCAACAGGAACTTCCACACAAGGACCTACCGCCATGGCAGGTGGATTAAGAGCACTTCTTACAGAGCCGTGCTGACCAACAAGGCCAGCAGGCGTAATTCAGCTTACTCAGGCAGGCCTCAGAACTGTCTTTGAAATATTGATTAAATCAATCAATCAATTCTCTACATAATAATGCTCTGGCTTCTTGTGCTTTTAATATCAAAAAAGGGTTCCTCGCTAAAAACTAGTGGTAATCAAGTTCCTTGGATCCACACTCTGTGCTTTTTGATCTAGGGTTCACAGCTAATTTTGTTAACTTTGTAAGATGAGGTATCCCACTGAATCAGCAAAGACTAGCCATCTTATTTCTTTCATTAAGATTTTGAATGTAAGCAATACCTTCATTTATAATTAACCAGATGAAACTCATTTTGGCTGTTATTTTATCACCATTTTATTTCTGCAGATGAAGTAAGACCTGCTCAATGAATCAATGAATTTTCCTGATGGTTTATGGAATGTTAATATACAGAGTTTAAAGCATGGTATCACTGTTAGGGTATGGAAGCCTTAATCTTTCCAAAAGGACCACACTATCATTGTCCAGTGTGTACCTGCATACATGCACATGTAAACACACACACATACACACACACACACACACACACACACACACAGACACACACACACTGAACAATAACTTACTGTTGAAATTAATTATTATTGTCTAATGTATTTTTGAAAACCAGAAGAAAACAAAACCAAAAGAAAAATCTCAACATAACTATTGGGTAGAAAAAAAAGGAGATTCAATTACACTGTTATTTTTTACATCAAAATTAATTTGCACACTTCCCCCACCTTATTTTGCCATGCAGGACAAAAATAAAACACAAATAATTTTTAGTGTTCTCTTTAACTGATAATGAATGAATTCTCAGTGGAAAGCCTTGCCTGGATCCAGCGGCCAAGCCAGTGGTAAGGTTTGGTTCTTTCTTTTCCTTTTCCTTTTTTCCCATCATTCTTTAAACTTCACTAAACTGTCTTTTATGGCTTGTTTCCTATTCTGTTTTTAGGACAATGAACACGATATCCACAATTAAACTGTGAAACCTTTCAGCCGTCATTATTATTCATCATTATCAAATCCTCGGCTGTTTAACCTTTCCTTCAAATTATTAAAAGTATTACTTATGCATAAATTAATCATTAGGCATTTAACTTCCACACAACTTTATGAAATCTGGTTTATTAGCAATTTTAGATAAATGTGAATTCTCACTTTCCATATGAATTTAAAAACCAATTGCATGCACTCTACTAACAAACACTTAAAATTAATATTAGACAATTTCCCCCTACCAGTCATATATTCGAACTGTCTATTTACCCACCATATTCAAAATGGCCAAATAGCCATATTTTAAATTAAACATAAGCCCCTGGGATTTAGCCTTTGTGGGCTTTGCACATTTAGACCTGTGTCAATATCAAGAGTCAATACAAACCTAATTCTAAAACACTCTATCTCTTATGTTGAAATTTCAAAAAACCAAAGATTCTCTTAAAGCATCCATACCCCTTTAGAGTCATTTTTTTAACCTCGAAATAAACTCAATCGAAGTTGTAATTGAATATGGAATTGCACAATAGACTGGACACATTAAACAATTAACAGGCAACAAATTTAATTAAAGTTTTAATTAATTTTGGAATTCAGTGTATCCTATCCTACAATTAGAAGGCTTCTTGCTAGTATCAAGTGTTCAGGAATCAGGAGCGCACAGCTGAAAGAAAATCTTTGATGTCATAGGAAGTAGTATGGTTTCATCAAACAGATGGAGGGATCACAGGTTTTCTTGCTCATACCCATTGAAGGCTGGGTGAGTTGTCCTCCTCCACCCCTCACCCAGTGGTCCCTGGACAAGGACTGGCAGCTCTTCATGATAGGGATCTAGGGAAAAGAGGTCAACCTTTGTTTGAAGGAAAAGGTACTTGTTGAATAAGATCTGCCTCAAGGGAAGAGAAATCACTAGGATTAAAGGACCGGGAGCTGGCCTGGGTCCCGCCATGCCTTGCCCACTTCTGTGGCTAGGGGCAAGTTATCATGCAGATGAAGGTAGACTGGGCCCCATTAGATACAGAATTTAAGATCAACCAGTGCTTAGAAAAAAATGATCTGAGAGTTGATCTCCCTATAAAATGGCAAGGCAGAGGCTGAGTGTCGTTCACGACCTCTGTGGTTCACATCTGAGATTCTTTTTAATTACACTGCCCTAAAGAAAACCCTTCATGAGAGACTCAAGTATATGTCATACAGAAATGGTGTAAGTGGGCATGCCCATGAGCACGTGAGAAAGACACAGAATGCGTGGGAATGAGTGAAATTGAGGAAAAGTTGGAACAGACTACTTGCCAACCTGCACAAGTTTAGAGCCACAGCAAAAAGAATGCTTAGTTAATATGACCAGATGCCGAAGTGTCCACAAGACAAGAAGCAATAAAAGAAGCTTAGAGCTCAACTACAGATCCTCCGGTCTCTGAATCCCGAATGCTGGGATTACAAGCATGCGCCACCACGCCCGGCATTATGAAGACTTTTATTTAGAAAATTGCATTCATGTCAACAAATTTTAATGTTCTTACAAGACTGATGCATGGAAAACTGGGAAAATAATTAACATAAAAGCTTTTGTTTACTGTCACAATTGTCACTAAGCATCATTTTAATCTTTTAATCTCGGCACCCCCCCTAATTTGAAAGATTAAGAATAATTTCTAATTGATTCTTCCTAGCCTTTATAGCATGTAGGAAATCCATCAGGTTGCTCTATGGTATTTCTTCTAGTAAATCAAGGCCCTGAAAAACAGTTCAATTTCTTTTTCAGTCTGAAAGATGTCTAGGCCATGATAATTGGAAAACTCAATTCAAAGTCCTACTACAATTAAACAGGCCAGGCATAGTTTTGCCTTAGTAAACTACATATGACCTCGGGTCTATTTTGTTATGTATGAAACAGTATTTCCAAGCTATCTAGCTTTTAAAAATGCACTGACAGCAACGGCTTTAATTTAAAATGCCAGTGTTCAATATGTCAAAGCTCAAATATTCTCTAGGAGAAGTTTTAATGCATATCTATTATTAATGTACTATCAGAGAACAGATCCCTGAGTTGATTCTGATCAACCAGTCATTTGTCAAAGACTACATAAAGCAAATTTGGTGTATGAAAACAGATGAGAGAATTTTCTTGCTGGATGTTCTTGATATTAAAATAAATAAATAAATAAATAAATAAAGCAAGTCTGCAGTTTGGTGTCAGTAGATGAAAACTCTAGGTTTAACAAGACATTGGTTTTGTTCTTTACCAATCATTTGGGCAAGAAACTCTAGAAAAAAGAACATGTACCACAAACTGAAGGATATGGATGCAGACTGTTCCAGGATGAGCCACAGCCCAGGAAGGTCTCTGATATTTCTGGTCTTCAGTTTACTTATTTGCAAAAATAGATAAACTTCCCCCATCATAAATTTTATGAAGACTTTTTTGTTGTTGTTTGCAGTACTGTGGATGGAACCCAGAGGCATTCTAGCTCTGAGAGACACCCGCAGCCCTAATTTTTTATTCTTTATTTTTGAAACTGGGTCTCACTGAGTTGCAAAGGACCTCGCTATATAGCTGAGGCTGTGTCACTATGCCTGCATGTGCCACTATGCCTGGCATTATGAAGCCTTCTATTTGGAAAACTGCATTTATGTCAACAAATTTTAATGCTCTTACAAGGCTGATGCATAGAAAAATAGGAAAAATATTTAACATAAAAGCTTTTATTAATACAGACTTTACAAAATAAGATGGTATTATTTTAATGAAATGTTTAATTTATAAGGCCAATTATTGTAGGGCATTTGTGACATGGAAATTGCCTTCATGTATTCAAAGAGCTGGCTGCTTTGTGTAGTCAGTGGTGGTATAAATAAGTATAAAGGTGTGGCTAAGACAAAATAATCAGAGACCACTGATAACTGGAATATTTTAGCCACATTTGAAGCAGATAATCCAAATTCCCAAACTTTAATATTTTCTTAGAGATAGATGTATAGAAAAAAGTCTGGTATTCTAATTAATAACAAACAGATCAAACACATGGTTCAGATAACCACTTCAAATCTGGCTCTCCCTAGGAGGAAGAAGTTACCTAGTGCTTAGTTCAAAGTTTATCCTGAAGGAGAAGATGGCAGTGTTATCATACCATGTCCTATATTCTGTGACTTATGTAACAAACGTCCAGGGTTACTTAAGAAGTGGGTGAAAACAAACACAATTGTTTATTTAAGACTCATCGTAATCTACCTGATGACTGACCAGGGCTTAGTGTCAGATCATGTGGCTTTTCTCCCCCAGTTCCTTTACTTCTAAAGAAGAACTTAAACTCTAGGATTAAAATCTCATTATCTAAAAACCTAGGAGAATAAAAATACGATCAAACCAAATCAACTCCTCATAATTCATATTAGGCTCAATCCTGTGTTAAAGACACAGCAACCAAGATCTGTGATAGACATTAACTTGTAAATTAAAATGTGACTTACTTTGCTCTAAGGAAGTTCTTTGCAGCCAAAATCATTCTTACAAATTGTTGCTAATATGCACAATATATTTTATTTGATTTTGTATAAATTTGTATACAACAGTAGCTCCAAAATGTAGAAGTACTTACATTCTAAATGATGTTTTTATCCAGTACATGATATATTATACAACAAGAATTCCTCTTGCTTATAAACAAAGGAAACTTTGATCTTTGGAGAACAGCAGTAGGTATTCTTGCTATAATCGAGGCATCGTGGTGTGAAGAGAAAGCCTCGGACTGAGTTTCAAGTTCAGTTTCTGCTACTTATTAACTGGAAAAAAGGACACAAAATACTTACTCTATCCTCTATTTTCTGATTTTTAAGGGGATTATACCTTCCCGGCCACCTCATAAGACTCTTAAGAATCAAAGGAGGTGTTATCCAAAAGCACTTTGCTAACCTCAAAGTGCTGTGTGATAGAAAGGAATTATCACTGTATACTTCTAGACTTTAAATACTGTATAATGAAGGAATTAAAATCCCAAACCTTTCTTCTTAAGGTACTCAGAATCAGGATGTTAAAATGTTATCTATAATTCAACTAGATATTCCAAAATTTATTGCTAAACACCTCAAAAATACAAAGTCTTGTTTTTTGTGAGAATGACATCTAGCATTAACTGTACCCTGCCCATGATATTGGATTGAAATTAAAGTTCAATTTACCCATGCCTTTACCTGATCCTAATAAGCATTCAATTAACATCCCAAATTAAGTTTCATTTTATTTCACAAAAAAAATGTTTTAAGAACTTGGAGAAATAATTTTCTTCAAACATCTAATGGGTTTTCATACAGAGAACAAGGACATGTTCTATTTGAGCCAAGAAAGGATATTAGGAAATTATTCTTGAAGAGAAAAGCTTCCGATTTTATAAGAAAGAATTTCCTACAGAAACAGCTAACCAGAGATAGAGCTAACAACCCCAGGGACAGTGAGTTCCTCATCACAAGAGGCATTCAAGCACTGGCTGTACTTGGCAAGAAATATAACTTACAACAAATTTTTCTACACGAAGAAGAGACTTTGGCTGGAAATGCCTTTCTTAGATTCCCTAGGGGGCCAATAACCCTAAGGTTTGTCCACCCACATCACATACATAGGACTTTCCTCGGCTGAAGTTTCCAATTCCATGCTCTGCAAATCAAAATAACTAGGAACCTTGCAATGCATCACTGCTTTGTATTATTGTAACTCTGACATGGAAATATAAGCCTGGATGCAATGTAAACTCCGTGAGAGAAGATCACTTATCTTATCATGACAATTCCCAGTACCTAGAACATACCATGTTATGCGTGTGATGCTTGGTAAAGACATGACTGAACGAATAAGTGCAGATGAACAACACATGTAGACTCCTTCAAAGATAGTTTCAAAAATGCCTTTCTCATCTCTCCTAATAGACTGCTCTTACCTATGGCCTCATGAAGGGGAATACTGAAGTTTCTACCCTGGTTTCACCTAGAAGGACTGTCAATTTCCAAGTGCAGCTTATTTTGTATTATGTTGCTCAAAGTAGTAATGCTTATGATCTAATAATTTCTTATCCGGAACTATTATAAAAGCAGTGTTTGTGACAGTATCTATGAGGTTTAGACTTATGCGTCAGAGCTTGCTTAACATTATAGAATTCACTGTAATGAATTTTCTTGGAGGAAACCGCACATCAAGTTGACTCAGTACAACAATCAGTTCCCAAGCAAACTTTTCCTTTGTGTTAATCTCTATGCTACCCAGACAAGCTGGAGACAGCAGGGTGACCACAGCTGCCAGGTTAAACTCTCCTGATTATGCTATTATTGTTCATTCAAAAGAAGAAAGAAAATCAACAGATCAAAGGCTCTGTCATAAAGGCCCAGGGAAACCAACACTCATTCAACCTAATAATTTTATTCTCATTTAGTCTTAACCAGAGTGATGCTTATTTGTTGATGGAAATTTTGATATCTCTCCTTCCTTCCTTCCCTCCTCTGGCCTATGACTTCTCTTTCCCCAAAAGCATGTTCAGGGAAGCCAGGAACATGTCAAGTTAAATACAAGCAGATAAAAAGGAGAAGAGTTGATCCCCACTCAGCAATCACAGAACAAGAATACTATTTAATACTTGCTAATGCTCTGTCATGCAAGAAATGTTCTCGTGTGTTCAGGATCCAGCGGGGTGCTGAAAGACTCCGTTTCATGACAGCTGTGATTTTTTCTGAGCACTGTCCCGTGTCCTGCTTCTTTTTATTGCTGCCAGTATAGTTCCCCATACTGACTTAACTGCCAATTTTGAAAGGTTATAGACAATACATTAGATTCAGGGAGAGTTGAGCTGGCTTCAACCTGGGAGATTAATGTGAATAGGTCAGCACCAGGAGACGCGGCACAGCCCGGTGGAGCAGCGGAGCGTGTCGGCGTGACTCCCACACCCGTCAACAAGTTCTTCTTATTAAAAAAAACTGGTCATGAAAGCCTTTTAAGGAGAGAACATAAGAGGAGGTTGTTAGAGAAAATAATTTCTCCAAGTTAACAACCAAAAAATGCATACTGACAGACAAATAGAAAGGTGGTTCAAGGATCGCTATTTTGGCCATGATGCCTATAGAGCCACCGGTTTCCAGAGAGATGTGGTCAGGCTTCAGGCCCCCAGAAGATGCCAAAGCAGGTGCCACCACAGTCACAATGTCACCTCCATACACAGATCATCCAGTGAATCCACTCTCCGGCCAGCTCTGGACACCACCAGTCTTTCGCTGCACCTTCTAGTTCCCTCTGTGTACATTCCAGGGAGGACATCTCAGACTAAATAGCAGGTACAAAAACTACTTCTGGAAAGAAAATGCTTCATGAGCACAAGGAGTATTGCCTGTGACAAGCCTTCCTTGTTATACCGAGCGTGGTGGTATACGCCTGCAATCCCAGTACTTGAGAGGCTGAAACAGGAGGATCACAGGCCCGAGTCTAGCCGCAGCAACTCAGCAAGGCCTTCAGCAACTTGGCAAGACCCGTTTCAAAATTGAGAAAATAAAAATAAAATAGGGCCGGGGGAGGGTGTAATTTAGAGGTAGAATGCCCCTGGGTTCAAACAGAGGACCCCAACAAAAACAAACGAAACATGCTCACTGAGCTACTGCCACTGGCCTGGAGAGTCTGTGGGACTTGCTGTCCTTTCCAATAAGTGGCAAACAGAACTTAATGAGAATGGATACCTGAGTAGGTCTGCTCTGCCCTTTGAGCAGACATTTTTGACATGCAATTGGACAGGGGAAAAAATAATGCCAACTACTGATACTTTATCCAGGTTTGTTTTTTTCAGGGGCTAAAACACCATAATGGTCTAACGGGGAATCACTGTTACGAAAAAAATAAAAAATAAAATAAAATTTCACACTTGTATAAAAGGCCACAGTGCAGTTCCATTATAGTTGAGATCATTCACTTGTCACACACACACACAAACACGCACACGAGCACACACACGCATGCACACACACGAACACACACACGCATGCACACACACTACATTCCCTCGGACTAAATCATCTTATTTGTGCTCTAAGACAAGGGTCACTAACTGCAGCCCATGAGACAAATACGGCCAAACAGCTGTTTTATTGGAACACACCACATTCATTCAGTTATGTTGTTACCTGTGGCTGCCGTTAGGATTTTACAAGGATAGAATTAAGTAGTTCTGAAAAGACCACATGGCCCATAAAGCATAAAATATATGTCTTCCCTGGACTCTTACAAAAAAAGGCTCACTGGCCCCTGCTCCAAGAGATGAAACTTGTTGTTTCAACAGATATGTATTTATACATTTGAGAAGATTCAAGCAGATGAACAGATCCACCCTGACGAAAGTGAGGAAGTGGAAGGATGAAGAGGGGAGAGAACAGCAGTAGTCATAGCTGTTTGAGTATGCTATCCCAGTCCTGACTTAGCGAATGGGAGGCAACTTAAACAGAAACAACATGCATCTTTAACGTTTTCAAAAGAGGATGTCAAACTGCTGCCAAACCTTTGCTATTATAGACATGTCTCTTTTATCAATCAGCAACAAAGACCCCCCCCCCAATTTGGTACTTTGTATTGAACCCAGGGACATTCTACCTCTGAGCTACATCCTCAGATGTACTTTTTACTTAATTTTTACTTAATTTTTACTTAATTTTTTTACTTAATTTTTACTTAATTTTTCTGTTTTTAAAACAGGGTGTCCTAGGATGCTGAGGCTGTCTTTGAACCTGAAATCCTCCTGGCTCAGCCACCCAAGTGCTGGAATCACAGGCATGTGTTACCATACATGGCTCATCTTCTCTTGAGAAACTCCCAGGAAGCTTGCTCTGGAACTGAGGTATAACATGACAGTGTGGTTCTCTAATGCCCAGAATGGTGGGCAGGGCTCTGCATGGTCTGCCTTGAGGCTCCACAGGGCGCTGAGGTCGGGAGTCTGGCACACTAGAGTTAGTAGTATATAGCATTCACCCACAGGTGCTACTTAGGGTGTTAAGGAGACCAGAGAAATAGCAGAGGATACATGTGCAGGGCTTGAGTCTCCTCATGACATCCATCAGCAGCACAAAGTTTTAGATTGTAACTACACTTTAGGTGTATAATAGGAATATTTTCTGTGTCTGACAGGTAGAAAATAAAAGCAAAAGAGAAGAAAACCACAAGGAATTAGGAATGTGGATAGAGAGAAAAATGCGAGGGAGTATGCAGGCTCTAAACACTTCACACTCCAGAGTAAAATCTGAGCCATTTCTAATTCTTCTAAGGGCAAAGAATTCCCAAGTAGTATGAGATGCATATGGTTTTTTGGGTTTTAGCATAAGTAGGGTGAAATAAAGGCTCCTTAAAGATGATGTAGACAATGTGAAAATTACTCATCCTGCCTGATTCCCTAAGTTTTATCCAAGCTTCAAGACAGGCTTTCAAAAAAGGGTTAGGTGTCTACAGAAATGTCTTAGAAAAATCACAACTTCATATTTAGAGGCTAATATAAGAAACAATATGGTATTAACATCACAAATTATAAATATCTAATGATACCAGCAGAGAAGGTGCTTTTTCAGTGTCTCTTACCTAAAGATCCACACTCTATACCATCTTACAATACAAAATATAGCTCACTATCAAGGGCTATTGTGATTTTTTTCCCAGACAATAAGAATTCCACAATCCATAATGTCTGTTTCTTTTCTTGGTTTGATAATCAGAACACTTAAAGAGTGAAATTTCAAATTTATAGTAAAGCCAGGCATGGTGGTGCATGCCTAGAATCCCAATATTTGGGAGGTCAAGACAGGAGGATGGCAGGTCCAAGGCTAGCTTCAGCTACTTAGTGAGGCTTTTAGCAACTTAATGAAACCCTGTTTTAAGATAAAATAGGGCTGAGCTCTAGCTCACAGGTAGAATGCCCCAGGGTCCAACTCCCAACACCACACACACACACACACACGCACGCACGCACGCACGCACGCACACACACACACACACACACACACACACACACACACTTACAATAAAAATATGATTACCTACTACGTGCCCAGGTCTCTGTCAGAACAGATCATGCAAGTGAATGTCGAGAAGGCCTCTGCCCTCATGATGTTTACAGTCCAGTGGAAAAAAAACCAGATATTAAACACATCTATTGGTAATATCGCCAATCCAAGGGCCCAGGTGGTTTTCAGCCTTGGAACATTAAAGGTATACACATAGCAAACAAACCAACCAAAAAGTAATTGTGTTCTTTGTATTTCAAAGAATGTACAAAAGAATACAATTCAGAGTTCTCAGCCACACATGTCCAGAGGCCCTTTCCCCTTCCCAAATCACTCAGGTCCCATGGTATTCGAGGGTCTGACTCACACAAAACCCAAAACTTTCTCTCCAACTCCAGACCTGTGAGGATTTCTTTTTCTCTTTCTCCAGCTCTAATCATGTAGTTCAATTTAGCATCTATCCTAATACTCAAGAAAACATCCTAATCCTTTAAGAGAAGAAAAGTTAAGCAAGACCTAGCACACAAGTAACAGATTCTCTTTAACAGGTAGGGGGATGGCTGGATTGTGGAAGGCTGAAAACGCTCTGCATGCCTGGTGACACAGTAAAACTGTGGGAGAATATTGAGAAGGTGGGATTACTCACTGGCACAGAGGCCAGGGGAAGCTCTCTCCCAAAATAACATTAAAAGTCAAGACCTGTAGGCTCTGGAACTAGCTGAGAAAGAGCACACGGAAAGACCGCACCAGGCAGAAAACCTCATGCACAGTGCCGATGGCATGTGTATTCTCCAGGAACTAAAATACACAGTCTAACCAAAGAGAAACGAGCACAGGGAAAACATGGAAGATGTGGCTAGAAAGACAATGAGATAAAATGAGACAGGGCCTTCCTGCATCATTACAAAAAAAAAAAAAAAACCCAAAACTGACATTATACCCAGTACAACCAACAGCTGACAGAGGGTTGAAAATATAGGATGCCTGGATCAGATAACCCTGGATGTTCAGGGAAGAATGGATTGGTTAGGAGGGGCAGGGAATGAAGAAGCTAATTAGGGACACAGAAGGCTTAATTTAGCCGGGGTGGGTAGCAATGAAGAGAACAAGGAAATGGTCAGACTTAATCTGCAGCAACTGGTAAGAGACTGATGACATGTGAGAGATAGAGGCCTGTTGTCATGGGCAATGTTGGAGCCATCTACTGATATTTGAGTAAATGTGGCTGAAGGAAGAGATGATTTGGGTAGAAATAGCAATAGTTCGGTCTTGAAAATTAGTCCATCATAAATTAATTTCACATGATTATATTTGGAAATTTAAAAATATTTAAATTTAATTGTAGCAGCTCCATCATTATTATCTGTCCAGGGTTTCTAATCTGTCCAGGGTTTCTAATTGTGTCTAGCCACAAGAAAATAATCAATAAATATTTGCAGAAGGAACAAAACTTCCTCTGGTGATTATCTGGTATTTAGGATATTTGAGCCATATCTTTTGATTAGAACACATTATGTTTAATGAAATATAACGTTCCATTTGCACTATTAAAAATGCTTATTGTTTTTATCCTACAAACCACAGAAAGTAAATTTCAAAAAAATGTTCTTCCCTGGCGAAGCTGTGTGTGAGAGAAATATCCTTAAAAACGCTGTTTTATTTAACCTCTGATTATTTAAATTTTTCTTTTGAATTCTGCAGCATGTGTGCTCTTTATTGTAAGTGACTCCAAATTCCTTCTGGAAGTAGACATGGAATAAATTAGAAAGCAACACTGTACCTCGGATTAAATGTGATTTGCAGAGCTTAGTGGCTAGATCCTCACTGCGCCCCATCTTTGCCTGCCAGATTCTTTTCAGAGGCTCATGGTGGGGAAATACAAAGCCCAGAGGCTGTTTTCCCTGGGGGTGACTGACAGGTCAATGAAGCTGGTCCCATTGTGCCCCTGCCCCTCTGGAATATCTATCCCCGCTCCTCTCCCCACAACTGTTCATCGAGGTGATTAACAAATAAATGTCCTAGGCTAGCATTTCAGCAGACATGGAGGGCTTCTATGCTGGTTTTCCTCAGGAAATCCCGAGAGCACCATGCCTGGCATGGAGTCTGCAGCAAGAGGGGTATATGCATCTTCAAATGGGCTTTTTTTTTTTATTTAAGGGAGCAAATGTAAATAGCTAAATTTCAAGAATTGGGTCAGGTTGGTCAGAAGAAACTCCAGGCAAGAAGTACTGAAGAAGCCAATTCTGAATCTATCTATCTTCTACCATATGTAATGACTTCTTTTCCTTCCTATTTCAAAACTTTTTTTTTTTTTTTTTTTTGCAGTACTTGAGATTGAGCTGAGGGGCATTCTACTTTCAAGCTACACTTCCAGCCCTATTTTTTTTTTTTTATTCTTTATTTTGAAACAGGATCTCACTAAGTTGCGGAGGGCCTCACTAAGTAGCTGAGGCTGGCTGCGAATCGTGATCCTCCTGTCTCAGCTTCCCAAGTACTGAGATTACAGTGTGTGCCACCACACCCAGCTTCAAAACCTTTCTTTTAAAAAGTCTTCTTGTTCTATTATTCCGCTTCCTTATTTCATAGTTTTCCCAGTTTTGATTTGTTCCTGGGAAATTTAGAAAAACTCTCTAACCTTTAAGTCCTATTCAGGATGAAACAAACAAACAAAAAACTGAAAACCCTGACTTCCTTTTTTTTATAACAAGATCTGAGTGTGGCTGCTTATTTTAGCATCCTCTTGGATTAAAAAAAAAAATTCTGTGAACTGAGATCACAAACTCTATTATAAATGATATAGCATCAACCTTGCACAAATGTGATGAAATTCTCCTGTGGTTACTAGTCTCCTGGATTATAAAATGAATATTATGCCAGGTATGGTGGCACACACCTGTAATCCTAGTATTGGGAGGCTGAGACAGGAGGATCTCAGGTTTGAGACTAGGCTCAGCAACTTAAACCTTCAACAACCTACTGAGACTCTGTTTCTAAATAAAAAATAAAATAGGGCTGAGGGCATATCTCAGGGGCAGAAAGTGCCTGAGTTTAATTTCTAGTTCAAAAAACTGAATATGATAAGGCTTATTAATTTAACTATAACAGGACTATTCATAAAAACACAGTGTCTTTTTATGAAGAAAACATCCATAGGCTCTTAACAAAATCCTGATCATTGCTATCAACATTCATGCGCCAGAACATTTTCCAACATCGCTATGAAAACCACCCTAAGCCAAGAAACTTTTCCATCCTATTTCATAGACGACTAAATGGAATTGTGCGAGGCGGTTGGTGACAAAAAGCCCTTTGGAATAAGTAAAAGTAAGCAGTGCATATCAATCAAGCTCTTACAGGTCTGAATGTGCTCTTCAGGGCAGAGACCCCAGAACTAGCTCTCATTGTCACGTGGCACCACGATTGCTCCAGCAGCCTCAAAGGCAAACAGCCCTGCTACACTTCTCACAAGGAGGAGGAAATCCTTCCTCCAGCTTTGGCCAAGTGGGTCAACTGCTGCATTTCTCTCTGTTCAGCTTTTCCTGCAGAGGTTGCCAAGTTCTAACGTGGCTCACTGCATATTTCAAATGCTGGAAGTGGTTATGGCCAAAGAAGGTCGAGAACAGGGCTGCTGAGTAAGGATGGGTGTGCTTGGAAAAGACAGACGCTGAGGCTGAGGTCACCTCTGGGGAGGGGATTTGTGTTCACTGCATCTTTATCATGTATTGGTGTTCATGCTTTGCTATGGTTTTTCTTAATGTTTTAAATGAAAGCAGTATTTTAAGTACCTTACAGGTAATGTGCAGTTAAAGAAGAATAAGCCAATCATCCTATAAACAGAATTTCTATCTTCTATAAACAAAACTGGCAAACATTCCATCAGTATTAAAAGTATTAGCTCCCTTGATCAACCTCTAGCCTACCTCCAATGTCTCTCTTTCCCTAAAACGGCAACGCAGAGTGTTCTAGAAAGATGTAGGGACACTGGAAAGAAGCTATCCTGTCGATATACATGAGGCTTGCTGTTCTTCCTGTATTGTCATGAATGATACTGGATTTCTTCGTTTTCTTGTGTTCTCCATGACTTACAAAATGAAAGTTTAGCTAATGGACGAAAGAGCAAGACTTGAACCATAAGCAAAATCTTAAGCACAGGGAAACCTAGTTATTCCATTTTCCTGAGCAGAACATAGGCAAGAGCTGCCTTAGAAAGCCTGGAGCAAACATTACCAGAGCTTGTAGATATAAAATTCTCCAAAAAAGGAAGAAAATAAAATAGAATATTCTGATACTTGAATAGATCCTGATTTTACTTGACCATATATGATATAACCCTTCCCTTTACTTTAACTCCAAGCAATTCTCAAAAAAGCTACTTCCTCCTTGCTGTTATCTGTAAGGGCAGTCAATGGAATCCTAAAATACAAAAACCACTTCTACTGCTGTTTTATCCTGTTGTTGCGGTGTATGAAAAATAATCAGAGATTAAGAATTTCAGGTTGCCTGTGTGTGCTGGAGCCTTCCCAATGTGCTGGGACAATATAAATCCATCCAGAGTCCTGTACTACCTGTAAGGCAGTGGCTGCTAGCTGCCTGCAACCACCCACTCCTTCCTTCTTCCATCTAAAAGAACTTCTATTTTTAGCCGGGCACAATCCGGTCCGGAATCAAGATTTTGATTCCCAGGCTCCCTTCTCAGGTGTGACCACATGACTGAGGTCTGGTCAGTATTACATAACAGAATTATGTGGTATTTCTGCAAAGGATCCTTAGATGTGGGAGATTACCTTCTGCTGCCACAAAGGCAGATTCTATAGCTGGAGCTCCAGAAACTGAGACCACCGATGCCTAAAAGCTTCTGAGGAAAAAGCAAGAAGAAGAAGAAGAAGACATGAGCCCCCGAGGGTACCCCAAGAGCCACCATACCAGCCTTCCTCTACCTACCTCAGATGCCTTTACATGACAGAGACATAAGCATGTATTTTATCAAGTCTCTTGTATTAGAGATTATAGCAACTGAACAAAATACTCATTGATGTGTCTATCATACAGTCTGAGGAGCCTGTCCACTCAGAGACAAGAAATTTAGCTTTCCTCCTCTGCAGAAATTCCTTCACTAATCTAAAGATTACATAGCCCCCCCCCCCAAAAAAAAAGACTGCTTGCCCAGCACATTCCCACAGGAGCAAAGGTTGAGATCAGTTCTGCCTCTGTCTACTGTCACTAGCCCCAGAGTCCTTCCACTCCAATTCCAACTTCTCCACCCCAAGTATGTCACTGCAGAAGCATGCAAAGTATATGATGTAGCACTCTAGTTTAAATACTCATAAATGTGCTAGGATCCTAAACACAAAACAACAGCAATAACAACAAGTGATATTACCTATTAGGCCATACCATATGGCTCCTGATGTACTAGGTGGCTAGAAGTCTCCTGATGCATATTATTTAAAGTTCAAAATAAATATTATTTTCCCTATTTTACAGATAAGGAGACTGAGGAACGCAGAGACTACATGACTTTACTAAGGCTCTGCCGTCAGCTCATGGCCGTGATTACAGTGGAATCCAGAACTGTTTGTAGGCGTAAAGATATTTTAGCTATATAATGCTGTCTCTTGAAATAGTAGATAAGACAATCCCAAAAGAATCTTTATTTTTCACTTTAGAACACAATAAAACATTCTAATCCTACCTCTATTTTATATTAACATGAGCACTTAAAACAAGAAACAAAAGAAGACTCCGTAGCAGTTGTCAGCAAAAGGTAAATAATTCTAGAACACAAATGAACCAAATCACAAAAATGATTTTGCTTAATTCCACCCTTTGCTAATACTTTCATTTCAAGGTGACCAATATGTTTCTACAATAGGGGTCATTATGTACCTTTTAATTTGTAAACATCAAAAATAAAAGAGAAACACCTATGGAGACTTGTGCCTGGGTAATTACTGCTCTGTGTGCCATTTCTTTCGACACAGGTATGATTTATTTTCCACCCCTTTGTTAAGCTTCTGCTCTAATAAAAGGAAAGAACATTCAAAGAAACTGAGCCCTTAAAGCATTCACTGAATACATCTGCAATTTAGCCAGTATTGGAGCAATAAATGAGCTTAAAACAGAGGGAATAAATCAGTCATTCTATTAAAATTAAGATATGTTCACATAGGTATGTATATATTTGTGTGTATGTGGAGGGATATTTCTATTTAATTTAAAGATACATATTTAAAAACAATAATCACATTAAAAGTTTATCATTAGAAGAAATAATATTTTATTGGGCTGCTGAAAGCTAAAGAATTAAAGTATTCCTGCAAGAATGTCAAATAGAAGGTTAGAGCTCCCTCTTTCTTCTTTTGGAAGAAAGTCACCAAAGGAGACCAAAGTCACCAAGTAAATACCCTCCTGGCTGGCAGTCAAGCTCAGAGCTACCACACACTTAGGACAAGAATGAAAGATTACTGGTCGTTCATTATTTATAATTGATGTGTAAAGTAATAAATACAGAACTTTTAAAAGCAGAAATACTCACAAAGCCATTTCAAACTGCTCCAGCCATTTTTTCTTTAAATCTTTTGTTTTGCAATAAAATTCTAACCCGTTTTGTCCTTGGATATGGATGAGGTAGAAGCCATACGACCACTGTTAAAATTAATATTCTCTGGGTTAGTATGCATCATTTATTTAAAAAATAATGTCTCCAAATTCAGTAAGACACCACTATAACCATCCCCAAGCCCCCTAATAATATTATCAATGTACAAACTGTGAACATGCAGGCTGTTTATCACAGTCATCTGCACATCTATAACACACGCCTTTTACTGTCTTTATCTTAGGACAGGAGAGATGATCACTTCAGCTGTACCACCACCCACTATAGCTCACAAAGTCCTGTACTTAATCAATCCTCAGCAATAAAACACCTGCAGTATAAGCCACATCCCACAGTAACTTGCAGTTGGACCTCTGTACCGGCAGGTTTCGTATTCCCAGATTCCAACTGACCTTGGATGAAAATTATTTTAAAAAACTGCATTGCTATTGAACATATACAGACCTTTCTTTTGGTCACGGATGACTATATTGTCATACTTCTCCATAGTAGTCAAAATACGAGTAAATTATACTTATCGATGTTTAAGAAGTCACCTTTTTATTTTCTTTATCAGTTGTAGGATTGTTGGCTATCTTGTATTGCTGAAGATCTATGATTTCCTTCATTTCGTAGTTGTCACCTTTCCTTTTACACACAATCACTGCCAAGTCAAATAAGAAGATGTGCCTGTGAAAAGGGAAAGACTGACTGATTGGCTGCCATTAAATAGTTTAGAAGAATGTATATAAATGATTTCTAGGTAAGATGTAATTATACCAACCAACCATTCTTCTTTTGCATCAACAGCAACAGGCAGTGCTGAGCACTGAAAAGAGCGAGGACTGTAACTTTCTAAGAACTGTGTGTATACCAGCATCACCTTCTACCACAGAGATGCCCTCTGGGTGCCTCAGTCCCCTCTTTTTAAAATGGGCTAAATCATAAGAAGAGCCATATATACATCCGGCAAAGTTGTTGAAAAGACCAACTGTGATAAGCGATAAACCTTGCACATGAACATTTACTTTTCACTATTCAAAGGCCAGAACTCAGGGCAGCATTAATGACAAAGGTAGCAGCTGACTTCTGCTGTTCTTGGGGTGGATCCTGTCACAAACAGGACTCTAGCACGGTCCATGCCGGGTGCTCAATGCTACGGGTTGGTGGTTTAGCTCGGAGATATAATGCCTCTGAGTTAAATCCCCAGCGCCACAAAAACAAAACAACAACAACAAAAAATGTAATTTAGAGGAGAAAGAAATCTTTTAAATGTGTCATCCAGCACCAGTTTTTTGTATCTCCATAAACTCTTGGTGATTAACACATTTTTTAACACAGTGATAATGATGATGGTATAGTCACAGAGCCCCTAACACTTTCATCACTTTTAAAGTTTAAGGTGTAAGAGATGTTTGACTCCTGATGGTTACCTGTTGAGCCAGGGTGTCACAGTGGAAGCAAGAGCTGATGCCGCCCCCTGCTGGCTGACTTTCTACTCTCCAAAGAGTCCGGAAAATCATTACAAAATCCAGTATGACAATCACAAGGGTAATTAAGGAGCCCAGGCCACGCTCCCTAATCTTCAAAGACTCCACTACCAATTCCTCTCGAGAAAAATATCACTATATGGTCCTCAGTCTTCTTTTAGGACATTTTCTATTATTTTAAAGTTTTTCCCTTATTTTTTTGTGGTACTGGGGATGGAACCCAGGGGCTTTCTACCTCTGGGCTATACTCCAGACCCTATTTCCAAATAAAGTTACTTTTAAATAAATACCCCCAAAATCAATTAGGTTTCTTTTGCTACTTCATCTCTAGTGTGTGTGTGTGTGTGTGTGTGTGTGTGTGTGTGTGAGTGATACTAGGGATGGAAGCCAGGGGTATTCTACCTTTGAGCTGCACCCCAGCCCTATTTTTCACTCTTTACTTTGAAACAGGGTCTCACTGACTTGCAACAAGCCTCACTAAGTAGCTGAGACTGTCCATGAACAGGATCCTCAGATCCTCCTGTCTCTTGCCTCCCAAATGCTGGGATAACAAGCCTATAAGGTCATGCTGGCCTCTATTATTATTTTAATGTGTACTTATTTACCCTAGCTGATCTTTTATAGATTTTACTAACTTCTTAAGAGCCCAGATAGTCAACTGATAATAGAATAGAAAGGAAAATGAATACCTAAAATACCTATGTCAGAAAATCTTAGGAATCAGGGGTTGGTGTGTACCCTGGCTTTTCTTCCCCCCACCCCTTAATCCTGAAAAAAAAAAAACTGTTTTAAACTGAGCAGAATAGTACACACCATTAGTAATCCCAGTACGTGGGAAGCTGAGACAGGAAGATCACTGGTTCAACACCAGCCTCAGAAATATTAAAAAACCTCTCAACAACCTAGTGAGACTCTGTTTCAAAAAAAAATAAAATAATAAAATAAAAAAACCAGACCAAAAAAATAAAAAGAAGAGCTGAGAGTATAGCTTGAAGGTAGAATACCTTTGGGTTCAATCTCCCATACCTTACACACACACACACACACACACACACACACACACACACACACACTTGTTTTAAGATTCTCCAAATCTTCTGATACTAATTACTTATTCTGAAAAGAAGCACAGCTTTTGTCTTCTCACCTTTCCTGTTTTGTGTGCTTGTCTAGGGTGGTTATTCGAATTTCACCATCTCCCTGAGGTCGTCCAAAGAGCAAAACGGGTTGGTTCTGAAATATAATATGTATATGCCTAAGTTTTTCAAATCACACAAAAGCAGAAATAAACATTAGCAGAGATTGTTTTCCCCAAGAAAACTACCTGGTTCCATTATAAACCTTATCACCTTTACATATTTTTAGCACACTTACTCTAAAAAGCTTCACTTTCAGTAACAGTCTGTCCTTGATAATCCCGAGGGTATATTGAGAGCATTAATTAATGTTTCTTATAATTTTAAAAGGGAAGTTAGAAAGCAAAAGAGAGAAATAACCAGGAGTATATAAATCACAAGAAAATTCTAGAAACTAATCCTGGCTGGGCTCCTACTAAGGACCACCCGCTGTTACTCATGTAGGGCACAGTGGCATGGTAGAGACCCTGACTTAATGGAACATGCTGCCCAAGAGAAAAACCTTCACAGCTGCATAGAAATACAAATGTGCAATGGTTCTGGAGGCAGAGTTCAGGAAAAGGGATCTAATCTGGTCAAGAGAGTCAGGGATGAGTTTCTTGAGCTTAGAGCTCAAGAATGAAAAGTTCCGAAATCATGATTAAAAATAATGAGCTATTTACTCAGAGGAAGACAATCTATTTTTTTTTAAAAAAAAAGGTAATTATGAACACTTACTATATTTGCTAAGGGAAAAAAGAACTGGTTTAATATCATCACTAACATCTAGAGATTCCATTGTAATAAAGGACATAGATATGTGATTAACTCTATTACAAGAAAATGTAAAAATGTGCCCCTATTTAAAGCCCCACTGATGATTTTATGCAGAAATTGAAAATTCCATTCTAAAATGCATATGGAATCCCAAGGAACCCTGAGTAGCAAAAATAATCTAAAAGAAGAACAAATTTAGATATATCACATTTCCCGATTTCAAAACTTATTATAAAGCTACAATAATGAACACAGTGTGGCACTAACATTAAAGACAGACACGTAGTCCAATGGAATAGTAGAATGCCCAGAAATAAGACCTCATGTATATGTTAAAGTTTATTTCCAATGAGGGTGCTGAAAACATTTGGGGAAAGAAGGAGAAATGGTACAGGGAAAACTAGACATCTACATTCAAAAAAATAAAGTTGTACCCTTAAGTTTATTTCAAATATAAAGACTAATTTAAACTGGATCAAGAACCTAAACATAAGGGCTAAAACTATAAAAGTCTTAGAAGAAACAGGAGAAAAAACTTTATGACATTGGATTTAGCCGATTTCTTGAATATGACACTAAACACATAAGAAACAAAAGAAAGATTTAGCTCAATTTTTAATCAAAATTAAAAACTTTTTCTGCATCAAGGACACTATAAACAGAGTGAAAACAGCCCACAGAAGAAAGTACTTGCAAACTATCTGTCAGGATATATATAAAGTCCTACAAACTCAGTAACAAAAAAAGCCCTCATTTAAAAATGTCCAAAACATTTGAATATATGTTTCTCCAAAGAAGATATACAAATGGCCAATAAACACATAAACAAGTGTTCACCATCATTAATAATTAGGAAAATATAAATCCAAACCATAATATCACTTTATACCCATTAGGATGTCTACCATATATATACTAAAAAAAAAAAAAATCCAGAAATTAGTAAATGTTGGCAAGGATGTAGAGAAACTTTTGTGTATTGCTGGTAGGAATATAAAATAGTGCAGCTGTTGTGGGGAAAAAATTGGTATTAGAAATTCTTTAAAAAAATCAAACATAGCGGGTGATGGTTTCAGGGCTGGGCGGCTGACCTGGGGCTTGGAACAGCCTGGTGCCCAGTATCTCTGCAGCCAAGGCTGTAGTGCGGCCGGCGCCATGGCCACCTTTGCCACCTCCTGTGAGGATTTCGAGAAGCTACATGAGATCTGCGGCATCCATGAAGATTGGCAAGGGGCACCTGAGCGGCTGCTGGGGACCACAGGGACAGCTGGCAGAAATGGAGGAAGAGCTCTGGTATGTACCCCTGTCTTTCTGTAATCCCATAATGTCTAAGCTATGAAATTACCAGAAGGACTTTGACAAACTCCACTGGGAAGTGTGAAGCATGCCTTGACAGCTGTGACTGGGGGCCAAGGAGATAATGAAATAAGGTGCTTATGCCTTAGAGAACAAGCATATGAATTGGCTACAGTCACAATGGGCATTACTCCTACAAGGTACTGAAAGCCTGAACCGGGCCACCCAAAGTATTGAGCATCCTTATCGGATTGCCACAGAGATTGACTAGACTGGCTCAGAAATCCTAGAAGAGCTGGAGGAGCAACGAGACCAGTTGAACGCACCAAGAGCAGGCTGGTAAACACAAATGAAAATCTGAGCAAAAGTCGAAAGACTCTCCAGTCAATGTCCAGAAAAGTGACAACCAACAAGCTGTTGCTCTCCCTCGTCATCTTACTGGAGCTAGTCACCCTGGGAGGCCTGCTGTATTACAGATTCTTCTGCAAGCACTGATGTTCCTATAGAGAAGTGTTTGTGAACCGGAACACTGGGAATGAATGGGGTAGGAATAAACATTTTGCTGTGGAGGAAACATTTTGCTGCTATGGGCTAACACTTTGAGGAAGCACTGTGTAACCAGATTGTGGGATGAGAGAGGGCGGCAGAAAAATACATGGACGTGAAGGAACAATGACAAGATCAGTATGATTACCCAGGTAATAACTGCTGTTTACATCTTCTTTAAAAAACCAAACATAGAATTGCAATAAAACCTAGAAATTCCACTTCTAGGTATATAAACAAAAGAAGTGAAATTGAAAACACTGGAATACAATAGATAGTGGCACAACCATGCATAGAAATATTTTTTTTTTTGTACTAGGGATTGAAGACAGGGCATTCTAACTCTGAGCTACATCTCCAGAATCTCCAGGCCTATTTTATATTTGGGAAAAGGGTCTTCCTAAGCTGCTGAGGCCACGCTAAGTTGTGAGGCTAACTTTGAATCTGCCAGTCCTCCTGTCTCGGCCTCCCAAGTACTGTGAATAGAGGCGTACATCACCACGCCCACCTGCAGTATTATTCTTGATAGATAAAAGTAGAGAAGAAACCTATATGTTCATTGATGGATACATGCATATACAAAATGTGAGACCTACACACACAATTGTATATTATCAGTCTAAAACAGATTTTTTTAAAAAAGGAAATACTGACATATGCTATGGTATGGATGAACCCAGAAGACATCCTTATTAGTAAAATAAACCAGTCACAAAAAGGACAAGTAATGTGGAACCCATGGCAGTCAAGTTCATAAAGACTGAAAGTAGAATGGTATCTGTCAGGCTGAAGGAAGAAGAGGGGAAGGGAAAATCTGTGATTAACGAGGGCAGAGTTTCCATTTTAGAAGATGAGAAGAGTTCTGGAGATGGATGGTGATGGTAGTTGCACAACATTGTGAGTGTGCCTAATGTCACAGAACTCTACACTTAAGACTGGTAATTTAACAGTGTGTGTGTATACTACTGGAGACTGAGCCTGGGACATTTTACCTCCAAGTTATACTCTCAGCCCTTTCTCTTTATTTTGAAACAGGGTCTTGCTAGGTATCTGAGAGTCTTGCTGAGGTGGTCCTCAAACATCTGATCCTCCTATCTTAGCCTCCCAAGTACTGGGGTTACAGGTATGCATCACCACACTGGGCTATGTAATGTATATTTTACTACTTTTTTTAAAGTGCCTTGTAACTATCCAGGAAACATTCCACAGAATTCCAAAGAGGAATAAGAGGCTAAGCGAGATTAGGGAAAGTAATTTCTTCTAGATTAGACTTTGAAGGAATTTTAAAGAGAATAATGGGGAAAGAGTCTAGCTCTGAGAAGATCACAGTCAAAGAGAGAACTATGCAAATGTATGGAAAATCAGAGACCTCATAATAAATAAAGCAGAATATCTACAAGTTATGTGCTGGATGAGTTCAGGAAAACTGTTTAAGTCCAGATCATAGAGAGTCTTAAATGTCTATTGAGGAATATTAATTGAATGTGGAAGGCAACTAAAAATCTTGACAAGTTTGTTAAAGAGGGAGAATTGAGAATTCCACACTTGGGAAGTACAACAACATAAAGAAATTATTAGAAGCTACTGGGATTGGAAAGGAGAGAGATGAGGGTGTCCTAAAATGAGGAAGGGGCAATGTGTAAAAAGAAAGATTGGCTTGAGATGTTTCAGGGAAAAAAGCAAAGAAATGACTCTACCTGAGAAAGTATCTTAAATCTCTTCTCTGTCTGCCTGCCCTGGGCTTGAGACTGCCTCCTTTACTCTGAAAACCACTTCAACAGCCCGCTGACTGGGCCGCCTGCCTGAGGGGTCATCTTGATATGTAAAGCACACCGTGACACTCCCTGACAGAGGCTCTGCACTACAGTCACAATAAAATCTCAGCTCTGTCCTTGACCTTCAAGACTGTGCTATGCAATTCTTGGCCCTCTGCCCCCTCGAAGCCTGCCATTCTTCATTTCACTCTTTATTTCCAACCACCCTTAGCTTTCAGCTTCTTGGACACACAGAGATGGCTCATGCCAATGGCTGGGCATTGCACTTGCTAAGGCTTCTGTCTACAGAGCTCCTACCAGATTTTCATATGGCTACATCTTATATATATTTTTAATTTTTATTGATGCATTGTAGTCATACATCTTAATGGAGTACAAGATGGTAGAGGGATACATGCACACATCACCCAATTAGCCCTTACCCAAATCCCAACCCATTCCCTCGCTACATCTTATCTTTTAGGTCCCAGTTCAAATGACAAAGGACTCAAAGGTACTTTTTTAGCCATCTTGTCTAAAGTAGGATTTCCCTTATTATTCTCTGTTACGGAGCCCAGTCCACAGCACCAATCTCAACATGGCATTTTTAAACTCTCTCTTGACTGTCTCCTGCTGACAGTACCAGTCATACCCCGAGCAAAGTACCTGGCCACACTGCTCACCCAGTAAATATAGGTCTAATTACCAAGTGACTAAGACTCAGTCATGAGTATGCATGAGATGAGGAAAGGAAAAGAAAGCAACGGACTCCAATGTTTGGAATTCAGCCTGCTCAGAGGAGAGGCCGCTGCATGTGAATGAGTGAGAGAGACAGACAAAGGCAGAAACTTCCACACAGACAAAGTCACAGGTGCCACCAGTCTTATGAATGCTGCCAAACAGAAATCGGACAAAAACTCGAAGGGAAGAAACTTGAAGGTACACTGGCTCTTCTTCAACAACAGTCTTGCAACGTCCCCCCAATATGAGGGTGAGGGGAAGCTGGATGGAAGGATAATTACATACCAAATTTTCTATAGAGAGCTGAAACTGTTTAATTTCACGAAGGGTCTCATTATCTCTTTTCACTTCATTCACATACTGTGCCAAGTCCTGAAGAATAGAGAGAGGGTAACAAAAAAAATAAATAAAAATAAGGCACGGGAAGATTAGAGAAGAGATGCACACTGCTTTGAAAGAAAACACATCATTAATTCCATTAGTGGCAAATGTAACCATCATGACTTCTCAACTACGATAAAATGCGCACCCAGTCAATCAACGTTGCATCTGAAAGGCGGTTTAACTGTGGGGAGTGCAGCTGGGAAGACGGGAGAGTTGTCATGGACCCCACCTTTGAGAAGAGCAAGGACTTGTGACTGCCTTCAAAAATAAAAACAAACAGAATATGCTGTGAGGCAGAGCCACAGGGAAGAAACTAGGTCAGAAGAATTTAGATTCCAAGCACATGGAAGCCTGACCTTGAGAAATTATATTTTTACACAGGTTAGAACAAGGGCGATAATGAAGGATTAGCAGAGAGAAAACAGTAACTGAAAGTTACACCGTGGACCTAAGCGAGGGTATTTTCTGCCTCCAGTTAACGTCTTGTTAGTTCCTGATAGCATTCAGTCAGGGAGGTGGGTTCCATTTTAAAGAGTTCATAAAAGAGATATAAAGGAGAGGTAAGGGACTGAACAGTACACAGACACACGCACACACACACACACACACACACACACACACACACACGATGAATTAAAGCCAAAGACACTGGCCGTGTTTCTCCATGTGCCTTCACCTATTTTAAAATGGCTCTTCTCATATTTGAGGAAACATTAGCTAATCTTCCCATACTGTAACTAGCTATTTTTATTACATGTGCTCCACATTTTCCCATTTTCTGAGCTCTTCTTTCTTTTTTCTCTACCCTCTTAAATTCCTCTGCAGCAGTAGGAACCAACTCTGCAAAAAGAAGTTCTGAACTCTGTTCTCAATGCAAGTCTGACTTTTCATAGGATGTGTTCATGAACAACGTTTTCAAACACAGGAATCTTGGTATGATCTATTCATAGTAATAAATAATTGTGATGCTTCCTGATAGTGGTACTAAAATCAGCTAACCAGTAGAGGTAACACTGAAACTCATTAAATAATTATACATTGCTCTCAATAGGGTCACCCTATCATTTTGCTTTTAGGAGCAAATATTTGTTTGTCTTAAGTTATGGGCAAATGTTATTTCTTTCAAAGTCATAGTGATTCAGCATGCTACAGAAATTGGGGTTTTACATGTTCCTCAATATATCAAAAACATCTGCTTTCATCTAGCTTTAGTTCTTGACTTTCAGATTTAAATAAAAACAAGAACCCAAACTGAAATGCACTAGTATTGGTCCATAGTATATCCATACAAGTGAACTTAGTAGATACCCTTGCCTCTGCAAAATGAAACACAATAAAAATAAAAGACATTATACTGAAATAAAACCCTTATACTGAATCACTTCTGGCCATTATGAAAGTTGGCACACTTGTGCAAAAGTTATTTTAATATACCCCCTTGATGCTATGTGTTTCTAATATTTAAATCCATACAAGGATTTCTATTTCAATAAAAGTGTCAACCTCTCCCCACCCAAAATAAATATGTATTACATAGGTATATCATGTACATCTATTAACCGTTTGAATTCAACTGTCTAGGCAAGAATAAAAACTATACACCAGTTCCTGAGGCATTTGCTTACCTTCATGGCATCAAGGGCCAGCTTCAGGTTTGCCTTCTCAACAGGGTCAGTGGTGTGTTTGACCAGTTCCTGGTGGGAAGATATAGGTTAGTGCTACTTTAGTCCAATGAAAACTAACCAACAGAAAAACATTATTTAAAAACAAACCATTAAGGGCTAAGTGAGTGATGTATGCATGTATACTTCTACCAGCTTGTACGCCATTATGATGTATGACTGCCATGTACCAATAAAAATTTTAAAAACACATTATTTTCTCCATAATGTGACAAGTTAATTAATAAGGCTCCATTTCCTTCACAAATTTCAAACCCGAAGACCAACTAGACACCAAAGGAGCATGAAGCACCCTTGGAAGCATTTTCTTTTCAAAGACGAATCTGAATTCTCTCCCTGCTACTATACCAACCCTGCCTCCCAAATGTCATAGAAGACCTCATTGCTAATCTGATACTGTTTGGTCACTGTAACATGTGGACTTCTCTATACCTTTTGATTCTGATGACCAAATCTTTCTTCATTTGGGGGGACATCAGAAGCTCTATTTACTGATATTGTATCTTTTAATATACCCTAAACTTCTGCCTAAGACTCGGCCTTTTCGTTTCTTTTTTTGTTAAGTGCACCTTAAAAAGTTACTGTTCCCTCTATTTTCAGCTTAGTCCCTTGTCATTCTTATTTCACATATTCTACTAATTCTCACACAACCACTGCTA
Source organism: Muscardinus avellanarius (assembly GCF_963383645.1). Taxonomy (NCBI): domain Eukaryota; kingdom Metazoa; phylum Chordata; class Mammalia; order Rodentia; family Gliridae; genus Muscardinus; species Muscardinus avellanarius. The sequence continues at coordinate 96,513,989 of NC_137788.1, forward strand.
TGATGACAACATCACCCAATAAAGTGTTCACTCTCAAATGTACATGTTTGACCCAGAACTCAATCCTGAATCTAAGACACGCACACATTCAACTAGTTCCCCCTGGGCATACGGTAGATTCCTCAAATCCAAGAGGCCCCAACTTAACCCATCTTCCCCCCCTGTTGCTTGTTTTATTGAATTACGGCAACTTCATCAGCATAATCACTTGGGTATTATCTAAAATCTAAAATGTGGCCCAGACTCCTCCCTCCCTATGTCCTATTAATATTAACTTAGATCCTGCCCGGAAGACCATCCTTTCTGTCACTCCTCACTTTTCCTCAAAAGTGTTATTAAAATGGACTTCTGATCAGCCTTGAGACTTGTGCGCCTCCTCAAAACAATTTATGCACTCCACTGACATCAGAGTCAGGCTCCCTAAGTGAGGTCATGTCTCCACCCTATTTAGATATCTAGCATGCCCCACAAGTGCTTCGGCTGTCACCCACACTTCCTAGCCAGCCTCCCTGTGATCAGTTCTGCACACCTCTCCCACCTTCTCTCTCCCCACTTCCACCTAAATGTCCTATATTCTACCTATACTAAATTCTCAAAATATGTTCTGATATCTAATCCCAGATGAAGTGTTATTTCTCTCTTTAGAAAGCCTTCCCCTCTGACTTACCTGTCAAGCTTACTCTATCTTTAAAGTCCAACTCAGGAATCATTCCTCTGAGAAGCTGAGGTCTCTGCTCAGCTCCCACCCTCTTTTGGCATAAATGATTTATACCAGTTATGTGGCACAATCACATTGTGTCAAACTGGGCACAATACATTTCATTTTTTCCTTCTGGTGAGCTTTATCTGCAAAATCCTTTCACATCCTAAGTGCCTAATGCTGTGTTTAGCACATGGAACAACCCAAAAATCTCTAATGAATTCAATGCCTGTAGTATTTTTTTGCTGTAAATAGTATCTATAAATATGGAATCTGCAAAGGATAAAAATCTGTCCAAATTCTATTTGTGTATTCAAATTTAGCTCATTAGATAAATGAGTTTTGAGTTTCCAATGTTCCACTATAAAAGTTTCTAGTCTTTATAAATCTGTGAGTTTAAATTATTACACATTTAAAAGGTGAAGTCCACATGAAAGTATAGTTGTAAATAGGAAAAGTGCAAATTTATAACCACATTTGTTTCAACAAGTTTCTGGACACTAGACAAATTTTATTCCATATTATTTTGAGATTTTAAAAAAAAGCATTTCTAAAATTTCTATCTATCTGTAGGACCCCAAATAAAACTTTTTATAATTTTAAAAAAGTTATCATGGCCCAGTATTTGAAAGGATGAGACAGGAGGATAGTAGGTTTGAAGCCAGTCTCAACAACTTAGTGAGACCCTATTTCCAAACAAAAAATAAAATAGGGCTGGGACTGTAGCTTGGAGATAGAAGACCCCTGCGTTCAATCTCCAGTGCCATACACACACATATCCCACCACCAAAACCATTATCATCATAATCATGGAATTAAACATACTCTTGAAATTTGTAATACAAAACAGTCCAGGACAAAATGAAGGGAAATTTCTCTAAATTTCCAAAAAGTACAATTATATTTTAGAGTTTGCTTAAGTCTGGGTAAAACCCTAAAAGGCCCAAAATAGATATTCTTTTAAGAGTATACCTTCTAAATTCTTCAATCAATATTTGACTAAACCCAACTTACAAAATAAATTATCTTATTTTAGACATGTTTTTAGTTTCTCGATGCCTTGGAAACCGATTGCCTGAGTCTTCCTTATTATTTTTTTTCATAAAAAGCCAATTTGATTAAGTTGCTTTGAGTTTAGGTCTCATAAATGTTTTAATGCATTTTTAAGAAATAATAAAGGTTTGAATTTTTCTGATTTCTCAGTAGAACAAAAATAGAGATGACTAATAATTTTGTGGCTACAGTTCAAGAAATTTAATATATGAGATGTACAAAGCACAGCAGACTCAAAATTATATTTCACATACAGGTAGTAGATCTTTTTTAAATGACATTTCACAAGCATCAGCAGAGCTGACAGACTAATACAGTAAGACATTTCTTTGGAGCAGAACTAATGAGCCTCCTGGTATAGCTATCAAATTAAATTTATAAGGCTCTCCACCCTCATTAGAACACTAGCTGTGGAAACCATAAGCTTTGTGGGTTATAACAAGAATCACTTCAAAATAAATGTAGTCTTATTACAATTTGGTATAGCAGAAGGCGATACGGAATGTGACATAATCGCCTTTTACTTATTATTATAAGGCAAAGAATCTAATAAGATGAATTTGCTCAAATTCAGGTACATTGAAACACTAATAAATGATTACTGCAACCACAGAATACTTGTCCAAAGAGATCTTTTATTTTATTTTTTTATATTTTGATCTCAGTTTCTTTGTTTAGCCAGTCCTGTTTGAAGGACACAGTATGTGATTTTGTGGCAAATACTGAATCATCTTCACTAAAAATCAAGAAAGAAAAAAAAAGTTCGGTTATTTTGGCCATTTCCCACTTAACCAAAATAATAATGTTAAGTTTTAAGAGGAAAGAGCCTAGAACATGGAGTATCTATAACACACGCGATGCTTCACTAATGTTTCGTTGAACAAATAAATAAGCAGTTTTAGGTTACATACCTGGAGAAGAAGGTGATACTTTAAGACACGTTGCATGGGAACCACAAGCAAATCTCGAAGAGTAAACTTCCCATTATTTGCTCTTTTGGAACATTCCTAATGAAAAGGTTTTTTTAAAAAAGTTGTTAGCTTTCTAAAAGTGAGTCATTAAAAAAAAAGGGAAGTCCACAAGCAGGACTGTTATGCAATAAGTATTTTGTTCTTCTTAATCCTTCTCTCTAAATAAGGTAAGGCCTTTGAAAAAAAAACATATCATTTCAAAAATAAAAGAGAATGATTTTATTAATGAAAATTATTTTCTCTAGTGAAAAATCATAGACCTCCAGGGTCTTTTGCAGTATGCCTTGATAGCTCTGCCCTCTGCCAATCTCCCCCAGTGGGTTTACGGATCAAGAATCAAGTACAAGGAATCTATCATTCTCGTTAAGAACAATACTTACAGGTTTTATAAATAATCCCAAGAGAAATTATGGTTTCTCTTGATCTCACCCTCCCTTTGCCCCTCATTCTCGCTCTCCTTTATGTGTGTGCCTTGTGGGTCATTTAATTATCATTATACATTTCTTCCCTAATATATCCTTTCAACCTTTAACATGTCCTTTATATCTCTAAGAATCTAGTATTTGACAATATTTATTGAGCTAAATGACAATTTGCAAAAGTATACAAACCTACTACTGTACTCAACATTTTTTAAAGTATCAGATTTTATTTTTTGAATTTTGTCTTCTTAAAATTTTACTTTAAAATAGTATTGACCTTTCACTCTTTGATAGAAACGGTAACTCTGAAGAAAGTCCTTTGATTTTGAGCTGGCACAGCATGTATATATGTATGTGTATATGTATGTATGTATGTATGTTTGCATGTATGTATGTTTAAAACTTCTTCTATGACACCACCCCAACTGTGTTAGGAACAGAAAGTTATACACTTTAAAACTCCTATGGAATGAAAGTTAGTTTAAAATTGCCGGTGAAAAAAACAATTCCTTTAAGTTCTAAGTCATAAGTCTAGTAAGTAAAGAAACCAACAGTACTGGTATGAGTTATAACTGGGGGCTACTAACAGGTAGAATACTCATTGTTCTCGGAAGCAAATAAAGGGAGAAAATACTATCTCTTCACTCACTTAACCTAAACTCAACTATAACTGAAAGGAAAAGAAAATGAACCAGGCTCAGGCCTCATAGGGTAAGAGAAAAAGATTCTATCACTCTTTACCCCATATTATCTTGGTTCCAAAGTAGAGAAAAAGGAAAAAATATCAATAGCAATAAAAATAACCACAAGTCAGGAAGAAGGCAGAGAGACAAGAAGAATAAGGCAGCTTTCTATCTTCATGCTAGGGCTGGCAGAAGGCAGGTCCAGCAGAGGATCCGTTGAAGTGTTACAGCATCTGACTAGATACTTCCAAATCAGTCCTGTGGTCAGAAGTAGGGCATTGAGGCTGAGGAGAGGACAGCCAGCACTGCCGCACCCAAGCCTTTCAGCCTAAGGCTCTCTCTTCCCTAGAGTGATGGCAACTGTATTTGGCATCCCAGAGTGTGGTCACTGGGCAGGACCTTGGCACTGGTTCTGAAAGAAGGAAGAGCAACACGAATGCCATGCAGATTTGGCTGTCAAATTGATGACTCCTATCTTGAATTATCATTTTATACCTTGATTTAAAAAAAAAAACCTGCTTTAATGGTTGCTCTATTAGGACCTATTTGTATGAGTTATACAATTTTATTTTAGCATTATAATGTAGCTTGAGTCAAAGTGGCTTAGAACTACACTTACAAGTCTATAGTCTGTGAAGAAGAGCAGAAGCCCTTTGCACTAATGACGGTGTGAGAATGTCCATCTCCAGCCTAAGGCCAATATCATCAAGGGGTACTGTAGTGATTTGGATCTGGAATGTGACCCCCAAATGCTCACTGCTGAAAGCATGAGCCCTAATGCAGCAAGGTTCAAAGGTGGGGTGGTTAGAAGAAGCCCCTTGGAGATGTGGATGTAAGGACCATGTCTGTCTCTGCCCTATTCCTCTCTCCTTCTCCCTCTCCCTCTCCCTCTCCTACTCCTTCTCCTTCTCCTTCTCTTTCTCCTTCTCCTTCTCCTTCTCCCTCTCCCTCTCCCTCTCCCTCTCCTTTTCCCTCTCCCTCTCCCTCTCCCTCGCCCTCGCCCTCGCCCTCGCCCTCTCCCTCTCCCTCGCCCTCTCCCTCTCCCTCTCTCTCTCTCTCTGTTCCTGGCTCCTGGCTGCCATGAGGAGAGCAGCTTTCCTCTGATGGATGATGTTTCTGCCTTAGAGCCAGCTGACTATAGACGCTAAAGTACTAAGCTCACATAAACCTTTCCTCCTTTAAGTTCTGCTTGTCAAATATTTTGGTCACAGCAGTGAAAAGCTGATTAACACAGATACTAAGAGGCAGAGAAAAAGAAAAGATCTATGATATTACTTTAGTACAGTTAGTTGATAACCTGCTAATGGGTAAATTTCCTGAATTTAATGTCCCCTTGTGGGAGTTGAGAGTTATGAAACCACGGTAGATATGCCAAAACAATGAAAGGGTTCTGATTTGGAAATCATCTACGTCTCTTTTCTACTGGTCACCCCACCTCACCGATTAAATAAATAAAAAGGGAGAAAAAGGACTATTGAAGAGAAAAGCCACATATGGTCATTTAAAAGTCAACCTAAGCCAGGCGTGGTGGCGCATGCTTGTAATCCCAGCATTTGGGAGGCTGAGGCAGAAGGACCGTGGTTCGAGGACAGCCTCAGCTACTTAGTGAGGCCCTTTGCAACTTAGTGAGACCTTGTTTCAAAACAAAGAATTAAAAAATAAAACATGGCTGGGGGCGTGGCTCAGAGTTAGAATGCCCCTCGGTTCCATCCCTAGTACTTCAAAAAAAAAAAAAAAAAGTTGACCTAATTTTCTACCTCAAATAAAATCCAAATGCAGGGATAATATATTTATGATGATAATTCATAAAACTTTTTAGAAGTTCTTTAAGATTTCCTTGTGAATCACACATACATACACACACACACACACACACACACACACACACACACTTGTGACCACGTGCTCTGCTTGTACTTACCAACTCACCGACACTCTAACCTCCTTACTCTTCTAGTCAAGACAAGCCAGCTCTTCCAGAATGCCCTAGCCATCAAAACCAACCCCATTCTTTAGTGTCCTAACTCCAATGCTGCCTCTCCAGGAAAATCTTCCACAGTCTACTGCGGTGATCTCTTCTTCATACTCAGAGAAGCTCCTCAAGGAGAGTGTACCACATACTGCTTAGGATTATATTACGTTTGCATTTGTCTTTTCTTCTGTCTTATGGACAAGATCTGTGCCTTTTTTACATCTGCCTCTAAGTGTCTTATAACTTTCATAGCATTTAAAAATCCACACACACATTTTCGTACTCATCCTGTACCTCTTACTACCTGGGTGACCCTGGAAAGACTACTCATAATCTCTCTACACCTAACTTTTCCATCAATAAGATGAAAAACTTAATTGTATGTGGATCTCACAGGGTCAGAAGGACCTACTGAAATAATGTCCATAAAACACAGGGCCATAAAAGTTACACTATTACTTACTACCATATTGTTATTTTACAGAGCTATCTATTAAAATATTTTATAGAATTGACATACAAGTATATTTAGACTACATGGAAACTGTAGTGTTCTATTGATCTGTTTGAAAAATACAATAATTATAAATTTAGTTTACTTTAAGTCATAAACAAACCAACAAAAAGTAAGTAGGCACCTCTAATTTCAGCCTGACGTCTTCTTTTGTTTTAGAGATATAATCTAAATTAGAGATGGCTGACTCCACTCCACTGCAGTACTGCCCATAAATTACCAATCTGAAAGAAAAAAAGACAGAGGGAAAAATCTGTAAGACAACAAACAGGAGTCAAGTAGAAGAAAGAGGCAGAATTTCCATCTCTTTAAGCCACAGTTAGAAATAATCAAAGCAGTAGTAGAAATCCTCTTTAATACATACCACATACACTAAGAAGAGGACCACTCCTCTTCTTAGTGCAATTCTTTACAGTAATAAAAAAAACTCATTTTCAATTCTAAACTTAAATAGGATTAAATCCATATACATTTTCATAGCAGGTAGATTTTTATAATCTGACTTAATGACTATTATTATTATTTGAATACATACATATGTATCTCAGAAAGTTAAAAAACATTTTAAGCTCCTATTAGAGACAAAACTTTTTGTTTACTCACACTCAGAAAAGTTTTGTTTTCCCTTTTATTGAAATCACTATGAATCCACTCATTAGGAAACCTCCTACTCCCTACTACATTTTAATTAAGGAACATACATCATCTGAAAAGTGGAGCTGAGAGGCCCGAGCTGTATAGGATGGAAGATAATTCACACTGCAGAACAGTGTCTGTCCTGCTCAGTAAGGGCATCCAAAGAGGCTGTTTGGTTTATTGTTTTCTAACTCTCCATTGAAGAGAAAACTACTAATAAATTGTTAATATTTATCAAAGAGTAGATGCAGAGCAACTCATTAGCCATTTACTAGTTCCGGGAACTACATTACATGATTTTAAAATAAGCAAGCATCATATTTTAAGCAAAATTTCTTGATATTCCAATTCCTATGAGTCATTCAGGAGATTGTTTTTAACTTAGAAAGGGAGACTGGCTTTGACGATAAATCTAATGCTTCCCAAAAGAAAATCATAAACTATTACATATGAAAGAAGCATTATTAGGTGCCTGCTAATCTACCCCCAATGTTGCCGAGGGGAAAGTGATGTTCTGGGGTAAAAAATAACTTGGTGAAGATTACATCACTCAGTAGCAACAGACCTATGGGAAGATCTCTGCCTTTTGATTTGTTAGACAGAAATCTCAGCATTATAATGGATCTTTTTTATTGTTTGGGGGTTGTTGTCTCAATACTGAGGATTGAACTCAGAAGTTTTATACCTCTGAACTACACTCCTAGCCCTTTATATTTTTTTGAGATAGGGTTTCACTAAATTGCTGCAGTTGGCCTCGAACCTGCAATACTCCTTCTCAGCCTCCCAAGTACTGGGATTACAGGCAGGCAAGTACCACCGTGCCCGGCTAGCACCCCCTCGCTCCTCCTTTTTTAAATATACATACAAATCTCAAACTACTTCCTGGAGGTTAACTGTCCAAGGTTTTACTTATTGCCCAGGTAGTATGATAACCAATAGCAGTAATAACCTCTACTATAATTCCAAGCAAATACCCACAAAAATTTTTAATTCAAAAGTTACCTTTCCTTGTAGTTAATGAAAACTTGATATAAGTTCTGGTCATTTTTATTTACAATGGAATCATGAATCTCTTGCATTAAGTTCCGATGAACTTTCACAAGTTCCTTAGAAAAGAAAACAGTGTGAAGAAAAGAACCAGAACCAAAATAGGAATCCAAACCCAGAACCCCTATTGTTCCTAGACCTGACACTCAGGATGCAAAGAATGTTCTCGATAAGTAAACCTATTGCCATTAATGAAAGGGAAAAAAAATTCAGGGAGAGGAAGGGGAGGAGAAAAAAGGGAAAATAAAGGAGCGAGAAGAAAAAGAGACATGTAAGAGAAATAGCGATTTTAGATCTGACTAGAAATATCAGTGTTCTGAGAAAACAAGAAATTATCTCGTTATTAAAAGATAATTCATTCCGTGTATAAAAATATGTACAGCCTTTTTATTTCATAATCACTATAATTTTTTTAAAAAATCATCTAAGTGCTTAATGTTTATTGGCAAAATAAAGTAATGATTCATGTCCTTGGGACATAAAAAATGTAGATTTATAGTTGGGTCAATGAGTGGTGTCCTGGTGCTAAGCTAACAATAATCAGACTAAATCACTTGAAACCAGTCAACTAATAGCATAAATAAGAAGAAAATAAATTGTACTAGACAGTTTATTCAAGCAATTCAAAATTCAGAATTTCACATTTTTCTCAATAAACAAGTAATTTTCAGCAGCCAGTAAATGCATGTAATAGAAGGAAATGAGGAAATTTGAATCGAGGTACCAATTTTCTCTTCCTATGCACCCTGTGGCACACAGTGATACTGCGACGTGCTCTTTCTGCAGTAGGATGGAAATGAAACATGAGTGTGTTGGCCTCGTCTTCTTGTTGAGGAACACAGAAAATCGATAAGAATACGGACTGTGAAATGGGTTCTGCATTACAGTGACCATCCTTCAGTGGTCCAAGATCCATATTTCCTAGAAAATGCAGTTTGTTGCATCCTGAACCTTCACCTGATACTATGGCATTTTCTTCTAGTTATGATAGAAATCAATGAGGATGTCACTTTGGGGCCTAAATCAGGGAAAGGGACAACAGGCCAGAGCTTATCCACTGGTGCTCTGCAACACAAAACACAAGTGAATCAAAGCACAAGGTACTTTTTAGGTGATATAAGAAAGCTTGTGTGTGTAAGCTATTACATAATATGTATCTGTATACACATGTGTATGTCTATAAATCAAAGCAAGTTCTTCAGGTCTCATATCTTGAATCTTGCCCAGCAGGGTCTCATGTAGCAGCATTTAGCTTCATTCTACATTTCTGGGAAGATGGCCTTTTAGGATTGAAAGATTATAATAAGATGCCTTAACACTCAAAGTGCTCACACGCATGTGAAGAAAAACCTCACATTTGAACATTAAAATAGTCTGTTACATTAAAAGGAAGTAGAGTTATCAAAATGGGAGTTAAGGTGGATACAACTGGAAGCAGAGTACACCGGGGAGCAGAGGCGAAGGAAAAGGATGAGTGGAGGGGAGCAGAGGTAACTGGTGACCTAGGGGCTGGAGAAGCACCCATGCAGCAGGGGGAGCTGAACAGGACCCTGGAAGGCAGGCAGACAGGAGTGCAAGGATGACTTACCTGTTGCAGACTGCCTTGGCATTACCAATAGTTGAACATAACCCAGGAATATTCCTTTTCCACCCATATTCCTACACACATTTTGACTGACTTTGATTTGTAGACATGACACATCATTTTTTCCAGAAAGTAAGTATATGAGAAACTTAAGAAGCACACAAAAAAATGGGGTCAATGTTGTTAGAGAATATAGGAGATTGTTAAAATAGGAATCCGGAACCAAATAATAAAATGAGGATTTTACAGAAGCACATCACAATTTGAGAGACCATATTTTTTACTTACAGGAATGTTGATGAATACTGAATCAAATTCTGTTGCTGTCAAAAATCTTTTCAGTGGCGCCATGAAATACTACCAGGAAAAAAAGAGGGAAGCCATAACTAAACAGAACCTGCCCTCATCTATAAAATTGTTGTTTTTTCCCACCAACAAATATTTATTGAAAATAAGTTAATCAGCATTATAAATACCAAGAGAGTAGAAATTATTTTCTCTCTTAAAGGTTTCATAGACTAGAGACATAAAGACATAAATTCAAGATAAAACATTTAAAGTATATAGCAAAAGGTTTATACAGTAAGTGTTTCTGGGTGTAAGAAAAAAGAGAACACCACAGCCCAAGATGGTAACAATGCCAACATATGGGAGATATATTTGCCTATTCTTGACACAGTTTTCAAAAATATTCCTCTGATCTAACTGTAATTATGTATTCTTTGACCAGCATAAACCTAACTCCACGGTAGCCACGCTAGCTTCTGGCCAACATTATTCTATTCTCTACTTCTCTGCATTCAATTTTTCTAGACTCCACCCCTGAGTGAGATCACAGGATATTTGTCTTCCTGTGCCTTGCTTTAGATACAAAGTCATACTGACACTCACAATGCACACTCATATACACACACACAGCAGAAACCATGGCTTGAGTACATCAACTGGGAGGCAGTGTGGGCATTAGTACCTAATGACTTACTTTTTCTATTGACTCCAAAGTTTCAGTGTATTTTTCTTCTGTCTGCTTAATTTCTGCTAGGCAACAGCTTCGTATGTCATTTTCTGGACATTTCTGCCATTAAAATGATTTTTAAAAAGTTATTTTAAAAATTCACATATGAACCTATCTGTAGTAGATACAAAGAGATGAAACTCATTGATGATTTTCTTAAGATTCCTATTCTAATTCAATATATAAGCAAAAGATATACTTAACTGCAATAGTGACATATTTTTGCTGTTTTATTTGTAATTTTGAGCAATGCAAATGAAAATGTTTCAAGTGATTGCAAGTAGGCTTCTTTGCATAGACATTCTCTTAAACTTAATGTATCTCGCCGGGCGTGGTGGCGCACGCTTGTAATCCCCGCGCTTGGGAGGCGGAGACAGGAGGATCGCGCAGGTTCGAAGCCAGCCGTGCTGGCGTAAGAGACCCTGTTTCAAAAATATAAAATAGGTCTGGGAGTGTAGCCCGGAGGAAGGAGGGCTTCCAGGAACCCCAGTACCACCAAAAAAAAAAAAAAAACTTAATGTATCTCTTTCTTTAAAAGTATCGATAAATCTGAAAACAAATACTGTAATTTTCCTTAATATACAGCATATGTCACTTGTGCTACCAAAATAAAAAACTCTAAAAATATAAACAAGATACTGGGTAAGTAAAAACCTTCAAGTATTTCTTTTAAACACTAATATCCCAGTGCTTTGGCTCTTACTATGTTTAAGATTGGAGCTGGTAGAATAACACTTCGAGGACCCATATTGGTCATGACAGGATCTAAAACTAAGTTTATGAAATATTTAAAAAAAAAGGCAGGAGACTTATAATGAAACAAAAAGGGGGAAATACCTCATAACACCACCTAATGAGCTGACATATATCTTACTTTATGTTAAATTTAAAGGCAAAATTTACCTGACTTATAAAGAGAAGATTTCCCAAACTCATGATTCACTAAAATTATATTCTACTGCCACTCTGCCATTATTTAGCTGATTGGCGTGTTATATAACTCTCAGGCTTGGTCTCTTTACTAGTAAAATGTACAGAATTAGAGTGGCGATTCTCTACAGTTGTATTGAACTATAAAATGTTGTGCTTCTGATGTCTCCAAATGCAAAAACAAGTTATGGTTACACAGGTTATATGCAAGCAAAGGTAAAACAGACAAATAAAAAGTATTCCAATAGAGGTTACATGATAATTACACTAATTAATCTTTCAGGAAATTACTCTCTTGACAAAATACTCAGAGTAACTTAAAAAATAAGCCAAAATCCTACAGATTGCGGCGCTTCCTCCGCTTTCATCAAGTCCTCGTAGACTTCTCCACCTTCGTCTTCCCCATAAACACAGTCATAAAGATCCTCTTCATCTTCTATGCGCGTCTCACTGAAACAAAGCGGGTGATGCGGAGGTCATTTTCCATTCTGTAGCAAATGCAACAGCCAGAAATAGTCCACTGGATTCTAGCGGGAAATAGGTTGAAACAGTTCTAGTCATTTTAGTAGAAAATGCAGAGAGGAAATAAAATGGATTTGTGGGAAAAGTCAAAAGGCTGACACTACAGCGCTGATTCTCCTCAGAAGAAGGATGCTAAACAGAAAGAATTAGAGGGTGGTGGCCACAAATGTTTGCTGGCCAGACTCTGTGCAAGCACGTAGACAATGTTCTGTAGATCTTATTTCACTCTACCGACCTGGCATTAACAGTCTTATCAGGTATGCCTTATTATTTGAGCCACTGAAGAGATGGAAAAGTTGAGACCAAAAAGTTATTTCACTTGCCAAAGACAACAAAGCTCATCAGTGGCAGAGCCACGATGTAAAACCCAACCTGGCTTCTACTCTGAGTGCTCTAACCCCTCCACACGACCTCCCATTTTTCATATTTCAAGATAGTAGACCCATCACCTTTATTACAGGGTAGAATATGAACAGGGCAGGAGCCTTAAGGAGTACCTAGCCTGTTAAAATAGCCATCTTAAAATGTGGAATACCAACCAGCCCTTATTTCCAATTCGACGCTTCCCTATCTTTTCTAATTTTTAAAATAAGATTCTATCGGTTCATTCCAAGTATACAACATAGTGAGGTTCAGTGTGTTAAAACATATGCACACAGATCCTCGTGCATTCCCCTCCACATCCCACCCGAGCCCTGCTCCTCCCACCCCATATGAGTTAGTGAGACTGGTGGTGACTCCTTCACATGTTGCCATAGTGTTATTTGAACTGTTTATCTCTTTAGTCCTCCCTCGTCCTTCCCTAACTCTCTCCCCTTACCCCTCCAACTAATCTACAAATCTTTCTTTGCATTAAAGCCCCTTACGTCCTGCTTTCTCTCTAGCTCTCACAAATGAGAAAAAACATGCCACCCTTAAATTTCTGAGACTGAATAATCTCACTTAGCATAATACTGGTTCTATCCATTTTCCTGCAAGAATCCTAGTTTTTTCTTCTTTCTGGCCGGGTAAGATGCCATGTGTGTATATACCACATTGCCTTTATCCATTCATCTGCTGACAGATACCTGAGTTGGTTCCATAGTCTGGCTATTGTGAATCGTGCTGAGATATATAAATTTGAGGCGTGGCCAAGCATGGTGGTGCGCATCTGTAATCCCAGTACTTGAGAGGCTAAACCAGGAGGAATCCAAGTCTGAGGCCAGCTTCAGCAACTTAGCGAGATCCTTGGCAACTTAGCTAAACCCTATTTTAAAAATAAAAAATAAGAAGGCTAGAGGTATAGTTCAGATATAGAATGCCCCTAAATTCAATCTCCGGAGGTTAGGGGGAGAAAGAGAAAGAGAATGAAAATGCCTATGAATAAAATAAGATAAAGTTAAGTTAAAAATAAAATAACGTAAAGGCCCTTAAAATAATTTAAGACCCATTGAAAAGCATTTAAAATCTTCTGCTGGGAAAGTTGAAAATAATCTATTTTTGAAGCTTCCATGAGGACATACCCAAGGACTGACAGGTACATCTTCCCCAGAACCCTTGATAAAACTATGAGCCCACTAGTCAGGCCATGAGGTACCATCCAGCACATGTTCTACTACCCTTAATTTTTTCCTTTCAGTTCAAGACTTTATTGATACTTTCTACTAACTAACAATTCCAAAGAATTGGGACTAACTCATCTAGAGATGCTGGAAGGAAGCATGAATATTTTTGAAAAAGAAATTCAACTCCTTCCAAATCACCCTCCCTGAGCACTTCTCCAGGGCCTGTGCAGATGGGCTGTTATAAATTGATAGGAACCAAAATAAAAGCACTGTAACTGTAAATGTCACTCTGCAACCCAGAACATTTTTCAAAGCAGGTACAACCACAAGGTTGTTTATGTTTGTCATGGAGGGTTATTTGGAGGTATTTGACAGGAATGAACTGTCAGGCACCCAGAGAAAAGGAAGGTATATTATGGGAGAGAGATTTGGTGGTTACAGAAATCTCTGAGAACTATGGTCAGAGAAAAATTCATTTTGGACTCACTTGTCCACCCACCTACCCACCCACCCAACCATCCATCTAACAGACATTTATTAAGACCTGAGTTTAGTGCTCTTTAGTGCTCAGAATGTATACATTAGAACCCTTTGGTTGCCCAATGTGGAGAATGGCATATAAACACATAATTCAATCCATTCAACAAAAGAGACAAGTGGGAAACACAAGAGCCCAGAAAAGAGTAATAACAACTCTGACTAAAAAAGTCCAGGGAGGTGTTGCAGAAGACAGGACACCTTATCAGTTTGTTCTGTAGATATTTGCTATAAAAATACTCTTCCAGGAGATAGAGCTATAGACTAGGCAGACACAATTTCTATTCTCATGGAACTTAAAGCCCAGCAGGGGTGACACACCCCTCAGGAGAATGAGAAGAGGGAAGAATATTCCAGACCAAAAAAAAAAAACCCCTAACTTGTGCAATGGCACAGTGGGAAGAGCCTGGGGACAGGAGGATTGGGACAGTGAGTCCAGGTAAGAGAGGTTGACTCCAGAGGGAAAGATGAAACCCAAACTGTGAGCTCGACCTTACATTGGGCATCCGGGAACATATGGGTTTTAGGGTAGGTGGGGGATGGACTAGAGGGGGAGATGGATAAGACAAGAGGTGAAATACTGGGAATGAGAGAGACAGAGAGCCATAGCCAGGGTAAGGGCAGATGAGAAGAGGACCATAGAGACGGGAGACTGTGCCAACACGACCTGGTGTCCACAGCAACAAGGGAGAGGAAAGGAGTGAAGATGCCTCTTGGTTGCCACCATGGAGGGCTGAGGAAATGGTGGGCCACAGTGGGAGTTCCCTGATGTCTGTGTGGGCGGCCCCCCGGCAGGTGCTCCCGCCTGGGAAAAGGGGGGCAGCTAAGTTAGCTTGAGCATTTCCCTTAATACATCAGGAGAGAAGAAGGTCTGGCAAGACCGCGAGGGAGCTAATAGACAATGAAGAAACAGGCTCTGCATGGGAGGGGATCTGTCAGAAGGAAAATAGACTGTGAAATCCATCCTCGGACTCTCAGGCCCAGCGCTCCTGCCTCTGACTCCTGACACCACCTCAAAAGCTCCAACCCACAAGAACACACTGGTGAGCATAACAGGATAGGGAGGGCTATAAAATGAACAGGCATCAGGGGCCACTGGAGGTGCTTTGCAAAGAAGAGCCTCACCACAGCACAAGAAATAATATATTCTCCCTAATACTTTAAAGAATCTGGTTACAAGTCCAATAATCTTACAGTCACTTTATGAAGACTGTAGCCAATTTAATTAGGCACTCGGCATCTATCTTGCTTAAGGGCAGAGCTCTTGGGCGTGTTAAGAAGAGGTGAGGAATTTCACTTAATGGACAGCTAAAGTATAAGACTACACGTCCACTGCAAATGCCACTGTCCCTGTGGCTCCAGGTAATACTGGCCTCTGCTCTCTTACTAAAAGCTCTTTTCTTGGGAGTGGGGAAGTGCTAGATATTGAACTCAGGGGCATTCTACCTCCAACCTACACACTAGGGCTCTTTTTTTTTTTTATTTTGAAACAGTGTCTCACCAAGTTGCTGAGGCTCTAGCTAAGTTTCTGAGGCTGGCCTCGAGCCTGGAGTCTGTCTCAGCCTCCCAAGTACTGGATTACAAGCATGTTCCACCATGCCTGGCCCACTGAAAGCTCTTAGAGGGTGGAGTCAGGGAGCACCTGGGAGTCGATGCTTGATCAGGAGCCTCCACTCCAGAATAAGCCCTGTCTGGATTCTAATAGCAAACCACTGCTTACTAGTGATACTACCTTCAGCAAGTTACTCAGCTTTTCAAAACCTGGTCTTCTCATTTTTACATTACGACACCAAGAGAAAGCTTCATGGTGGTGGTAGAGGAGATGGAGCCAATGACAGATGGCATAGTTAGCATGTAAATGGGCACTCAGTAAGCCCCTGTTACTAACTGCCCAGGTAGCTCAGTCCTGAAGTACAACACCTGGAAAACAGCAGATGCTTAATGAAGTTCTGACTTATCCATTTGTTCATGTCTTGAGGACCTACTATGTGCCTCAAGTTCTAAGAACACAGCCATGAAGAAATCCCTGATCTCACAAAATGTGCCTTGTACCGAGGATACAAACAGTAAGTGACGCAAGCCCAGGTTGTCTCAGGCAGGAGTAAATACTATGAAAACACTCAGCAAGGTAAGGGGGTGGCAACATCTTTTTAAAGTATCCCTCTGTAGAGATGAGAAAGACTTGAGTTAAGTTCCCTTTCCCCTTCAGAGAGCTTAGTGAGGGGCCAGTCACATGGGCAGATGAAACAGCAAGTGTAAAGTCCTAAATCAAGAACAGGTTTATTGTGATGGATAGATGGGTGGATGGATGGACGGATGGACAGGCAGATAGACGTACAGGTGGACAAACTTCCATAGATGCTGTGCATCCCTTTTGCAGCATAAAGTTTATATAATTCTCTGTAAGCAGGCCTGGTCTATGTCACCAGGTCCTTGAGGAGCAGGGATCATGCTTTATATTTATTTGTAATCTGCACACGTCACTCAAGCAGGAAAAGATTATCAGCTGCAAAGATCTGCCTCTGCTGATTACTAAATAATAAAGCCCAGGAAGATTTTCTGTTCAGAACAAACACTGTAGACAGAAATATCCCTGTACCACTCCAGCCCACACTTACCTTGTTTTTCCTTGAACTTACATAAAGCACACGCTATCTGTCTTACAACTCTAGTTGTAGATTCTCTTTCTTTTTAATTACTCCCTAATTAGCTAATACTCTATCATGCCTTTGAGAAACATCCAAATTTTACTTCACGGCAACATGCTTCATAGGGACACACAGCGGGAACTAAAAGCCCATTGGAGCACAGTTCTTATGAAGATCCCCATCACCAGCTTACGGTTAACTCTTCCATCTTCATGGTTAGGTTCACTTTCTTCTTTAGAGAGAGCTTACTGAACACCCAGAGTTAAGACCCATGCTAGACACACAAACCAGAAGTGGCTTAATTTATTGAAAATGTGAGACATACTCTATTAGGTCAGGAAGGCCTTTGTAGATGTCTTCATCATTAACACTCTCTTCTGTTGGGAAGGGCCTGGAGGAGGGATAAAAACACAAGTGAATACGTGACACCAGGCAACGGACTTTCTTCTCACTAACTTTGGAAGCACATCTGCTGCACAGTGGTCAGATCTGTCACCACATCTAACAACGGCTAGAGCTTCCTCCAGAGTGCCTGCCCAGCTGCCGTGGCTGGGGTCCCCCAGAGGGGGCGCAACACCTACTACCCTGCATCAGGGGGCAGCAATTACAGCTGGCCACTGCAGACACACGTGCAGCAGGGGATGTACAGATAGGCTTCTTAGGTCCTCACCTGCCACGTACCTGCAGGGGCACATGGGTACCTGCTACAGTGCCCCGAGTCACAGAGGGAACAGCTGTGCAAGAGCCCTTGCCTTTAGCACCTTCTTTTAGGATCTAAGATCTGATCTGACATATGATTTAGTGACCTTGTCCTTCTAAGGATCCACTGGTAGACAAAAATTATTGCAAGACAGCAACATCATCATGCTTTTTATATCCAATTCTTCATCCTGACACAGATTTTTTTTAAACTCGGATTTTAAGGTATTTTTTATTAAGTGGTATTTTTATTATCATTTTTGGACAAATGAGTCAATAAGACCTTAGGAAGAATGAGGTGTTTTCTTTGTCCCCAGTTAAGAAAAAAAAAAATCACACTTTAACTTATCTTGTGTTTCTAACATTTGACTTAGCTGTCTGCCTCATAATACTGTTTACTTTTTTTCATAAGACCAATATAATACCCTAAATTTATGCTTAATAGGGTGACAGTAATACATTGTTGAAAGTTTTACTCTTTCTTTCTTTTTTTTTTTTCAATACTGAGGATGGGACCCAGGGGCATTATACCTCCGAGCTATACCCCCAGCCCTATTTTTTAGTCTTTTTATTTCTTGAAACAAGGTCTCACTAAGTTGCAAAGGGCTAGCATGTCATAAGTTCCACATAAGCAATAAAAGCCTCAAAATAATAAACGAGTTTTAAATAATTACTAAGTACTTATACTGAAAAGCAGCTTTTCACATCAGTTTATGGATTAATAATACTTTGGATACCAAAATAAGCTGTTTTTCAAATAAATTAATATATAAAGAAACACCAAAGTCTCAAAATAATTTTTTAGAAACCTAGGCACATTTTATTTTGCTCTTAAGTCAATACAATTCCAATACAGAAAATACAGAGAAGAAAATTGAAAAGAAAAAACTGCTAATATATGTGCTTTTAGAATAAAAATATGTACAAGTCGGATCTGTTTTTCAATATCTACAGCTTGCATATAGCAACATAAAGACATATTAATACGGGAAGATATTCATGTGTTGAAAAGCAGATTACAAGGAGTTAAAGAATTAACCAGCCTATAGACCTCTTGTGTAGAGAACTGCGGAGATTACGGTCCATTTCTGAGAAATAGTTTGCAGGGCACCCTCCCATGTGTCACTCTGCTTCGTGTCTGGGGCCTGGATTGCCTGGCCAGTGCTGAGCACTCCCAAAAGGTATGCTTGGGTCCTGTTTTATAGAATATGAATATAAGCCAGGCATGTTGGTGCATGCTTGTAATTCCTATACTTTAGAGGCTGAGACAGGAGGATTTCTGTAGGTTCAAGGCCAGCCTTAGAAACGTAGCAAAATTCTGTTTCAAAATTTAAAAAATAAATAAATAAAGTAGGGCTGGAGGTGTAACTCAGAGGTAGAATGCTCCTAGGTTCAATCCCTGGTACCAAAAAAAAAAAAAAAAAACCCAGAATATGAACATTAGCTGGACATTTAAAACAATGGAAGCAACGGAGACATATCTACAATCTCACAGATAGCCCCATGATTGCTAGAACCTGGAATAAAGACCCTGAGGTAAAAAGGTAAATAGCTAAATCCATCCCAGTTCCATGCAGCCTGACTGTGTTGCTACTGAGACTACTTTTCTTCCTTTCCTAATGTTACTTATAACACATTTTTACCAACTATTCTAAGTAACGTACACATACCAGAAACAAAAAGCTCCAAACAATACATACATTCACATGTTTACGTTTATCAACTGCTTAATATTCCACTGCAAGATGGCATAATTTATTTAACCAATTTACTGCTAAGGGCTTTTTGTTTGTTTGTTTGTTTGTTTGTTGCAGTACTGGGGATTAAATCCAGGAGCTTTCTTCCTCTGAGCTATACCCCCAGCTCTATTTTTTATTCTTTATTTTTAAAACAGGGTCTCAGCTGAGTGTGGTGGCATATGCTTGTAATCCCCGCACTTGGGAGGCAGAGACAGGAAGATCTCGCAAGTTCGAAGCCAGCCACACTGGCTTAAGAGACCCTGTTTCCAAATATAAATATAAAGTAGGTCTGGGAGTGTAGCCCGGAGGTAGAAGGGTTTCCAGGAACCCCAGTGCCACCAAAAAATAAAAATAAAAAATAAATAAAACGGTATCACTAAGTTGCAGGCCTCACTAAGTAGCTGAGGCTGTCGAACGGCTATCTTCCTGTCTCAGCCTCCCAAGTACTAGGATTACAAGTGTGTGTCACCACACTGAGCTTACTCCTAAATTTTTAATGTATTACCAAAACCTTCAATATACAACCTCATATACATATCATTTTAAACTTATAGGATTCTCTCTCAAAATCCTAAAAGTTGTGAGTTATTCTTATGGTCTACTCTATGGGATATAAACATATTATAATAATTTTAATATATTTATTTACTTAAGCATTTGTGTTTGCCAATGAATCACCTATATAAAAATGTTGGAGAGCCAGGCGTGGTGGCGCACATTTGTAATCCTAGCATTCGGGAGGCTGAGACAAGAGGATCGCGGTTCGAGGATAGCCTCGGCTACTTAGTGAGTCCCTTTGCAATGCTGTGAGACCCTGTTTCAAAATAAAGAATAAAAAATAGGAGATATATATTTTCTGATTTCAAACCATATAAAGCTACAATAATTGAAACAGTGTAGTACTATTCTGAAGGCAGATATATAAACCATTGGAGTTAAATACAAGCCTAGAGCTAAATTCTTCCCTATATTGTCAAGTTATTTTTGACAAGGTTTCCACGAACATTTGGTGGTGGAAATATTAATCTTTTAACTAAATATTGTTGAAACATAATAATTACATGGAAAAGAATAAAGTTGGACCCTTACCTAATCCCATATACAAATATTAACTCAAAAGAGATAAAAGACCTAAATATAAATCTTAAGACTATAAACTTTTAGGAGAAAATCTGGGTCATAAAACCTCACAACATTGAAATTGGCAGTGATTTCTTGGTTATGATTTCAATGGCACAGGCAACAGAAGAGTATACAAACTCCATAAAAAATAAAATGAAATAAAATGAAATCAGAAAATATATATCTTCTAGCTTTGTTCTTTTTCAAGATCGTTTTGGGTACCTAGAGTCAATATATCACAGTAGGATAGATTTTTTTCTGAAAAATAAATATATAAATATATGATAGTTTCACCTAAAAAATAGAAAAAAAAATTCTCTGGTAAGAAAGAAAGCAAAAAGAAATATTGAAATGTTATCTTTAAGTCATCAAAAGCTTGGTATCAGACAAATGAAACTGTTATGTGAGATTATCATTTTTAATTTTAGATAAATTGCCATAATACTAGATGTCAACTACTAAGCCAAGCATGGGAGGGAGGGATGGGTGAGAATGGGGTGGGGATCAGGTGGGGGCTGACTGGGCGATGTGTGCATGTATGTCTACAAAAGTATGTATCCCACTATGATGTATGAATACAGTGCACCAATTAAAAATTAAAAAATAAAATAAAATAAAAAATAAAAAATAGGGCTGGAGTTGTAGCTCATAGATAGAATGCCCCTGGGTTTCATCTCCAGTAACACACACACACACACACACACACACACACACACACACACACACACACACAGAGTTGGAGGAAGTTACTAAAAATAGAATAAGAATCATATCAATGATGGCCACCAGTAAATTGAGAACAATGTTTAGCCAATGTGTCTTATTCAAATTTAAACATAGGTTTTTTTACTTGTTCAACAAATTTCAAATGAGTATTTGACTTTATATGCCAGACACTCTTCATGAATGAAACATGGTCCCTGGCTGTGAGCTGCTTTGAAAGCATTTAAATACATAACTATTACATTGAACTGGCTAGGACACGCGAACCACAAAGAAACAAACATACCTGATCCCTGTGGCCAGCGCAATAGGTGTGCGGGAAAGTCGCGATAAAGTTTCTATAACCTGAAAAAAAGAGGGAAACCTTAAATGGACACGTATTTCAGAAGACATATGACTTTTGCTCCCAAACACTAGTCTTCCGATCTAATATTAACAATGGTAATAGAAATGTAAATCTGCCGAAGTATTAGATGGAAAGGGCCAGAGAGGGAATATAAGTGTCTGGGTTACACTTTGTTCTTTTCTTTAACTTTATGACTTAAAAAAGATTACTAACCTGAGTTCACATTTCCTTATTAGCAAAACAAGGAGTTCGACTGGGTGACCCCAAATGTCTGGTATCCCTACTTCCACAAATTTTGAAAGATCACCTAAAGCTATGTTCTCCAATATAGTACCCAATAACCACATGAGGTGACTCTAGTAAAATTTATAAAACAAGCCGGGCGTGGTGGCACACGCTTGTAATCCCAGCGCCTGCAGGCTGAGACAGGAGGATCGCACAGGTTCGAAGCCAGCCTCAGCTACTTAGTGAGGCTCTCAGCAACTTAGTGAGACCCTGTATCCACATAAAAAAAATACATAAAATAGGTCTGGGAATGTAGCCTGGAGGTAGAAAGCCCCTGGGTTCTATCCCCAGTACTGCACACACACAAAATAAAAAATAAACAGAAAATTCATTTCCGTAGTTGCGCTAGCCACATTAAGTGCTCAGTTGCCATAGTAGCCGCTGTATTTGACTACACAGATGTCAGCAATTTACAGCAAGCAGCAAGTTCTTCTGGACAGCTCTGCTGTGTGACAGCGTGGCTTAGAGTGTGGGCCCTGGAGCCAGACCACATGAATTCGAATACCGCCTTTCTCATTTCTTAGCCAAGAGACCTGGGGCACACACCGCACTTTTCTAGGCATTGGTTATCTTCATCTAGATAATGCCGCTAATAACAGTTATTACTGATGATTATATTGTTGGGAGGACTGAATAAGACATATAAAATATTTAAACCTAACAATTCTTTATAACTGCCAACTTTAAGAAAATTGCTTTATTCTAATTCTGAATGTTTTCAGAAGAAATTTTCCTAAATTGCCCTTGATTATCTGTTTAAAGATTCCTTATGAAGATGTTCAGTATCTAAACCTAAAATAAATGTGCCCTGCTACAATTTTAGCATTAGTGTTTGGCCTCTTTATCAATCTTTTATACTTAAGATCATCTTATTCAAAGACTAAGGAAGCCATTGCCCTAAAATGTATTTTTTTCAATTTTTATGACAATAGATATATGATTTGTCCTAACTCTCAAAATTAAACAAAACTTAAAGAAGTTATTAAATCTGGCCCATTCAGGATGGGGGAAGGGAGAGAAAAAGGCAAAAATCTGTCCAAGTTGAAGTCATCTCATATCTCAATGCAAATACCAAAAAATAAAAGTAATTTCTTCAGTCCTCTGTGTTTTCCTTTTAAGGCTATTAGACACAAGGCTATTAGGTACACATCTGTCACCTTCTTCAGGAGGTATTATGTCGTGGCAGTTAGACACTCACAGCTCCACACGGGAATACCTGACGTCCTGCCTCGCCAGGGTTCACCCGAGCTCACCTGTACTGGCCTCTCTAAAATGCAGCCAACTGCCTCATAGAGTTATTAAAAGAATTGAAAGAGATAATGCCCATCAAATACTATACTCGATAAATGTGAGCTTTAATTACTACATAAAATGGTAGCATAGATAAAACTTAATTACATGGTGACTACTGACAATAATAATATGTTGTGTTCTACAAAATTGGGAAGAGAAATTTGAAGTGCTCATACCACAATAAAATGAAATGTGAGGTACTACACCTCTGTCGAGTCATTCCACAATGTGTACACACTTCATAGAAAGGAAACATTTGCACGTGACGCCAATCTACAATTTTTATTTGTCAATATGAAAAGTAAATTCAAAACATTTATGGTTCAGTAATGAAGGAGAAAGGAGAGCAGCACTCTTTAGGATGGTTCCTAAGAGTTAAATGGTGACTAGATGAGCTAAATTACTGACTCTAAACTTCTTCCTTCTTTTTTTCATTTCTAACATTACTGATAATATTTATTTTTAATTTTATTTTATCGGTGCACATAGCCTCACACATAATGTGGATCGTGTTGACAATGGCGTATATTCACACGGTACTTGGTGCCCTCCCCACACCAGCTTCCTGCTGTGACTGAGGGTGGGAGGAAAAGAAAACATTTTAATTAAAAACCTTTGCCTTTTTACAACATCTTCCTGGCTAACTGCTAACTGAATATCTGATATTGAGGCAAGACACAATCACTCAGATAAGACTTGATCTCCACTGATTCCCAGTAATGGTAAAAATAAAGCATCTTCAGCAGGTCTGTGAGCTCAGATCCCCAGTGAACAAAGACCAACAAGCCAGCAAGTTTAACAAAGTAAACTGATTTAAAATTAAAAAAAAAATTTGCTAAGCTTGTAAAATTGTGCATGATTGAATGAAAAGTCCTGCCTTTGGAAAGTTCCTGAATGATTTGTGGGTTTCTGAAAGTATTTAGATCCCTATATTAACTGCAATGCTGAATTTTAGCACGTACCCTAGCCTGATGTTGCCATGTTATAAAGCAGCAGAATAAAATCTACCTCTGGTTCTATTTTACACTGTGTTCTCACCACTGTCACCACTTCCTAACAAGAAAAACAGGGCTATTAGTACTACTGCTATGCAAATATATGTTTAATAAAAATTATATAATGTAATATATTCACTAATTTTTTCTATAATGATATATTAAAAAAAAAGTAAGAACTCATTTTCTGTTTTTCTTTCCCCATCAGTATCCAGAACAACTACAACTGTCCCCATCTCACCCCAGAAAACTACAGCTTGACTTTTCCATAAATGTCCACCAGAGGGAGCCATGTGATAGTGTATTAGATTTAGTCCGAAGGAATGTGTTCTTTGTAAAACATTTCTGAAACTTGACCAACCAAACTGAGTCAGTTTTTTTTGGGGGGGTGGGGGGGGTATGGGGATGGAACCCAGGGGCATTCAACCTCCAAGCTACACCCCTGCTCTATTTTTTTTAATCTTTATCTTGAAACAGGGTCTCACTGAGTTGCAGAGGGCCTCACTAAGTAGTAGCTGAGGCTGTCCGCAAACTGTTACCCTCCGATCTCAGCCTCCCGAATGCTGGGATTACAAGCTTGCACCACCACGCGTGGTTCTTTTATTCATTTAACAAGGGTTATTTGTTACTATTTAGTAATAACAAAATCACAAGGATATAAATTCAGTGGGTCAAACAAATAGAAGGACAGCACGCAGTATAACTTAAAGTGACTATGGGATCACTCCGTTTTGTGCCTACCCTTCCGCACATCAAGTCCATCCATTAATTCCAAGTTCATCCAAAGCAACTAAAGACTGTTTAATCAGTGGGCCTTTTTAGAACAACATGTATTCTATAAAGGCAGTGTGTATCTGTATGTGGAAGAGACAAGTACTCAAATTAATGTGAGATTCTCAAGTCTTCGGGGTGGATACTCTGAGTGGCCATTAGAGGTTCATTAATGGAAATGCTACCTGCGACTATGTGTATACATATGAACATCACACTATTAACCTGGCCGCTCGATATCGAGGGGGGGTGGGAGAGCACCAGGTACTGTGTGAATATTTGCTATCGTCAACATGATCTACACCATGGTTTGCGACTATAATAAACCAATAAAAATATATTTAAAAAGAGAGAATTTAGATAATGGAGGAGACCCCCCCCCCCTTGGAGTGATGGAGAGTATCTAGGGAGAGGGGTGGGATAAAAAAAGAAGACACAGGGCAACAACCAAAACATTATATGCTACCAACAATTACATGTGTTGGAAGAGGAGCTTATAGCCCATAAGGTGTTCAAATGAAGCCTGTAAGACTAAGAGCAAGGGGCCCAGACAAATTGTGCCTGGACTACTAATCCACAGAAATTGTGAAAAATACACTTATATTGCTTAAAGCCAAAAGAGAGAGGGAGGGAGGAAGGGAGGGAGGGAGGGAGGGAGAGAGAGAGAGAGAGAGAGAGAGAGAGAGAGAGAGAGAGAGAGAGAGAGAAAGGGAGATAAACATTTATGAGAGAACATTTATGAGAGAAAATATCACCAAGGATGCTATTTCTCCTATAATGTACTAATTTTTAATGGTTACCTCAAAATAATAGGAAGTTAGAGATAAAAGGATAGTAAGTTAGTAATATTTCCCAGTTAACAGACCTGCAATCAACTGTACTAGCTCCACATCATGAGTTTTCTTTCCTTTTTTTTTTAACCTATGTCCAACCCTTGGTGAGTAATAAGAGTGGCATTTGTAAAGAAATGAAGGTCAGTCCAGGCAAAGTACATCACAGCTTCTGGGGAAAATGATGGATGAGGCGAGCGAGGCTCATCAACCTGCCGTAGAAGAGCGTGCAGGGAGATCTCCCTGAAGCAAGAAAGAATCAGGAAAGCTTAGGAAAGGAGATGACAGGGTCTAAACTATCATTAAAACAGCACTCAGCAAAGTGAAGGATGGACTGGATAGGAGGACAGAAGGAAACAGGAACAGAAGACAGCTGGGTTTCGATGGCCCAGGTGAGACCCAAGAAGTAGAAGCAGCTGGCTGGACATAGACATGAAGTAGAAACACGAGGCGTCCTGGGGCACGGGGCAGGAGCACTGCTGAGGCCGAGGAAGAAGACCCCGAGGCGACCTGAGCAGAGGCCGACTCCAGAGCAGCAGCCCCAGAGCACCTCCCAGGAAACTTAGTGGGATGCTGCTGCACAGGGCGCTCCGTCCTCCCTCTGCCCCTGTGTGTGGCTGACAGGCACATCCTGAGCTCTGCAAAGCTGTCTATGCTCCAGGGAGCCTGCTCTGACCCCCTTCTACTACCAGCAGGGAGCCTCTGTGTCCACACAGGACCCTGGACTAACTCTGCCCTACTTACCGCCCAGCACCTTATTTAAAATGAAATGTGACTTTTAAAAATATTTCAAAAGAACTCATTAATTTTGTCAAATTGAAATAACATATTAGTATATCAAAGTTGCCCTCTTCTCCCACCTTCTATGCTTATTACAGAATTGATCTTTTTTTGCGTTTCTTCATTATTATTCTTTTAACTTATTGCAGAGAGTTTCCTACAGCATGCTTTTGTTACTAACAATAAATCACAGTCCTGTCAGCGTATATAGATCTGCTTTATTCATTTTAATGCCGTGCAACACACACTCCAGCATGAGTAAAGATGGTTTAGCCATTCTCCTGCCAATAGGCTTTTGCAACTTAAGTTTTGTTTTGTTTTGGCTCCAGAGCCTGCCATTACTATCCTTGCCAACGATTTCTCAGCTGTGTGCAGGTATTGCTATAGGAAAGATTCCTAAATACAATGCCTAGAACAATGGGCGTGAGTAGTACTCTCTTCATCATCTCTGTATTAAATTAGATGCTCCTGAAGAGTACCTAACACAAGGCATTCCAGTAATCTGATTATTTGTCTGTCTTTCCAACAATGGAAAATACCTTCAGGGCAGGAATTCAAACTGCTTCTTCTCTTCTATATCCCAACACGGAGTTTATGGCCAGGCTCATAATATAACACAAAAATTTGCTGCTCAAACAAATGAATGAGTGATATTTGCCTTGATAAATAGTTGTGAGGCTTAGGGATAATATGTGTCAAGACCTGTAAAGGGCTTGGCCTGGCACAAGTAGGGAATGAATGAATAACTGAAGGAAAAATCCACTTTAGAAATTAAATATTAAGTATACAGTTGCCTATCTCCTCAAACCCAGAGCCAATAAATGGACAAGTACCTCTGTCACACTTTTCCTTCCAACAATGTTTTTTTGTTTTTTGGTTTGAGCTCTACTTTACCATCCTATTACTTTAAAAATTACTAAATAGAACAGAATGCAATGTAGTACCCCCTCATAAGTATTATGAGAACTGACAAGTTCCCACTCTGTGCTCATCTGGCACTTTAGTGCTGTTGATACTGCAACATGTAACTAAAAGAGGTCATCGTCACACAAGCAGTATATTTTAGGTATGGGTATGGCCCTGAAAATACCCCATCCACAGAAAATAAGCAGAAGGAACCATGGGGGCCAACATTAGACTACCCCAAACATTCTTAATTCTGGTTCAAGGATACCTCCTTGAATTTTCTATGCTGAAGTTTAACCTCTTAACAAACACACTGACCCAATGACAAGGCTACTATGCAGATTCTTGAACAAGGAGTCCTGAGGAGGTGATCTTTACAGGGGAGGTGACCCAGGGGAGTCCTGAGGAGGTGACCCAGGGGAGTCCTGAGGAGGTGACCCAGGGGAGTCCTGAGGAGGTGATCTTTACAGGGAGGTGCTCTGCAAGGACAATGGGTAGTTGCAGAGCTTGAGCTCCAGGTGCAAAACAGGTCTAATGGTTCAAGAAGGGATCTGAGCATTGCAGCACCAACACATGATGTTACTAGCTAGCAGCAGAGAATCCAGGCATGGGGTTCATCATGGCTTTCTGCGGGCTCAGAGCAAATGCCCTGGAAAAAGAAAATTCAGGGCCTAGAAGAGGTAACTGGGAGTATGGGCTCAGAGTGCGGGGCTGACATTCGGACACACACAGGCCTGTAGACCAGCTTAGCTGCAACCTAACCAGAGGCAGCCCAGACACCTGAAATTACCCAGGAACCCCAGACACCAGATTTGCTGACAAATGAGACCTAATTCCAAACCTGACCAGATGGTGATTTTTTTGGATTAGCAATATATTTCACCTTAAGTCTCCTAGGAAATCAACAGAACTCATTATCTTAATTTTCTTTGCAATTTTAATTTCACACAGTAAATTGCCCCATTAGGAAACACCACCGCTTTGTGTCACTTCCAACAACATGTCTCAGAAAGTTCCTAAAACCGCTGGCTATGGCTTTGGCCCACAGGATGCTGTTGGGAAATGTTCCCAGCACCTCCTCCACGAGTGCAGCCAAGCGGGACAGCCAGATAAAACGATAAGAGCACTACTTATGCATCAAGACTATAAACCATGGGGAATGAATTTCCATTGTTCACAAGAACGGAATATCTACAGTTTAAATGGGTTTAAATTACAGTTTGTGCTGACCTTTATTATTATAAATACTAAGAATTATTCCTCCTTTTTCTGTTGTTGACTCTTCAAAATTTAAATTACAGGGAATTTTCCCTTTGGGAAAGTCATATGCTAGACTGGCATATGGGTGCAGGTGTGGGAATCAGATTTTCCTGGGTCCAAGTTTCACATCTATCTCTCACTGGCCAGATAAGCATAGGGATCTTTGGGTCTTAGTTACCTCACCAGTGAAGTTACGGTAACAGCATTCCCTATCCCAAAGCTTATTTTGAAGGAAAAATGAGGTAATCTATGTGTACAGAACATAGAAGAACATAGCATAGGTAATCTATGTGCACAGAGCATAGCGTTTTTCGAGTGCTCTTTCCTTATGGAATCATAGTGGCCAGCACTGTCATCGTGGTCCTCGTCTTCGTCGTATCATCATCATCATCATCATCATCATCAGATTCAATCTTTGCCAAGCACTTTAGAAAACCAAAGGTAAGGTCCACTTCACAGAAAATTTAAAAAGCCTGGGGAGGTGAAAAGAAACTAGGGATGGGCTCCGAGAAACTGTGGCACCTATTCCCCAACAATCCCTATCACCCACATACCTCACTACTTAGACTATGTTTGTTACGTAATTGCAATCCCAAGACATCAGTCAGCTTTCTGTCACTGTGCCAAAATACCTGAGATGATGGACTTTTAAGAAAGAAAGGTTTATTTGGGCTCATGGTAGAGGTTTCAGTCCCTGGCCACTTGGACCCTCTGCCTTTGGGCCTATGTCAAGGCAGAACATCACGGCAGGGAGCATGAGATAGAGGATGCCTGTTCTTGTATGGGAAGCAAAGGGGTGGGGGACTGGGGTCCCACAATCCCCTTTAAGACATGCTCCCAGTGATCAACCTCCTCCTAGCAGGCCACACCCCTTAAAGGTTCCACCCTCTTCCAAGAGTACCAAGGGCTATAGTCAAGCCTGTGACACATGGGCCTTTGGAGGGGTAGTCAAGAATTAAACTACAGCACAAGTCTTTTAGATAATCCCTATTTCTATCCATATACCCCCATACACACACCCCGACTCTATTCTACACAGAAATCATGCAGCCACTATAATTTACTCAGTGGTTCTTGGCTACTTTGAGCTCCAAGGTCCTCCTGAAGCCTGTCCATGTATTTTCTAGCTTCTCATTTATTATCCCCCTTTGCCTATTAAAACAAAACAAATTTTTTTGAACCTGCAAGTTCCTAAAAAGTTAACTAGCTCAACTGAAGTTTAAAAAAAAAAGGCAATTAATAGAGTTGGTGGCAGAACCTGGGTTTGTTTTCTCTCCAGGCTATGGCTCTTTCCACTCCACCACGCTTTCTCTAAATACCCTGCATCGACTCAGTGAACATCTACTGACCACTCCTGATGCTATGTCTAGATACATCACATATATTTTGCCAAATGAAGACACGGTCCTTCCTGCTCACAGAAAAACCCAGTCCATTAGTAAGGACCCCCAGCATGGAAGGTAGTGAGTGAAACTATAGACTAGAATTACAAGGTACCAAATTATGGAACGAACCTAGGTGCCCATCAACAAATGAATGGATTACAAAATTATGAGATATACATACAGTGGAATTCTACTCAACAATAAAGAGGAACAAAATAATATTATTTGCAAGAAAATGGGTGGACATGAACCTTATGTTAAATGAGATTAGCCAGTCACAGAAAGTAAAGCATTGTATGCTTTCTCTCATATGAGAAATCTGGGAAGTAATCACGATACCAGAGAGACTTCAGATAATGGGGGAGAGGCTCGAGTGGAGCCAGGGAGATGATCTAGGGGAAAGTGGAGGGAGAAAAGGGAGGGTCAATGAAGTAATTACTTCCATCGACAATATCTACATATGTGAGACCAATGTCAACCCCATTTCCCTATATGGGGAAGGAGGAATGGGATGGGGAGGGAGCCAGGGAAAAGCCACCAAGGTGTGCATGTATGTCACCATCATTATGAACTATATTATGATGTGAGACTATAATGCACCAATAAAAGTATTTTTTTAAAAAAAGGTACACTGCAGCCCAGAGAATACAGCAAGTTTAGCATGTCCTGGGAAGGACAGAGAAGTCTGGGGAGGTCCTAATGCTTCTTGAGAAGTAGCCCTGGGAGGCACACAGGGGCAGGTAGGAATTTTGCAGGTATTTTGTCTGTCTGCAGGTTAACAGGGGCTTCATGGGCAAAATCATTCCCAACCCGGGCACTAAAGTCTATTCAAGGAGGACATTTTAACTGTCTATGCAGACTTGCTTGCACTTTATTCTCTGAGAAGCTTTTAATAGTTGCTGATTCTGGAATAATTTATTTATTTGGTTATAATAGATTTAGTCCTGGGGGTTCTATGAGAAATTAGGTCATTAAGCAGATTTCTCCTAAACCAAGCCTACCTGCACTTGTCTCAAGAGGCCTTACACTCTGCTCTGGTTCATTTTGCTGCCTCGGCCTCTGAAGACACCCAACTGGGCATCTTTTCCTCTGAACCTACTTCTCCTCCTTGTTGCCAATGACCCCATAATCCTGCACCCTTCTTTCCCATGGCTAGACACTAAGGAAACTTTCTAGACTCGTGCCCCAGTTCTACATCCTAATAATTCATCCCCTTTAAGTCTTTCTCAGATCTAGTCCCTTCTTTTTTCCTGTACCTGGTCCAGGATCTCTCTATTTTTCTTTTCTTTTCTTTTTTTTTTTTTGCCTCAAATATTAGAATAGCTTCCCCCATTTATCTCTAGGCCTCCGGTTTTACTTCCTTTAAATTCCTCCTCTACCTGGCTACCATGGAGATATGACATTTCTAAACTGTCAATCTGATCATATCACCATTACTCCAGGCCCACCTTAAAATTCTTGCATGATACTCCTCACGCAAAGAACTCCAGTTGCTTAGTAGCACATCCAAAGGCCTTCATGCTCTGTTTTCCTCCACCTTAAAGCCTTACTCGGCTCCCCTGCACACCTGCCAGGCCCAGCCTCACTGTCTGCTGCACTCCAGACAGGCTCCAGATTCATGCACATAACTTCCTGCAGGGCATACAACTCAATTACCATACTTTACAGAGGTAGATTCAAAAGAAAAACTTTCACACTAAAGGGCAGGCAGAAAAAAGCCAACTGAGGCTAGCAGAGCTTATTTTTCTCATACCCAATTAGAGATTATAAGAAATTTTTATTTTGCAGTGTTTTTGTTTGCATATGAGGTTTGGGAGGGTTTTTCTGTTTTGTTTTTGTGGTGCTTGGGATTGAACCCAGGGCCATTCTAACTCTGAGCTACATCCTCTGCCCTATTTTATTTTTATTTGAAACAGGGTGTCCCTAGGTTGTTGAGTCTCACTAATTGCTGAGGCTGTCCTTGAACCTACAATCCTCCTGTCTCAGCCTCCCAAGTACTAGGATTACAGGCATGTGTCACTAGGCCTGGCTCTTATGTAGTCTATTAATCACATCCCAGGTCTAAATATCATTGTAAATGAAACCCAGAACTCATTAGTGCTGAATACGCTGTCTGCTTAGAAATATACACTGCTCCTCCCAAATTTATATTGGTCTGTTAGGATGTGTTGAGTAAAATAGGAAAATAATAAGGAATTCAATTGTTTGTTCACAACTGTAAAAGAAAGTTCTTTGCTAAAACGTCTTTGTGAATTAAACAGGGAGTAGAGACACAAGTTACAAAGATTACGTGGCAATTTCAACATGTTCCAAGAACAGGAATTTAAGTGCAGATCTGCTCAGTGAGCGCCGATTCTTCCGTGTCCTCACTAGCAACTCCAGCAGAGCGGCAGAGGCTGCTGCAGGCAGAGTCAACAGCTCATCAGAAGCCACTGTGACTTTCACCCAGCTCTCTTCGGAAGGGCATGTCCTATGTGTTCATGTCAGAAAAGTTATTTGTGTGATCTCAAATAGACTGAAGGGATTCTATGTGACATAAGGGACTTGGAAAATCTAAAGAATGTTCAAAGCTGTCCACCGGGGCCAACTCAACACAGTTTGCAAACTCAGCTCACTTCCAAAGTCATACAGCTCACTGGCAAAGAGCTCTGCTTCCTGGATGTTGCCCCACAGGTACTACCACTTTGGAGGATGAAATGTAGACAGTCTCAGGAAAAAAAAAAAAAAAGACAACTGCAAAAACCAAAGGATCTCGGAGCAGAGAAGCATAGGCCACTGACTAGCAGCCTGATGATGCCCCATCTTTGCTCCCAGCCTCTGGACTGCTACAGAGAATGAAGAACAAACATCTGCAAGTGATTCTCATATTTCAAACTACCTAGCAGAAATTAGGATTTCACCTGCAGGACTAGAAAAATAAAAAGACAGTCCCTAAAAGTCTCTGTTCTGGCTGATCTGGAAATAGCTGGTTATTTCATACTATACTTGAAAGTACATACATAATGTACATTCACAAACATATCAAAGTCAATCACTAAGCCAAGCATGAGGAAGGAGGGGAGGGAATGAGAGTGGGAACTGGGGAAGAGCTAAGTGAGCGATGTGTGCATGTGTGCCTCTACCATCCAGGACTCCATTAAAATGTATGACTACAATACACCAATTTAAAAGAAGTACATTTTTGCTTATACTTGAACAATGAAAATGCAGGGAAATTAACTCATTATTACATTACAAATGTAGTTTCTAGACCAGAGATAGTCAATAGAAATACGTGTGCCCCATATAGAACTTGAAAATTTTAAGAAGTCTCATTAGAAGAAAATTAAAGGTAAAATTAATGAATTTTAACTGCTTATTTTATGCAATTCAATATAGCTAAAATATCATTCCAACATGTGATCGATATAAAAGCCAGGATTTTTTTTGTGAGCTTCAAAATCTTGCAAGAAAATTATACCTCATTTCAATTCTAGATCAACTTCAAGTGTTCCAAACCCTCCTGTGATTAGTGGTCACACAATGGTTAGCATATACAGATCTGGACAAAACCCTTCTGAGCCCTTTGAGTTTGGAGGGAAAGAAAATAGATCCAGTGATTCAAAAGACTGACCAAGCCCTCTTTGTCTGGCTAGAGGTGGTAGCCGAAGGGTAGAATGATACCTCAGAGATCCCACAGTTGATGTGGTCAAAGAGGCAGTCAGGAGCTGACACTTCTCGATGCCCACTGCCCTTCTCAGAACCAAGGGAGGACCAAACAGGTCCTGAAAAGGAGGGACACGGCCAGCGAGCAGAGGAAATGCCATCCATGCAGGCATCTGTGCTTCATGTTCACCACAGTTCACAAACGTTAATTGCTGGAGCATTCTCTCCATGGGGCCAGTGGTGCCGGCAGACATTCACAAATGTGATGAGACTTCAGTCCCCACAGCGCTCACAGAAGAGCTAGGAAACAGACCAGTGACTAGGCCCAAAAATGCCCATTCACAATTTTAGGCCTAAATTACTGAGCAGCAGCACACGGGGCTATCAGAGCATATTGGAGGGGACACAGGCCACCCAAGTTCCCAGCGACAGCTTCTCTGAGGAAGGACAGAGGGCGAGGTCTGACTTCCTCATGGGGTGACGAGGTCCTCCCTCCCAGCGCTCTTCACTCAAGAACAGTAATATTCTTCAGTGTGGAACAATACTTCTTCCTTCCATTTGTTTCAAAGCATTTCTTTCTTTTTTTTCTTCCAAACACTGGGAGACAGGAAGACATTCAGTTCCAGAGCTAACACTCTCTCCAATGTTTTATGGAGTCTGCATGCAGACCACAGGGATGCCCCAATACCTATTCTTAGCACCTGTGCCCCCCATTTGGTTCCATGTATCAAACTTACCTAGTTATAGAAACAGTTTCTTATATGTTGTAAAGCCAATTAGGTGCCAACTGCCATGTTAAAGTTAGAATTTCATTTGATAGGCCTAAAAAGACAAGGTTTTAAGGAAGTAGAGTATAATCCAGTTTGCTTTCTAGGATAAATGTACTTGGAAAATCAATAGATTAACTTAAAGGGAGACACACTGGTGTCCTGGAAACCCCAAAAGAGAGACCATGCCAATGAATCAGGTGACGGTGGATACAGCCCAGCCCTCTTGGTGTAGAGGAGGGAATAGATTTGAGAATCTTAAATATAATCAGCCAGGATAAGACAGACAACCACACAAACATTTTCAGCAACCCAGGTGAAAACCAAAAACATCTGGGAGCTGTGAGGAAATACCCACCCACAGCCAGACCTTGTCTTCAGGAAATACATTCTGTGGTGAGACCTTAGCCTTAGCATGGAAATTTTTTTTAAAGCTTACTAGGTAATTCTAATATGCAGCTGCAGTTGAAAAAGACAAGCTTGCATAGACTATCTCTCTGAATCCCTGAAGTCAAACACATCAATTTTATCCCCTCCATTCTTTAATGGAGCAAATAATTATTGAGTGCCTTTAATTCTCAGGCACGAGGTTAAGTGCCTAGTTCTACACAAACACAAAATCTCTGAGTGATATTTTCCTTTTAAAATGAGAACTCTCTAAAGGTCAGAGAGGTAAAGTGACTTCTAGGAACATGGTGGGCAAGTACCACAGCCCGGACGTGAACCGGGATCTCAATACCCAGGTCTGCTGAAAGCTGGGGCGCTACCAGAACCTTTACACAGTCATGTGCCACTTAACATGGGGGACAGAGGCTGAGAACCGCACTGTTAGGTGATTTTCCCCCTTGTGTAAACAGTCTAGAGGGTATTTATACAAACACAAGATGGATGAGGCTGCTGCCTGTGTACTACAGCACACTGTTAGACAGTAAATGTTTTTATATAAGTAGATGGACACTCTAATACTACTGGGTTCAATCTCTAATATCAAAAAATTATAGCCGGGCGTGGTGGCGCACACTTGTAATCCCCGCGCTTGGGAGGCTGAGACAGGAGGATCGCACAGGTTCGAAGCCAGCCTCAGCTACTCAGTGAGGCTCTCAGCAACTTAGTGAGACCCTGTTTCCAAATAAAATATAAAATGGGTCTGGGAGTAGAGCCCGGAGGTAGAAAGCCTCTGGGTTTCACCCCCAGTACCACCAAAAAAAAAAATTATTATAGGTATTTAAAATACACCTCACCCATACAAAAGTGATGGTGGTAAACGAGTGTTATTATAAACTATGAGTGTATGTGCACACCGACAAACACATAATGCTCTGCTCTGCCCTCAGCATTATTAAATGTTCAAAGACAACTCTACTAAGTTCAAAGACAACTCTACTAACAAACAATAACATTATCCTCATTTTAGATATAGTTAAGCTGAGAGAGAGAGAGAGAGAGAGAGAGAGAGAGAGAGAGAGAGAGAGAGAGAGAGAGAGGTTAAGAAATACCACAGTGGCAGAGGCAGCAAGAATGAATGCTAATGTCTGTACACAGGGACCCAGAGTGTGACCACAGCCACAGAAGTCACAAGGCCTGCCAGACCCATGCTAGATAAATGCAAGAGCAAACCAGGGATATGGAGGCCCAAAGATAGTATCTACACCTTATCCCACCGCCAATTGTATATCTCTCCTCACATCTACCACTTGAAATACTGCCTGTCTATGTATGATCTCTCTCCCCAAACTGGAAGCAGAAGCACCATGAGAGCGGGGAACGAGCCGGCCTCCTTCACAGCAGCATCCCACAGGATCCCACGGTATCCTCAGCATCCGGGACATCGACTGGCACATAGTTGCTCCATAACTGCATCTGTCAAGAGACTGACCCAGTGCCTCACGCCACGAGAGCAAATACTTTGAGCTGAGGACCTCAGGCTAAAGATGGGGGCATATGAAAGCAGGTCGAAGGGGCCGGCTGGACGCAGACGGCTTTAAATGCCAGACTAAGGAGTCTAGACATTATTATCTATATTCTGGGAGCCAAGAAAGGGTCTTGAGCTAGAGCATGAACTGTCAAAATGTAATATATTAAGAACAGCAATCTGATGGCTGCACAAGAGATTTTAGAGGATGAAGCTAATCCTGGGAGGCTGTTGGAACAAAGCCTAGCTCACAATTGACTGGGGGTGAACTTGGGAGATGGTTAAGAAAATGGCGATGGCAAGCATTAAGGGAAAAAAAAAAAAAGTCAATTCAATCTGTACTAATGGCGAGCCCCCATCCCAGAAAAGCAAGTCTAGCTTGAACAAACTTTTGGAAATCTGACTCTAGTTAATTTCTGTGTGGAAGATGGTTTACAGAGAGGGTTACATCTAGGTATTATTTAGAAATTTGACAGATCCAGAGATAAACAAAGACGGCTCTGGCTGATAAATGGTTGAAATAGTTGACCCAGGACTGTCAAGAACCACGTGTGCATGGGACTGGGACAACCCACCTCTAGGCTGTGGCCCAGAACCTGTTTCAGGCTAACTTCCCAAACTGGAGGCTGGCCCAGGAACAGCCCAGTCTTGATTAAGAATCTGAAACTACGTGTGGGACACACATATCTGTGTCATGTCACACAGCATATTAATGGAAATGAGTGATTTGATTCATCATCTTCTTCCTCATCTTCCTCTTTCAATTCTCAGCCTTTGCTGGAGACCACACCCAACGCCGTTAAGTTTTATTTTCAACCTCAACATAAGGGATTTCACCAGCTTTGCTAAATTCAGTTGTATTTTGGATTAATTTTTTTAAAAAGGTGAAGATTAACTTTTACTTTAATTTCACTTTGAGATCCTGTCTCTTCTATTCCAAGTCTTTGCTGAAATTTTCCCTTTTGCGGTGACTTTCACTGACTTACACGCATTGCAATTTTTCAAACGGCAAGATTATATCTGTCCCTTTAAACCTCTGCTACCCTGTGGCCTTTAAGTCCTAGAGGGATTCCTAAGAGCTTTAAGGACTTCTTCACAGGGTCTCAGATATTTTGCAATGAGCAAGGAGCACTTTTTAGTCATTAGCCTTCTGAGAATATGTGGTCAATCCAGGATAATCCCCATTTCCCTTAAGAATCAGGGTATTTACCAAGAATTGACACACTGAAAATAATCCTCTCAAAGGATGGAGAAAAGAAGCTCGGCCCTTATGGCAAAATAACACCAGTGAACAGGGAATGTGACACTCTGTGGGCATAAATTTTGGGGGAAAATACCAACTTTTTTTCTCCGATACAGTTTTTCATTTGATATTTTGATTCATCTTAACCTTGGATAAAATATTTCACCTAAAAATATTTATATGACAACAAGAGAAGGGGGAGAGCATTCTAGTCCAAAATTCTTTATCCAGAGATTGGGGGGCTACCACCCCCTTCTTCAGAAGCTGCCCTAAGATATTTTTTTTCCAGCAATCTCTGGAGACAGACATCAACGGTAAACCCACAAAACGTGCCCTGCTGAGGCATACAGTGCCTGGGTTCCTTGCCAGCCAGTCTGCCTCCTGCCAACCCAAGAATGGAACAAAAGTGCTGAGTGAGAAGCCATACGTATTCAGATGAGATCACTAAGATAACGCACATCCACCTATCTGAGTCAACTATGTCCTTTATAACCTTACCATGAGGGCATCCTTGGTGAATCCACGGAGCTGTGCAAAAATTCTTATGGCACATAAGTAATTAAATTATTAGGACAGAGAGAACAAGGATGGATCTGCCTCATACTGGTTTCTGATCCATGGTAAACAGTGGTCTAATAATAATATTATGTTTCTATTTTAATTCTCTTATCTGTTTTTTAATTATTCTCTATTTAAATTTATTTAAATTATTCTCCATCTTAAACATTCTTTCAAAAATAAAAGTATGGTATATTTAAAAATTTCTGATATCTGAATAATCTTTAAAGGTTAAATCTTTAAAGGTTAAAGATGTGGTCTTCTCTTCCCTAGAGAATTAGAAAAATCTCAACAAACATTTGTATTAAGTTTTAAAAGTTCGCATTAAATTGTCTTAAGATTATAGCAGGAAGAAACCTGGCTGGATGCTGTCACGCTGCCTGTAATACCAGGACTTTAGAGTCAGACACTTAAAAGTTTGAGGCCAGCCTTGGCAACTTAGTGAGATTCTGTTTTGTTTTGTTTTGTTTTTTTGGGTTCTTTCGACTTCCGGGCTACACTCCCAGACCTATTTTATATTTTTTATTTGGAAACAGGGTCTCTTAAGCCAGTGAGGCTGAACCTGTGGGATCCTCCTATCTCCACCTCCCAAGCGCAGGGATTACAAGCGTGTGCCACCACACCTGGCGTTGAGATTCTGTTTTAAAATGAAAAAATAGGGCTGGGGTGTAGCTTAATGGTAGAATGTCCCAGTTCAATTGAAAGCAGAGGGGAGGGAAGAGGAGGGAAGAGGAGGGGAGTGGATGGGAGGGAAAGGGAAAGGAAGGGGCAAGACCTGACCTGATAAAGGGAGCCCTGGATGAAGTAGGATGTTTGGATCCTGATGATCTGACCAGAGGGATATTCTAAGCTGGATGTTTCAAATCAGATATCCAGGTAAAAGGAGTCATGCTTATCAGGAAGCAACAAACTGAAAGACATTCCTGATCCCATCAGAGTCCTGATCTCCATACAGATCCTTGCTTCATCCTAACTTTAATCCATAAAATTTTAATTTTTAGTATTAAAGATGGGGATAGAAGTTCAGTAATGAGGTAATGGATTATTTGAATTAAAGAAAAGCAAAGAGTAATGCCTAATGTTATCTTTTTCAAGGCCACTTTAAAATTCCCTCGTATCAAACAGTACGTCAATATGGTACCTACCACATGGCTTTGCCAATGTAACTGCCTCAAAATGTCACATGATCAGCACAGTTTCTGGCCAGAGTTGCAGCCAGACTCACCGTGAGACAAAGGGCAAGCCATGCAGTCTCTCTCTGGGCCCAGGCCTTCATTTTTAAAACTAATGGTGTCAGCTATTTGCATCTTGTATTAGTCTATTTTCAGTTGCCAAAACAAAATATTGGAAGCTAAAGAAAAATGCTTAGCTGGGTACAGTTGTACATTCTTGTAGTCCCAGTTACTTACGGAGGCGGAGACAAAATGATCACTTGACTCCAGGAGTTCAAGACCAGCATGGGCAATAGGGAAATTCTATGCCTTGGGAAGGAAAGGGAGAGAAAGAGAAAGGAAGAAAAAAAGGGAGGGATGAGGAAAAACAGAGAGAAGGGCAATGGAGGGATGGAAAGAAAGATAAAAAGAGAAGGAAAGAAATATCACCACCACACCGAGGACTCTGGCACAGGAACCTTTGGGGGGCAGATGATATCCAAACCACGGCAGATCTCTAACCTCAA
The DNA here is from genome assembly GCF_963383645.1 of Muscardinus avellanarius. Lineage (NCBI taxonomy): Eukaryota > Metazoa > Chordata > Mammalia > Rodentia > Gliridae > Muscardinus > Muscardinus avellanarius. The sequence goes on from NC_137788.1 coordinate 96,553,705, forward strand.
CTCACCCATCTAAACTGCCACATGCTAGCCAGATGTGGTGGCGCATGCTTGTAATCCCTGCACTTGGGAGGCTGAGACAGGAGGATCGCACAGGTTCAAAGCCAGCCTCAGCTACTGAGTGAGGCTCTCAGCAACTTAGTGAGACCCTGTTTCCAAATGAAATATAAAATAGGTCTGGGAGTATAGCCCGAAGGTAGAAAGCCCCTGGATTCTACCCCCAGTACCACCAAAAAATAAATAAATAAGTAAACTGCCACATGCTACTCCTAGCAGTGACCTGACAGTGGCCCAATCTCACGATTAATTTTTTTTTAAGGAATCAGTTCTTTTAGGAACAAGACATGAATACTGGAGGCTGATGAGCTCGACTATCTAGACATGCTCATATGATATAAGCTGATGCACATGATTATAGACCGTATAAGCTGATATAAAGTATCTGGTATTTTTCCCATTATATATAAAAATTTCTTCAATACATGATAGCCACATTTTTCTGAGCCCTGATCACTGTTCAAAAATGTATGAATCCTACAAAAGAATAAAATGATTGTAAGAGAGCACTTTTTTATATGTAAAAAGAAAAAAACCACAAAATATAAATTTCTGGGAATAGTGTCAGAATCAATATTTTGCAATAGTCTGACAGGTAAAGTTCAAAAAATAGACATGTGGTTTACTTTATGGGAAAAGTATATTTATACAAATTTGCCAAACAAGGACATTTTTTTGTATCTATCAAAGTGCATACTGACTAAAACATTGTCATCAATATATTTGAATCATTTTTCTTACCTTCTCAAAATATTAAATAGCTTAATTCAATCAAGTTAATTTGCTTTCTAATTCCAATGAGTAAAATTATTTTTTAAATGAGTGAAAATACGTTCCTCTAGTGTAGGATGACCTTGAGAGAAGATAATGATAGCTTTAAAATTATTGAAATGTGCCAGAAGGCACTAAATTTAATATGATTATTCTTAGCTATCTTTTTCTAGTATTATGTTTCAGGAACTCCACAATAACCTATGAGATCTGAAATACACCACTTTTCCATGGAAGGAAACAGAATGCCAGAGGGACTGCTGAAGCACTCTTGGCTTGGAACTCAAACCAAGAGACTTTAGCTTTCTCAGAACACCAGTTTGCCTCTTAGGACTTCTTAGTCATGGAGAAGTTACTGTTACTACTTTATTACTTTTAATTTTGTCTTTCAATTAACATTATTGGGCACATGCATTGATTTATCTAGATGTAAGGAATAAAAGCAGTGTTGAGAGGTAGTCTCTTTCCTCAAGGAAAGCCCACTACTGTGGAAAAGAGAGAGACATGTAAACAAACCACGTCCTCTGTGATATGGGTGCTGCTCATCCAGGAACCAAAGGTATAGAGAGATAAACATGGAAAGATTAATACAATAGCACAGTTTAAGAACATATTCACAGCCAGGCATGGTGGCGCACACTTGTAATCCCAGTGCTTGGGAGGCTGAGACAGGAGGATCGCACGGGTTCAAAGCCAGCCTCAGCTACTTAGTGAGGCTCTTAGCAACTTAGTGAGGCCCTGTTTCCAAATAAAGTATAAAATAGGTCTGGGAATATAGCCCAAAGGTAGAAAAGCCCCTGGGTTCCACCTTCAGTACCACAAACATAAGTAAATATAATTAAAAATTTAAAAAATATATTCACTTTAAGCCCTCTGCTTTCTCCTAATTAGAGATTATTTATTTATTTATTTATTTGCCATACCAGAGACTGAGCCCAGAGGCCCTCTACTGCTAAGCTACATTCCAACATTTATTTATTTATTTATTTATTTATTTGTGTTACTAGAGATTGAACCTAGAGGCATTCTACCTTCAAGATATACTGCCTAGCCTGATTTTATTTCTTATGAAAACAGAGTCTTGCTACGTTGATGAGAGTTTCACTACTTGCTGAGGCTGTCCTTGAACCTGCAATCCTCCTGCCTCAGCCTCTCAGGTCACTGGGATTACAGGTGTACAATAATGCATCTGGCTTAGATCATTTTTGCTTTAAAAACATCAAGAGTAACTACATATGGCTTTACTTGATGTAAATAATCTTATAGAAGAAACACAAAGCAGCAAGGGAAAGTTCTAAGGGGCTTGGATTCAAAACTTAGTTTGTTCATTTTTGAGTACTTGCTCAAGTCCTACCTTCTAAAAGCCATGTATTCTAGGTCACTTGCCTTCCAACTGCTCTTCAAAGGAAGAGAAAGAGGAAGAGGAAGAAGAGGAAGAAGCCTATGTAGAAAAAAAAAGGATGCTCAGACCTGCCTACTGCCCCAGAGCAGCCCCAGCTCCCACACATCAACTCTAATTCCCAGCCTGGTGCTCCCAATAAACAGGATGTTCAAAGAGGACATTCCTTGAACTACCAACAAGGACGACTAGGAATTCATGCTGCTATAGAATTTCACTTTTGCTTCTACTTTTTAACATTTCTATATTGTTGTAAATTTCACTAACAGATGTACATACATCTTTTTATCCATAAAATCACTTTTTAAAATGTAAATATGCTTTTCAAATTGTACAACAAACAAAGACTTTTCAAAGTTTTTCTTCATTGCTCTGTGGAACCTGCCTTTGGTTTGAACAAAATATTATCAAATGCCAAACACTGAAAACCAACAAAAGCAGAGCTGATCAAGAAAAAGTGGCAAGGTATAGAAGTGAAAGAATACAAAAATTCTTGGAGCATCAACTTTGATAATCACAGAACTTGAAAAAAAGACTTTTCACTTAGCTATGTAAGTCTGAGTTTTATTTTTAAATTTCACCATTTTATACTTGTCCCTTGTATAATCCATTGGCACACATTGAAAAATCAGGTCATTGTGAAAAGTTTCCTGATTCAAAACCAGTTTCCTCATTCGCCTTTTCTTTTTTTGTTATTCATCCATCAAAAGAGAATCAAAGATGTTGGCTTCTGTCAGATTGAAATCTACTTCAAATCTTAAGTTTGAAGTAAAACAAAAATAATTTCCAAATATCTCCATTTATTTTTTCCATACTCAATTTTGATAGAATGGTAATTGAACTAAATATAAACCAAATTTAAAAAAAGGTTGGGCATGGTCATCTTGCATAAATATAGAATGATATGTAAATTAATACATCAACTTATTTTTGTTTTGTGTGTGTGTGTGTGTGGTACTGGGGTTCCTGGAAACCCTTCTACCTCCAGGCTACACTCCCAGACCTATTTTATACTTTTTTACTTTAGAAACAGGGTCTCTTAAGCCAGCGCGGCTGGCTTCAAACCTGTGCGGTCCTCTTGTCTCTGCCTCCCAAGTGCGGGGATTACAAGCGTGCGCCACCACGCCCGGCTACATCAACTTACTTCCTACTAACTATTACTTACCATTGTCAGCCCTTGAGGGGAAGAAAATACACAGGAATATTTGGTATATTTTCCCTTGCTATGAAAAACCAAGGCTTGGAATATACATCCTATATGATGAAACACAACAAACAAGTAGTTATTTTTCCTCCAAATGAAGGCTCACTCTATCATGGTAGAACAAACCTGATAGAACAACAAATGTAACCATACCAGTAGATTCTATTTCCTAGTACTTACCTTCCCTCTCCTCCCAAAAAATAATAATTTCAATGCCATTGACTGTTGTGTCCCAATGTTCATTTCAGATCAAGAGACTTTTCCAAGAAGGATTATTTTAGTGCAAAAATATAGCACCTTCTTCTTGATCTTTTCTCAAAATTTCATGTCAAATATGTAGATATTTGAATAAGGAGAGGTGGGAGCTACAGACACTATATTTCCATTGTAGTTAGGTTCAGAGGTTGGAACCTAACTCCGTGGCTTCTCCCCTCATACCATGGAATGACTAATTTTGATGCTAAAAGACAATCTGATTTATATCCCATGCTTCATGTACTGAAACAAGACTTTTAGAGAGATACATGAGATTGTATCATCAGCATCAATCTGATTCCACATATCCCCCCAGAAGAAAGAATAGGATAACAGTATGCCTGGACAGCTACACAAAGCCTTCAACATTGCTCATGTAACTGTTATAGTTGGATCTGGAATGACCCCCCAAAGGCTCATGTGTTGGTGGCTCAGTCCCAACATAGCAGTGAAGTAATCGGATCAGAAGGACTCTATTTCACCAATGGATTAATACATTGAGGAATTCATAACTGAATGGACTATGAGGAGGTGGTGGAAACTTTAGGTGGCCAGGCCTTAACTGGAGGAAGGAGGACACTGGGGGTGTGCTCTGCAAGAATGCATCTCATCCCTAGCTCCTTCCCCATCCCCTTTGCTTCTCAGCCACCATGAGCAGAACTCCTCTACTCTACCACATGCTCCCCATTGTGATGTTCTGCTTTGCCAAAGGTCCAAAGCTATAAAGCCAAGTGACCTTGCACCAAAATCTCTGAAGCTGTAAGTGAAACTTTCTTCCTTTAAGTTGATTTTCTCAAATATTTTATCAGAGCAACAGACAACTGACCTACATGATAAGACCTTATGAAGAGTACCCCCTAAGGTATACAAAAAGCATGACAGCCTCACTTCACTAGGCTTCACACACACTCCTCCTTGCTAGATCTAAGCTCTGCAACTGTCTGAGACCAAATGATCCTAGAAATCCATGGATGTCTTCAGCCTTTTGACGTTACCTTCAAACAGCATTAAACACCATGTATGTTCCATTAAAAACGATGTAAGATGCTTGTTGGATTTTCTTTTTCCTGCGGGGTGTGGTGGTTCATACCTACGATCCAGTGCGTCAGAATGTTGAGGCAGGAGGATTGCAAGTTCAAGGCCCACCTCAATGACTTAGTGAAATAATCTTAAATTTTTTTTAAAAAGGTGGGAATGCTGTGAGGAAAACATAGTGGTAAAGTGTCCCTGGGTTCAATCCTGTTCTAGGGGGAAAAAATTGGTTTTCCTCTTTTGTAATGAATATGATGACAATATATTTAATGTACAAGGGCAAGATCGGCAGAAACAGAAAATGAGAAAATGCCATTGTTCCTCTAAAAATAAGTTCACATTTACATATAATCAGTGAATGTTGGGATTTAACAATTTAAAAACATAAAGAAAAATACTTAGGTTGTCAGGCAAAAAAAATAACAGTTTTAGCTCTTTTCACATACTTGACCAATAATGACTGACTTCAGATTCCAAATGCTTATTTATAAAAATGCTTTCAATGTACATATTAAATTAGGCCTCAAAATAGAGATATTTTAACAATGTCCTCAGAAACTGAACAGGCATATGATTTTTGTTTTTATGCTAAAATTCCCATCTTCAGTAAAAACATGGGACTATAAGGGCTAAATAATAATTCATAGAAACTGCTTACAAACAGATGTTTACTAAACAAAGGAATCACAAATATGAATGAAGAGAATAACTAGGTCTAAGAAGAAAGTACTTAAAAGTGATCACAAAAACATGATAAAAGTCCATAAAATAGTGAAATCCAAACCACCCACATCCTTTTTCAAATTGCTTTTAGAACTCTAAGCGTTACTTTTTCATAATATATTTTTGTTGATATGCATGTATTTTTTGACTACTGGAAAAATAAAATTAGTAGATCAAAAATTAAGAAATAGTCTATCACCTTCAGTAAACCATGATCACTTCTGGTCCTCTGTCTCTCAGAGCTCACAGTGGCCAAGTCATGATCCAAATCCCACCAACCATCAGCTGCCCCAGCAAGTCAGCCTCAAGTCCAGAACACGGTGGACAGAAGACAGCCCAGAGCTGCTCCCATCTGCAATGCTACCCTGCTATGGCTCGAGGGTTGTTTGTCCCCACAAAAGCCCATGCTGAGGTCTGGACCCAGGGAGGCAGTGAAGAGGTGGGCTAGTGACAGGTATTCAAGTCCTGGGAGTACAGCCATTATGTTTGGATAAGGCCTTTTACCTGTGAGCTCTAGCTCTTGCCAGACTGGGTAAGTTACAGCCAAAGTGGGTTGTTACAAAGCAAGGTTACCGCTGTGGTTCTTCTCTTTCACACACACCCACTTGTCCCTCCACATTCATTCATGAGTTGAAGCAGCAGGTGATATCAGATGTGACTCCTTGATCTTGGGCTTTGCAGCCTCAAGAACCATGGACCCAAAGAAACCTCTGTTTTTAAATAAATCACCCAGTGTCTGGCATTTTGTTATAGCAACAGAAAACAGCCTAAGACAGATCCCAAAGATCTAACATACATACTCTTTTCTTTACATGATTGTTTAGCTACGTAGTATAATATGAGAGGTTATAGTACAGTTAGTCTGTACCTTGTCACTGAACACGAGTTTTCCCCAATTTATTACAATTACAATGAAAATAATAATTCTGTATCTAAATATTTATCCATGTGTTGAAGAGTTTCCTGATAATAATTTCCTAGAAGTTAAGTTTTGGGGCCAAAGAGTATAAACATTTTTAAAGTTCCTGATATATACTGCTAAGCTTTAAGGGCTTCTTAATATTTTTTAACTTCTCTACAATTAAGCTATTCTTAAACTGCTCACAAGCCGGAGTGAAACCTGTCCAAAAGGGAAAAGGATTAGTGAATTATCAGATTGTGCCTCTGATACTTAAGAAGTATTCTGAGATGCTCTTATGACTTCCTACCCCCAGAGTGATTCTTATGTTATTCTTGGCAACCTAAAAATAAGCAAAGCCTTACAGTTTCTTTTCTTTCTTTCTTTCTTTCTTTCTTTCTTTCTTTCTTTCTTTCTTTCTTTCTTGAAAGTATTTATTGAAAATTTCCTTTGTCCCAATTCAGTGGCAATCTGGGGTGGATCCATCACTATAATTGGATAGAACCTAAGGACTGGGAAATCAACACTACCTAACTCCAAAAGAAAAGAGCAGAGGATGAATAAAATATTTGACAGAATCAACAAGGGGATCACATTTCCAGAGAGAAAAAAACATTACAGCATCAGCACCAACTTCTTAGTCCTTAGGTAGCACACTCAACATGGCTCAGATACCATCTAGAGTCCTGAGAACCTTAATATGCCTTTAACATATAGTCAATAAATTGTATTTCATCAGCAATTACAAGGCACAAGACCGTGCTTTATGCATTTTTAATAAAATTAGAATCTATAAAACCAACGCCGGGCATGGTGGCGCATGCTTGTAATCCCCGCGCTTGGGAGGCGGAGACAGGAGGATCGCGCAGGTTCGAAACCAGCCGCGCTGGCGTAAGAGACCCTGTTTCAAAAATATAAAATAGGTCTGGGAGTGTAGCCTGTAGCCAGGAGGTAGAAGGGCTTCCAGGAACCCCAGTACCACCACAAAAAAAAAAAAAAAAGAATCTATAAAACCAAGAAGCTTATAAATTAAAGGATCAGAAACATACATTTTCAGTAAAATACACTGAAATGGAAAAAGTATCTAGACATTATAAAACAATAGCATAAAAGTCACTGGGCAAAGGCACTAATGTGTCCAATTATTGCAGAGTACAGTGCATTTTTGTAGACAAATCCCTATTTATGTTGTATATTAGTATATCAAACTTGCACTCAAGCTACAGTTCTTTTCCAAATGACCCAAACATATTGACATTGAGAATAATAGAAAGAAATTATAAAACATCTTTTTATTTTTACATTATAACAAAGAAAACTATTTGTAAAATATATAATGGTAGGGATTCCTTAGGGAAACATTCCTAGGAAGGTTTTTGAAGATAATCAAGCCTCAGAATAACTTTCTTTCCTAAAAAGGGACATGTAATAAAAACAACACATTTTCATTTATGAAATGTTTCTAAAAGCTTATGTTTTTATAAAGGCCATATTGTGTGAAAAACTTCTGCTCTTTTCTACAAAGAAAATGTTGATTAAAATTTTGCTGATACATTGCCAATTACAGGGAAAATTCTAAAGGCATTTGGTTATAATAATAGGAGCCTAGATCACAACTCTCCACCTAAATCTGAGCTCCAGCCTTTGGGAACAAGAGTCACTGTAGTGGTATGGGTGTTGCTCAGGTATTCCTCCCTTAGGGGAGTCTTGATGCCTCTCCCTTGGTACATCCTGACCCTTCAGAGCCCCAGAAAACCATAAGGTAGGACAGAAGAGAAACACAGAGAGCAGTGGCAGGAGCCACATGTTTTCTCCTCGGAGCCAGAAGAGAAAGAAGATCGTGCCCAGGGAAATGAGCAAGTCAGACTTTTCAATCATTCTTTTAAACTCTACAAAAGAAGAAATTATGATGGACTTTAAATTGGTAAGAACCAAGGAAATGTTACTATTTCATAAAAATTCACAAATATCACATAGTCTCATATGTATGTTGCTTTAGTCATGATATTTACATGACAAGGCTAAAACGTGTATTCATATGATTTGGGCTTTTTAGTTATTAATTTTAGGGGTAATTTTCCCCTCGGTACGTCACGTAAGCAATTCTATCTTTCTATTCAAACAAATCACCAAATAGATCATCACAGAACACCACGGCTTCCAAACACATTTTTTTTTCCATTCATCCAGGATGTCCTGAGATTATCTCACAAGAAACAGCAAGAGAGAGGAAGGAATGGGTGAAAGATTGACAATAGATAAGAGAACCAGTCACCAGGAGGGAAGATGAACAATAGGGCAAGGCAGCAAGGAAAACCAATAAAGGAAAATAAAACTAAAAGAAAAAGAAAGGAAAACATGTGAAAAGTCAAAAAGTAGAAAGAACCAAGGAATAATAGATTTGAAGCTATCCATCTCAGAAAGATCCTTTCATTTCTGGAATGTGTGACTACAACTCAAGTTTCAAAAGTCCTTTCCTCACTCAGGTATGTATTCTGAATTAACAATTTAATTTTTGTCTGAGACACTGAAGGGCACACAGAGAAGATAAAAGAAATAAAAATGACAATGTGCTGTTGTTGTTACTGTTGCATTCCACACTCAAAGAGCAAAGTGTGAATCCTTTAATGTAGGTTTAACAGTGAACAGATATGCTGAGGAGAATACCATATCCAGCAACACCCCACTGCACTCTCTGCCTTACACTCACAGATGACTGGGGCAAAGAACAAGGAGCCTGACAGATCTGCACAGGATGATATGGGCATGACTACGGACCTGCACAAATGAAGAAATAGGCTGACATTTTACATAAAAATAGCATGACATTTTGAGAAAGCCTCACATAGAAAAGCAAATTAGAGAAAAATCTGGCTGGCATCAAAGCCAAGTAAGAGAGATGCCTTAAAGTTAAAATAGCCCTAGGTGGGAAGAAATCATCATGAACCATTTTGATAGATTGGAAATTCATAAAGGTGTAGTATTATTCTATAGCAAAATAACCATAAATAAAAGCAAGCATATTAAAAACAAAAGTTACTGCTCTTAACATTCATATAACTCTTACCAATCAATATGAAAACTATTAATAACCACAAGGAAAAATGGAAATGGAAATGGACAAATCCAAGGAGAAGAATGTAAAAGGCTGACATACTAGGAATCAGGGCTCTGCTGAGAAATGCCTTTTGACTTCTAATAGGGATTTCTATACAAGAATTATTCGCAGATAGATAACACTGCCTGAGGTTTTGGTTTTAAAGATTTTCAAGTTGCAACAGGAAACCATCAACTCACGCCATTGTGTACAAATGGACAAACCAACCATGCTGTGTCTTACTGTACAAAGTCCAGACAGAGAGGAAATAATAATGTACCCTATAATCAAAGCACAAAATTAAACAGAATCACATTTTCTAAGAAAAATTTAAATTTAAAAAGAAATACTAAAATTATATCATTAACAAAAGTTAACAAGAGCCACAGCTCTCCATGTCTGGCTTACAGTAAGTCACTTAGCACAACAGTGAAACACATTGGATAACAAATCTGTCAACTCTGCTGGCTATGGAAACACTCTAGTGCATAAAGAGGATTCATGCATGGTGAGAAATGATACCAATGCAGTGATGTCACAAAGAAACATATACAAAGTATGAAATCTAATTACAGATATAAGGATGAAAAATTTAGGAAAAATAACCACTAAACTTATGTGAGTCGCATGTGTCCCTTTTATAGTACCCCAAAAACTCTATGTTCAGTATTTTTTCCTTATCATTATTTCTTACACTGACTTCCAAAGAGTAAAAATAGTGAAATACAACTGGTTATGGTTCAGGTCATGTATGCAGGACTATTTTTAAAATAAGCAACAACATTAAATTCCATACAGAAATAATATGCACAATATTCAGAAGCCAAATTTATCTAGAACTGCTTAATTAGGCTACTTTATTGCAAGAAAATTAAACAGCATACCAATAACCAGAACCCATACCCAAGGTTTATTTCCTATTCAGGTAACCACCAACCAAAAACCTATTATGGGCCTAACATGAAGAATAGGATAGCAATAAATAAATGGCCTAGGATTTCTCCTTTAAGGATATAGGGGTAGGCAGGGAAAGAAAGGATTGACTAAAGGAATTAGAAAAAGTTGATGAAATTATAAAATGCCACTAACTAACAAGCTCTGGGGTGCATAATTAAGTATTAAAACAGAGCAATTGATAAGAAAACTTGGAATGGCATGATGACTTTATGAAAAAGGATAGCTATACCATAGTCAAGAAAGGGCAGAGCCTGGACTCTGAAAGAACAGGAATGCATTCTAGGCAGGAGGGAGTGTAAGTCAAGCAAGCCTACTGATCCAGATTCTCTCTTTCATCAGGAGCTAAAGGGATCCAAATCAGAAAGAATCCAAATGGGTGCATCACTTGACAGAGGTCATGGATCCTAAATCAACCAATGGTTGCCTTACCAATGCTGAGTGATAGAGAGGCATGATAAGAACAGCACTTGTGAGTATGCTGAGTAGCAACTGGAAGGTGGACCCAACAGTTGAGGTTGGTCCCAGGGAGACCAGAGGAAGAGAGATTGCTGAGAACCTACAAGGTCAAGGTCTTGAAGACTCAGATTGGGGTGACTGCTCTCATAAGAGAGAAGAAGTAACAGATCTGAGCCTGATTTCTAAGCATCATCAGAATTCAGTGTTACTTGATCCCAGAAGATGAATGAGAGAGAATCAAAGTCCTAGCCTAAGGAAACAAACAAACAAAATAAATCAATCTCAGTTTCTTTAGTTCTAAAATGAGGAGAAACCCCAGTCCTCTAAAATAAACTATAATCTAAACATAATTAGAGGTTGCAGTGTATCTTAACGGCCTTCTGGTGTAGACAATGCCTATCTTAGGAGGAAGAGCTCCTCACCCATTCTCAAGGAAGAAATGCCCAACACTCATATCTCAGCCTCCACTGCAGCTCTGGCCGAATGTAGGCTCATAGCTCATGGTCTATTCTTCTGCTGAAAAGGTACTCCAGCCTCAGGCTCTGACCTGAGAGTGAGTTAAATGAAAAGGCTGGGCACGTGGACACAATATCACAGCAACTGGTGGTGACATCTAAATCAGGGCTCAAGAGCCGTGGATAGAGCCCAGGACAACTATCAAGTGGCAAGGACGGTGGCTCTGGCCAACTCATCATCAGACAAATCCAGTGGTGTGGTTTTAGGCCTTGTTCCTGGCTGCTTGAGTCTAAGGCCCTTCCAGAAATTATAAGAGCAGGTCAATGTGCTTCAAGTGATTTTCTTTTCTATCTCTTTAAATCAGCCAGTATCTCTTCCTGTGGCTTACAACTAAAAGTCCTTATTGATAGTGATGCTAGTGATAATAACTCATCAAACAGCAGTAAAGTGCTTCTTTTTAAAGGATGGGATATTTGAAATGAAATTCAAACATCATCACCTGTCAATAATCAGGGCACTGTTTGTTTAAACTACAAAGGAACTAGAAGTAATACCTCCAAATTCCCAGTCTCTCCTCCACAAGAACACAAGCACTTGCTTCACTGCTTAACAGGGAGGTAATATGATGTATTAAAAAAAAAAAAAAGTGACATAGAGCCGGGCATGGTGGCGCATGCTTGTAATCCCAGCATTGGGAGGCTGAGACCGGAGGATCACAGTTCATGGACAGCCTCAGCTACTTAATGAGGCCCTCCGCAACTCCGTGAGACCCGGTTTCAAAATAAAGAATAAAAAATAGAGCAGGGGGTGTAGCTCGGAGGTCAAATGCCCTTGAGTTCCATCCCCAGACCCCCCCCCCCAAATGACATGGGCTTTAGAATCTGATGCATCTAAACTAAAATAATGACTTCAAAACTTATATTACTTTGGGCAAGTTACTTAATTTTTCTGCCCTGTTTCTCATATATAAAGTTGAGATAACCATGCCAATTCCACAAAGAGGTTTGGGGATTAAATGAGATTACTGATGCAAAAGACTTCTTTAATGCCAACCATACACACAGTGGCACCCAATTAAATAATTACTGGTCCTTAATTGATGCGCGTTTGCCATATGCACTCTATACAATCTCAGTCCTGTCCTGCGCTGGTTAGACAATCTCATCTCTGGCTCTGATTCTACAAACCTCCTGGCATTGTAAAATCAGTCACTAACAACTGCACTCTAATGCCAGATGGGCCTGCCTGAAGGTGCGTATTGGTATTTAGGCCAATACTTTCTTACTTTTGCCTGTTCTGAGTCATAAAACCTTCAAGCTAGGAGCTTGGGTTTTCAAAGTAATATGTTTCTCATTGTAGGTAATGTGGAAAGTATAGAAAAAATGTACAAAAGTGGGAAAACCATAAATCTTTTACAGCTAGAAAAAAAAAAAAGACCGAAGCTTTGGCACTCTTTTAGATTTAGATTCCAAATGAGAAAAGTGAAACACAGAGGGGTTCCCATCGTCACAAAGATTGTTTCCTATATCAACAAGCTGTTATTGAACATCTAGAGGTGGCAGAATCTTCAACAGGCCAGAGCCCTGGGGTTCAGTCTGGGGCTCCTGACTGTAGAACAATGAACTAGATCTCCAGAGACTGAAACTACTACCTCCAAGCCACCCCCCGCCAACACACACCAACATCCCTACAATAACAACCATCAAAGCCTGACACATGTGGGACTTCTAAGCGTCCTAAGGCCGCCTTCCAGGGAAATATCCAGGGGTTCCTAAAGGAGCTCACTGCTTAATGGAGCATGATATTCGCCTGACAAACAACACTAGGCTGACTGGGCAAAAGTCTCCAAGGATATGAAAGGGGAGGTGGTAGCTCCACTCAGGGCACCAGGGATTCCTTGCAGAGAAAGAATTCATGTGCTGAGCCTAAGGAGCAAGTAGGATGCCCACAGGTAGAGAAAGGCTTTTGGACCCAGGAAGTGGCATAGTTAGAGGAGGGCGGCCTGCCAGCACACAGCAGGTGCGGGGAACGTGACCCATCAGCCACAGCACGCCTGTGTGGCCAAAAAAACAAGACCCAATACTAGATAAGCTGGTCACAGCCAGATTGTGAAACATCCTCCAGGCCCTGAAGGAGGGTGAGGCTTTTCCTCTGCAGCATGGGAGCCATGGAGAGGTTAAGAACAGCGAGGAGAGGCAGAGCCAAGTTTTGAAATTAATTAGACTGGGAGGTGAACAGGGAGTTAGGGAGTTAAGCCACCTCTGTGATGAATGCCCAGAGAACAGGAGAGGAGGGTGCCCATGGATGGGAGCTGAGGGGCAGGCAGGAGGGCATTCCTCCAGTGGCTGGCAGAGCGCATGGGGGCACGACACCTCTCAGAGCTACAAGACTCTATGGCTGCACCAAGACCAAACACCAACCAGGAAAAAAAAAAGAAAGAAGCTCAGTGCTAGAGAGCGGGTTTCAGAGAGGAGTAAAGCATCATTGCTGAAGTTTGCTCTCTGGGCTCAACTTCACTATTTCATCTTGCAACTAAAGCCTTGAGTGACCAGTGCCCTGAGGACCACAGGCTCCAAGCACCGCTCACACACGGAGGCAAGTAATTCAGAAGGGGCACCAGAAACACACCTGTCATTACACAGCCCGGCCCTGGCTGAGGGCTCAGATCCAGTTCTATCTGAAACAAGTTCCAGGGATATGGGGAGCTGGGAAGGCTTGTTCAAACCACGTAGTGGAAGCCACTCTCAACACAGCGATGATCTGGTAGCTCATGGAAACACCCAAGGGCAGCACGCGCCTCCCAGGGGAAGGTCAACCTCTTGGCTTAATCTAGTGGCCTCCTGGGGCCCAACACCAATCAACTGGGATCCATCTGGAGCGCAGCTGCATTATCCCAGAGGTATTCTCCTCAATTAAGTTTAGTGGAAATGCACCTGGAGCTTTTTACAAAGAAATACTGGTCGTATTTTCAGTAATGAATGCCTGGGAATCACACATACCCAAGTTCCAGGAGAAGAGGAAAGGGGGAGGGAAATACACAAGACAAACAAACTAGGGTATATTATATGCTAGTGGTATCTAGAATAGTTAAAATATGAAAACTACATGTGTTGCCAGTGATTAATTCCAAAAATAGCATTAAAAACAAAAGCAATCAAACCAGGTGTGGCACAGACTTGAGAGGCTGAGACAAAAGAACTGCAGGTTTGCGACCAACCTCAGCAACTTAGTGAGGTTCTGCCCAACTTAGTGAGACCTAGTTTCAAAAGAAAAAAGAAAAGAAAATAGGGCTGAGGGTGTATCTCAGAGGTAGACTATCCCTGGGTTCAATCCCCATTATTTTTTTAAATTTTGTATTGGTGCATTTTATTTATACATCATAATGGGGTAAAAAAAAAAAAAACTTGTGTAGACATAAATGCACACATCACCCAGCAATTCCCCTATCCTATTTCCTCCCCATCCTTCCCTCCCATGCTTGGCTTAGTGGTTGACTACGATATGAATAAGTACATCATGTGCTTTAAAGAGTCAATCCCCATTATTAAAAAAAAAATAAAGTTGGGTGTGGTGGTGCACACTTGTAATCCCCGCGCTTGGGAGGTAGAGACAGGAGGATTTCACAGGTTCGAAGCCAGCCGCACCGGCTTAGGAGACCCTGTTTCCAAATAAAAAAGTATAAAAATAGGTCTGGGAGTGTAGCCCAAATGTAGAAGGGTTTCCAGGAACCCCAGTACCACCAAAATAAATAAAATAAAATAAAATAAAATAAAATAAAATAAGCAATGGGGCCAGGCATAGATGGCACATGCCTGTATTCCCAGTACTTGGATGGCTGAGACAGGATCACTGGTTCGAGGTCAGCTTCAGCAATTCTGCCAGCCTCTGTTTCAAAATAAAATATAAAGAGGGCTAAGGGTCTAGCTTGGAGGTAGAATGCCTCTGGGTTCAACACCCTAGCACACAAATGTACATACATACATGTATACATATGTAGATACATACATGAAGCAAGCAATGGATTGTGTCCTGTATGTAGATAAAACATACTCACAATATAAATAATGTACATGAATATATATGAAGCAGTGAAAACATACAACAGCATCACAGTGGTAAGAGCGTGCACATCTCAGAAAGCCAGTCCTCTGGGTAGCTGGTTTTTCAGTGTCCTCTTCTAGTTAGCATCCCTCTGTTAGAACACTACCCTCCTCAGAAAATACACTAAGAATAAGTCTCTACCCAAATGGCTGCCACCCTGAGAAGTTTCATCCTTGTAGTCAAAATATATAAAAGAGTTTTCTTCAATTAAATGCTGTGATACAACCAAAAGAAAACAATTACTACTTGTATGACATGCATTTATTACTTTTAATATTAGTGATGTCTTTGTTTAACTCAAGTTTGGGAAATAAAAAATGACTGTCTCTATCATTTCTCTAATTGAAAGAGCAAAAGTCACTGCTTCAAAAAAACTAAATATTTTCTCTTAGCAATTAAACTTTCTCCCTTTTTTCCTTCAAATTGTATCACTATCAACTTGAATATGTATATTCAACTCCGGGAGGAGAAAGAAAATTTGTGGGCAAAAACCTACTGTAGTAGCAAATGAAAGCTTTAGCTGTATGTGTGACATATTTCTTATGAAATAAAAAATGAAAAAGTGGTATGAAAATAATACAACAAAATGTAAGTATCTGTCACATCTTGGTGGTGAGAATTTGGATGCCCCAAAATTGTACTTTTGGGAATGGAAATATATATATATTTTTAAGTTTTAAGTGGAAAAATGAGGGTGGGGGAATTTGTCATGTAGCTTTTTACACGCTGCCCCAGCACTTCCTCCAAGCTGCCTTCTCACCACGGAAGTGTGATGGCTGCAGGGTTAAATCTGCGATGGCAGTTACAGCAAACACTGCCTCTCCTTTTCTCCACACCAGCACTGCCAGACAAAAATAACTGACCTTCATTTCTCCCATAACCCACTTTTCAAAAATCCTTCTGATCTAATGTACCTAGAAGAAGAAACAATAGTCTACTCCCGAAAAATTTTAAAAGGGGCAACCATTCCTTCACACATACAAAACAGAGAGAGAAAGAACGCAAACTTCCTAATGACCTGGATGACTAACGGCGTAAAAAGGCAGCGGGCGGTATAAATCCACTGCCGTGCGAGCCCTGTGTCAGGAGGGACCTCTCCGGCTCATGAGACTGCCTCTATTAGAACGCAGTATGAAGAAGTCAACTTCTCACTGCACCGTGACAGCGGAGGAACATCTTAAGGAATTACAAAACTTGGCGTTTGTATTTCCTAGAATAATCTAGAAAATTATTCTATTCTAGATTCTCAATTCATTCCCATAGAGCAGCCAAAGGAATCCTGTGAAAATCTCAGCCTGTGCCCTCCCCATCTGGGAGCTCCCCATCTGGGAGCCCGCTGCCTTTTTACGCCGTTAGTCTGTGGGAATGAATTCTGTTCTAGATTCTTAGAGCACAAAGTTCCAAAGACAAAGTATTCCAGGTACCTGAGGAAAATTGTAAATGTTATGGCACATGGATTCACTGATTTAGAAATGTGCATTTATCAACTGGAAACACAAGAGACATTCAAATACAGTAAAGAATAAGATAATGTCCGTTCCTTGTGACACCAATGTGGGAAAGAAAGTCAACTAGTATATAAAACAATTAGCCACGTGAAGGAACCCTTCTTGGTGTGGGGCCAGAGATGAAGGGAAACTCATCTGAGACAGAAGAGACCTATCAGAGGGACACATACTGTAATTAGAAGCTTCAGAGAGGAGGGGTCAGCTGTGTGAAGATGGAGGAGAATGTTCTGGAAAGAGTCAGTGAAAAGACCTAGCAGTGGGAGAGAGTGCTGGGTGTGTCCTAGGAGATGGTAGGCAGTTTATGTGTCCGCAGCACAAAGGATGAGGGAGAGAGACAGGAAGTTGGAAGGATATACAGGAACCAGATCATACATCAAGAAACAAGAAACTGGGTGTGGTAGTGCATGTCTGGAGTGTTTAGAAAGCTGAGAAAGGAGGATCATAGGTTCAAGGCCAGCCTTAGCAACTCAGCGAGAGTCTTAGCAATCTAGCAAAACCCCGTTTCAAAACAAAAAACAAAGAAACAAAAAGTTAGAGGTATAGCTTGAAGACTGAACCCTGACTTTAATCCCCAGTAGCATACACACACACACACACACACACAAAAAAAAAAGAGCTCCCAGATGGGGAGGGCACAGGCTGAGATTTTCACAGGATCCCTCTGGCTGCTCTATGGGAATGAATTGAGAGAAGGCAAGCGTCGGCTGGTCATAGTGGTACACACCTGCAATCCCAGTATTTGGGAGGCTGAGAAAGTAGGATTGCCGTTTTGAGACCAGCCTCATCAACTTAGTGAAGTACTGTTTCAAAATAAAAACTAAAATAGGGCTGGGGGTGGATGTAACCCATAGGTAGAATGCCTCTGGATTCAGTTTCCAGTAACTAACACACACACACACCCACACACACACACCAGGAACCAAGAGTTAAAGTGAGAAAACTATTAAGATATGAGTCTACTATTAATGGCACGGGCAAAAGATAATATTGGCATGAACTAAAGTCCTAGCCAAAAAGACTCATTTCTTGTTCACTGAATATTTTTGAATACCTTCTGCGTATCAGTCACCATTCTAGACAAGGACATAGAAAAGAGTGAGGCTAACAAGGCTCTTCCTGTTACAGATATTAAATTGTCAAGAAAGGAGAAAAAATAAGTAAATCACTAAATCACAAAATTCCAGATTAATAACATGATATGAAACAATAAAACAAGTTGATGTGATAGGAAGGCTTGTGGGAATGAGAACTCAGAGAGACAGCGTAGACTAGACAGTCAAGAAAGGCAATCCTTTGCCAGGCATGGTGCACACACTGGTAATCCCAGCATTCGGGAGGCTGAGACAGGAGGATCGCAGTTCGCAGACAGCCTCAGCTACTTAGTGAGGCCCTTTGCAACTCAGTGAAACTCTGTTTCAAAATAAAGAATATGAAATAGGGTTGGGGTGTAGTTCGGAGGTAGAATGCCTCTGGGTTCCATCCCTAGAACAACAACAAAAAAAAAAAAAAAAGAGAGGAAAAGAAAAGGAAAAAGAAAGAAAGAAAGGTAATCCTTTACCTGAGATCCAGCTAATGAGAAAGTACCAGGAAAGAAAAGGAGAAAGCTCAACAAATCCAATGCGGATCTGGAGACAGAATTCATAAGACTGACTTACATATGGCGTAAAAGAAGCAGGAATGAAGAGTGGGTGGGCATGTAGCTCAGTGGCAGAGTAGTTGGCTAGCACGTGCAAGGCCCTGGGTGTAATACCCAGCACAACAAAAGCAAAGCAAAACCACCAGAAATAATTCCCAGGCCTATGATTTTAGAAACTGCAAATAACAGTGCCATTTTCTTCTTTTCTTCTTCTTTTTCCTTTTTTTTCTTTTCTTTTTTTTTTTTTTTTTTTTTTTTTTTTTTTTTTGGTTGTACTTGGGTTCTTGAAAGCGCTTCTACCTCCAGGCTACACCCCCAGACCTATTTTATACTTTTTTATTTGGAAACAGGGTCTCTTAAGCCAGCACGGCTGGCTTTGAACCCGCGCCATCCTCCTGTCTCCACCTCCCATGCGCGGGGATTACAAGCATGCGCCACCACACCTTGCATATGGTGCCATTTCCTAAAATAAAGACTTAGAGAAAAGCATCTATAGGAATTTTGAAACCAACAGCCCAATTCTGGACATAACACATTTGAAGTCATGTAAGACACACACTGATGTGCGCTGGAGATTACAATCTGAGCGAATCTGTATAGAAATAGTAAGGGAAGCCCTGGGAATGCTGAGACTGCCCATGTGGGTGTACAACATGAAACAGGAATAGAACTTAGGAGGGTCTGAGACACTCTACATTAGAGATCAAGCAACAGAAGAGCAGCCACCCAAAGAAACAAGACGAAGCCATTAGAAAGCCAGGGGATGTTTGTTATAGATTCAAGGTTTGTGGCCCTGAAAATTCATATGTTGGAATTCTAACCCTCAGCACTTCTATATTTGCAGATGAGACCTGTAAGGAAGTAATTAAGGTTAAATGAGGCTATATAGGGGGTACCTGATCCAATAGGCATGCTGTCCTCATGAGAAGGGGAGCCAGAGCGTTCCCTTTCCCTCCGTTCATGCCCACATGCTAAAGAAAGCTCATGAGAGCAGAGTGAGAAGAGAAGGCAGCTACCTACAAGCCAGGAAGACCGTCCTCAGCGGTCACCCATCTTGCCAACTCTTTGATCATTGACTTCTCACCTCCAGAACTATAAGAAAACAAATTCCTGTCATGTAAGCTACTCCATCTATGGTATTTTGTTATGGCAGCCTTAAGCAGATTAATATAGTGTCATTCATTCCCAGGAAGCAGAGAAAGAAGGTTTCAAGAAGCAGGGAAGGGCTGAACTAAGCAGAATGCAGGAAAACAGAAGATTGAGATGAGGACAGAACGGTGTCCTGGTACAGGGAATGTGAAAGTCACAGGGGATATTGAAAAAAGCAATTTTAATGCAGAGATGGGAACAAATGTCAGAGGGAAAAATACCACAAGTAGAAGAGGAGTGAAGAAGCAGAGAGGAGCACAGGACAGCTGGTTCAAGAAATGTTTCTAAAGAAGGGAAATGAGAATGGGGCGGCAAATAATGGAGTAAAGAAAGATTATTGTTTTTTTTTAAAGAAAACAAACAACGTATGTTTATATTTTGATGGAAAGTAACCCACACAGAGGTTCAAATGAATAATAATGTATACATTTTCACTGCCAAGGTACTTGGTTTCCTGCTAGGTACTGTGGAGGATCTAAAGATGAATGTGGTTCAGCCTCCCCAAAAAACAAGTATAACTCTCAACAAAGCGACCTACAGATGTTTCTTAATGTAAAATACTTGAAAATATACACTATCCATATCTGTACTTAATGCAACAGCACGTTTTATCTATGCAACACTAGTTTAAAATGTTAGCACATTTTATGGTTCAACTATGCATCAATTTATTCCATAAAATCCCTAGTAATAACTCAATGGTAAGTCACAATGATTTATTTATTAGATCTCAGACAGAATCTTCTAAGAATTATTAGAAGTAACATAATATAAAAGTAGTATTAACTGAAAGCAGTGAAAGACTTGGAATACTAGTGTTGAAAGTCAAAGAGTCCACAGATGCTAAGGAAGAAATCTAAGGTCTGGTTATTTGAAATTAGATGATCACATATGTCTCTCACCAGAAGTCAGCAAACTATGACACATGGGACAAATGCTATCACCTGTTCTGTAACTAAAGTTTTATTAGAATGAAACCATGCTCACTCATTCCCATAGGTAGATCTCAATAGCTGCCATAGAGACTTTACTGTCTAAGAAGTCTAAAATATTTCCTATCTTATCCTCTACATACAAAGCTTGATGATACTTGATCTAAATAATTTGCAAAAGGGCAGGGCTGCCACATACAGATAGATCTAAAATGGGTATCTAATGAGTAACATCAAACTATTGCCAATAATGGGTCTTTACTGCATATTCTTGTACCTCCCCTATAGTTTTAATTGTCTTAGCAAAATTATGAAAGAAGAAAATAGAAAGGAAAGGCGACAAAAACAAAAATTAGAACTCATATAATTACCTTTCACCAAATATTAATTTTTTGGTGGTACTAGAGATTAAATCCAGGACCTTGTGCATGCAAAGCCCACACTCTGTCACTGAGCTACACTCCCTATCCTTATGATATTTCAAAGATAGTACCTTACTAGGAAAAATAAAATGCTATTCCTCCTTAATAGGTTGAAGAGGAAGGAAATGTAGGAAGATTCAGGAGAGAGAAAAATCTAGCACTTTCTAATGAGTATAACAACTCTCCTACAGAAATTTCATTCTATCAAATTGGTTTACTGCCCTACACACAGACACACTGACCTCGCCTATATTAATACCTTTGCCCAAATTGCATCCTCATCTTCTCCATCAAAATAAAATACCTCTTGCGAAATGTCTGCCTAACCAAATCTCAGTCACCTTTCAAATTTCAACCAAAATGTCACCTCCTGCCTGAATCTCTTCCTGCTTATCCCAGTGAAAGCTGGAGTCTCTCTTCCGCACTTAGATACAATATCCCTGCCATTGTCAGAACACTACAGATACCCCTTTATGATGTTGTGAATTCACATCCATAAATACACAGCTAGCTTATAACAGGCCAGCTTGAAGAAAGAAATCGTTTCTTAAGTCCTCTGTCCATTCCAATGACAAAATGTAAGAAGATATAAGGCCCTAAGTCCTTAATGAAATGTGGCATCGATACTAGCAAGGTCTCTAGTAGTGAGAGTTTACCTTTATTGTCTTAAAATTAGTAGATTTAGCTTAAGGGGATTTGTTGGCATGAAATGTTAGGTATTTACAACTGCAAATTCTAGTCTACATCTTTAAGGCTATGTGTTTCTCTTTCCCCACTTTTTAATATTCTTAGAATCATGAACTCTCCAGAGTTTTATTTGTAAACAGATAAGAATAAGAGCCCTTCTGTATTACAGTTCACAGTGGAGCTCAATGCAATAATATAAGTACTCAGGGAAAAAAAAATGAAAGTCCCCCTACAAATACAAGGTCAAGTCTTCATTATTGCTCTAGTGTGCTACAAGTTGGCAAACGGCCTGCTGATGGATGTTATGTGCTTCTTAGGATGAATCTCCTTCCAATCCCAGTGAAAAGCCAAGGGCTATTCCGGCACTTAAGTTTTATGACACTCAATAGTGTTTTGGTCAACGATCATTACAGCCAAAGGGCTCTCACAAAAGGCCTTGTTAGACAGGCCGCAAGGTGAAGTCTTTGAAATCGCATCTGCATTAATCAAATTGATTTCCCCGATACAATCTGAGATGGATATCAATATAAAAAGAAAACAAGCAGAAAATAAGGGGCATAATGTCAGCCTGAGTTTATATCTTTAAAGCAGATAAAAATTTAATATCTAAGTATCATTTATTTTCACTTCTTCCACTTGTACCAATAATTAGAAAACCTTCCAGTTTTGCTTGTGTCTGCCATTTGCTTTATAAGCCATGTAAAAATCCTTAGATTTAAAAATCTTTAGTCTTGTAAAATATTAATGACTTAAAGCTTAATATGTCAAGTAGTTTCTCGTAAACAGGTTAAACATTCCTAATCCAAAAATTCAAATTCCAAAATGCTCCAAAACCTAGCACTTTTTTAGCACAGACATAATGCCACAAGTGGCAAATTTCACAGCCTCATCTCATGTGATGGGTCAGAGTCACAATGAAGATGCAAAGAACGTGCAGGAAAATTACCTTCAGTAATTATTTTCAGGCTATGTGCATTCAGTACATATAAAATGAAACACAAATGAATTTTATGCTTAGGCTTGGGTCTCACCCCCAAACACTTCAATACATGCAAGTATCCCCAAATCCTAAATCCAAATAATGTCTGATCCCAAACATTTCACAAAAAATTTACCTCCTTTTCCACTCCCTCCTTCCCCTTCCTCCTCCTCCTTCATCTCCTTTTTCTTTTTATTTTTAGGGGGGAGCTTTTGGGTTTTTCATAGTTTTAAGGAGACATAACTTGCATCACAAACAATTCACCGATTTAAAGTATACAATTCAAGCCGGGCGTGGTGGCGCACGCTTGTAATCCCAGCATTCGGGAGGCTGAGACCTGGAGGATCGCGGTTCGCGGACAGCCTCAGCTACTCAGTGAGGCCCTCTGCAACTCAGTGAGACCCAGTTTCAAAATAAAGAATAAAAACTAGGGTAGGGGGTGTAGCTTGGAGGTCAAATGCCCCTGGGTTCCATCCCCAGACCCGCAAAAAAAAATAAAAATAAAAATAAATAAAGTATACAATTCAGCCAGGCGTGGTGGCGCACGCTTGTAATCCCTGTACTTGGGAGGTGGAGACAAGAGGATCACACAGGTTCAAAGCCAGCTGCACTGGCTTAAGAGACCCTGTTTCCAAATTTTTAAAAAGTATAAAATAGGTCTGGGAGTATAGCCCGGAGGTAGAAGGGTTTCCAGGAACCCCCAGTGCCACCAAAAAAAAAAAAAAAAGTATACAATTCAATGGGTTTCAGTATATTCACAAAGTCACAAAACTATTACCATTACCTAACTCTTTGTAGGGTTTTTTGGGACCCCACAAAGAACCTCATACCAGTTAGCAGTTACCACTCTCCAGGCACCCTCCTGTTGCTCCTCCCTAATCCTGGCTGCCATTAAACTACTTTCTATTTCTATGAATCCATCCAGTAAAATCTTCTTTAATATATGAATTGTCCTTACTCTGACATTTTAATTTAAATATGTTTTTGGTTTTCTTTACCTTGGATGATCTATGACATAGAATTAAAAGCTTCTCTAAGCAAACACAATTAGATACAGTGAAGCCAGGCAGAAGTGAATTGGACATACTGCTTACTACTGGGAGGAATGGACGGGAAAGCACATTTTGGCCTTTGCTTCCAGTCTTCTCTCAAACACCACCCCTATTCCCCAGGTGTGAGCTCCAAGTATAACCTGCAGGCGAGGTTAGCTGCACTTCACATCTGTAAACTGTCATTATACCCGTCAGGGTCTGTCTTTCCTACCAACCTCCAATTAAGAAATGCAAGTGGGATAAATTTACATGGATTTATAACCAGCTGAAAAGTCACACTCAAGAAACACTGATTAAAGAATTGATTGATACATGGAGAGAACACTCCAGGAAGTAGATTAGTGCTGTCCCAGCTGCCCAAGTCAGACATGATCAAAGAACTCTTTTGAGTTAATAAAGGACTTGGCTACAGAATCCTTTTCAACACTGTTCCTAAAAGCTATTACCAAAAAATCACAATAGGCAGATGACATGAAATATACCTGAAGTTCCTAGATTAGGTTTTCTGGATGGTTATTTTTTTGCTCTTACTTAATCTCAGATTTTTTTCACCATTAATTTTATTTACTTTTATCAATTATATCAATGACTAAAATAAATTATCAAAAAGGGCCTTATAGGAAGCCAGACATGGTGGTGCACGCTTGTAATCCCAGCATTTAAGAGGCTGAGACAGGGGGATCCTGGCACACAGATAACCTCAGCTACTTAGTCAGGCCTTCTGAAACTTAGGGAGACCCTGTTTCAGAATAAAGAATAAAAAATAGGGCTAGGGGTGCAGCTTGAAGGTAAAATGCCCCTGGGTGCCACAAATAAATAAGTAAATAAATAATAAAAAGGACCTATTTGGAAATTGTCATCAAAATTCAAAAAAGAGAGATAAAAGTTTATTTTGTGTGTCATATTGAGTTTATTACACATTTATTCAGAGTCAGTCCCTGTTCTCGATCAACTGGGGGCTTCACAAGCACTCAGACGGGCCCCAATGATCTTGTAGATGGAAACCAGATCAAAATTGGACTGGACAACGCCCACCACCACCACCACACACCCACACACACCAAGACAGGCAGTTACCGCTGGGCTCTGGACAGCACTCTAGATAGTGCTCAATCGGAACAGTTTCATGGGTGAACTTGGAGAGTTAATCAGTGAAGCATGTTGTACACTGGCATTTGGTGTTTCTGGAGCAACTGAAACACCCCCAGCTGCCATATAACAAATACTTCCTAAGCAACTCCCTTTTGCCTGTTCCGGGGTTAAAACTTGAGTAAGGAGTACAAAGAGATTTGAGAAAACTTATCCCAGAGAAGAGACCTAGACTGGGAGGTAGAGAGGGTCTGGGGCCCAGACCTGCTTTACCCCTAACTTGGTGAGTATATTAGTGTTTATGATGGCTATTAAAAATTACCACACACTTGCCAGGTGTGGTGGCACACATGTGTAATCCCAGTGCTTGGGAGGCTGAGACAGGAGGATCGCACAGGTTCGAAAACAGCCTCAGCTACTTAGTGAGGCTCTCAGCAACTTAGTGAGACCCTGCTTCCAAATAAAATATAAAATAGGTCAGAGGCATAGCCTGGAGGTAGAAGGCCCCTGGGTTCCATCCCTAGTACCACACACACAAAGAAAAAAAAAAAAACATACTTGTTGCTAAAACAATCAATACTGTTATCTCACATTTCTGTGGGTCAGACGTTCAGCATGGGTCTCAGGAGGCTGTGTTAAGGATGTCTCGGCAGGACAGGACTCCTTCCTGGAGGTTCAAGTAAAGAATTCTTTTCCTTGCCTTTTCTAGCCTCTAGAGAATGCATGCCATCAGTGGCTCATGGCCCTCTTCCCCCTCCTTCAAAACCAGCACTGTAGCAATCCTCTCTGACAGAGGTGGGAAGGTTCTCTGCTTTTAGAGATCCACACCGTGACACTCGGCCCAACCAGATAATCCCAGGTAATCTCCCCGTCTCCGGGTCTTTAACTTCATCACATCTGCAAAGTCCCTTTTGCCATGTAAAGTCGCATATGCAGTTTCCAGGAATTAGAACAGGGACATCTCCGCAAGGCCATTATTCCACCTCTCCCAGCGATTAACCTTGAAAACACAAGTTTACCTCTCAGTGGTGCGCTGCAAGGCTTGGACTACATCATTTCCAAAGCCCCATGAGCCCTATTTTATACAGGTGTTTAAATGTTACGAATTCTAATAGGTAGCTTCTGGCATCACAAATCAGAGATGTTGGGGGCAGCATTCACATTCCACTCTCCCTTCCAGCCATATAAACTGGTCCATTTGCGGTGATAAGTCAACTATACAGAGACGTGTTAGTAAAACAAATGAAATGATTTGCAAAAAGAATGACAATAGAACAATTATAAATCTATTGCTCCAGTCTAAGCAAATGACAGGAGGTGACTGTGCAGCTTACTACAGCACCATTGTGTTGTAAATCTGGGTTGACTCATTGCGTGATACTGTTAAAGGCAAACAACTGTCCCTCAGCCATCTGTTCCCATTATTTATATGGCTTTTATGTGTCCTTCCTAGCTGCACGCTGTCAGCAAGCCACGTAAGAATACAAAGGCACTGGTTCTACAACAAAGTGAATCAGAGTGAATTTTGAACATAAAACCTAGGAGGAAGGCTTGTTTGTGCTAACTCATTTTCGATACAAGCATAAAGTACACCATTAGAGACTAACAGTATTTTAGTTTCTTTGTGGGCATTTCCTTTACATAAACCACAGTCCCGTACAGTATTTCCTGTCAAATAACCACATCATTTTTTTTTCCCTCTCAGAATGGGCAGCTGCAGTTGTAAATTGCCTACACAAGTTTACTTTATCTACTTGAGCTAAACATATCCAACCAGAAAGCCAGATATATACAGGAGGACAAAAATGAAACTTTAAAACCTTAATTTAAAAATCTACAGGAATGATCGTTAAAATGTCAATGTCTGGCTTATATTTTTTTAAATATAATTATGGAATGTCAAAACAGATCTCAGATTTGCTCTGTAGATTGCAATCAGTAAACAAGGGCCTTTTTCCTCAGAACAATTTTTGCCAGGAGCATCTCAGGATTTAGAATATATGATATTTCATACCACGTGCAAGTTTTATTTCATTGAAGAACTAAAATCGAAGTAAAACAGTCAATAGAAGCACTCCACGCTCATGTAGCAAGACTACCTGAAACTCTCTACCCAAAGATTTTTTCATTTCTTCCAAGGGAAGTTCTTGCTTTTAAAATGCATGGGCATCTTCAAGAGAAACAAGTGTTGTGAAGGGGTGTGTGTGTGTGTGTGTGTTACAACATCTATTACTGTAACTGAACTCCGGGGTTTTCAA
The DNA here is from genome assembly GCF_963383645.1 of Muscardinus avellanarius. Taxonomy (NCBI): domain Eukaryota; kingdom Metazoa; phylum Chordata; class Mammalia; order Rodentia; family Gliridae; genus Muscardinus; species Muscardinus avellanarius. The sequence goes on from NC_137788.1 coordinate 96,580,820, forward strand.
CCTCTGAGCTACAATCCCAGTCCTATTTTATTTTATATTTTGAAACAGGTCTCACGAAGTTGCTGAGAGTCTCATTAAATTGCTAGAGCTGGCCTTGAACTTACAATCCTCCTGTCTCAGCCCCCCAAGTACTTGGAATTTCAGGCATGTGCCACCATGCCCAGCTCTTGTTTAACATTAGGTGGACTTTTAACACCATGGTCAGAAAAGTGTGCCAACCAGAAATAAATAAGATTAAACACTTCTTTGGACAATCTAATCAAACTACAAACCCAAGGAAGTTAAGGTAAGGCTAATTTTGTATATAAGGTGATAGTTTTACTAATTTAAAACTAGCTTGTTATTCCAAAACTAGTAACAGTGATTTCCATCAAAAAAAATATATATATATATATTAAGGTTAAGATATGAAGACCAACCGCAAATACTTCCAATAAGATTTTGCTTGAATGGAAGGTAAATGGTAGAAATTAGGATTTCGTAAAGGTTTTTAATGAACATAAGGACTTCTTTTTGGTATGTTATTTTACATTACTCATATAAACAATATGTTTAGGTCTTTTATCTATTTTGAGTTAATACTTGTATGTGGGATTAGGTAAGGGTCCAATTTTATTCTTTTCCATGTAATTATTATTTTTCAACAATATTTAGTTAAAAGATTATTATTTCCACCACCAAATGTTCGTGGAAACCTTGTCAAAAATAACTTGACAATATAGGGAAGAATTTAGCTCTAGGCTTGTATTTAACTCCAATGGTTTATATATCTGCCTTTAGAACAGTACTACACTGTTTCAATTATTGTAGCTTTATATGGTTTAAAATCAGAAAATATATATCTTCTAGCTTTGTTCTTTTTCAAGATCGTTTTGGGTATCTAGAATTCATATTCCATATTAGGATAGATTTTTTCTGAAAAATAAATATATAAATATATGATAGTTTCACCTAAAAAAAAAAACAGAAAAAAATATGCTCTGGTAAGAAAGAAAGCAAAAAGAAATATTGAAATGTTATCTTTAAATCATCAAAAGCTTGGTATCAGACAAATGAAACTGTTATGTGAGATTATCATTTTTAATTTTGGATAAATTGCTATAATACTAGATGTCAACCACTAGGCCAAGCATGGGAAGGAGGGATGGGGAGAGAATGGGGTGGGGATCAGGTGGGGGCTGACTGGGCGATGTGTGCATGTATGTCTACAAAAGTTTGTATCCCACTATGATGTATGAATACAGTGCACCAATAAAATAAAATTAAAAAAAATAAAAATAAAAATAAACCATATGTGGGAAATAATGCTTCAAAAATTACATATGAAATCTAAAATTTCCATCAGGAATGCGAACTTGCTATTAATCACTTGAAATTAATAGAACTAAGTGAATTGTTTTTTATTTTAATATAATCTATTAAAAAAGGTAAGGCTATCAAAAGAGACAGAAGTAATGCAACATGAGCAAAGATGAGCAGAGTTTGATGTACATTTCACTAATTAGAAATTATCCTTTTATGCTCTGCAAGGTATATTCTCAATAGTGTCCACCCAGAATGGCCTTTCCTTCTCCAATTCATATTTAACCTTAATAGCTCATCTCAAGCTTATGCCATCTATCAACTCTTGCATAGTTTTCTCTCCTTTGGTTTTTAGCCCTTTTGTTCCTTTTATTTATTTGGGCACTTTGATATATTCTTATAAGTATGTTTGATCCACAATAATAATGTTAAATTGTTTAAAGAAAAGCTTATGTTTTGAAGCTCTATTTTGAAGGTCCTCAACATCATGCTAGAATACAGTAGGACCTAATACAGTCTCATTAGCTTGAAACTTGTTGTAGACAGATTTTTTTTTAATATTTTTTTATTGGTGCACTGTATTCATACATCGTAGTGGGATACAAACTTTTGTAGACATACATGCACGCATCGCCCAGTCAGCCCCCACCCGATCCCCACCCCATTCCCTCCCCATCCCTCCCTCCCATGCTTGGCTTAGTGGTTGACATCTAGAATTATAGCAATTTATCCAAAATTAAAATTGATAATCTCACATAACAGTTTCATTTGTCTGATACCAAGCTTTTGATGACTTAAAGATAACATTTCAATATTTCTTTTTACTTTCTTTCTTACCAGAGAATATTTTTTTTCTATTTTTTAGGTGAAACTATCATATATTTATATATTTATTTTTCAGAAAAAAATCTATCCTAATATGGAATATGGACTCAAGATACCCAAAACGATCTTGAAAAAGAACAAAGCTAGACGATATATATTTTCTGATTTCAAACCATATAAAGCTACAATAATTGAAACAGTGTAGTACTGTTCTAAAGGCACATATATAAACCATTGGAGTTAAATACAAGCCTAGAGCTAAATTCTTCCCTATATTGTCAAGTTATTTTTGACAAGGTTTCCACGAACATTTGGTGGTGGAAATAATAATCTTTTAACTAAATATTGTTGAAAAATAATAATTACATGGAAAAGAATACAGTTGGACCCTTACCTAATCCCATATACAAATATTAACTCAAAATAGATAAAAGACCTAAATATAAATCTTAAGACTATAAACTTTTAGGAGAAAATCTGGGTCATAAAACCTCACAACATTGAAATTGGCAGTGATTTCTTGGATATGATTTAAATGGCACAGGCAACAGAAGAGTATACAAACTCCCTAAAAAATAAAAAAATATTGTATATCCAAAGACAATGTAAACAGAGTTAACAGTTACTAATAGCATGGGATAAAATATTTCCAAATGCTATATCTGAAGGTATATTAATATTCCAACTAGACATCCTAAAAATTAACAACAATAAAGGCAAACAATAACATTTAGAGATAGGTAAAAGACTAACATAAGTAATGAATCTCCACAGATAACCAATCTTAGTTGACTGTTGGATGGAAACTCTTGTTTCTCTGGTTCTTGTGTGTGTTACCTATTTCTTCTTTGTAGTTAATCTCTTTGAGTATTTTCTCTAGTGCTGGTTTTGAAGACAAAAATTCCTTCAGTTTCTGTTTGTCATGGAAGCTTCTTATTTCTCCATCTAATTTGATAGAAAGTTTTGCTGGGTAGGAAATTTTTGGCTGGAAGTTGTTTTCTTTCAGAGTTTGGAATATGTTACTCCAAGCCCTTCTGGCTCTCATGACTTGGTTTGGGAAGTCTGGAGTGATTCTAATTGGTTTGCCTCTGAATGTCACTTGGCCCTTTGTTTTTGTTGCCTTTAAGATTCTCTGCTTGGCTTCCACATTGGTCATTTTGACAATTATGTGGCGTGGGGATCCTCTTCTCCGATCCTGTCTAAAGGGAGTTCTATAAGTTTCCTGGATCTGTGTATCAACCTCTTGCTCTATGTTTGGAAAATTTTCTGCTATTACTTCCTTGAAGAGATTGTTGATCCCTTTGGTATCACTTTCTTTTCCCTCCTCTATTCCAATTATTCTTAGGTTAGCTCTCTTAAAATGGGCCCATATTTCTTCAATATCAGATTCCTGCTGTCGGATATTTTTTCCTAGATTAGAAACTATGCATTCATTTTTGGAATGATCATCTTCTAAGAGCGAGATTCTGCTCTCCATGTGGTCTAATCGGTTGTTTGTGCTTTGAATTGAGGCCTTTACTTCATTAATTGCATTCTTTATCTCTTTTTGGCTCTCTCTGAGTTCTTTTCAAAGCACCTTTATTATTTCTACAGTTATTTTCCTAGTTTGATCTTCTAGAAATCTCTGATTTTTTGTTTTATCGGGTTCTGATGTTGTGGGGTTGTGGGCATTCATTGCTCCAGTGTTATTCCTCTTTCCCATGATTTCGGAAGTTTGTGCCTTCTCTGGCTTCTTCTCTTGGATCACTATGACTTCACTTAAGGTGTTCTGGATCTCTAGTGAGTAGTATCTCAGACCCCACTACTCCTTTACTGGGTTGTATCACAGAGTCTCCGACCCAGAGAGTCGATAGAGGCTGCTTTAGACTGTGGGGGGTGCCAGGTTGCACGTTCTCCTATGGTGTGATATCTCTGCCACCACCACTCCCCCACTGGGTCAAGTCCCAGGGAGTACAGTACTGGGATTTCTCCTCTGTGGCCCGCAATTTGACTCACTGTTCTTGAGTACGCAGATGTAGCTGTACTGGACTCGGTGAATTCGCTGCTGCTGCCGCCAGTGGCAATATGGCGCCGCTGCTACGCCCTCGGGCGTGAGGCTGGCGTATTTCTTCTTGATTTTGATTTCGACTCTGAATCCCTGCAGCGTGTGCTGGGCTCAGCCACTGGGAGCTTTAGATTTTACCTGCGGCGAGAAATCCCGCCTGGCTGTTCCGCAGCTGCTCACCTCGGCTTGCTGTAGCCATCTGGTGAATTTGCCGCTGCCGCCAGCAGTATGGCACTGCTGCCGCATCCTCGGGCGTGAGGCCGGTGTATCTCCTCTGTGGCTCTGAGCTCTGTTCTCAGACCGCTTTCTCTCTGGAGCCTGGTGATTTTTTGTTTCACTGGTGATGGTGTTTTCTGGCTATGAAAGGCGCTGATTTTGTGGTAATGGAGATTGGTTGTTAGCGGGGCTCTTAAGCCCCACTTTTCTCGGTCGCCATCTTCCCAGAAGTTCTCTGTAGACAGATTTTTAAAGTAGCCAAAGCAACTACTAGAACTGTGGCCATGATTCAGTGGGCAAGTCCTGCTGGGTTTAAGCATGGAAAATTTCCTCCTAGTTGGAAAATCTCATTGGCCAATCACTGATGCAGAACATAAGCCAGAGACTTACCTGTAACATCTATTCAATGCCTAAGAGCTTACTGAATTGGATCACAGCATGTATTTAAAACAACTAGATGAGCTGGAAGCAAATGCAGTCATCCAGGTGTGGAGGCCAGTAGGTCTGACCTTGTCAAGGGGCCAGAGATATGGGGGTGCAGGAGGACAAGCACCTGGCAGCCACAGAGTGGTCAGGGGAGTATAACAGTTTGTGCCTTACTCCTGGATTTCAGCAGATCATATTAGAGATGTCTCAGTTCTCCTTCAGCTTCTAAAGTCAATGCAAAAGGACAGTGATGTACTGTGAATGAAAAAGTGCTCAGAGAGTCAGCAGGGCTGCTCAAATGATAATGGCAGAAGTTACTTTAAAGATACCTGAACCCACCAGCCTGGTCTGGAATAGTCTAATGGTAACTAGCAGCCTAATGATTGTTTGAAGGGCAGTGCCATGGACTACACTCTGTTTGTTCATGGAAGCATTTTCATTTAAGCTTTTACATAAAAGAATTTAAAATGAAAACTTTAAATAACTAAAGATTATATTTTAATCATGAACTATTCCAATAGACCAGTCCACTGAATGTAACACAATGGGTGTCTTTGACATTTTGCTAGAAATTACTTACTGTCTCTTTCTTTCAACTAATTTATGTTTTCTAAGGTTTTTCTGCAGGACATCAGGTCTCAAATAGACCCAAATACAATAATATCGGGAGACTTCAACACGTCACTCATACCATTAGATCAATCTTTCAGATAAAAGATGGTAAAGACTCTTCAGCCCTAAAGAACACTATAAACCAAAAAGGCCTAACAGACATATACAGAACATTTCAACCAATGGCTAAATACACATTCTCAGTTGCTCATGGAACCTTCTCCAGAATAAACCACATTCTGGGCCACAAAGCAAGTACCATCAAATTTTTTAAAAATGTCATATAATCCCTGCATCTTTTCAGATCATAATGGGCTGAAAGTAGGAATCATCAACAGGAAGACCAAAAGAGATTACGTAAGTACATGGAAACTGCAAAATACACTCTTGAATAAGAACTGGATAAGAGAATAAGGGGATAAATTTTTAAAAATCTTAGAATTAAACGAAAATCATCATATACCAAAATCTATGAAACAGATAAAATTTATGAAACAAATACCAAAATCTATGAAACACAGATGAAAATTTATAGCAGTGAGTGCCAACATTTAAAAAAAGAAAGTCACGCCTAGCGTGGTAGCACATGCCTGTAATCCCTGCGCTTGGGAGGTGAAGACAGGAGGATTGCGCAGGTTTGAAGCCAGCCTCACTGGCTTAAGAGACCCTGTTTCCAAATTTTAAAAAGTATAAAAATAGGTCTGGGAGTGTAGCCCAGAGGTAGAAGGATTTCCAGGAACCCCAGTACCACCAAAATAAATAAATAAATAAAATCACCAAATAAACAACCTGAGATACCTTAAAGACCTAGAAAAACAGGAACAATCTAATCCCAAAGCCAGCAGAAGGCAGGAGATAATTAAAATCAGAGCAGAAATCAATGAAATAGAAAACAAAAAAAATTAAAAGAATCAGAAAAACTAAGGTATTTTATGTTTCAATATATACTAAAGCCATGGCAATTTCTACTAAAGCCAGTAGAAAATTTAGGCTTCTGAGGACAGTGTAGAAAACATAGCTACTGAAATGCACAATAGAGAGAGCAAATAACATAAACAAGTTGTCACCTAGATGTATTCACACTAAAAGACTGTGGTTTGTAGAAGATATCTGCTATTTTTAGAACCCACAAGAAAGTTTTATTTTAATCAACTACTAAAATGTATGTCTTGATAAGAGAGCTTCATGTGCAAAAGAAACTAAACATTCCTTACAATAATCCTAACTCCAGACATACTTTTAAAAAATTGCTTAATTCCTAATTATATATACCTGGCTATTCAATGAAACACATAAAAGCCCAACACACTGATATATAGTTCATTCTATTAACTAAGCCAGTAGCCTGTTAGAAACTGAGGTTCTGCCAGGCATGGTGTTGAACTCCTATATAATTCCAGTACTTTTGGGGCTGAGATATGAGGGCCACTGGTTCAAAGCCAGCCTCAACTTTGGGAGACTTTTTAAAAGTAAAAAATAGAAAAGAGTGAGGGTATAGCTCAGAAGTAGAATGCATCTCTGAGGAAGAAGAGGAGGAGGAGGAGGAGGAGGAGGAGGAGGAGGAGGAGGAGGAGGAGGAGGAGGAACAACTACTGAGGTCCTGGCTATCATTGCTAGATGATGATTACATAAATGCCCACTGTACTATATTCCATTTTGTGTATTTGGAGTTTTTAACTATTAAAAGATTTTTTAAAGTTTGATAAAATAGTGAAAACCTAGTGAGAAATACACAGAATGGTTTTATTTTGTTTTTTGTTTTGGTGGTATTGGGGATGGAACCCAGGGGCTCTCTACCTCTGGGCTACACTCCCAGACCTATTTTATATTTTATTTGGAGACAGGGTCTCTTAAGCCAGCTGAGGCTGGCTTCGAACCTGCGAGATCCTCCTGTCTCAGCCTCCCAAACGCAGGGATTACAGTGTGTGCCACCACGCCCAGCCACAAAATGGTTTTAGCATCTACATAATCGTAGGGGAAACCGTAAAGATAATGGAATGATGAATACCAGGCATCAATATTTATATAAGAACGATCTACCATGCACTAGTATGAAGACAAAAATAAATTAGTCAGAGATCCTCCAGATAAGCTGAAATTATTTTAATTATCAATTGAACATTCAAACTCATTTGTTATAACAGTGACACTTCATAGAAAACCAGAGAGAGGCAATGAGATAGAATATTAGTGAAACTGATTTATTTTCACTAACAAAAATAAAATAAAATTCCAATTCCAAATAAAGCTTCTGAAACCACAAATTTATGTCTTTTAATTAATTTACACATAATGAAAGTGTTTAGATATTAACTCAGAACAAAAATATTCCAAAGGAACCAAGTTTCCAAATAGAAAAAAAAAAAAAAAAAGCTTTCTATGCCCTTGAGCAGTCTAAAATAAATGCGACCAGAATTTGGAAAACATAATACCAAAACATCAAATAACTAAAAAAAATGGGCAATTGAACTGAAAAGACTCTTCTCAAAAGAAGAAATACAAATGGCCAGCAAATGTATGAAAAAATGTTCAATATCATTAATAATTGCAGAACTATAAATAAAGACATTGAGATTCCATCTAACTCTAGTTAGAATGACAATCATCAAGAACGCAAACAATAATAAGTGCTGGCAAGGATGTAGGGAATTAGGGACTCTTACACCCTTGGGGATTGTAACTTAGTACAACCGCTACGGAGAGCAGTGTGGAGGTTCTTCAAAAGACTAGAGATAGAAATACCATATAACCCAGACATACCACTCCTTGCCATCTTTTCAAAAGAATTAGAGTACTGTAGGGATCCTTGCACACCTATGTTCATAGCAGCACAATTCATAATAGGTAAATTATGGAATCAACCAATGTATCCAACAAACACATGGATGGATAAAGAAAATGTGGTACATACACACAACGGAGTTTTTTTGTTTTTTGTTTTTTGTTGGTACTGGGGTTCCTGGAAACCCTTCTACCTCCGGGCTACACTCCCAGGCCTATTTTATATTTTTTATTTGGAAACAGGGTCTCTTAAGCCAGCAAGGCTGGCTTCGAACCAGCGCGATCCTCCTGTCTCCACCTCCCAAGTGCTGGGATTACAAGCGTGCACCACCACGCCCGGCAACACAATGGAGTTTTACTCAGCCATAAAGAAGAACAAAATGATATTTGTAGGAAAATGGATGGAACTAGAGAATGTTTTTCTAAGTGAGATCAGTAAGCTTCTGAAAGTTAAGAGTTGTATGTGAAAACTAGAAAGAAAACAGAAAAAAAAGGAATTTCAGATAAAAGAGGAGAGATACCAGAACAGTAGATGAGGATGGGGAAGGAGATGAGGGGGAAAAAAGAAGCTTGAGGAAGGAACAGATCAAATGTTATGTCCATATATTAAGGTATTACTACCAATCTCGCCATATGTACAAAGAGGGAAAAATGGAGAACAGGGTGGGATCCAGAAAGTAACACACCAAGTGCTGTCTGCATGTTAAATGTGTCATTTAATCTCATTATGTTGAATAATTATAATGTACCAATAAAATGATTTAAGAAGTTGGAGAAAACCTGAAAAAATACAAAATAATCTCTAGTTAAAATAGAAATAGGAAAACTATGACTACAGTTTTCTATGTTATAAATGTCTTTTATGTTTATAAAAATACATTTATTACCTAATTTGTAGGAAAAAGCTTCAACTTTCTTATGCTATTAATCTAAAACTAAACTTAGACTCAAACATAATTTTCTCTTTATCAACTTGGTTCAATACACAGTATCAGTTATATGTAACTACTGTAATGTAAGGAGAGATGAAGGTAACACTGGAGAAACTTATCAGAGGTAATCTATAGCAATTTAAATTATAACTAAAGCTATTATCTTTGATAATCTAAAAGTCTGTTCCATTTTTCAAGTAATTAATACAGGAAAGAGCTAAAAATAGCAATAAAACTATCCAAGAAAAAAACAGACGATAAAATATCAGAAATGAAGGAGTTTTACTACCAATCCTATGGACCCTGAAAGGATAACTAAATGAAAACATGAATAACTTTCTGTGTAAGCTTTCTAATTTACATAAAACAAAACCATTTCTCAAAGGACACAAATTTATACAAGGAAAAATAGATAACACCAATATACTTCTACCAGCTAAAAAAAAATGAATCAATAATTAATAACCTTACCAAAAACAAACAAACAAACAAAAAAAACACCAGGTCCAGATGGTTTCCCTGGTACATTCTACCAGACAGTTAAAGAAAAAATAATTCCAATTATTTACAATCTCTTCCAGAAAATAGAAATAATTCCAATTCTTCACAATCTCTTCCAGAAAAATAAAAACCATCAAAAATACTTCCTAAAATGTCCTATTGAAAAAGTGCAAACCTTTTGTTCTTAGGGAAGTAGGAGTCATTGCTTTAAATTTAATACATGAAAACTCACTGCTCTAATATGCTAATAAAGAGCATTTAGGATCTTTTTGTAGTTCCTATAAAAGAATGTATATATTTTTTAAAAGTTGCACAAAGACCTTTTTTGATTGCACCAAAGACATAGGTAACAGAGAACTGTGCTTTCAAAGGATTTTAACAGTAGGAGCCTTTTTTTGGCCCTGCACTTCAGGACATATTCATATTTCTCTTTTAACCACAAATGCTGCATTCCAGGATGCTTGACCAGTGGCACATCTTCCAAGTGCCAGCTTTGGTGACTCGTCATTGTCTATTTGTATTTCATAGCCTTCGTGTAAAGCTCTCCTCATTCTCAAGCAAAGATAAAGGAAGCAGCAGAAGTTGAATCAGGGGTTCGGGATGTGACAAAGGCATCTCGGAACAGAAAAGAGAATAATACAAAAGAACAGACAAGAAGAAAGCAATACATGTATTAAAAAAAATTTAAAGTGAATTTTCCAGATAGCAAGAGCACAGGTGATACAGGACAGACAGCATTTTACAGAGATCTCACAAAGCCAGATTGAAGAACTATAAGCCATCAGAAGGAACTCAAGTTCTAAGTAAAAAAGTAACGCATTCAGAGATGCTGGGGATGGAACAGCTTGGAAATGAAGACTGAAGGCAATGAGACCAGATAAGCCTGCTGCAGCCATGGTCTTGCTCAGAGGCACCACTGATGGCCTGAGATGGGGAAGAGTGAGCAGCCACGTGAGGAAGCCCACATGAGTAATGGCAATGTGGGTCTTCATACATCCTTGCACTCAGGAAATACTAAGTCCCCTCCACATGCCAGGCACACGTCTAGGACATGGTCACACAGCAGGGAACACATCAAAGCTCCTACCCTCAGTTTGGTTCATGTTCTATTAGGTGTAAGGGGCAAGGGAGGTAGGTAAAGAAACAATTTGAAAAGCATATGTGAAGCCGGGAATGGTGGCCCACACCTTTAATCCCAATACTTGGGAGACTGAGACAGGAAGATCACAGGTTTGAACCAACCTTGGCATCTTAGTGAGGTCATCAGTAACTTGAGAAGACCGTTTCCAAATAAAAAATAAAATAAGGCTGGGAGTATAGCTCAGAGATAGAGTGCCCCTGGGTTCAATCCCCAGCACACACACACACACACACACACACACACACACACACACCCCAACTGGTATATGTGATGTGACCAATAGGATAAGAATTATGGAAAAAACTAAAGAAATGCAAAAGGGAACAGGAATTAAGAGAGGGGTGAACTGCTATTTTGTTTCAAGTATTCTGAAATGGCATTTTAATAAACATTTAGACAGAGATCTAAAGAAGGAGAGGGAAAACTCTTCTCTACTCTATCCCTAATGATGGTAGGTATATTTTAAAATAAAAAGAAAACCATGATTTCCCTGGTACATTCTAGCAGACAGTTAAAGAAAAAACAATTTCAATTCTTCACAATCTCTCCCAGAAAAATAGAAATAATTCCAATTCTTCACAATCTCTTCCAGAAAATAAAAATCATCACAAACACTTCCTAAAATGTCCTATTGAAAAAGTGCAAACCTTTTGTTCTTAGGGAAGTAGGAGTCATTGCTTTAAATTTAATACATGACAAGTCACTGCTTTTATTTTGAAATAATTATCATTGACAATATAAAACCACAAAATAAAAGCATTAAGCAGGGCATACTTTAATTGGGCCAAAAAGTAGATTGCCACACATATAAGTACATTTTAGGCTTCAAGTATGATTTTTTTAAAAATCCTAGAATGACAATTTCTCTAGATCTTAACTGCCCAACACTTGAAATGATGGTAGTCTAAATAGGCTGCAAATGCAAATACAAGCTGAAGAATAAGGGGAAAATAACACAAAATATCTCACTAACACTTTTTATAGAGATTCTATGTTGAAATGATAATTTGGATGTGTTGGATTAAATAGAATATATTAATAACTTCATTTTACTTTATTAATGTGGCATGTAGAAATTGTAAATAGCATACATGGCTTGCATTTGTCGTTCTCATGTTGAATAGCTTATGCTAGGCAGTTTCACTATCAGCCAATTTTTCTATTCTATTGTTATATTAATGTCTGAATGTATATATGAATATATCACTATGAATCTCATTATCATGTATAATTATAATACATTAATAATTTTTTAAATTAAAATACTGTCTTAGAATTATTGTTTGATATGATGAATAAAAAATGGTGTTTTTTTTTTTTTTTTTTTTTTTGCTGGTAGTACTGGAAACCCTTCTACCTCCGGGCTACACTCCCAGACCTATTTTATATTTTTATTTGGAAACAAGGTCTCTTAAACCAGCGAGGCTGGCTCCAAACCAGCGCCATCCTCCTGTCTCCGCCTCCCAAGCGCGGGGATTACAAGCGTGCGCCACCACGCCTAGCCAAATTTTGTGTATTTATGTTTGGGGGGAGGTGGTTCAATGCACTAGCAGTCTGCCAGATGAATGAGGTAGTATATTCAAACATCTAGCCAGGCAAGGAGATTCAAAGGGTTGGGACCTGGAAAGCCAAACCTCATCCCATATCACCTTCACCAAATCCTCCCCTGACAAGTTACACTCCCACACTGATCAACTCAGACATTAGGGAATGCAGTGCTGGAGAAGCTGCATGTCTGATGAATTGTGGTGGATAATCTGAACAGAGAAGTAGCTGCCAAGTGGGCAGCCTAGCAGACCTCTGCTCCCAAAGCCAGCAGAAGGAGACCTAATAGGACAGATGGCAAAGGGGGAGGGCGAGCCTTTGGTGTAGCATTTCTATCATCGGAATTGCCTTGAATAGGTTATGGTTGGCCTGCCTTAACTAAAAACATTGAAGAAAAAGGGAATAAACAACAAATTTAACAAATTTTGTTCAAAAATAATTTTTTATTTTACCCTTAATTTTAAATATTTTTGCCTACTAGGCTGTTAGACATTTTATTCATTCTACATTTAGTCCCCAGAGTAATGATGTTTTCATCTCTATTTGTAAGAGAAAATAAAATCATCATATACTCTCTACTTGTAAGAGTTCTTTAAATACACAGGAAGTCAAAGGGAGGCAGGAGCACTCCCACAGGATGCAGTCCCCAAAGGGAGCAGCCTCTGAAAAAATACTTCCTGCTACATCAGGATGTTGCTGGGAATAAACAGATAATACGCGATAATTGTTAAATGTCTCTAATGTCAGCATTAGGAAGCGCTGGCTATGTTTCAGCAAATATGTGAGGCTATCCACTTAGAACATGCGTGGTCAATTCAATACAGTGCTTTCTTTCGATAACATATTGGGAAATACGGAGATGTCGATTCTCCTGTACTAATTTGCTGAGCTTTTTATAAGATTTTCAAACGTTTCAGGCTTTACTACAATATAACAAAATGGAAGTATAAGTCTTGATGTCAATTATGTGACAGATTTATTTTTCATCTAGTAATTCTCACTGAGGAGAGCGGATTGCTGGAGAAGAACAGGGAAATCCTCGGGCCTCTGCCCAGTGCCTCTAGCCCTAAGCATCCAGTGTCAGAGAAAGAAAGACTCCCAGGGGCTGGAGCTGTTCACTGTTGTGGACACAAACTGCACCTATGCCTTTAATACAAGTTTTCAAAAGTTGCATACAGGAAGTGTCTTCCCCTGCAAGAATGATGAAATTCCTAATTTCTCTCTTCTCTTTTTCATTTCCTTGTTCCTTTGTAAGCATAATTCACAACCTTCCAGCAAGAAATAACTTGAAGTCATGAGTATTTTCCCGTGACTTCAAGGGGAAGAGCTCTTCAAAATCTTCTTCCTTCATGGTTTTTTTTTAAAATAAAGTGTATTTTTGATTAAAGAAGACATATTCACAGAATATAGTGTGCTAAAGTAAAGATAACCACTGAAAAACACATACAACATTTTTGTAAACTTCCTTCCAGGTTTATAAATCCAAATAAGTGTAATAAAGCTGGGATCGTGGTACACATTCTGTTTTATAGCATACTTTTTATTAATACATTGTAAGAGTTTTTAATGTCATTTTATTGTTCTTACACAGGATTTAAATGGCTCCAGAGTGCTCCAGAGTATATAGTTTTTAAGACCCATCTAACTAACTTCCTTCTATTGAATAGTTATTTGGTTGTTGCTGTGTTTTATTATAAATTACTAAATTAACAATGCATCTATCAACTGGTATCTAACTTATCTGAGATTTAATGATTATTTATTTCCTTAGATAAGTCCTAAAAGCATAACTACTAGGTCAAAGGCTATAAACAAAGGTTTTGAATACATGGTGCCAAACTCTTACCAAAAATGGTCTATTAACAACCACTCTCAATGATGAAAATACAGTGCATTTCACCACTAAAACACACTTCACTCCATCTTTATCAAGTCTCAGTATTTTCATTTGAAACAAGAGATTTAACAATCTGATAAGTAAAAATTAAGCTTGTGAGGTTTTTTTATTTTGCATTTATTCTTGCTATAACTTATGCTAAAGGTTTTTAATGTGGGTTTTGAGCCATTAGTAATAATGATAATAATAATGTGTGCAAATATTTGCACATGTATGTGGATCTTTTGGGTAAAACTGGCCGCCTCTATCCTTTGAATATTCTATTTTGAGATTTCCATTTGTGTCTTAATCTAGGAGAGTAGTGGTTAAGAACTTGTTCTCTGGAATATTACTGCGTGGGTTCAAATCCCAACTCTATCTCTTATTAGCCAGGTGGTCAGGGAAAGTTACCTAATACTCATCTGTAAAACAACAGAGTGGCTAGGAGTATTAAATGCAACAATGCATGCTGGGACATAGGAGATATGTGTTTTCATTGTGACTCATGTTTCCCTTTTATGGAGAATAACACTTTTTAACATTGTTTTGCCATAAAGAGCACATATTTCATCAGAGTTTGCCATATACATGCTTTATTTTGAAGTATTTTTTCAGATTAGGCATAATTCTATTAAGCAGTAATTGTTAGTGATCATTATTTTTGTACATAAAAATACAATTTCCCAAAATAAGGTAGATGAGTACAGACCCTGTGTTAATTGGCACCCACAACCTACTAAAAGCAAGTCTAACTCATGACTACTAGAATTTACAAACAGTACTTAATTTTAGTACACTACCCAAGAAATAATTTAGTAAACTGGAGGTCAATCAGGCAGTAACACAGAACTGGAATTTCTACCGCACACAGCACTGCTTTTAAATTTTTCTTTATGTTAAAGGAAAACCTGACTCCCTGCAACATATACTCATTTGATTATAGTTTTTAAAAAAAAAAATGTGGAAAACTTCAGCTATCTCTTCTCATTTGAAAACAATTGTCTTGTCTTTTTAGTAAGCCATCAAAGCATTATGTTAAACCACTAGAAATTTCCATTTTTGTCAAATATTAGCACTTCTGTATGGTTCAGCATATATGTCTATCAATTCTAAAAGAATGGTGAATGATAACAGATACTGATTTTTACTGAGCGGGCAACAGGAAGTACTTCTGCATTTTGTTTTATCTTTATTTTCATTCCTTTTTCTGTCTTTGGTTCCTCACAAAGATTAAATACATATATTTCACATTAAATTTATGCAACTTATGGAATACAAACTGTAATGAGAAGAGAGGTTATATTTAAAGACAAAGAGGCACAATATATACACAAATAAAAAAGAACTATCTCTGTCCCATAAATTATACTTAAACATAGACTTTTGTCAGCTAACATTTTTCTAGCACACACTCTTGTCAGGCATTCTGCTGAAGCTCTTACATGCAGCCTTGTCAGTTTTAGTAGAAATTGTAAAAAAAAAAAAAAAAAAAAAATAGGTAGGTTTATAGTGAGGAGTCATTTTTCTCCCCAAGTTGGTTTTCTTGATTAATTACCTTAAATAGTCCCCGAAAACCTGACTGCTTTGAGATTTTTATCATCCTACATGCCTGATTTGCTTAAATAAAAATGTAAGCTACTAAACTTCTAGAGCTATAAATGTAGGTACCAAAAAGAAGCTGTCTATAAAAATACTATTGACATCATTGAATTGTTAATTTACTACTTATTTCAGCCAAGAAAAAACAACTAAATCATCTCCTAAAGAAGTACCAAAGTATATTAACAGACTACAATGATGTAGTGGCGTACAATAATGAGTTAATTGCATTTTACCATTGTTTCATTATTCTTATGAGAAATCCCAAGTATGATAAAGCGAATTTGAATTTTGTCTGAAACTCTGAAAGCAGCAGTAACATATTTTCCATGACAATACATGGGGCAGGGTTAAGAACAATAGAAGACAGCCAGTGAGAGAAAGATCCCATTTCAGCCCTTGCTTTTTTCAACTTCTATTTCATTGGCATAGACCTTGTGCTTTTGTTTTCTCTACGCTTCTTTGTTTTGGCAAATCTGGGCTTTATGTATTTATATATATTTTTTTCTTTAACGAAACTAAAAGCTTTTGTCATAAAATATTCAGAATACTGCACGGTGAAAGGGGGAAGCTATCGATCAACAGTGCCTGCATCTTATCTCAGAAAGAGTCTGGACAACTTTACCAAAAGACCTGGCGGGCTTCTCTTGAGAGAATGAAGCGTGCGCGCCATGCTTATTAGGGCAGCTAGTGTTAGAGAAAGAATGTGGGCAAAAGCCACCTGGACTCTCAAGAAAATTTCTCATAGAAAAGAAGAGAATACAGCTATTGTATTATTGGCAAGCCCCAATTTAGGAAGAGGTTTTATTTAGCAAATAGTATATAATAAGAAAAATAAAAATTTTTATCCAGAATATACCACAACTACTCCAGCTCTCTAATAAATGAAATTATGCTCGTAAAATTTTGATTTTTAGATTTAGAAATTTTTTTCTTTATTGGGTTGGTGGAAGTGGTGGTACTGAAGATTGAGCTCAGGGCCATTCTGCCTCTGAGCTACATCCCCAGGCCTATTTTACTTTTTATTTTGAAAAAGGGTCACACTAAGTTGTTGGCAGTCTCATTAAGTTGCTGAGGCTAGTTTCAAACCTGCAATCCTCCTGTCTCAGCCTCCTAAAATACTAGAATTATAGATATCTGCCACCACACCGGGCTAAATTTAGAAAATTTTTATCAATGTACTGATCTACTCTCAGGTGAATTAACCACTCCTACAGATATAAAAGGCCATCCAAAAAAGAAAAAAGAAAGAAAGAAGGAAAGAAAGAAAGAAAGAAAGAAAGAAAGAGGAAAATCCCCATTTGCTGTCTCTTTGCTACTAAAGAGATAAGATTTCGAAATGTTACCTCCATTATGAGATTACCTAGATAACACTGAAATAAAGCAGTTTTCTAAAAATGATTTGTTCTAGTCTCTTCTAATCTATCCAAAATGATCGCCTTTGAATTTTTTAACCATTATATTTCTTGAAACCAAAATCTAAGACAAATTTAAATTTAATGCCAAATAAAGAAAAAAAGGTTAATGAAATTTCTAGAACAGAATATCCCGGAAATGTGAGTCATGGTTAATAATATTTGGGTCAACTCTCCATGGAAATGAAATCCCATGAGTAAGAGTCTGATATCTAACTCTCCAAATGTTCTTGAAATTATAGGGTTCTTTGAAGCAGGGCTAGACAGAACAGTAACATTTTGACAGGGATTAAATAACATTTAAGTATGTTGTTTGGGTTTCGGGTGTTTTATTTCGTTTGGGATTTTATTTTGTTTAGTCAGATAAAACTAATTTGTAGAACTCAATTACCTAGACACTCAAGGATTCCTGGGGAATTTCTTGATGAAAAGACATATTTCATGAAATTTTTTAATCCTAAGGAGTATATGAAAACACACTAAATAAGTCTAGCTGGCTGGTTCACTGCTTGATGAGGAACAGTCCTAAAATAATTGTAAATCGTTAACATTAAAGGAGTCTTAAAATAACATTTATTAATGCCCTTGAACAGTGAATGTCATAAAGGCTTTTATAAAAATTCCCTAAATTATAGGAACTCATGCTTTATATTAAACTCATAGAACCTTTGATAGGTTATTAGAAAATTAAAATAAAAGTAAAATATGTATAAAACTACTTAAGAAAACATTGTTCTTGGATTTAAAGGACATCACAACCAAATATAATATCTCAACATTGATTGACTCCTCGTTGACTTCAAACAAACCAATTATAAAAAGGTGTTTGGGGGGTGAAAATAATAAAACTTGAGTAAGCTCTGGATAGTGAGTGATACTACAGAAGTATTACTCTTTATTCTATGTGTGGCAAAGATGTTATGGCTACATAGGAAAAGAGACTTACTTTGATCTTTAAAGTCTGAAGTATTTAGAAGACAAATGTCATGATGCCTATCTTTCATTCACTTTGGAATAATTCAGCAGAAATAGTAATATATGTATTCATAATAGATAAAACAAATGTGGTCACATGCTAGATTTTGAAAAATGGGGCGTGGTGGCGCACGCTTGTAATCCCCACGCTTGGGAAGCAGAGACAAGAGGATCATGCAGGTTCAAAGCCAGCCGCGCTGGCTTAAGAAACCCTGTTTCCAAAAATAAAAAAATATAAAATAGGTCTGGGAGTATAGCCTGGAGGTAGAAGGGCTTCCAGGAACACCAGTACCACCCCCCCCCAAAAAAAAGTGGATATATAAGTGGTCTTTGGAGTAATCTTGTATAGGTTTTAAAATGTTTATTTCAATAACTTTTTATCAGTCCTTGGGTTTTAATTTAGTTTTTTCCAAGTTCCACTTTGCATACAGGTTTGAAGTCTAGCTCAGAAACTTCTTCTTGGATTAAAGTTTTAGTCTTTCATCTTGACTTATAGGCAGCTAGAAGATAAATATAATCTTCAAACCAGCTGGCATGAGTGTCCCCTCCTCTAAACAGCTTCCATTCTCTCTTCCAATTTCAAGTGTCTTTTTACCTTTTTCTTTTTCTTTTTTCTTTTTTTTTTTTTTTTTTTTTTTTTTTTTGATGGTACTTGGGAAAGAACCCTCCTCATCTTTAACTGCCCTACTGAATATATTCTGGTCTGATATCTCAAATTATTATTAGAAGTGGACAGATTATATAAAAAAGATTGAAGAAGACTTTAATCTAAAGAAGACTTAGAAGAACATAATAACCATCTTCATGTATTTGAGGAACTGTCTTACAGGAGATTTAGATATTAATTCTGAGCTACTCCAGAACCAATAGCAAATAATTTAGGAAGATAAATTACTACTTATCATTATTGATAATTTTACACATAATTCACTTTTCATAATTGGATCCATAATGGGACTTGTTTTTACTTAGGAAATTTCTTTAACATCACTAGGAATAATTAAAAAACTATTGAAGGGATTCTAATATAATATAGAAAATAAGATACTAGTGTTTGATAGCTTATTTATACATTTAAATGTCTATATTTGTAAACATTTGGGGGATGTCTCCTGATCAAAATCCAACTTATAACTAAGTTGAAGATCCTTCAGAAATATTTTTGGAAAACTAACACTAATGCCATCTCCTTTTCCTCACTGTCTTACATAGTAATTGTGTAAAATGTTATGAAATTTTAAATTACCCTCCCTAAGAAACTATCACCGAGAACATAAATAATGGTAAATGCTGGAGAGGAGGGGGGGCAGAAATGCT
Organism: Muscardinus avellanarius; assembly: GCF_963383645.1. Taxonomy (NCBI): domain Eukaryota; kingdom Metazoa; phylum Chordata; class Mammalia; order Rodentia; family Gliridae; genus Muscardinus; species Muscardinus avellanarius. The sequence goes on from NC_137788.1 coordinate 96,600,327, forward strand.
TATGTATTATTTGTGGGATTGTAAATTAGTAACACCACTATATAAATCAGTATGGATATTTCTCCAAAAGACTGAGAATGAAGCCATCATGTGACCCAGCTGCACTTTTTGATATCTTTCCAAAAGAATTAAGGCCAGAATACTATAGTGATACATGCATACCCATGTTTGTAGCAGCACAATCCACAGAAGCCAAATTATATAACAACCTAGGTAAATCAACAGATGAATGGATAAAGAAAATTTGGTATATATGCACAATGGAGTTTGATTCAGCCATATAGAAGAACAAAAATATGTCATTTGCAGAAACAAAAATGTATGTAACTAGACAACATTGTGCTAAGCAAAACTAGCCAGTCTCAGAAAGTCGAGCTGTCATACGTTTTCTCTCATTTGTGGAAGTTAGAGAGAAAGTAGTATTTAAAAGAAACTTCATGATAATAAGGAGTAAGACCAGTAGAATAGTGGAAAGGGATCAAGGAAGGGAAGAGGGAGGAGGAAAAGGAGGCTTGGGGAAGGAAATAGATCAAATAATATTCTATTCATATATGAAGGTATCACTACCAGCCTTATTAGCATGTACAGGGAGGGAGGAAGGAAGCGATGGGGTTAGGAGAAAACCATTCCAAAAGATGTTGGGAACGTATATGAACGTACCACTTTGAGTCTCACTCAGCTACATGATTATATTCCACTAATAAAATTCTAAAAAACGAGAAATTATAATTATACTTGGTGGTCAATAAATTGAAAATACTTTTGCTGTTTCTTCCCCAAAACCTAAGACTATTAGAAAAAAGCAGCAGTGATTATATGAAAGAATCCTTGCTAAACTTTGTAGACATAAGGAGCAGACACCAAGTTAATGCTAACTTGAATCTAGCCTTCTGTGCAAATTTTTATTACTCTATCCGATCTAATGCCATCCATCAAAACTTGAATTAAACTGACCAATAAAAATGGTGTCCTGTGTGCTCCCGTATCCTAACACAACCATTCTAGCATGTCAACTTGTCTGAGATAAATTATGAAGATGCAGCCACTTTTAAAGGAAGTGGAAATGATAGAGCCCACAATCTGGACACTCGCTTTGAAGTAAAGGCCTCATCCTGCATATCCTCCAAACGGGAACACAGCTTGAGAGCAGTAAGGCAAAGCCTATGCCTAAAATTGCCAAGCACATTTCAAATAAAATTAATTGTAAGCACACCAACTCCAATGGGCAATACTCTAGAAGGCGTAAAAGCCATTCATTTCCTTCTAACCTAATGCACTGGTGTGTCCTGACACCATTGGTCCTCAGACACTATGTGGATTCAGCAAAGCATTTCAAATCCAAAGGGCATTATAACTGGCATTGAGGCAAACCGAGAAAGGTCCATCATCAACTAGCCTTCCTCCAATGGAATCCTCCAAAGATACAGGTGCTTTTGGTGGAAAACAAGTGAGTCAGAAACCAGACTCTATGCAGAGGAAACCTCCATGTCAGACCGCACACAGCTGCAATGATGGCTAAACACCATTTCCTGCAGTTGTCTGGTGCTCATACCACTCCTGGTACACACTTCCTCTGCCTAATCCTGTGCAGGTGAGAGTACTCGTCCAGTTCCACTCCCACCACCCCGATCACTGAGCACAGGAAGCAAATGCTAGCACTCCTTTCATCCTACAAATGTATGTAGGCCCTTAAACACACCATGGGTAGCCAGGCGTGGTGGCACATGCTTGGAATCCCAGCATTGGGGAGGCTAAGAAAGGAGGATCGTGGCTCGCAGATAGCATCAGCTATTTAGGCCATCTGCAACCCAATGACACCTTGTTTAAAAATAAATAATAATAAAAAAATAGGGCTTGGGTGTAAATTGGAGGTAGGATGCCCCTAGTTCCATCCCTAATACCACAAAAAGAAAAAAAAGAAAAAAAAAAACAGAAAGAAAACCACCGAGGACAGCCGGGAGAGGTGGTATGTACTTCTAATCCCAGTACTTGAGAGGCTGAGACAGGAGGATTGCAGATTTGAAGTCAGCCTCAGCACTTTAGTGAAGGTCTCAAAAATTAGGGCCAGGAATGGTGGTGCACATTTTTAATCCCAGAATTTGGACGGCTGAAACAGGAAGGTCACAGGTTCACGGCCAGTCTCAACTACTTAGTGAGGCCCTCCACAACACAGAGAGGACTCTGTTTCAAAATAAAGAATAAAAAATAGGCCTGGAGGGTGTAGCTTGGAGGTAGAATGGCCCTGAGTTCTTTCTATTCCTAGTTCTGCAAAAAATAAAAAATATAAAAAATAAAATAGGGCTAGGGATGAAGCTCAGAAGCAGAATACCCCTGTGTTCCATCCCCAATACCACAAAAAATATGGACAATAAATACTGAAAATATCACCCTCCTTTTTTAGGACATCCTGTTAATAAGAAATAAATACACAGGCAGAGCAGTCAAAGGAACAAAGGTCAAGAGCTCTGCATCACTGCTGCTTGTATAGATGGCTCAATGGCTATAAAAATGGCACGCACTGGAGCCAACCAATTCTCCTCATGGATTTCTCATCTGTCATATTCAATAACCTACTGAAAGCAAATTAGACTCAATGAATTCCAAATGTAACCTGAATAACTACATCTTACCCTCAAGCCAGTGTAAAGGGTCATGGATCTCTGAACACAGCCAAGATGAGACATGGCCCAACAGGCTGAGAATAAGAATATATATACTAGTGAGCAGGTCTTTGCCAAAGCACTGGAAATGCAGACAAATATTCCTAGACAGTTTCCTACTATACAAAAAATATTTGTATTCATAACAAAATAATGAAATCAAATGTCTAAGTATTTTACTATCACTAGGTAGAACCAAGCTTCCACCAGAGAAATCAACAAGAATGAAAAACAAAATTGGACAAAGATCAAAAAGGAATACGGGGTAAGTTTGCAATGGCCCAATATAATAAAACCTGTGACAGATGATAAAATATTTGCTGAGCTGCAGAATATATCTACAGATAGTATCATAGATGCCATCAGTATTCTCTTACACTAATTAAAAAAAAAAACCCTGTAAGTTGCACCTACTGTCTTATTTCCTGTGCAGTACACTCTAGTTCTCCTCCAATCATCCAGGGGCCATTGTTTCCTCTTTTCCTTACCCTCTCAGCTGGTTACATCAATTCCTACATACACAAAACTCTCCAGCTCTGATTCCCTTCCATTACTCCAGCAAAGTCTGCACCCCTTGCAATCACACTGCTCCTCCTGCCTGCAGTGGCCTCACCAACCATCTAGCACCCTCCCTCCACCTACTCCTGACAGGGCTTCAGTGAAGTGCAGAGCTGCTCAGCTCAGCTCTACCTGCTAAGAAGCACTCAGTGGCCCTTCAGTGCATACCTGCAAGGCCTACGGCCCTCACACTCTGACCCAATCTCTGCTGGACCTCAAGATTCAGGTCCCCCAGCTACATCTTACACAAGTTACACGGACTATCTGTGGAACCCCAACTTTCCACAGGCATCCCTCTCTGTGCCTTCCTACATGGCATTCCCTCCACCTGGAGGGTGCCTTCCCACTTCCCCTTGGAAGCAGGGCAGTCAGTCATTAACATCTCTAACAAAAGACAGTCTCAGTCCCATGTTCCAATGCCTACTAGCTGTAATTTGTTTTTATTTCTCTACACCTCAGGTTCTTCAGCCATATTATAGGGATAAACCAACAGAATAAGGCAAAAGCAAAATAGCTATAAAAGAAACAGCATAAGCAAGTTGCCAAAATAATAATGACCAGCACCAGCACCCTCCTATTTATCTACATTCAACACATGGATAAAATTCAAGGCATCTTCCTTATTAACCATATTTGGGAAGAACTGATCCCTTCACCATGCATTCTTCCAGGATACCTTTCCATTTCTCAATTATTATATTAACTATGCTATATTGTGATCATTTACATATGCATTCCTTAAAGAGGATGTTTAAAATATCTTTGGCTTAAAAGCCTCTTCAAGAGCTTGTTTCATATATAAACAACCTAGAGATGTAATGAAGTTCAGACAGGTCAGCGTGGAACAGAAATTGCAACATCTGACCATACAGTACATGATATATGCACTTTAGGTTAGAAATCATGCATTACATGTATGCATATACTTACAAAGTTCAATAAGGTTCTACAAAAATATATCTATATTCATATATTTTGACATATCTCTATATTGATATCTGTGTGCATATTTACATGTATAGTAGGAATCCAACCAAGAGAATTAAAAAAAAAATTACCCAAAGGACCCACTGCTTGATTTGGGGAGGAACCCTTGAAACAGAAAAGAGAACTTCAATTTCAGTTCTCAAACTAGATTTCCAGTTCCGCAAATAATATTCATTCTCAGTAGGTACTTCAAAAAGTATGCAAAAATCAAAGTGACATTCCTCATGCTGCTTTTACCTTTTTATAAAGCCTTTAACTCTCCAAAAATATAAGTACAGGAAAAAACTATATAACTGTCTAAAAATTTAGAATTCGAAGGAACTCTCATTATTACCGAAAAATGGAGTCGACCAGTACTAAAGGGAAAAGCAGACGCCTGGGTGCTCTCAGAGAGGAAGACATAACTAAGAATTACCAAAGCCAAATATCACTTTATGGAACCTACTGTACTCAGATTACACTTGCCAATAAGTAGCATTTTAGAATTAGAAGGGATTTCTAAGTTGAAGAAACCAAGACCAAGTTACAGGACTAGTTCAAAGGGACTTACTGGAAAAGGTAAGACTAGAATCCAGTTAACATGTGCATTAAAACGTAGTTAAAACTGAATGTAATTAAGGGTGCAGAAGCATCAGTATCATCCTCCCACTGGTCTTCAGTGTTTCCAAGAGGTTTTCTCACCACCAGGTCCATAGCAGCCTCCTCCTCCAGCTGCCCATCACTTACTGCTGTTCAGGCAGAGCAGCAGCGCCTATCATTTGCTCTAATTATCTGGCTTGTTTATGCCTTACTTGATTTGTTTTCTCAGTTCAGAGAGTGCCCACTCCTCCACAGTAATGAAACAGAATGTGGCCTGCCAATATTTTAAGAATGAAAGAAGGATGGGCCAACTGCTGTAGCCTCCCTTATCCACAAGGGACACCTTGCAAGACCCCTGCTGTAGTTCTGAAACCACGGATCGTACCAAGTCCATTTTAATTCCTAAAACTGCGCTCATCCCTGTCTTGTAGCACATGGCCCTGTGTCGCTCCTTTCGGGGGTCGCTTGCAGAAGTCTTCACGTAAGCTCAGTGCTTTCTGGTGGGACACATTCCTGTCAACTAGAACACATTTTCTGTTCATGCCTTCCACGCACAAATTAAATCCCTTTTCCATCTTAACCAAGTATATATCACATACTGTAATTGCAACGCAGACAGCAAAACTAGCATGAGTTTCTTTTTTTCCTTTTTCACAATCTCATGGTTAAAAGCTTAATTTTTGCCAGACATGGTGGCACATGTCTTAATCCCAATACTAGGAGACTTAGATGGAAGATTGCAGGATTGAGGCCAACGTCAAAATTTAGAGAGACCCTGTTTCAAAATAAAAAATACAAAAAGCTGAGAGTATAGCTCAGAGGTTTAATGTGCCTGGGTTCAATCCCCAGAACTACACACACACACACACACACACACACACACACACACATTTATCTCAGCAATCTCAGCCTATGATTTTTTTATTTTCTCCTAAGTCAAAATTTTTCACTTTTGCACTTCAAATTTTTCCCATGATTCTAGATGTCTAATATCTATAAAATTTAAACTATAACTATGCAACATAATTATGTACCAGAAGAATTCCATTATAAGAATTATAATGTGATACTAATATAATAATGTATAAATTATACATTATGGTTTCCAACCTATTTTAATGTATTATACTCACAGAATTGAAAACTTTGGGACTTTATAAGTTAGGAAAATACTTTATGGCTTCTCTATGGTATATCCAAATCCCAGCATCACTACTCTTGTGCTTTGGGATTTTAACAGTAGCCTCTCCTATCTGTGGTTCTACTTTCCATGGCTTCAGTTACCCAGGGTCAACAACAGTCTGAAAATATTAAATGGAAAATTCCAGAAAAAAATAAGTCATAAGCTTTAAACTGTTAGCCATTTTGAGCAGTGTGATAAAACCTCAAGCCATACTGCCCCAACCATCTAGGATAGAAATCATGCCTTAGTCTAGTGTATACACTAGTCGGTGGCCACCTTGGTTATCAGATCCACTGCTGCAGCCTCACAGTGCTTATATTCAAGTAACTCTTATTCTGTTCATAACGGTCCCAAAGCTCTAGAGTCTCAGCAATTTAGATATTCCAAAGAGAAGCTATAACGTACTTCCTATAAGTGAAAAGGTGAAAATTCTCAATAAGGAAAGAAAAAATATTATGCTGAGGTTACTAAGACTTACAGTAAGAATAACTATTCTATCTCTGCAATTATGAAGAAGAAAAAGGAATGCACTAGTTTTTCCATCAAACCTCAAACTGTAAAAGTTACAGCCAAAATGCGCAAGTGCTTACTTAAGATGGACCTGGCATTACATTTGGGTATGTATGTATGTCCCTATAGGTTAAAAGATAGTATGCATGGGGCTCAGAATTACCTGTTTTCAGATATCCACTGGAGCCTCAAAATGTAAACCTTACAGAGAAGGGGGAACCATTTTATTAAGTAAAATAAAATAAAGGTTACCCAAACATAAGTACAGTGATACTATTTCAGTTGATCCAATAAACAAGACAGCGGCTGAGTGACAAATGGGCAAGTAGCTGATATGGTGTGGATACGGGGGTGAAGACATTAACATTCCGAGCCACACAGAGCAAGACAGCAGGAGTTCATCACACTGGGAATAGTGTGAAGTCTAAAACTTATGAATTTGTTTCAGAATTTTTATTTATAATTTTAGACCATGTTCAACCATGGGTAACTGAAGCTAAAGAAAGCAAAACCATGGGAGGGGGGACCTACAGTTCTCACAAGTTATCACTAATTGAGCCCCCACCCTCTGCCTCACACTGCACTGCCTGCTGAACCCACGGAATCTGACCCGCACTCCTTACTACAGGCCCATCACGGCCAGGGCCATTTTTTTTCCAGATCAAAATGTGAAGGCTCAGAGTAGTAGAGTAACTCTCCCCTGAGTGAGTCAGGGTACAAGGCAGGGTGAACCCTAGTCAGAATGAGCCGAGGAAGAATGCCAACTTAATGTTTCCAGGTCAAGTCTGTGCGGTGGAGGAAGAAGACCACAGCTCCTAGGAAATGAGCAGAGAAAAATCAGCAAAGCCAGACCCAGGGACTCAGTGCAGCAAAACCAGGCCCAGGACTCAGAGCAGCCACGAACCAACAAGCCCAGCACTCTGGGTAAAGCAATTCTCAGCCTATAAGGAGGTGGGGACAGGCTTTGACGTAAATCACTAAAATTAAGGGACAGAATGATATGGAGAAGAAAGGGCATTTCAGGCAAAGGAAACAATATTAATAAATTTTAATCTGTTAAGTCACAATGACTTTAGTAATTTGGTAGGACTGAAGTAAAAGACTTCATGGGGGTAAGAAAAGTGAGAAATACAGTCAGAAGAGCAAGCAGGGTCCCAATTTTACAGGGCCTTCTATAGCTTTTAAAAGATTTGTATTTTATTCTCTTAAAAGTCTACTTTCAAATTTTAAACATCTCAATAAACTTACCAGATTTACAGTTTTGAAAGACTGAAGATTAATTTGGACTGACTTTGAAATGAAGGCAAAAAGACACCTGAGAGACTATCTCAATAATCCCAGTGAAAAGCAAAAGCAAAGAGGGTTAAAGAAAAGGCATTTGTTGTTGTTTAGCCTCTGGAAGACTGAACAAATAAATATCTTTACCCAAATAGAAATAAGTTTGAAGAGAGAAAAAATCAATTTTTACACAGGGAATAATAGCCAATCATGCAAATTTAAGAAATCCTAGATTAAACAAAAGTTTGTTTCCTTTTTCAGTGCCTTTACTATGTTGTAACTCACAGACACAATACATAGTATTTACCAAATTTATCTGAACATGTGTTTTGCCAAACTTCCTATTAACATATTTCTTAGAACAATCACGAGTTTCTTGGGAAATCGTTTAGAAAATGCTGTTCCAGAGTGAACAGATTTTTGAAGTGGCTCAAAAGCAACTGGAAAGTTCATTCAAAAAGCAAACTTGAATAACCACCAAAGTGTAACAAGTTGATCTTTGCATGGCTCAGATGCTAGAATTCTAGGAGATGTGGTAAGAATGGGAAAGCATGCCAAGCATTGAGAACCCCTAAGAAAATGAGACAGACGTACAAGTTGCTGAAAAGGTCAGCTCTGTCCAAAATCAAATGAGAAGAATAGAGTGGTAACGAGGCAAGAGCTGTGTGGACAGCCAACCAGAGACACACACGAGGGGTAGCTAGAAGCTGTTTCCTCCTTCTTTGTTGAAACAGATACCAAGAAGGCCTAGGAGCAACTTCCTAGTTCTGCGAGGATCGTACCAAAGCTCTCTCATAACCATGTAAACACAGACAAGCCTTCTGCTGCTCAGGGATGAGCTGAAGAAGGCCTTTGGGGGCTGCAGGAGTTTGACTCCCAGTGCTAATCCAGAAGCTGGAAGTTGGCTAATCTGCAGGGAAAATACAGGACCTTCTGGAAGTAACGAGACTGGATATTCCAAATGCTACCCTGAGACTCGAAACTGGTTCCCCACAGGGGCAGAATAAGGAAGACCTAAGTTCACCAGCAGGAAAGGATCCCAACAGTGCCTGAACAGACGTCACTGTAAAGCCCGGAAACAGTGACCACACCAGGCCTAGCCGGTGTGGGCAGCACAGAGCTGAGCAGTACTAGAACTACAAGGCCACGCCAGCACCGGAGAACTGCAGCTCTCCTGAAGCCATGCAGGTCCATCTTCAACAGCACAGTCACCTGGAGACACTCACCTGGCTAGCAGACACTCACCTGGAGTCGGAGCCCCTTCTGGGACATAAACCTCAGAGTGTTGTAAGAAATTTAGGGTAGGAAATACTCCAGGAGGGAAATGTTTAACTTCTACTAAGAGTGGACGTCCAGACAAGTCATTGTGAAGAAAATATATTTTCATACCAAGATGATTTGCCCAGGTTCCATACGTAGTTATCCATCTACGTGCATGTGTAGACAATGTGGCTCTTTCAAGCCATTCCACAGTGAAGCTCTCGGGGCACTGGCACCCAGGAATAGCTCATGTTTGGTTGGGAGGCATTTCTTGTGACTGGGAAAGCCAGGCAAAGAGTTCTGAGGACATAAAGGCTACTCATTGTCAAGTATCACGGTGTCCGGGTGCAAGTGGCACTTTGGAGAGTGAGTGGCCCTGCACCCATGAGGACTGGGGGCAGGTGTGATGATTTGGATCTAAAATGTACCCCAAAGGCCATGTGCTAAGAGGCTTGTGGCAGTACTGGGAGGTGGTGGGACCTCTAAGAGTTGGGGCCTCATGGAAGAAAGCCGACCACTGGAGCACAGGTCCTTGGAGGGTGTGTCTCGTCCTCTGTCCCATTCTCTGCTTTCAATTTTCCCACCACGTGCTTTCTGCCATCATGTTCTGTCTCTCCACAGGCCTCAAAGCAATGAGGCCAGCAGATCACAGACTGAGCCAGAAGAAACCTTTACCCACTTTGAGTTGTTTTTCTCAGCAATTTCATCACAGCAACAGACAGCTGACTAGCAGCAGGGAGGGGGTTGAAGGTTAAGCAGGCTGGAGGCCGGCCCACTGTAACAACTCAGGCTGGGCAAGAAGAGATCGCTGTGCCCTGATAAATACACCCTCAGGTACGTGTGCCAGGCTGGGGAGAGTGCAAACATACAAATGATAGGATGCAGCCTGAGCAAACACTCTCATGAGATAGAGTACGAGGCCTTACAGGTGGGGCACAAACGGGAACTGACAATGTAAAGATGGCTTAAGAGCAGCGGGGCTCTGCTAATGGGCTATCAAAGGGAAAAGCTCCAGCACCTGGTGATGTGAACGGTGTAGATGCTGGGAGTTCTTGTTCCACAAACCACTGGAAGACCATTTTCTCCATTAATTTAACCATGTACCCCTTGTTTTTTTCAGCAAGCACAAATTTGCTAAGTAGCGATGTATTTATGGTACTAAAAGACCAAGCTACTCCCTCCCCTGAATCTTCCCTAATGTGGCTGCTGGTTTGGTTCACATCCTGGAAAGAAAAGCACTGGAGGAGCTCAACAGAGTCAACAGCCTTGAGGGACAGTTGCACGGCAGCCCCCCTGGCTCAGATTCCCACGCAAAGAGATCCGGTGAAATATTCTCACTGTAAAAGCCAAGGGCAGCATGCGGTATAAATAATCATCTGGGTGCACACAGGTGTATTAAAATCTCAGTCATCTGACCCCAGAAAAGGAAATCAAACCAAATAAACTGAGTTTCAAGAATGTGCCATTAGAATATTTTTTTTGATGCCCACATTCAGCAAGCTACTGCTTTCAGGCTGTATTTAAATTCATTCATTAGATCACTTCCTGAGCAAAAGGCTGTGCATTGTACATAAACTAACCCTACATTCGCAATCATTTTGTGCTACAAAAATTATTATCCCATTTATAGGCAAAGAAACTAAGGACCAGAGGGGTCAGGTGACAACTCTGATCACACAGAACCCAGCAGGGCTCTCTAACTTACACCAATTTGTTCAAATTAATAAATATCTGAATATCTCTTGAACCTTATTATCTCCAGGTGAAAGAGTTAAAGGGCTCTTTAATTTCTTTTTACCCGTGGGTTTTAAATGTTTTCCAATCATTATGTACGGCCCAAATCTATAGGTACAGCAGGGGGGCCTCAGAAGGAGGCCAGTCCCCAGGCTGCAGAGGCATCTCTCCCCTTTCTGAAAGCTGTGAAGCCAAGACAGACCCTGGGAGGAGGTGATGAACAGGTCTTTCAAACCTGAAGACCTGTGAGAGTCCTTAGGTCAATGGCGAGGGGAGTTAAAAGCATTTACTATGAAGCCAGGACTGTACTCCTGTTTAGTCATTTATTTACGTGCTCATGTAAAACAGCTTCTAGAATTCAAACTCTGTCTCCTCTTTATTATATGATAGAAGATATACAAACTGTCTCCAAGGTATGTGTAGCTTGAGTAATGAAAGAAAAAAAATCTCTCCACACATAAAATCATCTGGCTAATGAAATACACTGGATATCTTTTACTTCTGCTCTTGGTTGAGAGAACTAATAAAAACTGACTCAAAGAAGAAAAGAGGGGACGCACTGGATCTTATCATGGGGAAATCCAATAGACATATGTATTAGCTTGGGCACAGCTTGATTCCAGCCTCACATGATGTCACTGGGCTCTTCCTCAGCACTGTTCCTCTGAACTGGCTCCATCTTGAAGCTCCATGTGGTACCCAGATGGCTGAAGCTTCAAAGACCCACAGCCACACAATTCCAAATCAGAGGGGAGCCAAACGAAACTGCTGGACCGTTGGTTCTAAATGAGCAACTGACCCTACATCCAAGCCTATTGCTATCGCCAAAGGCGTGGGTATCCTAATTGATCAAACAATCTAAATTCCAAGACTGAGAAAGGGGGAAAAAAAGTTGCTTCTCAAAGAAGATGCAAGGCCACAGAAGAAGGGCAAGAAAATGACTGTGCAGTACAAAATATATTGATGAGACGCCACATTAGGAAGAACAAAATCTGTTTCCTAACCTCACCCCTCCAATATTAGTATCTCTTAATTAAAAATTCAACCAATGAATCTCAAACCCATTAAAAATGTTAGTGGTGAGGATAGCAATAAGTAATAATACCTAATATTTACTGAGTCCTAACCATGGCCCTAGACCTCAGTTAACAACTTCACATCATGTAATACTCACCTAACCTCAATTATAGGTGAGGAAAAGTTAGGCTTGGAGAGGCTAAGTTTCTTGTCAAGATTACATATTAGTAAGGAAGACAACCAGACTTCAAACTGAGCTCCAACTTAGAAGCAATGTTCTTAACCAAAATATGGAAAAATCTCTCTCAATAATATTCTTACCTGTTGCCCTGATTCACCCGTAAGCACCTGTCCTGAACCTTACCATTTTACAACTATCCCATTGCCACTTGAATTGCCTAGGATTGCCAAGGGGGGGGGGGGTGGCGCACACTTGTAATCCCTGCGCTTGGGAGGCGGAGACAGGAGGATCATGCTGGTTCGAAGCCAGCCTTGCTGGCTTAAGAGAGCCTGTTTCCAAATAAAAATATATTAAAAACAAATAGGAGTGTAGCCTGGAGGTAGAAGGTTTTCCAGGAACCCCAGCACCACCAAAAATAAAAAAAATTAAAAAATAAATAAATTGCCTAGGATCACCTTTGGCCAGGTGTAGTTCTCTTTGATTCTAGAAAACATAACACCTTCCACTGGCAAGGTGCTTTACAATTCTTTACAGGTCATGAAGTCTGTAGGTATCAGGAAGCAGAGGAAGAAGCTAATTCGGTCACTCATCTGAACTATAGATTTCTACAACCTGCTAGACATGGTCCCATTAAAGAAAAATCCCATGTGTTTCTGCCTTATGGATACATCCACAGCCCAGGAGGAAACATTTCCAAACAGCAAGAATGTTAACCAGAAAATGACAAAGCAGAGTAATAGCAAATTCTTTATACATGACATGAAATTAAATGAACTTATGGACCCTATTGAGAGGTCACAAAATAACATAACCGGTCATTTTTAATGCTATTCTATGGGGAGGAGATCCTCCCTTTTAAAAAATTATATTTCTTAAACAAAAAAATGCTGAAAAGATTTTACATATTATTGTCACCAGAAAGCCAGAAAATGATTCATCTTTTCTAAAGAAGTTAAATGTTTTTTCTACACATAAACCTAAAGTCAGTGAGGAGCTGTAAAGGTTCTAAAAAGAACATCTCAGGTTCTATCACCTCAGAGCAGGTATCAGCCTCAGCACTCTTAGCTGAGGACTCCACCTTTTAGTCATTTAGAACCCTGAGAGTAAGTTATATTCAACCTTTGCTGACTCCTAAATGAGTTCAAGTTACTAAGTGCATTCCTTATCCCTATTATACATACAAACACACACATGTATGTATGTATACACTCAGTCAGGAGAGGTGGTGCATACCTGTAATGCCAATGACTTGAGAGGTTGAGGAGGATCCTGGATTACAAGTTTAAGGCCAGACTAGGCAACTTAGTGATACCCTGTCTCAAAATAAAAAAAAAGGGGTGATTCAAGGTAAATCACCCCTGGAATCCTTACCCAATACCAGCGAAGAAGAAGGAGGAGGAGGAGGAGGAGGAGGAGGAGGAGGAGGAATAAACAAATATACATACACACATATACACAAACATTCAAATTTGTGTTGATGTTGGTTGAGTTTGAACTGAAGCAAATTAGAATGAGTAAGAGGCTTAATACTAGGAATTAAAGGAACTATTGAGGACAAAATTATCATAAGCCCTTCAAGAATGCTCAAAATTCAAGCTCTTCGTCTCATAAAAGAAAAATTACCACTCATCTGTGTTGATTAATGTTCTTTTCAAGATTTTATTAACTTCCAAAAGAAAACACATCTATGTCAAGCCAATGATTCAATACAATTTCCTGAACCCAACCCTGAGGGAGCGCTTGGACAGAGATTAAGGAGAATATGCCACAGCAGGGAGAGGCGGAGAGGGCAGGGCTAAATGTTGATGGCATGTGTATTTGCAAGAATCTGTGAAGCATTTGTCTGTTTAGAGTTATTGACTTTAACCACCACTGCACTGCCAACTCACGCTGCATCCTAAATCTTTCCTTTCTTTCTGAAGATGAAATAAAATGCAACTAGATCAAAATCACTTATGCTTTTAAAGTTGGTAAATTCCTTTGGTTTTCTCCTATAAATTTAACCTTTCCCTGACCATCCACACAGGAGTGATATCCAAAGCATATATAGCAGACAAGAAAAGCAGAGGGCTAAGAAGAGGGCATGCCTGAGTCTCAGACCCTGTCCCTCTCCGTGAGCCAGGAAAGCTTAAAATTATCATCCTAACTCCTGGCAACTCAGGTTGCCTTTACAAAACTATTACGAAAACCAAATGAGATTGGTAATAATAAACACTCTGAAATCTTCAAAACACTATAAAAATATAAAGTACTCTCATCACCCTTAATACTCCTACACAAAAAGGTACCAAATAGTCATGCATTCTAGGTTCACTATTTGGATGAACCAAGGCACAGAGACATTAAAAGTTTCTTTAAAAGTTGACTGAAGGCCAGGCGTGGTGGCACACTCTTGTAATCCCCGCGCTTGGGAGGCGGAGACAGGAGGATTGCTCAGGTTCGAAGCCAGCCGCGTGAGCTGGCTTAAGAGACCTTGTTTCCAAATTTTAAAAAGTATAAAAAAATAGGTCTGGGAGTGTAGCCCAGAAGTAGAAGGGCTTCCAGGAACCCCAGTATCACCAAAAATAAAAATAAAAAAGTTGACTGAAAATTCAATTAAATTCTAAGAAAGCAAGGGAAATAAGCCAATCCAAATCCTATTAAAAGTCACATTCACAGTTGTTTTGTCTCTGGATCAATACTCTGTTCAGTTTTTTTTTTTCTACTTAAACTATACAATACCAGCCAGGGATGGTGGTGCAGGCTTGTAATCCCATCATTCGGGAGGTGGAGACCAGAGGATCGGGGTTCGCAGACAGCTTCAGTTACTTAGGTCCTTCACAACACAGTGAGACCGTTTCAAAAAAAAATAAAAAGAGTAAAAACATAGGGCTCAGGGTATAGCTCGGAGGTACAATGCCCCTGGGTTCCTTCCATGGTGTGGCAAAAAAAAAAAAAAAAAAAAAAGCAGTACTATGTGAAATGCCCCAGTTGCATCACTCCCAATCAAGGCTTTGTGACTGGGCAGAATGTAGCACCCACAAAGATGACCCAGCCATACCACTCCTCGGAATCCCTTCAAAAGAATTAAAGTGAAAACACAACAGTGAAACATGCATACCCACGTGTGTAACAGCACAACTCACAATAGCCAAATTATGGAATTAACTTAGGTGACTGTCAACAGGTGGATGAATAAAGAAAAGGTGGCATATACACACAGTGAAGTTTTACTCAGCCATAAAGAAGAACGAAAGTGTGCCATTTGCAGGCAAATGTACAGCACTAGAGAGCATTATGCTAAGTGAGAGCAGAAAGTCAAAGGTTGTATGTTTTCTCTCGTATATAGAAGCTAGAAAGAAAATAAGAAACAAAAGGGACTTCGTAAAAATGAGGAGACCAGTAGGACAGTGGAACGGGATGGGGGAAACGGGGAAAAGGAAGACTGAGGAAGGGAACAGTTCAAATAATGCGTTCACTAATCTGTACGTGGAAGGAGGTGTGGACAATGGGGTGTGGTGCAGAGGGAGCCCCATCAAGAGATGTTGTGTGCATATGATGTATCACTTTCTATCTCACTGTGATGTATAATTCTGCTGCACAAAGTTCTAAAAAAAAAAGTACTCATACAGTAGGATTAACTCTGTGTGTGTGTGTGTGTGTGTGTGTGTGTGTGTGTGTGTGTGTGTGTATACGTACTGTACTGGGGATTGAACCCAGAGGCATTCTACCTCAGCTCAATTTTTTTCTTTCTTATTTGGAAACAGGGTCTCACTAAGTTGCAGGGGGCCTTGCTAAGTTGTCGAGGCTAACTTCCAGCCCTCAGTCCTCCTCTCTCAGCCTCCCAAGTACCAAGATTATAAGCGTGTGCCACCTCCCTGGCTTGATTTTTTTTTTTTAATTACATTAACACGTGCAAAGCACCTCAGATCATGCTGTTACAGGTATGGGGCCATGTGAATGCTTGCATTATGGGATAGCAGTAGAGAATCAGCCAGATCTGAATTGATATCATTGCTCCAACCCCTATTAGAAATGTGATTTGGGGTACAGGTTTTTTCAAAGGTATAATCAGGAGAAGAATAATACCTACTTCATAACATTGTTATAAGGATTGAAAGAATAATATGTACCTGAAACCTGAAGATACCAACATATCCTAAGTACTCAGTAGTTGGTGGTTTTGGTAGTTTTACCTAAAGTATATAAGTTGATAAATTCCTCTAGTTTTCTCATATAAATTTAACTTTTCCCCTGATCATCTACACAGAGTATGGAAAAATATGGAGTGGTATAAAAAAATCTCTTAACTTCCAGTTGGCTTCTTTAAGTTGAATAGAGCTCTGAAGGGAGAATGTGCCAATCCTGGCAGTAGCAAGGCTGACTTTAAAGTATCAAGGTTCAAGTTCTAAACCACAAGTCAAGTTTAATTCTGTTTAATTCTGCTTCAGACACACCACCGCCCAAACAAGGCCAGAAGCTAGAAATACATTCATTCCTGAGAAGCACACAGTTCATTCCTTTATATTCAATTTTTTTAGAATCTCAACTCTACAATGCTTCTGATGTTTAATCAATCTATCAGGAAGTATTATTCCATTAGAACAATGTTTGCATGAATTTTGGTGGGTTTTTTGGTTTTTTTTTTGTTTTTTTTTTTTTTTTTGGTAATGGGGATTGATCCCAGGGACATTCTATCCCCCAGCTCTATTTTATTTTTTTATTTTTGAAACAGGGTCTCACTAGGTTGCAGAGCCCCTCATTAAGTTACTGAGGCAAGTACTAGCATTACAGGCATGTAACACCACACCTAACTGCCATCACTTTTAAGATACTCATATAATTTTCTGATCTTCATCAACACCATTGCTTGTAAACTTGAAAGAAAAAGAAATCGGATGTTCTCTCTCATGTGTAGAAGCTAGGGAGGAAATGGGTCATGGGAGGAACTCTAGAAGAAGAGGAGGAAACTACAGATGAGCAAATAAGGTGACCTAGTGGAGGACGATGGGAGGGGGGAGAAGGAAATTCCCTAATGTACATGATGTACACTCACAAACGCATCAAAGTCAATCACTAAGCCAAACATGAGAAGGGGTGGAGGAGGGAATGGGGTGGGAATTGGGCAAGGGCTAATTGAGTGATATGTGCCATGTAGGCCTCTACCAATCTGTATCCCATTAAGATGTATGACTACAATACACCAAAAAAAAAATATTTTAAAGAAAACTGAAAATTCTTTACTGAGCTTCAAAATGTTAAGGCTTTTTTCATTTTTCATTTCTACAAATCATTTTCATTTCCTCAAAAAAGAAGGTGAAAACCAAAAGAGGTTCTTTTAATAACTGGCTTAGGAAAGGATCCATGAAGGGTAGAACAGGGATGTCTCTGGAATTTTTCTGGGCCAACAACTTAGAGATAGGTTCACTTCATCTGGGTTTCTATTTGATGTCTCTTTGGCTTGGTGGCTGGTAAACAAAGGTGCTTCCGTTTCCTTACTAAAGGCCTGGCTTTCAGTTCTTTGTACTGACAATCACATTCTATCTCTCATCATTTTTATTGGAGACCTCAAGACCATTAAATCAGCTTGCCAGAAATAAAAAAAGCCTTAGAAATCTTACACCCCTTTTTCTTACATGGCGGCAGGCAGTGGGATGACTGAAAAGGCTAGTGACTTCTCCAAACTGGAAAAATGCCTCTGGATCAAAATCAGGCAGAGAGCCCGGGCCCTCCACCTCCCACACAGAGTGGCCTTGCTGTGTTCAGCTTCAGATTTCTTATGTTTCCATCTCAAGCTTGAGCTATTTATTTCCACTGCCAAGCAAATCAATCCATGGCTTGTTTTTCTTATTAAATAACCAAAATATTACATCATAGAAATCACATAAAATGTTGCTCTCAGACAGCCTTTTGGTAAGATACTAGCACCTGAATTAAAGAACCATGGGAAACTTCTCAATGTCATTTAGTTTTTTCCTTTTTATGTGCTTATTTTCATAATGCAGTTATATCATAGGGGCTAAAGTAATGTCCCCTTAGTTATTTGACTCTTTTATGGCTACTTACTTATCCTAAGTTTATAGGCACTTTAATCATTCATAATAACTGACCACAACTTTTGGAAGGATGTTTTCATATTTCACCTAATATATATATATGTGTGTGTGTGTATATATATATATATATTTAATGTACACATAAGTAATATCAGTAAACACTAAAATCATGTCTCTGTGGAAAAAAGTATCACCAAAATCCAACAAAAAACTGCTGAAATGCAACAAGAGGAATTATTCAATAATCTCTTGTTGAGGTTGTCAGTGTTAGGGCACTAGCCTAGTGTACACAAGCACCAAGAAAGGGAAGGGCCAAGAGGAAAGAAAAGAGGAGGGAAGAAAGGAGAGAAGAGGAAAGGAGAGGAGAAGAGAGGAGAGGGAAGGATGAGGTAGGGGAAGAGAGGAGAGGAGAAGGAAGGGTAGGGGAGAGGAGAGGAAAGGAGGAGAGGGGAGGAGAAGGAAAAAGAGGGGAGAGGAGGGGAGGAGAGGAGAACAATTCCAGACATTTCGGTGATCTCAGTCTTCTACAAGTCACTCAGTATCAAGCTAGAGAACAGGGCAACAAAACATTCTCAACTTCCAAAAATTATAAACCTTCTAGATCTAGAAAAGCCTGAAGAGAAAGAATATTGGTCACAGACAAAAATGCCAGCTGAACTGTCTAAAAGATGGATCACAGTAATCCTATCCTCGAGAGTAACCAGCAGGAAAAGTTGGCTATGGATGCACAATTCCACCTACACTGCTTTAGCTTATTTTCAAACTCACTTTAAAGCTGTTGCGCCTATATATTTCCTTGTTTTCCATTTTTTGTGTTACTTTTGTTTTTGTTTGCTCACTGGTCTACATGTGAGATTTATATCTATAAGAAAGATCCAGAGACCACTTAGGTCTTAAGACTTCAAATGATTCAATCAAATGTTCTCCAATAAAAAGTAATACAAAAATGCAACTTACCTTCCCAAAGTCACGGACATCAAACAGGTCAAATGCCTCGAAGAGTTCACTTTTCCTCATTCCAAACGTCTCGCAACAGGCTGTGAGAAAGGTCCGGATGTTCTTCAAACAGAGAAACTGAAGAATGGAAAATAGCCATTAGGATATAGTGAATTATTCTGAATGCTACCTACCTCCTGTCACACCCAGACTCCTATAAAAACGACAAGGAAGAACCACTCCACTGCAAAGGCTGCTGTTTTATTTCTCACTCAGAGCATGGGCCGGGTACCCACTCAATGCACGGGCTCACTGCTAAGAACAAGCAGACAAAGTTTCTACCCTCAGGAAACTTACATTCTAATATGAGAAGGCGGATAAGAATAAATGCATTGACACAATGGCACATGTTTAAAATGTGTGTGTGTTTATCAAACTTTAAATAAATGTGGTTTGTTATATGTCAACTAAACCAAAATTAATTTTAAAAAAAAGATGTAACCTCCTATAATGGGCAACAGATTAGGTATAGTTACTGTATCTTTGCCTTTTTTAAGTACCGCCAATGTTTTATTTTTTTTTAATCTTGGTTCATTTTTTTAATTTGTAGAAAGCCCGTTTTACTTCATCTACATTGGAAACATTCAGATTTGTCACAGGCTTAACTTAGACACAGCTTTACGCTTTACAGGAATCATTCTCAGAGGTTTAAATATTTCAGGAGGGGTTAAAACCACAAGGGAAGCATCATAAAGCCTTTGAAACACAAAGGCAGCAGCCAATCAGCACATGCAGTTCCTGCTTTCACTTTAAAAAATTCATAAGAGACCTTTACGACACAGCATCCCTCTGCATGTTGCTCTTCCACACAGAATGGCTTATTTACAGATTAAAAGCCTTGCATTCTGCCAAGACTGATAATAATGACTCCCTGGGGGAGGAGGCAACTGCTCCCTTGCAATATTTTTCACATAATTAAGTGCCCGACTCATAGCTCACCAAGGAACAAAGCACAACTGGCAAATGCCACCCTCTGAAGACTTCTCACCAAGCCCAAAGTGCCCCCTGTGTAGGAAAGACTGCAGAAGGCTCCCACTAAAGTGCTCTGAGCATCCACTCGGCAAAGCAAATGTTATTACTGACAGTAAAAACAGTATGAAGCACAGTCATCGTTGCGCACGCAAGAGAAGGTGTTTGTGTTCTGTGGTACCAAGGATTGAACCCCGGGGTGTTCTATCTCTAAGCTACACTCCCCACCAGACTACTGTATTTCTTATTTTGAAACAGTATCTCACTAAATGGCTGAGGCTAGTCACAAACCTGAAATCCTTCTGTCTCAGCTTCCCAAGTAGGAGGATTATGGCCTGTGCCACCACGCCCAGCTGAAAAGACTTAAAACAGGCTTTCTCCTTTCTCCTGGAACTAATGTTGACCTGACTTGTCCCTGAAGTAGTTCAGTTCTACTAAGTTCAACAAATATTTACTGGATTTGGGAAAAGCCCTATACTGCTATGCCGTAGCTTTTCCGGGCAGTTCTCAACCTGATTTCTCTTGTTCGCATATGTTTTCTGTCAACAGTTTCTGAATGCCTGCAACATTGGAGATGCTGGGAATGCTACATATGACTGAGACAAGGCTCTGCCTCCAGCATCTCCCTGAAAGTTATCGGGAGGTTGTTGCAGAGTCCCAGAAGTTGACTAAAAGCACAAGGTTCACACTTCATCCATGCAGCTGGGTGCTGGGCTGGGTGCACAAACAGGGCCTGAGCTGGGGGTGGAGGAGGTGAGCTCCGAAGGCCTATGAAAGCCCCAATACAGCTGAGCCTGCTGGCCTGCCTGCCACTCCAGGAGATTCTCTTTGCTTTTACTCTAGTTTTCTTTTCCTAGTTTGTTCTAATGTACTTTTATTGGTGTGTTGTAATTATACAACACAGTGAGGTTCGCAGTGATACAAAGAGACAGGCGGTGTTTCCTGCGCATTTCACCTCTTTCCCTCTCCCACACATGTTAGGGAGCTTGGTAGAGATAACCTCACACACGGACACAACATTATATGAACAAGCTCCTTCCTCCCCTCCTCCCATCCTTCCCCAACCCTCTTCCACTACTCTCCTGGTGTCTCTGCTCATTTTGAAGTCCTTTTTTTCCCCTAGTTTCTCTCTAATTCCACATATGAGGGGAGACATACAGCCTTTGACATTCTGAGATTGGCTGATCTCACTTAGCATGATATTTTTCAGTTCCATCAATTTTCTTGCAAATGACATAATTTTGTCCTTCTTTAGAATGGCTGAAAAATTCCATTGTGTGGATATACTACATTTTCTTTACCCATGCACCTGCTTAGGGGCACCTAGGTTGGTTCCATGACCTGGCTATTGTGAGCCATGCTCTATGAACATGGGTATGCTTGTATCACTAGAGTACGCTGACTTTAATCCTTTGGGTAAGATGCAGAGGAGTGGTTGAGCTGGGGCATGTGGAAGTTCCACTCCCGGTTCATTCATTTTGATGAACTTCCATACCACTCGTCACACCTAGTGATGTATCTTAAGGAACAAATGAACCCCCATTTGTTTTACTTAAGAAAATCCCAAGCCAAAATAAAAACTAAAAGAAGGTAATGAACATCCTGCCTAAGGAACAATTATAACACAGTGCCATATATGCTTTTGTGTGCATACTTTTTTTTTTTTTTTTTTGGTGGTACTGGGGTTCCTGGAAACCCTTCTACCTCCGGGCTACACTCCCAGACCTATTTTTTATATTTTTATTTGAAAACGGGGTGTCTTAAGCCAGCGAGACTGGCTTTGAACCTGCGCGATCCTCCTGTCTCTGCCTCCTAAGCACAGGGATTACAAGCGTGCGCCACCACGCCCAGTGTACCCTTTTTTATTTTTAAAATATTTTGCTGAGCTATTTGAAATTTACAGGCATCATAACACATCACTCCTAAATAAATCAGTGTGTTTCTCCTAGGAATAAGGACATTTTCATACATACCAATAATACTGGTATTTCAGCTAAGAAAACTGTAATTTCACATTACCTATACCCATTCCAAATTCAAATTTCCAAAGTGACCACCTACTGTGTGTTTATATTTCTCTTGCCCAATCTAGGATCCAATCAAGTTTTATTCATTTCAAGTTTTACCCACTTGCTTGCTTTATCTTTGCAATATCCTTTAATATAAATATATTGGGGCTATCTTATTTCTTAATGACATGATCTTTTTAAAGAATAGAAACTACTGTCTTATCAATGCCTGGTTGTCTTATCAAATAATATACATTCGGTGTTTGTCTATTATTAATCATTAAGCCTCTTCCCCCATCACGTATATTTCCCGTGAACCAAAATTGACATTCAAGTTTTGGCAAAAATACTTCAAACTGTGAATTTCATGTTTTATCATTATCAGAACACATGAAATGTTAGGTTGAACATCATTGCTGAAGGAAAGCTAAGTCATTTGGTTAAGATGGTTACATATGGCCACATCTCTCTATTGTAAAGGTTTATACCCTCTTCATATCTGTAAATCACCTGGGGGTGAAAAAGTGGTCTCATGAGGCTTCCCAACATGTATGATACCCACTGATTATCCTTGCCTTGATTGTTCTATTCAGAACTCTAAAATAGTGATTTTTCCCTCTAATTCTTTTCACACATATTAGCTGGTAATTCTTCCCCCCCCCCCAGGTTTGGAGATGGAACCCAGGGGCATTTGACCTCTGAACTACACCTCCTGCCCTATTTTTTTATTCCTTATTTAGAAACAGGGTCTCACTACGTTGCGGAAGGCCTCACTAAGTTGCTGTGGCTGTCCGAGAACCGAGATCCTCTGGTCTCAGCCTCCCAAATGCTGGGATTACAAGTGTGCGCCATCACGTCTAGCTAGCTGGTAATTTTTAATAAATAAAAATATATATTTTGCCTTCCTCATTTTTTGTGCAATAATCAATCGTTATCATTACTCTTTTTGATCTTCTTATAGTCCTAAATTTGCCTTGCAGGAATCCTTCCAACTGGCTCCTGTATCCTTTCAATATGGCTTCATTCATCCTTGCTTTCTTAACTCAGGCTGTCCTTATACTTATTTGCTCATCACTAGTTCTGGAATCAGCCTTTTCTCTAAACAGGTCTGTTTCCACTTATAAATGGCAAATGTTGTTTAAAAAACAAAGCCTGTACACCAGGCTACTCACAGATTAATGAGCTAATCACATTAAGTGAACCAACACCTGTACCTTTGCTTAAATAATCTATCATTCCCAAAACAAAGAGCTAACAGGACTGGTCTACTTGGTCTCAATGTACCTGTCAGAAAATTCTATAATTTTATTTGTGGAATGCCCAATAAGCCAACTCATATTTCACTTTGTTCAGGATAAAATAAGCTTGAATTCACTGAAAAGGAAAAAACGCTGATGAGCAAGTGATCTAACGGCTAGAAAAGCGATTGTCTTACATGACATTGTTCCTGTGTAAGATTCTCTCTCCAATTCTATTCATTCTTTGAGATCAGAAGGTGTTTGACAGTCCTGTGTATCACCTTCAGCAGCTGAAAATACAACGCCTGCAGAGATGGGTTATGAGGCCCAAGGAAAAGTCCATCTCATTATTTCACAGCCATGTCTTATTCTTGACCAAAAATTATACAATTTTGCCAAATCAACAAATTTATTCACATGAAATAATTCTGGGATTTCTTAAAATTTAGAATTTTAACAATTAAAGGACCTTAGGATTTTGGGGTCTGAGGTATTAGGGTTGGAACCCAGGGGCATTTTACCTCTGAGCTAGACCCCCAGCACTATTTTTTGTTCTTTATTTTGAAATGGGGTCTCACTGAGTTGCAAAGGACCTCACTAAGTAGCTGAGGCTGTCTGCAAACCGTGATCCTCCTGTCTCAGCCTCCCAAGTACTGGGATTACAAGCATTCACCACCACACTCGGCTTAGGATTTTTAAATTTAAAAGTATCCCTATAAGATAAAGAATTGCTAAACAAGGATACATACATGATAAAGTATTTCTTTATACAATCATTATAAGCTATTTATTATTTTATACATACACTATAAGCTATTTATTCATTAAAATATATTAAATAGATGTCTGATCATGGACTTCAAACTATCCCAACTAGGTTCTGACTTATTAATGTATTAGACAAACATAAACTGAACGAGGCTACCAAGAAATGGGCATAAAAAAGCAAAAACACAACCCAGACATGACCTTCAAAGTCCACCAAGATAAGACAAGTGAATCCACAGTTACACAATAGGGTGATGACTGCTGTGAAGACATTCAAAGGTTCTTAGGAATCCTGGGAGACAGGGACAGCTTTCTGGAACAAACAATAAATGAGGTCAGAGGAAAAGTGAGAGTGGGAATCAGCCCCACAAAGAGAAGGAATGGTATTCGAGGAGAGAAAAATAAATAGCCAGAAAGAAGATGAAGGATGCCTAATGGCAATTGCAGTGTGCATACACGAGCAGGAGATGAGGCCTCTGGAGCAAGGACCACTGGGGCAGTGAGAAGGTTCCAAGGGCCATGGCTGGGCCGGAGCAGTGAGAGAGGGAATAGTGAGAGCTGCAGGGCGCAGGGCGAGCCTGGCATGAGAGCAGCCTTGGGCTTTTCCCTAGAAGAAACTGTGAGGGTCAAGGGCCTGAGGTAGAAGAGAAGAAAACTACTCCACTTTGTATTTTATGATTACTAGTATTGTGAGTTTCACAAAATTGCTATGTTCCAGGCTCTATCCTAAATATTTATGCCATTTAGTCTTTACAAAAATCCAATCAGAAAAGTCTTTTTTTTTTTTTCTTTTTCTAGCTACTGAGGCTGAAAGGTTACCCAAATATGGTAATTAAATTTGCCAAAGTAATGGAGTCAGGATTCAAATCCGGCCATTCTGACTACCAAGCCTAAATCCTTAACTACTATGTTACACTAACTGCATTTTGTGGCATGTGGAGTTAAAAGCTTTTCGTTTTATTAGGGAGATGACGACGTGTGCTAGAAGACATGGGGATTGTACACATATCTCGGTCTTGGCACCAGAGAAACAGTAGAAGCAACCACTGAAAATGGCAGTTTAACAAATGGGAAGGGGGTGAGAAAGGGAAGCACAGGTTGTCAGTTAATTCTTGTCTTCATAAATGCAAAGGCCCAGTAATTCACTGCTGCTTGGCCTCTTTCCCAGGAATACCCACAGATAAGTGATGTATTCTAATAAAGCCACCTGTCTTCGATTTCCCTGTCCAGTCTCTCTGCCCCTCAAAAAGACTTGAACAGCTTACTTATTCAAAGTTGAGAGATGAAAATGAAATAAAAGTGCTCAAGATCAACACAAGCAAACTTTAAAGAGGAAATCTTAGCACCGACATAGCCTAAGTAATCCTAAAATTATATATCAGGTCAAAGCCCTCTGGATTAGAAAATACTTCATTAGCAGAAAGCTATCTCAACAGAAGTGGCTTTCCGGGTGCCTCCTCTGTGGTCACCACTCCAGGGCTGGCAATACTGGTACACAAGTCAGGCTGCTAAAGTTCTCTATAAAACTGAAAAAATCCCCCCTTATAAGTAGTGTGTATGGCTTCTCCCCCAACCCTTGATGCCTAAGAGCCATCTTGACTTTTCTCAAAGATACAAATGCAAATAGGATTGCTTTAACTACTCCTTTAAAATTGTTAGCAATAATGGACTAGTTGTTTGAACTGAGGCTGCCTAAAAGGAACACCCTTCACAGCTTCTTGTGAAATGAGTTTTGACGCTGAGAAATGGTATCTCAAAGGAAAGTTGGCAGTTCCTCACAGCTCCACAATCACAGGGTCTCACACCTGCCAAGGTCGCCAGGACCCCCTTCTGCCAAGCTGTCTGATGGAAAAAGAAAATCTCAGGTCCCAGGACTTTGGGACACTCATTGCCCCATTGAAAGAGAAGTCCCCAAATTTGAGGATTTGACATAATCTGAATTATGAGTGGTCATTAACTGACTGGCAGCTTTGAAAAACACAGAACACTGTAAAGTCCATTTATAAACACTATGGTACAGAGAGTTTTCCTTATTAATTGAGCCTCAGCTCAGACTTGCCAAGCTTCTGTCCCTAGGACCTTGGCCATTCTAACTCCTCTCCTCCTTGAACTCTCTCCAAGGGGATCAAATCATCTTTCCTAAAACTGGTAAGGCAGAAGAGATAGGAGAGAAAATTTTAATAAATTGAGTTTCTTCCTTACTAGGGTTTTCTATTTCTGTCCCTTTTTTCACTCTATCATCTCTTTCCCCCCCTCTATATCAATTTTAAGTCAAGTGAGCTAAAACTTACATCTACTAGAAATTTAAAAAGAAAAAAAAATAACAATTATTATTTGTATAAGAACCTCACTTGCTCTTTTCCTTATGGGTCAGTGGATGTCATTTTTGTTCCATGAAAAAAAAATATCAGTTCGGAACTGCGTAATATCTTCAAATTACTTTCATCTTGACCCTAATATTATAAATAAATAAACCTAAAGGACAGTCAGAGAAGAGCACAGAAATGGGGAAGGATTGTTACTTTAGCTCTATCTTGTGCTCACATGACTAAAATGAAATTCCTCTTATTCTTAGTAGACTAAAGGCCAGTATTTCCATTTCAATGACTGTCCAGGCATTAACTTGTTTTTAATGGGTAAAATGTTTTAAGTTACATAATCAAAATAGTAATTTAGTAGCATTTAAAGTTATAAGGTTTCTGTTGTTTTTTTATTCAATTATAATGTACTTTTATAAATATATGTAACTCTATTGAAATGATTAAATTCATAGATGTAGAGCTGGGTATAATAGTATGCACCTTCTTCACTCTAGCACCTGGCTCGCACCTGAAATGGTAATATTCATGCTAGATTATGATAGATTTGTTTGCATGACTATCATTCCATGAAATGGTAAACATTTTTGAGAGTAAAGACTATATTCATCTTTATACCCCCAAAGTTTATGCAACAGATCATGCTTTATATAAACTTAACATGAACACTGATGCAATTTATCTGTAGAAAAAATTAAATAGCAACCATTCTTTGGTAGTCAGGGAGCTCAGAGTAAATTTTTACATTAAATTATCACTGTATCCTTTTAGTTAAATATTAGCTTAGCAAGATAACTTTTTTATTATTATCTCAAAAGCTTTCGTGAGAAGTTGGTGGTACATGTATAAATAAAACTAATAAAGATTTTAAATTATTAAGTAGTCATGTTCATAAGCATAAACTTTATTCTGGTTTTCCTGGGTTGCCTACTTGTGGTGTGCGTTAAATAGCAGGCTGCTGTCAGAGACCTGGAACCAGCAAACACACACACACACTCACTCTTTCTACTATCTTTCACACACACACACACACACACACACACACACACACACACACACACTCACACATCTCTTTGCTACCTTCAGAGATCTTCTTAGAAGAGGAAGCACAGCGCCCTTCTCTTTGGGCCTATGAATGTAGACCTCTGTTTCAATGGATTTTTGTCATCCTGGACACAGAAAAGATTAATAAATAGCATCTTCAATCTCTTCATGTGTTCTTAGTCTTTGCATTGAAAAAATGAAAACCTAGAAAATGCAGAGATCAAAGTTGACCTGAAACACCTATTTTACCATGTTCATTAGTGCACGTGTAGCACTGAGCCATACTGTTATCTGCACACAACTAACCCAAAGCATACTTAAAGCACCCCAGCTGCACTCCAAGGGAGACTTGTAAGAGTCTCTCTCAGGAATTCAAAGCACAGATACTTCTTTCTGCCCAGGCTATAAAAAAGGCAGAAGAATGTAGCTCAAAGTCTGATTTTCTATCAGTGGAGCAGCAGTGGTTTTCCAAGAGTAATAGGGGGAGTAGAATAATAGAAGAAAGAAACAGTGGTCTACTCTGGAGGCTGAGGCAGGTGGATCTCAAATTTAAGGCCAAGCTGGCCAACTAGGGTTAAAAGACGGGGCCGAGGATATGGCTAAGTAGTAGAACATGTATCTGGCCTAGTATGTGATAAGTCCTGGGGGCTCTATTCCCAGCACCACAGGGGGAAAAAAATTTTTTAAGAAAAATTAAAAAGAGCAGTGCTAATTGGAGCAACAGTGTCCATATCTGATGCCACTGCCGTAGGGATGGTGGCAAACACAGGCCCTCCAGCCATATCTAGGTGAGGCATGAACCACCCTTCCAAAGCCGGGACCCTCAGAACAGCAGGCCAGACAAGAAAGCAGCTCCCTGTGGGGCAGGGAAGGAGAGTGGCTGTGCTGTGTCATCTTGGAAGGATGCGGCAGCTCCTCTTTGGAGAACAGTATTGGAAATGAAAGAAAAGCCTCATTTTGGTGCTGGTAACAAAAGTCTTTAGCCTTTAAGGATCAGCTTTACAGAGTGTCAATTCCAATAATAAGAACAAAAATCATTGTGCTCATGTATGATCTGAAAAGAAAACCACTCACTGCATGCAAACTGAAACAAGATGGTCTGACTGTGTGCCAGCCCTGGACACCTGCCAGAAGCCACCTGCTGAGGCCCCCTGCACCTCAGGCTCACTGCAGCCCTTCCCACCTCTGCCCGGTGCCGCCTGGACCCTGCTCTGTCCACCTGAGAAGGTCTGAGGTAGCAGGAGATACAAAAGAGAAGCAGAGCCAGGGGCAGTGGCACGTAAGCACCTTTAGTCCTCGGACTTGGGAGGCTGAGCCAGGGGGATTGCAGGTCCAGCCTCAGCAACTTAGTGAGGCCCTTAGCTACTTAGCTAGACCCTGTTTCAAGAGAAAAAATAAATAAAATAAAATAGGGCTGGGAGTATAGTTCAGAGGTAGAATGTCTGTGGATTCGATCCACAGTACAAAAAGGGGGTAGGGGGCTGGAAGCAAAGAATGGAGGGACAAGTACAGCCCAAGCCTTCTCCTCCTCATTCATCTGCCCCTCAATGTACTAGGTAAGTGCTCAGGATTCCCACATGCAGAGGAGGCAGCTGGGCCCGGAGAAGTACAATAATTGGCCCTACTTTACACAGCCAGTAAGTGGCAAGACAGGGGCCCAAGCCAGGCTGCTGGCTCCAAACCCGTACCCTTAACCACTGTGATATTCTGTGTCTTATGTGGCTGGCTGTCCCGAAACAAGGAGCTGTGAGCCTCAGCTTCTGCCTTCAAAGGGATGGCAGCACATTCCAAGTCCAGCGAATAGCAACGCTCAGCTTAGAGCAAGCGCAGAGAAAGAACTCTGACCACCAAAGGGAGCAATCCAAGAGCCGTTCCTCCACTGCAGTGGTGGGCTGAGTGTCCAAGCATAAACAAAACGTGGTCAGCAACAGTACTGTGAGAAGCAAAGCTCATGCAAAGGCCTGGGCTTGTGGAGAAAATGCAATAATTCAACTGCAACTCAGAATTTTCTTCTCTCCGAGGACCAGGAAATGCCTCATAACAATGACTCTGCCCACTACCAGAATCAGTGAATGTCCACTGCTGTGTTCCAGCGATGGCACCAGAACAGAGCATCTCAGTTAATGTACTACAAGCCCTATGAAGAAGATGCCATTTTCCATTCTATCCACAAGGAAACTAACTAGTAATGTAACCAACCCAAGGTTGTGGTGGCTGATGAGCCTAGGGTCAGACCCAAGCCCTCCAGCCATCTTCTCCACTGGCATGCCTCCTTGTGTGTATGAGGTGTTGGGGGGGGGGGGAGACTGCAGCAGTGTTAGGTCCAGGTGACAGGCACCCACCCCTTTAAAGGGCCTGTGGTCTACCCAAAGAAAAAGTCAGCAGGACTCCATTCCAACTGATGTTGTTGAAACAAAGAAAGTTGGCGCCTTCCTTCATCCAGTCACCCCCAGTTTTCAAACTCTAAGTAAATGATTTAGCTAAGACGGGTTTTGTAAAGCGGATGATTTCCAAATTGGCTTTTGCCTCCCTCTGAATATTATTCATCTGTGTTTGCACAAACATATTTCTTCCTTCAATTCTGCCCATTCTGGAACCTTCTATCATAGTGTTTGTATTCTCCTACCACCCCCCATACACACAATCATATTTTTATATTTGTCATCGCAACACACCAGTATAAACAAAAATTTTAAAAACAAAAACCTGTACTTGTCATGGGAAAAACCATGATAAAAATTAAGAACTTTTTTTAATATAACAAAACATAATCCAAAGTATTACATTAACAAATATTCTACCAATTATATGGGGTTTTACTCAAAGGCAAGGAAATAAGTATGATTTTTTCCCCTTCCTTAAAGATATGATTATGCTGAACTAGAAATAGTTGAGATGTTTATTAGTATGTCTTCACTAGTCAAAGAAATTCCTTCTCTGAGGTCAGCCCTCAACTTAAGGCTCTGGGCCAACCCAGCCTCAACCTCCACCCTCTGCTTTTTACCCACAGAGGCCTCGTCCAAATCCATCTTCCAATCTTCCAGCAGCAGTCTTGGTGACTGCAAGCTGTTACCTCCATGGCAGACATGCTTCCATAAAACTCTGGGAAGTCGGCTTTGATGTGAATGGCTTCAAGCATGAAATGAATTTAATATCAATATCACCAAGCATGGTAGTGCATGCTTGTAATCTCTGTACTTGAAAGGCTGAGACAGGAGGATCACAGATTTGCGACCAGCTTCAGCTTCTTAGTGAGGCCCTTCACAACTTAGTGAAGTCCTGTTTTAAAATAGAGAATAAAAAATAGGGCTGGGGATGTAGCTTGTAGATAAAATGCTCCTGTAACACAAAATATAAAATAATATAAAAAAACAAAACTATCAATATTAATAATATCCTTATAAACTTAATACAATATTGAGTCATTGTATCAAGTTTATATCAAACATCACAACTCTAGTTATTCTTTGTAATAAAAATGTGCTCAACACATACACACACAGAGTCAGTGCCTTTCATTCTGATTCTTCCTGGATTTTCTAGGAAATGTAAATTCTTATACTTTTTTTTTTTTTTTTGGTGGTACTGGGGTTCCTGGAAGCCCTTCTACCTCCGGGCTACACTCCCAGACCTATTTTATATTTTTGAAACAGGGTCTCTTACGCCAGCGCGGCTGGCTTCGAACCTGCGTGATCCTCCTGTCTCCGCCTCCCAAGCGCGGAGATTACAAGAGTGTGCCACCACGCACGGCTGTAAATTCTAATACTTTATTTCCATGATATATGCCCCTGAGACCCTATATTTGAATATTCAAACTGCACCCCTCATGCTGCAAATTTTAAAAAAAAAAATGTTTCCAAGCATGTCTTGGTGTTTTCAATTCAAACCCCTGGTTTGCTACTCACATGAAGTTAGGGTTTAGGAGCACGACTCCCCAGTTGTATCTTTACCATGACCCAACCTGCAAGCCAAAGCCACCTGTACTCAGATACTTAATGTTTTATCACCCCACATGGTGTGATCTCTATACCAGGGCTATACAATTAGTAATTTTTCTGGACACCTTTAACTTTCATAAATCACTTTCTGTTTTGTCACTTTTTTCTGACAATTAAGTAGTAAAAAAAAAAATGCATCATTAAATTTGAAATATTTTTTCTTTTTTTACATTTGAAATATTTTTAATTTTACAAAATATCAGATTGGGCTCCAACTAGCCTGTTATTCTGATCCTAAAATTTTTAAAGGTTATTTTTAAATACCCTTAAAATCAAAATACTGTGCTTATTCTTATATAGTAAATAAATTTTAAAAATTAATGGCTGCTTTGTAATATTGGGCCATAATAAAATACTCCAGACAACATTGCCATTAACCATATACTGAAACATCTTCTTTACCAAAAGAGGTCATCTGTAGTACAACTAAAAATGTATAACATTTCCCCCAAATCTTTCTGATATCAGAAAAAGAGGTACATATAAACTTTCTCTAAAAATTACCAACAAAAGAAATGTTGAAACTGCGATTCAGATCTGCAAAATACTTGGCTCTAAAATAACCAAACAACCTTCCCCTCTTCCTTCCCTTGGCTACAGAAGAGAACATTCCTTCCTATAGGCTTTGGCTACAATGCTGATTAAGTTTGGAACAAAATTATTCTCCACATACATCAGTCATTGTTTTTCTATGCCAAATTACATTCTATTTTCTACCCACATTTCTAACCTCTCTAATTTATTCTCTCTGCACCCACATGCCTCCAAATTTAGCATCACTGCCAACTTTTAGGTAAATCAAAAGAAAGAGTCATCTACATTTTATGGTCTGGGGTTTAGAAAAGTTAAATGACCTCCCTAAATTTACATAACAGTGGGCAGGTAATAGAAATTAAAAACTATCTGACCCCAGAGCCTATTCTTAATGGTAACAACTAAATTACCTTATTACAGCCACAAAATTCTTGATGGCAGAATCAGAATTTGCATCCATATCTTTCTTTTGTTCCTAGTTCTACCTAACTCTGTGTGTGTGTGTGTGTGTGTGTGTGTGTGTGTGTGTGTGTGACTTGCCTTTAGACTGTGTTTAAGGTAAAAAAAAAAACAATGTCTACAAAAAGTCATTTCTAATATTCAAACTGAAAAGACATGATTAAAATGATGTGCCATCTGAGAGAACAATGACCAGTGCTACCAGGACTTACCAAGGAAGACACACAAAGGTGTGATGAAAGATGAGGGATATTCTGGGTAGAGGCAAAAGAACAAAGAATAACTGTAACTTATTGTCCAAAGCCTTTTTTGTATTTTTTGGCATTGGAGATTAAACCAAGGGGTATTCTACCTATTGTTACAGTTAAAATGATGATGTTGCGGTGAAAGATGAATGTTACTGTTTGGGGGTGGGGGTTACCGTTTAGGGATGGAACCTAAGGACCTTCTACCTCCAAGCTACACTCTCAGACTTATTTTATATTTTATTTGGAAAGAGGGTCTCTTAAGCCAGCTGAGGCTGGCTTCAAACTTGCAAGATCCTCCTGTCTCAGCCTCCCAAGTGCAGGGATTACAAGCATGCACCACCACACCCGGCTAGAACTTTTTAAAATAACTACAGTAAAACAAAAGGGCTTAAACAATGACCACTCATGGAAAATCAGGACAATGGTCATCCATTCTCAGCAGAGAGAATTAAATTTCCAAATCACAGTTTTAAAAACAGAATACATTTCAAATGAAGTTGGATTAAAATCCCTAAATTAAAAAAAAATCTTACACCTCATATTCCTTATAGCACTAGGGTAGCACAGATAATTATTTAGCCTGTAAGTTTCTATTTAGGGGGAAGAGAGTTCTAGAAAGAGAGTTCTAGAATGATCTAGCATTTGTAGATGTATAATCAAGTTGTATAATCAGAAAGTATCTTCATTTCAGTGGAAAAACAGCTAAATTGGGTACAGATTTGTAGACTGCAGAAGTTAAGGTCCTTACTATATTTGGTGATAAAGAAGAGGAGAACTCTTAATGTACTGAAATCAAATTCACTGGAAAAATTTGACTTAAAAAAGAAAATTTTACTCAAAAAAGGTATCTGGCTATGAAAATTAAAATTTGGGATAAAATATACATTTATTTTTATTTCCTTACCTACTTTTGATTTTGTTATCAACAGACCTCTTTAGGGTTTATAATCCAGGTTTTAGCTCTGCCCAATGTCTTACAATCTTTATTATACTAAATAAAATTTCTATTTATTCTACCTTCATACAACTAGCTATTCTCTACATTAAAATTATACCAGTATTGGGAAAGGGCTTCAAAATGTATTAATGTATTGGAAAAGGGCTGCAGAGTTCTAGGCACCAAGGGTGATTAGCAAATTAGCAAGAAAATTAAGGAAGCCCAGGATCTTTAACATTTCTAAGAAAAGAAAACTTCCCCAAGGATGTGGGGGGATGCCATGAGCCTTCAAGAGATCTCAGACTCTGATAATCAATTAACACATTTGGGGGTATAACAAAAGTCTGTTCCTGAGACAGGAAAGGTTTACAGGAAGGAATCCCCACATCAAAAGACCTGCCCCAGAGAAAGGGCAGATCTAGTCTGGTCAAAAGACTTGATACAAAATGTTCTGGATCCAAAAAACCTCAGGAGACTTCTTTTCAAGTCACCCACCTATATTACCTCTGGTATAGGGCTTTATCAACTCTGTTCTATCTTTCCCTCTTTGTAATAATAAAATCCTTTAAGTTTACAGAATTTGGGCTATTGGTTTCTACACATAGCTCAGAACAAAAACCCATGGCTACATCTCTCACTGTTACAGTTTGGGAACCCAACAGGGCCCCCATTACAGTTTCACTTTAACAAAAATCACTATATTAGCAAGAACTGAATTATAACCCAGATTTGCATGCATTAATATATATATATATATATATATATATATATATATATATATATTCTGTATGTTTACACACTTTGCACTATACTCTTAGTAAATACCACTACTTCTCTAAAATACTTCTGGAAATATAACTGTTTCAGTCAGCATTCTCACTGCTGTAGCCCAAAATACCTGATGACCACAACTTAGAGGAAGAAACATTTATTTGCTCACAGCTCTAGAGGTTTCAGGCCACACTAGTCCAAGTCATATCTGCAAAGCAGAGAGAGCACACAAGCAAGGGGAGGGTGAGAAAGGTAAATATATAGTCCCTAAGGCCACAGTCACAGTGAACTACCTCTTACAGCCACACCCCATCAGCCTATGTTACCACCCAATAAATCTAAATTTTTAATCCACCAATAGATTTAATCCCCTGATGAGATTATTATTAAATTATTTCACCTCTTAAATTTTTTGAATCGTCAATATCTGAGCTTTTCCAGGGGACATTCTACATCCGAACCACAACAACCAGAGAGAATATTAACCAGATTGAAATATATCTAATTCAGTATAGAACATGCTTCTTATTCTCCACCCTCCATCTTATTGTTAGCCTTCAAATAAGCCCCGCCTTCTTTAAATACAAGAGATTTATGTTTTTGTTACACAGTCTACCACCTACATGACCAAGCTGAATTTCTAAGCAGCTCTAATCTTGTTTGAGTGCAGAATGCTTGAAAGCCAGAAATTCCTCTTCAGGTGGGCTGCTTAAAGCCAGTTGAATCTAAGAAAAGGCTAAGATGAAAAAAATTAATAAATGAACAGATTGACTCAATTCCGATAACTCCCTCAGCTAGATACCTTTAGTCTTCCTTCTCTGAGTCACTGTTATATGCCCATGCACATGCGCATAAGCTCGCACTCACAGGCTCACAGACACACAGGATATATAGAGGAAAAGAACTAGGAACAAAAGACCCGGTGCAAATCCTGACTCTGCCATCAAGAATTGTATGGCAAATTATGTCATTTGCAAGCAGGCACTGTGGTACTCACCTGTAATCCCAGTACTTGAAAGGATGACACAGGAGGATCACAAGTTTGAAGCCAGCCTCAGCAACTTGGACCCTCAGCAACTTAGTGAGACCCCGTTTCCAAATGAAAGACTAAAAGGGCTGAAGATGTAGCTTGGTAATAGAATTACCCAGGTTCAATCTCTAGTGCCAAAAAAAAAAAAAAGTCATTTGCAGAAAAATGAATGGAATTAGAGAATATCAAACTAAGTGAGATCAGCCAGTCTCGGAAAGTCAAAGGTCATATGTTTTCTCTCTTATGTGGAACCTGGAGAGAAAATAGGACACAAAAGGGACTTCAGATAAATGAGGAGAGAGACCGGTAGAATAATGGAAGGGACTGAGGGAGGGCGATGGGGAGGGGAATAGGAGAACTGAGGAAGTCAACAGTTCAAATAATGTTCTGAACATATATGAAGGTATCACAACCAATCTCACTAACATGTACAGGGAGGAGGGCAGCCTGGGGTAGGATGTGGAAGGAAACCCACCAAGAGCCATATGTCTGTCTGGTTGTATCACTTTGAATCTCACCATGATGCTAATTACAGTGCATGAATAAAAGTATGAAAAAATAACTGCAGGGCTATAGGAGGTAGTTTAGTTTAGTCATTAAAAAAGGGTTCAGTCTTCAGATGGGTTTAAGTTTACATCAGCCACTCGCTGAAAGGGAACCTTGGGAAGTGAGCTTTCTACGCCCCAGAATATAAATGTAGATGATCCTATCTTCCTAACAGGATAGTACTGCACCTAGCAAAATTATATATGTGAAGCATAAGCTTGAAAAGCAGTAAATATTCCCTAAATATTGATTATTGCAATTGACAATAAAATGATAAATCAATTAACTAAAACACATTACTAATTTTATTATGATTAATATATAATAATGGCATGCCTATGTTGGTGGAATTGTCATTATTAAGTAATTATTTAGCCCATGCTAGTCTTGGTTTCTTCTTTTGTAATGTTTATTTAATTGTCTTATCCTAACAAGGCTGTTGTATTAGGTGAGGTAACTTATGAGAAATCTAAGTTCCATTAGTGCATCTCATTCATTAAGCACTAAGTGCCCACTATGTGCTAAGCAGCACGTTAAGCACAAGCAAGTCCCAGGTGGATGCCAAACAGAGAAGACAGACAGAACCCTCCTCCCAGAGATCATAGTCCAAGAACAGCGTGTGACCCTGCACAGTAACACAAATGCAAGTACAGTTACCTTTCACTGTCCTGAAAACATTTTCTCTAATTTTTATTATTCTTTTCTTTTAATTTCTTCAACCAACTCTTCTTCTTTACGATCTGAATTTCGACTATATTTAAGATCATTGCTTCCCTTATATACGGAAAAATATATAAACTGAGTTACTAAATCAATAGGGTAGAGCCTACTCTATATCGATATATAAATACTATAATACATATACTCAATATACATTCATTAAAAATTATAGACCCAGTACACAATTCTTTTGTGAGTGAATAGTTTTCCTTGAGTTTCTGCAAGTCAAGCATGGGTTTGTTCACGTCACATGCCCTGTGAGCTCGCATCTGAGGAAGGCAATCCTCTCTTGTCCTCTCCTCCCTCCACTCCTAGGCTGGTCTGAAGGTCAGTGCTGGGTTTCAACGGAAGCTTCGCTGGTTCTCTTCCCATGTGCCCACCCCTGTGGGATCTGGCACTAAGCTAAGTGGCATCTGGCTTCTTGTCCATGGCTAATATAAGGCCCGTCCAGATGGTTCTGGATGGAAGCAGCTAGAATAGTTTCAAGAGAATCAGGAAGCGTGAAAAGAGAGCACAGCAGTTAAGAGCCTGGTCAGGCTGCTGAAGCTTGAGTGTCACTCTACCAAGAAAAGGTTATGCATGAGTCAGATGTTCAACTGCAGTCAGTCATTCTCTGAGTAAGTTCATTTTTAGCCCTATAATTGCATTTTGTGGCTTATTTTTAAAGGCAAAAATCTATAATAACATTTAAAATGATTTTCTATTAGTACTTTGCCAGAGTAAATTTTAAATGTTTGTTTCTTTTTAAAGTTTGATTCTTATATATCTAGGAATACTTCTCCCAAGAGTATCGATCTCCAACTTTGTAATAAAAATCACATGGTAAAAGTGTTCAATTAGAAGTAATCTACTTTTTCAGAGTCTACATGCTCTTCTGATAGCAAGATTATATGGAATTCATTTTTAAAAAGTTAATAATGAATATGGTGTTCTTACATTTGCGGGGGTGGGGTACTGGGGTTAAATCCAGAGGCATTCTACCTCTGAGCTGTACTCTATCCCTATATTCTTTTTTATTTTGAAACATGATCTCACTAAGTAGTGGAGGGCCTCACTAAGTTGCTGAGGCTGGCCTCAAAACTGTGATCTTCTTGTCTCGGTCTCCTAAAGAACCAGGATTCCAAGCATACACCCCCACACCCAGCTCATATTCAGCATTTTTTTCTACCTAGTCTGCCAGATTCATTAATATCTCCACCAGATCTCAGGATAAGCTCACACTCCCAGAAGCAGTAAATTAGATGATTCTTTAAGCATATTCTCACACAAAGATTATGCCGAGGAAAATGCTCAGCCCGTGGTTCTCACTGCAGAGAGTGAATTGAGAAAACAGATAAAAATGCAATTTTCCCTACTCAGAGAAGGAAAGGCAGATGGAGAAAAGGTAGAAATTTAAACTGGCACAAGTTATCTCCTTTATGACAGACTTCTTCCAGATTAGAGAAGATTTCAGTACAAGTTCTCAACATCTCAATTAAAACCAACCGAAATCTCATTAAAATGGAAGTGATACAAATCTCATTATGAGGAATTTCATTACGATTAGCTAGTCTGAAAAAACGTGATTTCTAAATCTTGGCAGACTGACAAGGGGAGTGGGGAATCTGGTGAGATTATTCCCTGTAATTTAAAACAAATGCTTTCTTAATAACTGTGTGGGGTGCTAAGAATTGAACCCAGAAGCATTCTACCACCGAGCTATACCCCCAGGCATTTTTTTTTCATTTGTAAACAGGGTCTCATTAAGTTTCTGAGAGCCTCACTAAGTGACTGAGGTTGGTTTTGAACCTGTGATCCTCCTATTTCAGGCTCTCAAGTATTGGGATTTAAGGCATGCATCAACAATGCCAAGTTTTAATAATTACTTTTTAAATGGTACACATCAAATACTAGAGCATTTTACCTGCAAATATGTAAGAGTGACTAAAAGATATTATCAATTCCTAAACTATTTGCTTGATCCTTGATATAATTACCAAATGTATCTTTTAAACCATTTGTCCACCAAGGCATCCTTAACAACCAAGGAGAATAAGTTCACATTCCTGGCGTTCCAGTCACCTAAAGCTGCCCAATCCATCTCCCACACACTCACAAATTTTCTGTCTTAGGTAAATTTTACCATCTGTCCCTTTAGATAGTCAAGTTAACATCAATACAAAAGGTGCCCAAATTATTTATTCTTAATCCAACCCACTCTGTCCTTCTCATAAAGCCTGTTTCCATCCAGGTGCCAAATTAGAGAAGTCAGGAGTGAGGCAACATCAAAAGGAAGGGCTCGAGATTCTTGTCCCAGTCAGTTTGAGGCCAAAAGGGAAAAGAAAATAAAGCTAGAGGAAGCAGAACATGGAGCCACAATGACCGTGAGAACGTAAGCCCAAGGTTCCGGACAATTCTAGAGAAGGCAATGGATGGAGTAAGAAGCTCAAGTCAATTGAGCTGCTTCAAAGAAAAAGGTAACCACAGCTAACATCTAGATTCCATTTTAGTTCAATTGAAAAGGTGCTCCTTCACACTGCCAGTCATATATCTGCTGTTGAAAAATAATGCAGGAACTGGAACGATAATTAATAAACAATCTAAATGGCCTTGGCACAAGTGTCAAGTGGTATGGTAAAATATCACAGTCAATCTTCATAACCACCCTCAAAATGACTACTTCCATTTAACAAAAAAGAAACAGGAAGAGAGGGGTCAAACCCTTGCCCAGTGGGATGCTGCCAACCACTGGGGGAGGGGCCAAGATACAAACGGAGGCAGCCTGTCTTCATAGCCACTGCTCCAAACACCTTCCTGTACTCTTAGATTACCAAATAATACAGGGCAAAAATATTGATGAGACTGGTCACTTCAGTTCCTGTATACTTCCGAAAGGCTTATAATAAAAACAGCAGACCCAACCATGTGTCCTTGCCCAATAACTAATTCCATAAAAATGTTTACACTTTGACACAACTCTAAAATTTTATATCTAATGAACATGAATCAGAGCCAGAGGGAAAATCTTTACTGGCAGTGTGCGTACGTGGCTTTGAGGAATTTACCTATGGAAGGATTGAGCGACCGCACCAGGGAACCGCCGTGGCACAGAGGCGTCTTTAATGAAGCGATGCCAGGGCCCGTCCAATGAGGACCCAGTTTCAGCTTGGACTCTGCGCAGGAAGTACAGTCATTCTCCCTGTGGGAGGAAGTGACACACATTTCCTCCCGTGGCTGCCATGTGTGCGGGACTCTGCATCCACCAGAAAAATACAGACATAGAATATTTGCTTTAGGGAGCTGGAACACTGCATTTTTTGTAAAGTACTGGTAGGCAACCTGCATTTGACAGAACATTCTGAACGTAAATCAACTGATAAAGCTCTCCACTTAAAAACAGACTTCACTTTGAGCAAGTCCTTAAGAACTGGCCCTTAGAAGAAGATAAGAATGTGGAGCATCTCCTCCCACTCTGGCCCCAGAGCTATCCATCTTCCAGTGTCATTAGGCTCCTTGGAGCCCTCGTTTAGGAGATTAACTGCACAAGAGTCAACATCACCCGCTGACACTTAAAATACCATGTACGGTCTGTTTATCGCAGTGTACTGCTTCTATTGTTCGACATCAGTGAATTTTTTAGAACGTTACAGAAAGATGTTAAGCTCTTTGCTCACAAATTTGCTCTCCCTCAATCTATATTCACTAGAACACCCTTTATTTTCTCAACCACAAAACCTTGTACCATAAGAAATTTAGTGGTAACCCAAACCTAATGTACTGAGATCAGGTGAGGCTGGGGAAGTATTCTTCCATATGGTGCTTGTAAGTTTATCTTTTAAAAGACTAGCATTGCAGCACTGCATTACTAAGGATATATAGTGTCCATGAAAAATTACCTAAGTAGTAATGTCATATTCTATTTAACATACCTTTTCAGGGGTATAATCAGTTGCTTTTATAATGTATTACAGGAGAAACCTGAAACATTTTCCACTTAGACATGTGGGACTAAAAGGTTTGAGTCCTTTCTAAAAGTTTCACTGCCATCACAGAGCAGATTATCAAGAAATAGAAAAAGAAATCTACCTGTACAAGACACGGAACAGAGAAAAACAGACTCTAGCCCAAAGGTATCTGTACTCTACTGTTAAGTCTCACACCAGAACACAGCAGGCAAATCCAAAGACCAGGGCAGCAATGCAAACTGCCCATAAGTGCTGAGGCCCAAAGCAATGGCTCTGCACTAAGAAATCCCAGGTACTGTCTTTGCATCACTGTCACACAGAGATAGACCAATAAGTATATGCTGAACAAACACCTACATTAATAAACATTTTTTACTACTTCACCTACTACCTAGAAAAATGTGATCAGATTTTTCTGCAAGGGAAACAATAAGAGATGGAAAAGAGTGGAGGGGGCAGGGGGGCCAGAGAAAAGATGAGAGGCAAAAAAAGCATGGGAGAACAACAGCAACATCCGGGTGGCAGGCTTGTGGAAATCTGCAAGGAAGGAGGAAGTGAGGTATGGTGTTTCTATCCTGTACACCAGGCCTACAGGCAAGGATCTCTTTCCAAGTGCTCTGTCACTTAATAGATCAGTTCACATTATTACCATAAAGACAACTCTTCCAAAACACAGCTTTCAAATTACAAGGTACAGGGAAACAAAGCATTTGCAGTTACTGCTACCATAATGCATGTTTATTGCGCTTGACAACTCAGATGCTTTCCAGCACTGGCATATTTGCTGGCATTTAAAAAGTATCTCCTACCAAATATGTCTACGGAAACTACATTTCCTATAAAATATAAAAGAAAAATGTTGATACAAAACATTGTATAGTATACATGAATATTAAAACATGCTTTTTCAAATATTTAAAGTATTTTAAACAGTATAAGTTTTGTTTATTTGTTGGTTGGTTGGTTGGTTGGTTGGTTGGTTGGTTTTTATGGTACTGAAGATTGACTACAAGGGTGTTCTACCTCTGAGCTACACACCCCCAGCCCTTTTTACTTATTTTTATCTATTTTTTTGTGTGTGGTATTGGCAATTGAACCCAGGGGCACTATACCTCCAAGTCACATCTCCAGGCCTTTTATTTTTTGTTTTGTTAAAGGGTCCCACTAGGTTGCTGAGAGTTTGACTACGTAGCTGAAGCTGACCGTGTTGTTCAATTTAAAAACAGTCTTTTAAGGAAGAGGAAGATCCTTTATATTTCCTCCATCCCCCAAAAAATTAATAAATCAGAGCCGGGCATGGTGGCGCACACTTGTAATCCCCGTGCTTGGGAGGCTGAGACAGGAGGATCGCACAGGTTCAAAGCCAGCCTCAGCTACTTAGTGAGGCCCTCAGAAACTTAATGAGACCCTGTTTCCAAATAAAGTATAAAATAGGTCTAGGAGTATAGCCCAGAGGTAGAAAAGCCCCTGGGTTCTACCCCCAGTACCACAAAAAATAAAACAAAATAAAAATTAATAAATCAATCTAAGAAGAGAATATATCCAGGTCAAGAAAACATCTTCTGAGTACTAAAGATGCACAGATGATCTAGACACGAGGTCTTCCCTCAGTGAACCTGCTATCCACACCAGAGGAACAGACACACACATGAGCTCGATAAGATAGTTCAAATATATGATGGAGATGATAAAGGTAAGTGTGTGGTGATCAGAAGACACAAAGAGAAAAATGCTTTTTCTCCCTAGAATGCTGAAATCAGAAAAAAGTTTCCAAGAGTACTTTCTTTTTTTTTCCTCAATGTTATTATTATTTTCTACAAATAAATTATGAAAACATATTTTACTGAGCATGTAAAAGCCTAGAAGGATGTCACAGGCACAGGCATGTAGAGGTGTTAATAAAATGAGCCTGGGTGCACTAACAGAGTTAGCAGCCATGCAATGGCCTCGCCCACCATGTATCATTTTGGAGAACTTATCATTTCCGTGCAAGGTAATGGGTAAGGCATGGCCCCCATGCTCAATGACCTTCCAGCCCAATGGAGGAAAGAGAAAAGAACAACTCATTACAATACTCAGTTGATGAGTGCCGTAACAAGGATGTGTTCATGGCTATGAAGACGTGGACAAAGGCAGGATTGACAACACATCAGGGAAGGTTTAAGAGAGAAGAAGCCTCACGTGGGGTCCACAGAACTGGAGACAGCCGACTGATGGAACTATTCTTTTTTTTTTTTTTTTTTTTTAGTGGTACTGGGGTTCCTGGAAGCCCTTCTTCCTCTGGGCTACACTCCCAGACCTATTTTATATTTTTGAAACAGGGTCTCTTACACCAGCACGGCTGGCTTCGAACCTGCGCGATCCTCCTGTCTCCGCCTCCCAAGCGCGGGGATTACAAGCGTGCGCCACCACGCCCGGCTGTGATGGAACTATTCTAAGGCAGTATGATGAACACGTTAAACAAGATCCTTCTACTCCTTAGGCTCATCCTATGAAACAGC
This sequence comes from Muscardinus avellanarius, assembly GCF_963383645.1. Classification (NCBI taxonomy): domain Eukaryota; kingdom Metazoa; phylum Chordata; class Mammalia; order Rodentia; family Gliridae; genus Muscardinus; species Muscardinus avellanarius. The sequence continues at coordinate 96,643,339 of NC_137788.1, forward strand.
TATTGTTTCCATTTTCTGGGTGAGATACATGTGGTTAGAGAAGTGAATTAACTTGCCCAAAGCCAAACTCCTAATAACTATTGAAGTTGGGTTTTGAAAGCAGATCAAAAGTCCTACTTTAGCTCTTCAGCTTTTCCCAGAACAGGGAAGCAATTATCATAGGCTGACTTGGATCTGTATCTTGAAGAGCTAGATCTTTAGTTTCTTAAAACTTTATCTCTTCAAGATCTCCTTAGAGATCAACTATACTTTCTCCATACAATTTCTGTCAGCCGTCTTACTGTTATGACCCCCAAATACCTGAAGGCCACAACTTAGAGAAAGCAAGATTTATTGATGGTTTCCAGTTCTCAAGGTTTCAGTCCCTGTTAGGCCAGGTCACATCTGCAGTGCTCAGGGCATGAAAGAAAGAGTGAGAAGGGGGCCCGTGGACATACATATAGTCCCCAAGACCATACCCACAATGGCCCACCTCCTCCAGCCATGTTCCCCTTGCCTCGTTAGAACCAAACAGATCCATCAATCCATCAATAGACATATCCACTGATGAGACTAGAACCCTCATTATTCAATTATGACACTTCTGAACATTTTCCCATTGTCAGTTCGTGAGCTCTTCCAGGGGACATTCCGTGTCCAAAGGTAATGATGCTCATGTGCTGTCGGCATCCTTATTATATGTCAGCTGGCATTTATAACTCATTAAAATCACCTCTACTTCCTCTACTTTTCAAGAAACTTAGCTGTATTAGACATACTGCAAAGTAAAATTCATCATGATATTTTCAATAATTTGAAAGTTATGTATGGGTAGATTTCTCTCTGCTACATGGCATACAAGCTGCAACTAAGGCATTAGTTACAAAAAATTAACAAGGTATATGAAGCAAAACCATGGTATAAAGTGCCCACAAAGTACAGCCATGTAGACATTGTAACCACATGTTAGGTGAAATCCTCTTTCACTTTACTGCATGTAAATTTGATAGTTCCTCTAAATTCTTCTGGAAGATATTTGTATTAGTAATTGAAAGATATGTGTGGGAGAGAAAGAGGGATAGCAAGATGGGATTAGGAGGGAACCACACCAAGAGATGCTATGAACATATATCAATTCATCATTCTGAATCTATGAACATATATCAATTCATCATTCTGAATCTTACTATGATGTAGAATTTAACTGTGCCAATAAAATTCTAAATAAATAAGAAATACAAAGCAAAGAAAGAAGGATGTCAATGCATCACCTACATGTTTATTTTTAGGTCTTTGACTATAAGCAGACAGAGATGAGAAATGTTCTCTTCTGCATGCAAAATTAAATGCTGTATTTTATAAGATTGCACTTGGTAAATTTTTTAGTTTCTGAGGGGGGAAGAGCAGATGAGACCCACATTTTGAGTACTGGATCTGCTGTCCTGGTAAGTCTCTAAACCATGAAAACACATAAATGAGTGTGCCTTGCTACAGAATGATCGCTGTCTCTAAACCATAGGTGAAGCAGTGTGGTTGATACTGCATTACTCTTAATAGCCTAGAGAGAATCTTCTGAAATAGCTATTTTTACCATATGAAGAAGGTGTGGCTCAGGCAACATGTTGCAACATTAACAATAAGGACTCTGGGGTCTCTGTGAACTTACCAGACATACTTCTTACATACAATTTTTTTTGTGGTAGCGGTGGTATTATATAATTGAACTCCCAGGAAAACAGAATCCACACATTCTTTCTCCTCTGAGTTCTCTGAGTCTGATATTGTCGATGAATCCATTTCTTTGCCCTGCTTTTTTGTGTATATAAGATTTGTATAAAGCCATCAGCCTCATGGCAGAGACTCAGTAATAACTGTGTCACCTGCTCACACACAATGGCAAACAGTTGGAAAATAAAGATATGCAATGCTGTGTTTAGTAAAGATTACTAGACCATAATGTAAGTCAGACCTACCTATTTTTCTACTAAGAAAAAATAAAAATTGGCATTATGACAAGGTAAGGATAATTTATACTGGCTGGGCACCCACTGTGTCTGAGGCACCGTGGCCAGCTATTTACCTGCGCTACTACCCAGCAATGAAAGGCAAGTAATTTCTAGGCTCTCTCCCATGACTCCTACTTGAAATAATTGATCTGTGATTCCCAAGTTAATGGCCAAGACACCATGGAATACCAGAGCAATCTCACAAGGGCACTTTATGATATTTTATATTTTCAACAAAATTGCAGTAATATTCAACATTTGTCAGATACCGCACAAACTATCGGTTGGAATTGGTATGTGGCCCAACATCAGTTCACACTACATCCCTTTTGTGAGAGATCTTAGAGAAGCTAGACATTTGGCAGTTGCTACTATTAGCACGTAAATACAAGATGGCAATCAATGTGAAACAGAAAATGGGGATATGCTTATGTGGAATCTTATTTCAAAATATGATAAAGCATATAGTGTCCAACAGGCACACATACATTTCATTAGTAAGTAATTTTAGGCATTTAACAATGAAATAGAAGTGAAAATCTTTTATTTTCAAGTTTGTGTATATTTTTTCAAACAACTACTAAGCTATTAAGACATAAATATTTCTTTTGTTGCTTAAAACTACTTAAAAATAAAATTGTTATTGTAGTGGTGGTTTTAGCCTAGAAGTAAAATGGCAAAAAAAAAAAAGAAATTTACAGAAAAACTGAATGTACTATTAAACAAGAAAAGTTTGAGAACTTGTACTATAGACTAATCCCCAAGTCTCAGAGCAGAAGGTTGCACCAAGGGTCTCTAGAGGTTTTGCCTTGTTTTCTGTGCTTTTTCTAGTAATTAAAAGGCCACAGGTGAGTGAATGTACAATATCACTTTACATTATCAGAGTGACTTAAGGAGATTTTACCATTACTATACATTTTTCTCCACCTTTACATCAACTTTGTTTCTCTTCCATCCTGTGTCATTTATCTAAATAGTATGATTGCTTTTGTAAGTCACTGTATAATGTTTATTTCATACATCTGTTTTTGGCAACATCCCCTCTTTCTTATTCTTTCACTATTGCCACACACAGAAAAACTGATAATCTCACAGGGGACTTTTTATGAATTTTCTTTATAGTATGCTTTACTCTGCAGTAGGCTTACTATTTTCTGTTGTATTGTAGAAATTTTGTAATAGTCTAAATTCTTACATGTGTAAATCATGTTTTTGTCAAGTATCATACCACCTACTATGAGGCCATAAATCTCATTTTGTATCTATACCTCTAGGGAGAGAGCAGACCTTAGGTAAGATGCCAACAAAATCAAACAATTTTTAAAAGCACTTTACTGACATATTTGTGAACTCTCCCAAAATAAGACAACTTTCTGTGCATATCCATATCCATATCCATTTGCCATAACAAATAGAGAACTTAATATTATTACCCAAGCATGGAAACTAATGTCACTAAACTAGAGTTAAATCTCAATGACTAATATAGCTGGATGTTTTATCTACCCCTTGGTTAAACTGCAAAGGCAGAACTGAAACACTGAAATGAGATCACCCAGCAATATAAAATGGTTTAAACTCCCCAGGTCATAAAGTGAGTCTCCCTCCTTCTCAACAAAGTCAAGGGATACAGGTTAAGGAAAAATAAGTTGAATCAAAGTCAAGGCATGGGAATATGCTGTTGATAAAAAAAAAAAGAGGGGTATAAAGGCATTTGATTTTTTTAAAGAATCTTAGCAGTTGGTTTGTAAGGAAAACCATCTTTGATATTGCAGAAGAAAATCAGCACCTCCAAAAAGGACTCAGACAGCAGGAATCATCTGCAGCTGTCAAAAGTTTGACAAAAGTAAACTAAATAATCTTTGAAGGAATGAATGTAAGACAGGCTGTGGAAAATGAGTATCATATTTTCCAGAGATGTGCTACTCTCCAAAATTCCCCCAGCACCACCACCAACGGGACATCTGTGGATGGTAGCAGAATGTGACGTAGGCAAGGATGAGGGCTTTGGAGGTAAAAAGACACATACTTGGCCTCCAGCTCCATCATTTTTGAGCTGTGGGATTCCACAGATGGAAAACATATCAGTCTGTCAGGATGGCATGAAGACTCATGAGGGCACGCACTAAGATACTAAGTAAAGAAATGGAGTGTGCATCTCTACCACCATCTCATTACTTCAATTAAAAACTAATGAAACTGATTCCTCTCCATTATGTTTGCTCAAGAACTCCATCTACCTACCAGACATTCCTATCTTTTGGGTCAGAGGGTACATCTGCATGACAACATCAGCCCTTTATTATTATTTTCTTGAAACAGGGTCTCGCTAAATTGCTGAAAGTCCCACTATGTTGCTGAGGTTGGCCTTGAGCCTGCAATCCTCCTGTCTTGACCTCCCAAGTACTGGGATTGCAGAAGTGCGCCACCACACTAGCTCAAAAATTCCTATTTTAACATTCCCTGGCCATCACAAACTAAAAATGGCTAAAACTAAACTTACATTACCAAGAACTAATATCTCCACTTGTGTAAATAAATTAACTTGCCTTATCGCCCATCTTCACAGCCTCGCCAGTATTCTAGACCCCTTATCTATCAACACCATCCTGACCCTTGCCACTTGTTTTGTGCTACACTTTTGCTTTCTATTCTCATCCCCTCATCAGCCTGCACCTCGATAGGGGTATATGAAATGCATATCTAACATACTCCAAAAATTTAAACCTGTTTTAGAGAACATTTCTGATTCTGGATTTCTGGACTAGGAACACTCAACTGGCAAAGTCTATGCAAATATTCCAAATTCCAAAAAGCTCTGAAATGTGACATATTTCTGGTCCTAAGCTTCTTGTGTGTGTGTGTGTGTGTGTGTGTGTGTGTGTGTGTGTGTGTGTGTGTTACTGGGGATGGAACCCTGAGGCATTCTACCTTTGAACTACACCTCCAGCCCTAATTTTTTTCTTATTCTTTATTTTTGAAACTAAGTAGCTGAAGCTATCCATGAACCGTGATCTGCCTGTGTCTGCCTCCTGAATGCTGAGATTACAAGCATGGGCCACCATGCCCGGCTTAGTCTTTTTATTTTTGGAACAGGGTCTGAGTTTCAAAGGGCCTCACTAAGTAGCTGAGGCTGTCAGCAAACCAAGACTCTCAGGTCTCAGCCTCCCAAATGCTGAGATTACAAGAGTGCACCACCATGCCCGGCTTTCCTAAGCATTTCTGATAAAGGATATTCAACCTATCCTTCCTAATTGATCCTAATCCTATCCTTTCCTTTCCTAATTGGCCTCTCCTCTTGACTCCTTCCCAGATAACCTTCCTTCCCTGAGTCTGCCCTGCAAGTTTCTGCCATCCATCACAATCTTCTTCCTCCCACAACAAAACCCAGCTCTGCCGGGCGTGGTAGCGCATGCTTATAATTCCGGTGCTTGGGAGGCGGAGACAGGAGGATTGCGCAGGTTCGAAACCAGCCACGCTGGTTTCGGAGATCCTGTTTCTAAATAAAAATATAAAATATAGGTCTGGGAGTGTAGCCCAGAGGTAGAAGGGTTTCCAGGAACCCCAATACCACCAAAAAAAAAAAAAACCCAGCCCTGAGAAGAGTTCCACTCAGGATCACTGACCAAATGTCCCCTTTGTGCAAGTAAGAAAACACAACTTTCTTTTCTTCTAGAGATTTTATTTCCAATTCTATTGGAGATTTTATTTCCATTTTCTAGAAAATTGAGTTTATAGACTCATTTATTAATGAGCACAATGGTACTGCTAGATGCAGAACTAATACTCTAAGTAAATGTGTATGCATGGTGCAATTGAGTGTTGGCCAGCAGAGGTGGCATCAGACCTGAACATTCATACACAAGAGTGATGCCTTCATTTTCTTGGTTCTTTTCCAGTAGCACCCATTCTCGTGCACACTATCCAACCAAAACCAAAATCATCACCAACTGCCAAATCTGAGGGCTGAGTTTTTAAATTCCGCTCCCGGTTAGAACTCTTCCAACTGCACTATGACTACTTCCATGGTCTTCAGGACACTTTCTCCTAGATTTCTTCCACCCCTCTGACCAACCACTGTGTGACTCCTTTGCTGGCTGCTCCTGCCTTCACTGTTCCCTAAATGTCCCTCCCCAGGGTTTCATCCTTGACTTTCTTTTTCATCAGACTTCAGTCATGACTTCTGTGACTCCCAAATAAGCCCACATACCTTACCTCTACACCCTGCTGAAGCTGCTTAGTGTCACTTCCTTCTCACTTACCCCATATTCAGGGTGTGGTGGAGCACACTTGTAATCCCAGCATTTGGGAGGCTGAAACAAGAGGATCATGGTTCATAGACAGCCTCAGCTACTTAGTGAGGCCCTTTGCAACTCAGTGAGACCCTGTTTCAACATAAAAAATAAAAAAAAAATAGGGCTGGGGTATAGCTCACAGATAGAATGCTCATTGGTTTTACCCCAAGTACTACAAAAAAAAAAAAAAAAGAACCATGATATCCACATAAAAAATAGACACCATATCCCCCAGCATCAACAGAGAAGAGAAAAATGACCTTAAATAATGGAGTCACTATTGTGGAAGACTCTTATCCTAGAAAGATCAGAGTCACTGCCAACTTCATCTACATGCTCATTCATTCATTCAAATATCTAAGCACCAACAGTGTGCCACAGTGACGTTCTGTTCCAGGCACTTGGGATATAACAGTGAAATAAAAATGAAGGAAGAAATTTTTGTCTATTATCGTGACACTTTGATGAACATATTCATTATATTCATTGTATGATGACATTCATTATATTCGACATTTATTGATAGATACTGTGGGAACTGCTATTAGAATTGATTGGGGAAAGCAAGGCTTACACAAAGGTGACATCCAAATAAGCAAAGACCTTGAGCTAGGTAATCGCCAGGGAAAACTGACCTAGAGATCTGCCTAGTTTGTTCAAGAACATCAAGAGCCAGAGTGATTGGAGGAGACCGATCACCTCCCTGAAACTGTCATAAAGCCTACGATGGGAATGAGACCCTGAAAATACAGTGCCTTTGTGTACTGCCCAACAGGACACATGAGCCGTACCTGTGATTCCTCCTCCTTCTTTCTACTTGTTACACATTGACTTTCACATAGCACATAACATTCTCAAGAATGTTTTTCTATCCTGAATCAGTCCAATATCAAATTCTCTTGCAAGGTTAATGTCTGACATATACAAATATATATATATAGGTATATATATACATATACATATATATACATATATATATGTATGTTCTTTCTAGACATATTCCCTGGACAAGAATGATTCTGCAAAATCAGTAAAGTGCCCAATACAGCAGGCCCAGAACAATTTTCATACATGAAACTATATATTGATGCCCAGATTACAATCCACAGAGCCAATATACTTATCACAATTATACAGAAAAGACATTTAAGGAATATTTATAAATCACATTGATTCTTCTGTTTATTCAATTTTGTTGACTTTCATAACATTGTATGTATTTGATTTCAGAAAATTTAGTTTTAATGCAATATTGCTTTCTAAGATATAAAACATTAAACTTTCCTAATAAAGCTATTTCTTTAAAAAGATAAAAAAAAAAAATACAGCATTTCAGCCAGGCATGGCAGCGCATGCTTATAATCCCAGCATTCGGGAGGCTGAGACCTGGAGGATCATGGTTCGCAGACAGCCTCAGCCTACTTAGCGAGGCCCTCTGCAACTCAGTGAGACTCTGTTTCAAAATAAAGAATAAAAAATAGGGCAGGGGGTGTAGCTAGGAGGTCAAATGCCCCTGGGTTCCATCCCCAGACCTGCAAAATAATAATAATAATAATACAGCATTTCATTCTAGTATGGAAATGCTAAAGGTATATGTAATAATCAAATAAATTCAAAGTCAAGCAGTATCTAAAGTAATCACCAGATAAAAGCAGGTGTCTGCCATGTTGTTTTACACTCAAGTGAAGAGTCTGTTTCAATAAGGTCAAAAGATAAGGATACCCCAAAATCTTGATATTACCAAAGCACTGTTTTTATATCATAAATGACTTCCTAGGTTGGAAGTTACTCATCATTCTAACGCCAAGGATGAAATTCCTATTATCAATAGATCTACAGATGATCCCCCAGAAAGGCTAAAAAGCACAGCTTCTGGGAACCTGCTCAACACAGCCCCTTCCAGAAAAGCAGAGTTAGGAACTGTGGTCAGAACCCACACACCAGGAAGCCAAAGCTGCAGCTGAAGGTTGGCTTCCCTGGGCCACAAATGCACACCAACAGGAGCTGCAACCTGAGAAGCCTTGTGTGAAACAACAGGGACAGTGTCTCAGTACAAGCACCTGGCTCTGGACCCTTAATGAGTTTTTTTAATGATCCCAAAAGAAAAGAAAGAACGAAAGGAGGGAAAGAAAAAAGACAGAAAAGCAGACCTAAATATGTGCTGTAGTGTCTACTGTCTATGGAACTGCTTAGAACACTGCTCATCACACATCTGAGAGCATGTGACTATAATTACAGGAGGAATTATTGTAATCAGAATTTTAAAACAATATTTAAATCATAAACATCCTATGTTAGGTCACTCTAAAAAATCATGTAAGACATGTATTTATGTTTTTTTACTTACTGCAAAATCTGACATCTATAACAAGTCAAAGGCCCCATTCCCTACATAAATCTGGTGGGGGGAGGGGAAATCCCATTAAAGAAGGCTATTCACACTGTCCTCTGTCTCAGAGCAAGCCTATCAATCTATTCAAACTAAATGATGCTTATTTTCTGACTAATGCTACTTAAAGCAAGTTCTACCTAAAATACTTGAGATCGCTCCAAACAATTATAATAATCATCTTTAGCAATTTCCTAGTTTAAAGTCTAAACTGATTTTGCTGCATTTAAAATAATAATATATTTTATTCTGTTGATGAAAGTGACAGAGAAGCATGATTAATTTTTATAGAGCTATTAACCTTTAATATTCTTCAAGATTATTATTACACAATTTCTTTCTCTAACCTAAAAATGCTTTCCCTCTGTAGCTTAAACAATTCCTTTGTTCTTTCCCAGCATACAAATCAGAAAATAACAGGCCATGTCAGTATCCACATGCGGTCATCACACACACAACTGCAGGGCTGTGTCATTTAACCAAGGGAATGAGGTAAAAAGCTACATTTAGTTCTCAGGGAGCCGAGAAAATTAAGACTTAGAAAAAACTAGGTATTCACCCTTATAATTAATATTAATAAAACACCTTTGTGAATTCAGACCTCAACTGTAATTCACGAATGGAAAGGCTATTATTATCCCAACCAAATATCATCCCAACCAAATAGATCCCACACTAGTTCTAGTATTTCAAAAGCCTTCGCCCATCCCAATCCCTCCTGGGCAGAAGGGCAGCAAAACTGGACTAGTTTCCTTGGTCTAGCACAGTGTAAGGCAAAATAGCTCCACTCCATGCAGTGAATGCCAAGATGAATTAGAAGTTATACCTACAGCAATTTAATGTTTGTTGAGAGTCTACCGTGTGCTTTGTGCAGATTACCCAAGCAATTATTCACAGTAACTCTATGAGGCAAATAAGTATTATTTCACCCATTTTACAGATAAGGGAACTGAAGCTTAGAGAACTAAGCAACCTGCCCGAGATCATCTAGCTTTAAAAACGATGCTAAAATGTAAAACTTTGCAATCTGATTCCATTTGTGGTTTATTATTGCTGTTGCTTTAAACTGTTACAAGCCATAAAGTTAGAAAACAAGTTTAACCTCACAGCATTCTACCATTTACTTCTGCTCTGAGCCACCATATTATCCTTCCTATCTCTTCTCCTGATATATGCAGATATCCCTCTTACCTGTTAGGGACCATGGACAAAATACTGAGGACTAAGGAGCTCTTCAGGGGCCTACTAAAATATCGAAGGCAAAAAAAACCCTTTTATCTCAAATTAGAAATTCCTCTTGCCAGATTCCTCATCCACACGATTTTTACACTGTCAATGGGAGGCACTTAGATGAAAGAAAACTGGGGAGAAGGAGCCATGTCCCTCCCCTCTCCACCAGCTAGTACAAATGGGGACAGATATTGGGCTGATGCCTACATATTTCCTGGGCAGAGCTTCAGGAGACCCTCACTTCTGGGACATGAGTAGCTGAGATCTTAGGTACAGCTTCCTATAATTCCAGCACTTCTTGATTTCCTTAAAGTAGTAGCATTTATTGACAATCTTCTCTTCCAACCCAATTCCCAGGACAAAATGTCTTCTTGCTAAGATACTTCCAGCAGTTTCCCTTTTCCAATTTCAGCTGTACAGAGAAACAGTGATCTTAATCTCTAGAAGCTCAGATTGGAAATGACCTTTTTCTTTTTGTTTGCATTTTCTGGCTTTTTAAAATAAATATGTGCTGCATGTATAATATGGAAGAAGGTTTTAGGGTTCTTTCAATGATTATATTTTAGATCATCACTTTATTCCTTCTTCAGGGCTTTGGTAAACACTGAATTATACATACTTTTCTCACAGTTTTAACTACTTTGGTTACCTATTTCCCATGTTAAAAGGTAAAAGAAACAAAACAAAATATAATAACAGGAGTTAGATGTGATTCCTGGTAGGAAAAGAGTCAGAAAAGGCAGTTAAAAAATTTTTTTTGAACTGGGCGTGGTGGCACACGCTTGTAATTCCAGAATTTGGGAGGCTGAGACAGGAGGCTTACACAGGTTCGAAGCCAGCCTCAGCTACTTAGTGAGGCTCTCAACAACTTAGTGAGACTCTGTTTCCAAATAAAATACAAAATAGAGCCAGGCATGGTGGCGCATGCTTGTAATCCCAGCTCTTGGGAGGCTGAGACAAGAGGATCACAAAGGTTCAAAGCCAGCCTCAGCTACTGAGTGACGCTCCCAGCAACTTAGTGAGACCCTATTTCCAAATAAAAGTATAAAATAGCTCTGAGAGTATAGCCCAGAGGCAGAAAAGTCCCTGGGTCCCACCCCCAGTACCACGAAAAAATAAAAAAATAAAAATAAATACAATATAAAATAGGTCTGAAAGTAGAGCCCAGAAGTAGAAAAGCTCCTGGGTTTCACCCCCAGTATCACAAAAAAAAAGTTATTTTGAACAATCATTATCTCCTAAGACCCTGAAAAATATCTCTCAAGACCCTGAAAATACTCTGGAACTATTTAGTGTAGGAAGGAAACTTCTCTACATACATCAGTAAAAATAACAAACATTTGCTATACATAAATACAATAACCGATATTCATATAAAGTTACTGCAGCCACCTTTGATGAGCTTCACATTCCAAATCAGTTACAAATTATTTGAAGGATGAAACTAAGAAGGGGCGGGAATCACTGAAATTCCAATTAAAAAACCAACTTGTTATGATTAGCATTATTGATAGAATTTATTAAGCAATTATTATGTGCAAGCACTATGTAAACACATTATATAAACTCTTCATTTCATCCTTAAGATGGTGAGTGCATGGGTGTCCTCCTCTTCTAGGTAATAAACTTGAAGAGGCTTAGTGGAATGCCCAAGCTCACACATCAGTGAAATTTATACCCAGATCTATCAAATTCCAAATCCGTACCAATGCCCAATGTGGACTTTTCCATATGCAGATAAAAATAGAGGCAAAATAAGTACCTTCTCTGGACCATCAGTTTTCAAAACACTTGTAGAAACATAAATCATAACCCCCTTCTTCCTCTCCCGGATGCTGGGGAAGGCAACCACATGCTTCTCATGCCAAGAAGGAAGCTTTCAGACTACTCTTGAGGATTGACAGCATCAATCTGTATAAAATGTGATATGCTTTCTGTTTTCATCGTGCTATATGTTTGAAATCCTGTACTAGCACTGCTGCAGCGACAGTGGATGGCAAGAGGGAAGTCAGAATTCAGATGACTGAAGGTCACAGCGATGGCTTGACTCCAGAAAAAAGGCAAATATATTGTGTGCATTCACAACACGTTTTAAAATACACAACAATAATAACATTGGTTTTCGTCTTAAGTTGGTAGATTAAAACTTGAGTTTAAGTAAAAGGTAGGCTTAAGTCATATGAAATTCACTTAGGCAGAATTTCTCTCTGACTATCCAATACCATCAGACAAGTAAAACATTACCTGATTGTTCACTGTCTTTAAAACAAAAAAGAAAAAGGAAAAAGAAAAGATGCCCTTCTCATCTTCTGTAAAACAACAGTATCTAACAAAAACATAACTCATTATAATCAGTTCAGGTAAGAAGGTTTTAACAGTTTCCTTTTGTTTTATAAAATAATATCAGCTAAGCTTATAAAAGTTGGAAAAACAAAGGCACGAAGGTTTAAAAAGTCACCTGTAATCTTACCAACATTAGCATATTATACTCCTCTATTTGTTTCCTTGTGAGCTATGTATTAAAATATAAGTTTAACACAAGTAACTTGCAGATGAAGAAATCATGAGTTGAACATTGGGAAATAATTCAAAATGATGGCGGGTTGCCCAGGTAGAAATGTCTAATAGAAAGACAATGCTGTGCCTCCCATGAACACCTCTGTACCAAAACAAATTCTGAATAGACCACACCGGGGTATTTAACCTATGTTGAAAATGGTTTAAATCACTTTCAAATCCTCAAAATGATTAAGATAAATAAAATGCAAAACAAGTCATTCAAAGGTTTATTTGCATTCTTTGTTATATTTTGAGAAGAAAATATTCTATTAAAAGAGTAGCAAAAATAATAATGATAAAATAAAAAGTGACACTATAACCTGCAAGGTGAGAAATAGCTGTGAGCAGAATGGGCAAGTGAAAATGAAACAGGTTCTGTTATAGTTAACTAACAAAAATCTTCTCCCATTCTGTCGGCTCTCTGTTGAAGTTCTTGACAGTTTCCTTTGCTGTACAGAAGCTTTTCAGTTTCATGCAATCCCACGTATTGATCCGCCTTTTAGTTTCTCATGCCTTTGGAGTCTTGTTAAAAAAGTTTTTACCTGTGCCTATGTGTTGCAGTGTTGGACCTATGCCCTCTTCAAGGAGCTGCAAGGTCTCTTGTCTGATTTCCAAGTCTTAGATCCTTCTGAACTGACTCTTGTGCAGGGTAAGAAAGTAAGGTTTATTTCCATTTTTCTGCATGTGGCTAACCAGTTTTGCCAACACCATTTGTTTTCTTGGCTTTTTATGTTCTTTTGTGGGTGTTTTTTTTCCTTTGGTGGTGGTACTGGGGTTCCTGGAAGCCCTTCTACCTTAGGGCTACACTCCCAGACCTATTTTATATTTTTTTCTTTGGAAATAGGTTCTCTTAAGCCAGCACAGCTGGCTTCGAACCTGCACGATCCTCCTGTCTCTGCCTCCCAAGCGCCGGGATTACAAGCATGCGCTACCACACCCGGCAACACCATTTGTTGAAGAAACTTTCTTTTTTCAGTGTAGCCCCTTTGTCAAAAATGAATTGGCTATGTGTGGACTTGTTTCTGAATCTTCTGCTCCATTGATCTGTGTGTTTGTGTGCCAATATCACGCTGTTTTTATTACTATGGCTTTGTAGTACAGTTTGAAGTCTGATATTGTAATGCCTCCTGCATGGTTTTTGTCGCTGAGAACTACTTTGGCTATTCTAAGTTTATTGTTGTTCCAAATGAATTTAAGGACTGATTTTTCTATGTCTGTGAGGAATGAACTTGGTATCTTAATGGGTATTGTGTTGAATCTGGTAGTCACTTTTGGAAGAATGGCCATTTTGATATTTATTATCCCAATCCAAGAGCATGGAAGGACCCTGTATCTTCCAAGATGTTCTTTGATTTCTTTTTTTTTTTTTAATGCTTTATAATTTTTTTGTAGAGGTCTTTTACCTCCTTGGTAGGTATATTCCTAAGTATTTTATTTTTTTGTGGGATATCCTGAGAAGTGTTTTCTGGATTTTTTTAAGTAGATTTTTGGTTGGCTTCTGATTACAGGAAAGCTTCTGATTATTTTAAGATTCATTTTGCATCTAGAAACTTTGCTGAATTTGTTGATAAGTTCTATAAGCTTTTTGATTGAGTTTATGGGTCTTCTAAATATATTATCATGTCAGTTTTTGCCAACTATTCCTCTAATAGAGAGCTAATATCTAGAATATACAGAGAACTCAAGAAATCACTGCTAAGAAAACAAATAACCCAATCAAAAAATGGGCAAGTGAACTAAACAAAAGTGAATTTCACAAAAGAAGAAATTCAAATGGCCAATAAATGTATGAAAATTACTCAACATCATTGGCATTCAGAGAGATGCAAATCAAAACTACCCTGAGATTTCACCTAACTCCAACTAGAATGGCAATCATTCAAAACACAAACAACAAATGCTGGTGAGGATGTGGAAAAATAGGAACTCTAAAACACTGTTGATGGGACTGCAAATTAGTACAAACACTTTGGAACACAGTATGGAGAATCCTCATAATAATGGGAATGAACTTACCATATGATCCAGCAATGCCACTTCTGGGTATCTACCCAAAAGAATGGAAACCAAAATACCAAACTAATGCATGGGTATCTATGTTCATAGCTGCACAATTCACAATTGCCAAGCTATGTAACCAGCAAAGATGTCCATCAACAGATCAAAGGATTGTAAAACTATGGGATATGTACACAATGGAATTTTACTCGGCCATAAAGAAAAAAATTATGTCATTTGTGGGAAAATAGAACTGAAAAAGATTATGCTAAGTGAGATTAGTCAGTCACAAAAAGTAAAGAATCAGATGTTCTCCCTCATATGTGGAAGCTAGGGAGAAAAATGGTCATAGGAGGAACTCTAGAGGAAGGAGAAACCATAGATGAGCAAATAAGGCAACATGACTGAGGGGAATGGGAGGGGGAAAAGCGAAATTCCCCAATGTATATGATATACATTCACAAGCATATCAAAGTCAAGCAGTAAGCCAAACATGAGAAGGGGGAGGGAATGGGATGGAAAATGGGCAAGGGCTAAATAAGTGATACGTGCATGCATGCCTCTAGCATCTTGTACCCCATTAAGAGCCATGATTACAGTGCACCGAGGATCCAGGTTTGCGGACAGCCTCAGCTTCTACTTAGTGAGGCCCTTTGCATAAAGCATTAAAAAGTATGGGCTGAGAGTGAACAGGAACTGGGGATTCTGGCCTGTGGAGACAAATGCAGAGGGAAAAAATAAGAAATGTTCCACCCCAAGCTCCTTTCCCAGCCAGTCTTGCTTCTCCTCCTCCACTCCTCTCTTGCTGTCTCATCTCAACTCTCACTTCAATAATATGAAGCACGGCAGTACTTAGATCTAATGTTTTTTCCTTGCATTGTTAAAGTTATTTTTTTCTTTCCTAATATTTTAACAGTTCCTCATGGGTCTACATGTAAACTGACAACAGTCCTTCCCAGGTACATCGTTGGGCAGCTGTAAATGTTGCAGATCTGTAGGAGCCCTCTCTCTCCAGCTAACACCTTCGGGAAAAGGAACTTTCAACTACTGGTCTCTAGCCGAATGAAAAAAATAAGCTATCTTTTTTTCTACCGCCATACTTTCCAGAGCCCCAAAGCCACTTGGAATACTGGCAGTGTGCTTAGGATCAAGTAGGTCAACATGTCTATGTCTTGTTTATTTCCCTCCAGGGCTGAAATAAAGGTGGCAATCTTGTGTTTATACTACCTCTAAGCTAAGCTCTTAAATTTATTTTCATGTGGTTTTTTTAAACTATAAATAGATTACATCCCATCAGGAACACAAACATAAGACTGTCCTTTCCTTGCTGAGTCCATTCTGTCTACATCAGTCTAAATCTATTTTTAAAGTTTTAAATTTTTAATCACACTTAAAATGGTTTTAAATGTGATTTTGATTGTACAGACTGAAAGAAAAGGAAATGTTTAAAATGAATTTCACAAGCTAATGTTCCCCAGAGAAATGTCAGAAGGCCACAGATATAAAATGCTAATACAGAAGGCACAGTCAGCTAAAGTGTGAACTACTCGTTCAGTGATCCTCGAATTCACTGAGTGCAGTGTGTTCGGAGACAAGAATGCAAAACTAAAATTATACCACTAATGATTTATAGAAATAATTTTAAAAATTTTTAAATATCTAAATTATAATCAGATAACTAAAGAAATGTTTTTACCCTGCAGCAAGAATTCATAATCCATGAGATAAATGGAAGAAAATGCACTGGACCTTCAACTGTCTGTAAATCTTCAAGGAGAGATATCAAAGATGAGAAGTCCTTTGATCAATGATGAACATATCACAGCACAAAAGGATATCTCTAAAATAATGACGCTTTAATTCTGTAGTCCCATACTGGCAATACAGTTATTCACCAGCCTATACATAAAAACCTTCAACTTTGGCTCAGTAGAGTAAAAAGAACACTAGCAAAAATTTGAACCATCATAACTATGTGTTTTTTTAACTTTTTAAGACTTCAGATTGTTTTTACGTAGTAACTACAAATGTCTAGTTTGTTTATACATGTCCGTGTAGTGATGACAGGTGACAAGAGAGAGAGAGATGTAAATAGCTAACAGGGAGCATAATCTTAGCAAGAGGAAACAAACCCAATTGTGCCAGAAGAGCCAGACAGAAGTTCATGCATGGGAAAGTTCAAAGGGCACCGGCCACAAGGACTTCTATTTGATCTTAGACAGAGATGTGCAGTGAGCTTTCCTGGGCCCTACCCACTGGAGCTCACAGCCTGGTTGCTCCTGTCCCTTCTGTGGCATACACACAGTCACGTGAGCTGGCACCAGGTGCCAGCTCCAACCCTGTAATTAACAGGCAAATTAACTGAGTCCTGACGTTATCACCCCTCGAAGGAGGTTAAATGATCTCTTCCCCATAAAACTCCTGTGAGAACAAGTGAGCTAATATGTACAAAAGCACTTTGTAACCCATCGTGCACAGCACAAATGGGAAATGGCCCTGTCCTAACAGAGAGGCCTGTGTCTCTTCCAGCTGCCCTCCGCCAGGGTGCCATAATATTTGGAAAGCACTGAGATTTTCAGACATAATTAGCAAGCACAAGCTTGTATAATTTACAACCAACATTTAAGTGCTTACTTAGTAGGCATGGGTATAAGCTCAGCACTGTACTAGACACGGTAGGAGACGGAAGAGAGAAACAGGATTTGGTCCTTTGTTCCAGAAGTGAGAGGTCCCACGAGGGAAACAAAACTAGCACGTGTGGAAAGGTAGACACAGGGCCAAGGGTTATGATGCAGGTAGGTGGGGCACAATTTGAAAACTAAAGTGAAGGTCATGCTTTTATTTTAATTGGCCAAAAGCTTATTTATAGAAGGCACTGCATCAGGGAGACAAAGCCTGGACAAGGCCCTTTGCAAATCAGTGAGACCCTGTTCCAAAATAAAGAATCAAAACTATGGGTGGGGGTGTAGCTCAGAGGTAGAATGCCCCTGGGTTCCATCCCAAGTACTGAAAAAATAAAATAAAATAAATGCATCTGCAGACATCATGAGGGACGTTCCTACATAGTGAGGAACTAAAGAGGCAACAATACTTCAGACTGGGAAGGACCCACATCCCGACTTAATCCAGGAGGCCCCAACAGTACCGAGACAGATACAAAGGTCATATAAAAGTATCAAACTGGGCAATGCTAAGAAAGAAACTCAAAGCAAAAGTTGTTGAGGCTGATTGGAAAAGTTTCTATGAAAAACAAAACCTCAATCAGCAGCATGCTCATTGCCCAAATGCAATTCTTCGCCTCATTTTTAATGCAAACACAAAAACACATGAGTCAGAAGGAGACTGAATTTGTGTTATGCTAAGAGAGATGTTGAGGTGTGACTGTCACCTTTACCAAGCTGGAGGCCACGCAGGCTACAAGGTGAAGCATCTGGAGGCTTGAGGGAGGCAGGTTCCATCCCCTGTGAATGTAAGCAAGCTCCCCGATCTCTGTTCCTCAATTTCTTCATCAGTAAAGTAAACAATACATCTTCACAGTAGACTCTAAGGCTTAAATTAGAAAAAAAAAACCTAGAAATCTGAAGCAGCATATAAATATTAAATGCAAAAGAATAACGAAACTCATTTTTCTAGTTGATGAACACTCTAAGGGCAGGAGCAGGTTTTCCCCTCCAGTGCAAACTCAGCCTGTCTCAGTCCTTAAACGAGGGAATACAGTAAGTCTTTGGTGCTTTAATAAGCACCAAATTCAATGCATTGCATCTTTGGTGAGCACACATTCATGCTATATATTTACTAGGCCCTGGGGCTTGAGTGGAGAAAGAAAAACAAAACAGAACAGAAAGGGCGCCTGTCCTGTAGAGCTTGTGGTCTAATGGGGAAGTCAGGCACAGTATGAAAATGTGTACCTGTGGGAAACACCACACACAGAGCAGAGGCCCAGGCCCAGGCAAGAAGAGTACCATGAGGGGAGGGAGCACTGAGCCTGGTCCTAGGAGTCAGAGAGGTCCTTCAAGCCAAGCATCAGTCAGTGATCACCTCTACAATCTGCCAGGATAGCCAAAAGTATTAAGACTTAATGCTTATTTATTTAAATATAATGTTTTCAAATACTGACTCAGAGATCACCTGAAAAGAAGGCAGATGCTATACAAAAAAGCTGGAAAGAAGAAAAATAGTTCTTTGTAAGTTCACATGATAGTAAATATGTGCTGCCTACCGGAGGTAGAAACCAAAGAATAGTTCCCAGATTATCAACTGTGTATCAGAAAAAGTTTGATTACTCTAAGTCATCTGTGTGGTTATAGACTTTCCCTAAAAGGCAGTATGTACAGAAAGCAAAATGTATATATCTCTCTGATTTCAAACATATCTTAGGTAGTACTCTTTTCTTTCATTATCTATATGATAAATGAGAAATGTCTATTCAGTTGCCCAGTTTTTGATTAGATTATTTGATTAGTGTAAGCATTTTTTAATTCTTTGTAATATTCTAAATATTAGTCCTCTATCAGAGAAATCTCTGGCAAAGATTTCCTCCTCCCATTCTGTAGGCTTGCTCTTCAAACTCTTTCCTTTGCTTCACAGAAGCTTCTTAATTCAACATTATCCAATTTACTGATCCTCATTTTTATTTCCTGAGCTTGAGGGTACTTCTTATAGTAATTGTGAAGCACATGGTCTGATTTCTGGGTCTTTTGTCCATTTTGAGTTGACTCCTGTGCAGGGGAAGAGATTGAGGTCAAATTCTATTCTTCTACATATAGATAATGAGTTTTTCTAGCACCATTTGTTGAAAAGGCCCTTTTCCCCAGAATATGGTTTTGGCACCTCTGTCAAAAATCAACTGGCTATCAGCATGAGAACCTGTTTCTATATAATCGATTTCATTAGTCTACGTATCTGTTTCTGTGCCAATACCATGGTGCTTCCATTCCTACAGCTCCGCAGTATAATTTAAAATCATGTATTGTGATGCCTCCATTATGCATGGTTCTTGCTGCTAATAATTGCTTTGGCTTTTCTGGGTCTTTATTCAATATGAATTTAAAGACCATCTATTTCTACTTCTGCAAAGAGTGACATTTGCATTTTCAAAAGATTACACTGAATACATAGATTGCTTCTGATCATTTTGACATTTATTCTGCCTATCTAACAACATGGGAGGTTTTTCCATCTTCTAATGTCTTCTTCAATCTTGGTGTTTTATAATTTTCATTGTAAAGGTCTTTTACTTCCTTGGCTAAATTTAGACCTATACATTCTTAATTTTTGAGACTACTTAGAATTTAATTATTTTCCAGATTTTTTTTTGAGTGGATTCACTATTGGTGTATTAAAAAAGCTTACTCGCCAGGCATGGTGGCGCACACTTGTAATCCCTGCGCTTGGGAGGCAGAGACAGGAGGATCGCGCAGGTTCGAAGCCAGCCGCGCACGCTGGCTTAGGAGACCCTGTTTCCAAATAAAAATATAAAATAGGTCTGGGAGGGTATCCCGGAGGTAGAAGGGCTTCCAGGAACCCCAGTACCACCAAAAAAAAAAAAGCCTGATTTTGTATCCACTACTTATTTTAAAACAGCAGATCAGGCAAATGGGATTGTGGGACTTGGGTCTTTTTACAAATCAGAGCTAACAAAGACCAGTCCAATCATTAGTTCTCTGTGTATATATTGATCCAAAACTGCAAACCTAGACTGTTACAAATTAAGGCAGGGTAACTGAAGATGAAAAGGCTAAGGTAAGATGGACGATTCAGAAGAAACAAAGACTATTTGGCATATCCTATGTCAGACATATTTTCTCAGTGTATCTGAGTTCAAGTAATTAGATATTTTGAAAGAAAAAAAAAACCACTCCATGAAAGAAAGAAAAAGTACATTTAAAGCATATTTCTAAATACACTTCCACTTATATATATTATATGACAAAACATCATTAAAAATATACCTCAAAGTATCCATATCTATCAATGAACTGGATACAGCTAACCACTCAAGTTCTTCTTCAACGTACGCTTCAGTTATTATTTGTAAAACCAGTAACAGTCATCATTTATAAATTCACATTTATAAATATTAAAACCAAATCACTAACTTGAAATATACTCCATTGTTATTCTAAGAACACAAATGATACCTGCTTTAGATGAGAATATATTAAAGTATTACTAAGCCGGGTGTGGTGGAGCATGCTTGAAATCCCAGCATTTGGGAGGCTGAGACAGGAGGATCACAGTTTTCAAACAGCCTCGGCTACTTAGTGAGGCCCTTTGCAACTCAGTGAGACCCTGTTTCAAAATAAAGAATAAAAAATAAGGTTGGGGTGTAGCTCATAGGCAGAATGCCCCTGGATTCTATCTCTAGTACTGCAAAAAAAAAAAAAAAAAAGTATTACTAATCAGTAATGTTTATGTATAGAGGAAATTTAATATAACTATTGCTTGTATCAAATTACTATGGAATTACTATATTACTACTCATCAATTTAAGAATGTGATTTCATCTATAGAGGAAAGGAATATAAACTGTACTGAATCCAACTCACTCAGTTATGTGTTCCATTGGGCATATTTTAATGAAGTTTCCATGTGACCGATAAGTTCTGAGAGTTTGCCTTCTACCCTATTCTTAAACTGGAAAGTTGTCTATAATCCTGAATAAATAAAACATGACAAAGTACAAAAAGCCTATAAATTTATCTTTTCCCAGTTCCTATCACGGTGTTAAAGAAGAGAATCAAAGGGCAGGAGAGGTTAAGTGGCTTTGCCAAACTGACATACCTGAATTTGATAGATGAATGGATAAATGGGAGGTAGAGAAGGGAACATACACATTATACATAATTCCTCTAAATATTATAAAACAATGTAAGCACTATATTTAGTCATATTTTCATATAGACATATAAATATTAGTAGGCACCGAGCATGGTGGCGCACGCTTGTAACCCTAGTGCTTGGGAGGCTGAGACAAGAGAATTGCACAAGTTCAAAGCCAGCCTCAGCTACTGAGTGAGGCTCTCAGCAACTTAGTGAGACCCTGTTTCCAAATAAAATATAAAATAGGTCTGGGAGTATAGCCTGGAGGTAGAAAAGCCCCTGGGTTCCACCTCCAGTACCACCAAAAATAATTAATAAATAAATATAAAGAATTAAAAATAAATAAATATTAGTAGGCTTATACAAAGAATTATAGAATGTTTATTTCCATAGATATTTAAAAAAACTTCCTTACATTTAAATCATCTTATAAAAGTCACAGAAAAACATTTGGTATCTTAATAACAACATTAATGTAAAAGAAACAGAATCAATGTCCCAGAAACAAAACTCATAAATAAAATTTTAATATATAAGGATAACTGTTTAAATACAAAATCAGTGAGAAGCCTAGCATGATGGCACGTGCTTGTAATCCCAGAACTTGGGAGGCTGAGCCAGGAGGATCACAAGTTCGTGGCCAGCCTCAGCTATTTAGTGAGGCCCTCCACAACTTAGTGAGATCCTGTTTGAAAAATAAAAAATAGGCTGGGGTGTAGCTCAGAAGTAGAACACCCATGGGTTCAATCACCAGTATCACAAAAAAATAAAATAAATCAGTGAAAAGAGAAATTGACACTAGTTCTCATTAGTCAGGATGACTTTTTTATAGTTCCTTGAAATCACTAGAATGAAAGGAAAAAACAAAATCAGTGGTAATTTTTATTTTCTTTAGGAATGTCTAGTCTGATCCCTACAGCATTGAAATGTCTTTGGTCTCAGCCAGACAGAGGCAATCATGCTTTCTTTCCAGATAGGCGTAGGGGGAAACGTCAAGATTTATAACTCACTGAGAGGGAATGCAGCACAAAGTAGATCTATTTCTTTGTTTATACTTTCATTGGTGCAATGTTATGTCCTTCACAGTGAGATTCAAAGTGATACAAACATACAGTGCACACATCACGTGGTCTGTTTAGCTCCGTATATCCACCCCTTCCTCCTTCCCCATACATGTTAGTGAGACTGACGGTGAATCCTCGTCTGGATATAACCGTATTTGATCTGTTTCCTCCGTCAATCCTCATTTCCCCTCCTCACCTTCCTCTCCCAATCCCACTGCACTCTTTTATTGGTTTCTCTCATTTGATTGAAGTCCCTTTGTTTCCTACTTTTGTTCACCTTCCACATACGATAGAAAACATTGCTTTCCCTAATATGTGAGAGTTAGGGAGAAATGGGTCATAGGAAGAACTCTTGAAAAAGGAAATCCTATAGAGGAGCAAACAAGACAACCTAAAGGAGGAGAAAGGAGGGGGGAAGAGGAAAATCTCTAAAACACACAATGTACTTAAACGTATCAAAGTCAATCACTAAGCCAAGCAAGGGAAGGAGGGACGGGGAGGGAATGCGGTGGGAATTGGGTAGGGGTTAAATCAGCGATGTGTACATGTTTGTACACACAAGTTTTTTTTTTTTTTACCCCAATATGATGTTTGAATATAATGCACCAATAAAAAAATTTAAAAGGAATAAAAAAGATAGAAAACATATGACTCTTGACCTTCTAAGACTGTCTGATCTCACTTAGCATATTGTTGAATTCCACCCATTTTCACACACACGACATAATTTTGTCCTTCTTAATGGTGGGGCAAAATTCCATTGTGTGTCTACACCATATTTTCATTTTCCGTTCCTCTGTTGACTGATGTGGCACAAGGTTTTGCTGAACTAGATTTAATGTATAGCACATGATGAAATGAGATGAATACTGTCACCAGATTACCATTTAAGGGACTTATTAAACAGAGGTATAAACATAGCTATACACTAACAAAAGTTTGCAGCAAATAGGCACAATATTCTTCTCCACTAAATGATGGGCTAAAAACAAATCAAAATCTCAATACAAAACAAAAGCAAGTTGATCATTCCCTGCATAGGGCCGCCATTCTACTTTAAACACATCCTTGTATATTCCCATTACAAGCTGTAGCACAATGTGTATTTGTATATCTAACCTACAAACAACAAAACAAGATCTCCATGGGGTAGAAATTAATGTCTTTCTTTGTGTCTCAACATTCAGGTAAAAAAAAACAAATAGCTCATTTTACCCAGTCAGGAGACCAAGAGATTCTTGAGGTGAATTTCACCAACATTAAAAGGTAGAAGTGCATTAGCTAACAGAAATCACAACACACTAAACTCAGTGTACGATAGATGTTTTGACTTGCACTTTTTAAAGTTGTTTGTGGATATATATGTATAAAGTTATATTGTATAAAGTTAAACATATAGTTATAGCTTATTTTTTCTTGTAAAATAGCCTAGAAGATGGCAATTCCCCAATCATCACCACTGACTTAATTTTTAAGACTATTACAAAAAAAATTTGTATCGTTGCTATTTAAAATAGCTTTAGTGAGGTAGAAGTGATGTACAAGAGACTGCACATTTTAAAGGATAGGATTTGACGCATTTTCTCAAGTACACACACCTGTGACCATGCTACCAAGGTAGTAAGCACTTCCATTTGGTCTCATAATTTACCAATATGTCTCCATGCCACATGGTCATGACTCTCTTCCAATACCCCATCCCCATTACTGGCAGCTTACTAATATGCTCTCTGCAACTATGAACTTGTTTGAATTTTCTAGAATTTTATATAAATAGACTCATATGGTATATTTCTGTGTGTTTGGGGGTTTTGTTTGCTTTGGGAATTGCTTAAACCAAATCCCAGCTAGGAACCACTCCCAATAAGATAATAAGATAAGGTCTGATACAAACCACTCCAGTGTGTATCAGACCTTATCTTATTATCCACAGTATTTCTTTCTGTCTGAATATCTGGGTCCCTCCAAAATTCATGTGTTTAAATCTTAACCCCCCAAAGTCATGGCCTTAGGAGGTAGGGCCTCTCAGACAGTGATTAGGAGGACAGAGCCTCCATAAATGGGATTAGTGACCATATAAAAAGGGTTCATGGGAGCTCATTCACCCTTTCACCATGTGGGGACATAGCAAGAAGGTACCACTTATGAATCAGAAAAATGGGCTCCCACCAGACACTAAATCTGTCCCCAATTTCATCTCAAATTTCTCAGCCTCCAGAACAATGAGAAATAGTTTCTGTTGTTTATTAGCTACTCAATCGATAGTAATTTTATTATATAATTTTAATTAATTTATTTATTTTTATTTCTTTATAATTTATTTATTTTTTATTTACTGGAATTTGTCAACAACCCACCTCAATTGCGAAGACAAAAAACTTTTTCAAAAATTCAATGCACATCACTCTTATTTTGAGACTAAATATCTATGTACTTAATAACAAATCAATTATTGTAAATTCTGCCATGAAAGGAATCTTAAAGGTAAATGATAAATGTCAGTTTGATAACCAATTTTACCCTCTAATCCCTATTGTGATAAAAACTATAAACATCCAGCATTAAAAAAGAAAAAAGAGTCTTTCTGATTCTCTGGATGGACCACCAGTCTTTAATGGAATAGAAATCACCATATCATCAAAAAGAAAATACTGAGCAGGGCGTGGTGGCGCACGCTTGTAATCCCAGCATTTGGGAGGCTGAGACCTGGAGGATCGTGGTTCGCGGACAACCTCAGCTACTTAGTGAGGCCCTCTGCAACTCAGTGAGACCCTGTTTCATAATAAAGAATAAAGAATTGGGCAGGGGGTGTAGCTCAGAGGTCAAATGCCTCTGGGTTTCATCCCCAGACCCCTCAAAAAAAAAAAAAAGACTGTCTCTGATTACCTCTCAGCTTTGGCCAACTTCTCTGCATATCATCACCAAAAAATAGCTATGACATTCCAATCATATAGGTACAATGTATACTTAGAAACTTTAAGGAGCTGTAAAAAGTTACATATACCAGACTCTTTTATTCATAGCAGTTATTTGGAAAGTTGATGCTACTGTGAAATTGTCCTGTTTCTTTGTAGATTCCATTGGGAGAGAAAAAGTAGGGACCATATGCCCCTTGAGAATCCTTATCTTATTCAATATAAAATAATATAAAGAACGCAAAGAAATTAAGAACTATTTGGGAAACACTGTCAAATTCCATGCAATAAACTAGAGGCATAGGTCAAAGCCAGTCCAAACTCTATACCCAACATAAATATATACATATGTGTTCACCAAAAGATATGTATGTAATATTCAAGGCAGCATTATTTGTAATACTAACAATTTGAAGCAGAAAAAATGATAAATTTCATATTTATAAGATGAACAAAATATTGCTGTAAAGAACAATATGGATAAATCTCCAAAACATACTAAATGAAAAATGTCAAACACAAAAGGATGCATTTTGTGTGATTCCATTTCTATAAAGTTTAAAAGAAGAAACGGAAAAAACTAACCTATAGTGTTGAAGGTCAAGATAAACTCATTGCTCTTTAAAATATGCTCGATTTAGAGTCTGAATATAAATGTCCTCAGAATCGGTTCATATTACTTAGCTTACTATTAAGTTTAGAGGTCAAGAGGGGGGAAATGTTGAGGCCCACCTATCCATTTCCTTTGATAGAATCTGTAAATGCTGTCAATTAGAATGAAATATAAAAATTGAATCTTGTTACTTCTGAAATGTGAAAAAAGCATACTGTCAGGGGAAAAGGCAGTTTTCCTACCATCATAAACAAGAACCTGCGCAATCCTCCTACGTCTCCCAAGTACAAGGATTACAGTTTGCACCACCACGCCCAACATGCAGTCTCATTTCTAAGATACAACCCTTAGAATCTGGAAGGATAAACACTAAAGTTCTCCTGTGAGATGTCTACATGAAAATATTGCAAAACCCAAGACTTCCCTAGAAGTCATCATTGGGACAAGAAACAGACATACCTCTACTTAGCTTCGAATCAGTAACTTTTTTGCTGCTAAGAAGGAATCTTGAGAAATGTAGATTTACACCAAAACTCTCAAAACAGAGCAGAATATTTTACTATTCTTTCTCTCCTTGCAAAAACATAAACTGAACTCAACAAATTCTGAATGTGCATCTTTTGTGTATGGAATGGTTTTTTGTCATTTAGCTAAAATGAATCGTAAGGACAATTACTTAAGAATTCCTATATGTTTCAGGCAAAGATGTATCCCCAAGAGAGATGGTTCCTAAGAGAAGTAAACTTCTAACCAAAACCAGCTCTGCTAAAAACTGTACCCATCTTACACATTATAAGTCTCTAAAATGAAACCTGGTATGGTGGTAGATGGCTATAATCCCAGAATTTAGTCAGCTAAGACAGCCTCAGCAATCTAGCAAGACTCTGTTTCAAAATTAAAAATAAAAAATAAATAAGGCTGGTGGTATATCTCAGAAGTAGAATAACCCAAGGTTCTATCTCCAGTACCATACACACAAGGAAAAATATCTCTAAAATGAAAATCAAAATCAAATTGGAGACAATGAAAATTTAACCACTGAAATTTAATTTCTACACTATATTTAGCATTTTCAAGTATTAAATTCAGAAATTTTCAGACAGAATACATACTCTTTGTGGAAGTTTGTAAATCTATTGTATTTGGCATTTCCAAGTATTACATTCAGGAAATTTCACAGTGAATACATACTCTTTGGGTAAGTTTATAAATCACTGGATGTTCTATCAAGAAAAAAGTGGTAAAGAAAATACAGCTGTGCATCCAGACAAAGGAGAAGAGGAACCTGACGAGAAGGTAATTTCTACCTACTGGGACACCCATGCCTCTCAACAGACCAGGGCGGCAGACTTCCCCAGGCACTCCATTTCTATTCACAAGAACCTCTGAATATGATCTATCATAAAACATGTTCCCTGCCCACAGATCAAACTAATGGATGAAACAAGGTGCTGGTTGGCAAACATCTGTATTGGGCAATTTGCCAATGAGAATGTTGGTGGGACTTGACTTTCTGTTGGTTTTGTACTAGGGATTAAACCCAGGACCATTCTACCTCCAGGGGAAGACCTCCAGCCCTATTTTATTTTATTTTTAATTTGGAAGCAAAGTCTCACAAAGTTGCTGACACTGGCTTCAAACCTGTCACCTTCCTGTCTCAGCCTCCAAAGTACTGAGATTGCAGGCACGTACCACCACGCCCAGCAAGGGACTCGACTTTCAAGATAAACTTTATAAGTTTCTCTACATCTTGAACAATAATAGTTGCAAGATTCCAGTTTCCTACAGTTCTCCAAAGCAAAGCAGTTGCTTCTAATTATTCATACATTTTAAAGTAAGCCAAATGTGATTTGATCCCATTCAAGTGAGTGAATAGACCGCCCCAACTCTTCTTTTTTACAAGACAGCTTAACGTGTGTGTGTGTGTGTGTGTGTGTGTGTGTGTGTGTGTGTGTGTTATTGGAGGTTGAACCCGGGGCATTCTACCCCTCAGCCCTATTTTATTTATTTGTTTGTTTATATGTTGAATCTGGGTCTCACTAAGTTGCAGAGAGCCCAAGTAGCTGAGGCTTATTGTGAACCTGTGATCCTCCTACCTCAGCCTCCCAAGTACTGGAATCACAGGTATGCACCACTACGCCTGACTATCACTTAACTTTTGCCAGCACCAATACCAACTCCTGACTAACAAGGGACTGAATTTCCACC
This sequence comes from Muscardinus avellanarius, assembly GCF_963383645.1. Lineage (NCBI taxonomy): Eukaryota > Metazoa > Chordata > Mammalia > Rodentia > Gliridae > Muscardinus > Muscardinus avellanarius. The sequence continues at coordinate 96,671,417 of NC_137788.1, forward strand.
TACAATGCAGTTAAAAGTTGATACAGCTGCCGTTTTGTAAAAGCTTGAAAAACTTATTCTGGGCAACTAGAGTATGTGTTTCCCAGGTGGCCAGCCTCGCTTTGACTTAAATAGGCTCTTCATTCTCACATGCAGTAGACCTCAACCTGCTTTTCAGTGGACAGGTGGTACGAGAGCATACACAAGAAACTCCTCTAACAGAGGAGCTAGTTGAAGCCAGGTCCTGTGTTACTTGTTGGAGACAAAAGAAAAGTGAAACAGCAAGGCTGAAGGGAGAGGTGTGTCTATTATAAGGAGGAGCATTTCCAATGACAGAGATGAAAGAAAACATGACAGATTTGGGCCATGTTCTATTGGAATAGAAATGGAGCTATAAGCTACAGAGGCACAGAGACATACAGAAGGTGAAAAATACCTAAGTTCTCTGTGCTGCTAAATCTAAAGGGAGTTGACAGCTGAAGGAGAATTTTTTTTTAAATATGTGAATGATGAGGGCTCATTTTTCCTCTTGAAATAAGGGGGGGGGCGGGAATTGATGAGATATATAATTTAAAAGTTTCTATATTAAAAGAATTAATAATTCAGCCGGGCATGGTGGCGCACGCTTGTAATCCCCGCACTTAGGAGGCAGAGACAGGAGGATCGCGCAGGTTCGAAGCCAGCCGAGCGCGCTGGCTTAGGAGACCCTGTTTCCAAATAAAAATGTAAAAATAGGTCTGGGAGTGTAGCCCGGAGGTAGAAGGGCTTCCAGGAACCCCAGTACCACCAAAAAAATAAATAAATAAATAAAAGAATTAATAATTCTTAAAATGTGAATCACTAGATAAAACATCCTGAAATACAAAACAATTTTAAAACATATCTTTGGAGCCGGGCATGGTGGTGCATGTTACGGTTTTGGACTGTGACTGTTACCGTCTGGGAGAACTGTCCCCAGGGACCTTTGATGGACCCCTGGGAATAATTCCCCTCAAAAAAAAAAAAAAAAACCCACAAAAACCACGGGTTCTTGTTCTAAGCTAAAGATGGAGATGAAATAGCCTGGACTCTTGCTGAAGATTTAAAGAAGTCTCTGTTAAACCGAATTGGCAGCCTGCAGTCTGAGGATGGCTATGTCTTCTACCAGGTAAAGAATTAACTAAGAATGCCAGCACGTATTGTTTGACTTAGTGATATAGCTTTACACTCAGCCCTTAAAAGAAAACTGTGTATGGACAGATCATATGGACAGATCAAACTCTAAACTCTCCCTCCCCACACTACTGTAGCCAAGGCTGCCACAATTGTCTCAACCCTGCAATTGTTAAAGAAATCTGGGTGGTCTCGGAAGTTAAAGAACAGCTGAAGATAAGCTACTTCTATCCATCTTTCCTCCTTAATTGCCATATGGTATTACAATTTAAACTTCCCTGAAGGGGCCACGTGTCTCCGTGACCCTGGCACATACTGTGGCCATACTTGGGTGCAGAGAAATATGAGATCTATCTTCTTTAGCATTTTGGTGTCAATTTTTTTCCAATTTTGGAGGACCCACACTAGTGGAGATCCGGCTTCCACTTTGGATTGAAGGGATCCCATCCAAGAGAAAAAGGGTGGGGTTTTAGTGGCCTGTCCGGGCAAGGTCGCCCCCCCTTCCAAGAGCTTCCCAATCTAAAACCAATTACCTTAGCATTTAGGATATTGCTGGAATCCCATGTAAGACAGAGAGAGGTATTCTTTCTCTGTCCAGATGAGGGTCCCTGCATACCCTAAAGCTAATGGCCCAGCCGGGGGCATCCAGCTGGGATGCCTGTGTGCATGGAGCAGTGAGAGTGGCCTCACAGTCCACCAGAAAGGCACTGTAGGCTTAAAGTTTAGCCACTCTCCCTCCTGTCCTGCGTGTCCCTTCTCCTGCCTGTCCCTTCTCTATCTCAATGAGGTTTTCTAGCTGAAAATATTGCTGCTTTCAAAAAAAATCTTATTAATTTGCTTCCCTGAAAATATTCTCCAATTTTGGTGTGTCTAAAAATCCCATGTTGTCAGGAGGTCAGGTGTGGCCTCCTTCTGAGCTTCCTTCCCTGAGGGCTTTCTTATGCAAATGAAGCTGTATTTGCCTGTTGAATGCCGGACAATGCCCACTGGGCATGGTCATTCACCTAGCAGGCATGCAGGTGTGCTTGGCTGTTATCTGGCTGAAGCTACTGACTAGGCTTTTTCTTGAGCTCTCTGAGAAGCTTACCCATTCAGGCTTCTAATAGCTGCTAGGAGTTCAGGGCTGCTGAGGCCTGTGAACTACCATAGTTCACAGACCCACAGGGTGCATGTGGCCACGGTTGCTAATGGCAATGCTTCCTAGACACTGCCACTAAAAGCAAGCTAGCTTATCTCCCTAGAACCTTTTTCAACTACTGAAAAAAACTCACTACCATTTTAGAAATGGGTGTTGGCTGGCATCTCCTGTTTGGGAGCATTCTGAAGGTGGGCCATGGGCTTTTCTTTTTAGATTTAACTTTGTATAGGTCTTTTAAAAGAGTGTCCCATCTTTGATGTGAGCAGAATGGGCAGGCACTCATTGGGCCTATCAAGCCTACGCTATTTAATGGGGAATTTTCCCTTCTCCTGGAGATTCTGCCATAGCTAGTCATGGTTCCAGAGAGCCCATTGGCACCAGCAATCCAGTTATCTGCCAGGATCTGGTCCCATTTGGGGGAGGGTTACTGACCTTCAAGATGCAGTGGCTTTTGGGCCACAGTTAGCTGGAGTTGCCTTTGGCTCAAAAGATAGCCCCGTGTGGGCACCAAATAAGTTACAGTTTTGGCACCCTTTACCATTTGGGGAAACTGTCCTCAGGGGCCTTTGTTAGACCCCTGGGAATAGTTCCAAAAAAAAAAAAAACCCACAAAAAACAAAAAGCGCGGGTTCTTGTCCTGAGCTAAGGATAGATATGCAATAGCCTAGACTCTTGCTGAGGCTGTAAAGAAGTTTATTAAAAAGATAGAAATACAGAAGATAGTTACAGCATGAGGGGGTAACATGAGAGGGTGCTTCGAAGGAAATCACCGAAGTACAAAATACGGAACAGACATTTTTTTTTTATACATGACATTCTCCATCTTGTTTCACGTAATTCTTACTTTATCACCAAGGTGTCTCCTTTCGTGAAGATCGACCCCCTCCTCCCATCCTAGCTAGATTATCCAATCATGTAAACCTGTCTTTAGAATGAGGATGAGGAAGTCCTAGTTCCCCTCTCCTACTGACTTGCTAATTACCTTTAGCTAGGTTAATTTACATTGGAATAGTTGCCTGCTTCTTGGCAGAAACCAAGTCCTTTCACAGATCTGCCCCTCACCCAATTTTTAAAATATATTTATTAATAATCAGAGCTTTCTCAAATCTTCCTAGGCCATTCCTAATACTGGTACAGTGCATGCCTATAATCCCACTACTTGGGAGAATTGAGACAGAAGGATCCCAAGTTCGAGACCATCCTTAGTAACTTAGCAACTCAGCAAGAATTTTTTACAAAATAAAAATCTAAATAGAGCTGGGATGTAGCTCAGAGATGGAATGTCCCTGAGTTCAATCCCCAGTATCAAAATGAATAAACAAACAATAATATATCCTTGGAAAATAAATCTGAAGATAATTTGAATATCAATTAGTAACACTTTTTAAGAAACAGCAGAAAACCTCCATGAATGAATAGAGAAAAAAATTAACCAAAAAAATCTACATTTAATGGGTAAATAAGTTGTGCATAGAATTAGAATAGGATTTGATTTGAACCAAGAAGATAAATCAGACTGTCATTTTTTTAGATTATAACAAATGAGAGATATGAACACTAACAGCTACAAAGTTTTCTTACCAAGTTTAAAAAATATGACAAACTAGAGAAAACAATACCCATATACACAGCTCACTATCCCCTTTGATTAGCCCATGTTTGCAACTTGTGTTTTTAATTGATTCGTGCATTAGCTTAATTGACTATAAGGAAACCAGCGCTGGCCGATTGAGTCATGAATGAGTCACAGCCCCTCTCCTGAAGCAGCCACAAGCCTGCTTTGCACTTGCTGCACTAAGCCTGAATTTCAAGTTGGAGGAGAATTCCTGACAGAAAGCAAAGGTCTGCCAAGGGCGCCAAAGAAACAGTCCAGAGGAGATACTCAGGATGTCCTGAAAGGAGACTTCCCTGCACTTCCTTTCCAGGTTAGAATTTATGAGCTTCCAACTCATCCCACACCACAGAAATAATAGACCTGTGGCACACTCCGCTGCTTCTGCACCCGATCACGTGACTTCATGCGTGCCATTCCTTAAAAGGAAAGGGCGGCTGAGGTAGCATCATCCCTTTCCTGGCTTTCTTCATGCCGCCAATCAGATTTGCGGACACGGTGGGAAAGGGAAGGCCCACGGTCGCTGCTCAGATTACAACCACACCTTACAACTGTACCAGTATTGGAAAGAGGCATCAAAATGTATTAATGTGCTGGTATTGGAAAATTGCTTTGATAATTTCCAAAGAATAAAATATAGTCAGAGCCTAGGTGCTGTGGATACCAATACAAATAAGGGATTACATGGTACATGCCCACTTTGGAATTTGGGGCATGTACCGTCCACATGTGTCCTTAGTGAGTTTTTGGCCATTTTTCTATCTGTTTGCTAAAAATTGTTTATGTTTGACTTAAATGGAAATTTCAAATACAGAGATATAGTCCTACAAGGTATAGAGGCCTTGGACTAAAATTCCTTTGTATAATTGGTAATTAATATTGGACTAATACGGCTTGTTTTTATCTTTAGCCTAAACTGTTATAACAATTTATATGATAGGTTTTCTAAGTACAGGTGTTTGTGTTTTAACACTAAGGGTCAGCTTTGTCTGACCAAGGTCAATGTTTAAAGCAATATTATATTTTATTGTTTGACCTATATATGAAGGCTTATTCTTGCTACGGGCTCAATCCCCAGCAGCTTGTTGTTCTTAAAGGAAATTAGTCCTAGATTTGGACTTCCAAGGTCACCTCAAAGTGACAATGGACCCTCCTTTGTCTCAAAGATAACACAGGAGATCTCACGAGCTTTGGGCATAACTTACTATCTTCATGCTTCCTGGCACCCTCAATCCTCAGGAAAAGTTGAAAGGGCTAACTTACACATCAAGATTACTTTAGCAAAGCTATGCCAGGAGACCTCAAAGTCCTGGTTACGCTTATTGCCTATTGCTTTATTTAGTATTAAAATTGCTCCTAAAACTTCTCTTCAATTGAGCCCTTAAATCATTTCCTAAAGCACAGGAAATGATTAAATATGTAATCCACTTTGGCCAAGTATAAAAGCCCTATTAGAATATGGCAATAAAGTCTTTCCAACTCCTGTTAATCTTACCTATCTATCAAAGATTCACCCAGGTGACTATGTTTTACTTGAGACCTGGGAAAAAGGATTCGCCTTCAGATCAGCTCTTACCAAATTGGAACTGTCCTTTCCAGGTTCTTCTTGGTATCCCTGCAGCTGTTAGATTACAGGGACACAGTTCCTGGTTTCATGTGTCTAGGATTAAACCTATCCCTCTTGAGAATTTACAGAATCGAGACTCTGGTGATACCAAGGACCAGCCTCTAGCCACTGCCAAGGCCTGTGATCACTATTCCTGTGAACCTATAGAAGATCTAAGGATATTATTCAAGAAAACTAAAAGTACTGAATCAGGATAAGTCTGTTTTTATTGTTTCCCTGTGCCTATCAGTATAACAATACTCTGCCTACTCAGGTTGATAGCCATCAACTTATTTGCCTCAAAATTTTTTTACTGTTCTACCAGGGAGAAACTAACACTTTTCTTGACTGGGCACAACAGTATGCCAAAGATATTAATAGAGATGTTTGCTGGATTTATGGGCTATTACCCATATCCAGCTCATCAGGACTGCCCTGGTGGGTATCCCCACTATAAGAAAGTGATTGGCTAAAACTTCAAAAACTTATTAGCAAACAACAAGATGAAAGTACCATCTTAAGGCTTGCTACAAGGGCTAATGTTTCACAGTGGCCTATTAAACCTTGTATGAAAAGGGCCATAAAAAGAGCTTTTCTCTAAATGAAACAAATGTCCACGTATGGCATTTTACCAAATGTTATCCATCCCAAACTCAAAGGACATCTAAAATAAAAGATAATAATCAAGGGTACCTGAGAGGATATTCTCAGATATGGGATGACATCCACTCAGTCAAAAGGCAGCCCTCTGTCTGGAGTAATTCCACCCATAAGCTGGGATGAACTCCTATAGACAGCTGTAATTATATGATTGTATTAAAAAGACACAGATTGGTTTGCCACCAATTGGAGGTAGAAGACAGAAACAAGATGGCCAGCACCGAATGGCACCCAGTAGCTATACAATGCCAACAATTGGCCATGGCTACCTCCAGGCTGGATAGGAAGATGCACATTAGGATACCCTTGGGTACAAAGATGTTGGACTAAGACCATAGACCGTCCAGCTAACTTCCCAAATTTGCAACATTGGTGGACATGATCAATCTTCCACTGGTATGATCACCTAGCTTCTATTCTATTTCCCTCAGCTGGACTCGAAGATGTAATCTGGCATATAGAGTCCTTTAGTAAGTATACACAAAAGGCTCTAAATGACACAGCTGAGAGTATTTCACTAATGAATGATGAAATTAAAAATGATGAGAAAGGCCATCTTACAAAATCAGATGGCTCTTGATATATTAACTGCAGCACAGGGGAGGACCTGTGAAATTATTAAAACAGAATTCTGTGTTTATATTCCTGATAATTCTAAAAATATATCTTCTGCATTACAAGACCTCCGTTCTCACCCCAACATCTTTGGCACCCCAACACAACCAGGTTGCATAGGCTGTCTTGCAAGGGTGCAGGAAGTCTATACCTATATGCAACACACACATACACACACACACACACACACACACACACACACACACACCAAAAAAAGCTCCATCATTCATTCACATTTTAATTCTGTTTTAACAAATATTGCATGTGTGAGACACAAACTCATGGTACTTGGAGAGTCGAAAAACATACCATAAAATATGTGTTCACTTATATAAGGTACACCACTGTTGAGGAGTTACTTCTTACAGATGCAAGGATAAAGCCATGCTGACTGTGCAACCCTCCAGCTTCTGCACAATGCATGTGACTAGTAACTGTGGCAGCTGTAACATCAGTACAAAAGGTTTTCTTCAAACCCAACTTCCATCTCTGCCTGCCAAACACCAGTATGTCATTTCCTTCCTACTGCAGGACAAGGACCATGTGATTCTTAAACGTATACTATGGGTTCCCTCTACCATGGAGAGGGTAGAAAGTATTCAACAAATATGTGTTGAATACAAACCAAGCAGGGAATAGGGGTGAGTATTTCTTAGCCTTGGCAACGTTTACCTGCCAACCACCCTGGTGACACAGCGTTAAGGAAGCCTGCAAAATTATCCCACCTAAAAGCAATGCAGCCAAAAGGCTCTTCGGGTTCATTATGAGGTCCCCAGAGGCAACATCTTCATAAAATTCTTTCTTTTAGGAGAGGGGGAATTAACTGAGGATTAAAATAAAGGGAGCTTTACCACCTAACTGCATGTCCAGTCCCTTTCTGTATTTTATTTTGAGGCGGTGGTCTCACTAAGCTGCGCATGCTAGCCTCGAACCTGCAAACCTGCCCCAGCCATTTTCATAAAATTCTAAGAGACTCTGGATGAGGCTTACAGCACCAATCAGTAATGCAATATATTGTATCAGTTCCTTTGTAGGTATAGGAAGGCCCCCTTCAAACAAAATTGTAGAATGTAGTCCATGAAAATTTCTAGTCCTTAGAACTTAGAATACATTGTCCCAAATAAAAAGACTAAAGTGGTCAAGTTCTTAGGCCAGCAGCCTTCACCTCACAAAAAGGAGTTGAAATAGGAAAATGAAATCCTTTTGCCTTTCCCCTCCTTGCTTTTAAACACAGGATGTCCTGGATCACAACAGTGCATGTTTGCAATCTTCCTGACATGTCTGGCAGGGCCCCAAGCCTGAGCCCTCAGGGGGCATCAGAAAGAACTGATTCAGGCTATAACCACTTTGAGCCCCTCAAATACAAACAGGTAGAGGAAAGGACGAAAAGAACAAAAATGGGGCAAAAAATGCTAAGAAAAGAAGGTGGTCACTGAACTATAAAACTAGCTAGCTGGCTTGAAGAGATGCCTCTTATATCCATCCTCCAGGCACAAGACCCAGGATAACCCCAGCCCTCCAGGAAGGCCAGGGGAGGAGCTGCCACAAGGGACCACAAAGGACAAAGACCTCAGGGATGCAGATTCCCTGAGAGGGGAGCCTGGGGGACAAGGGGGTGGCTGGAGGAGGAAGGGGAATAAATTCCTGAGGCTGAAATATCTGTTCCCTTGTCGAAGCAGCCATTTAGATAGGAAAGTGAGTGGAGCAGGGAAGGGGGAGAGCAGGCTGGCGGCAGGTGTGGAATTCCTGCTCCTAAAGTGATGACTTTCCCAGCCTGGGGACATAATTAGGATACTAAAACCATTCCATGGGCCCAGAAGAGAAACTGGTCGTCCTTTTTCTCCTGGCTTCTTATTTAGGATAAGCCCAGAGGGCTTATGTACCATTATCTCACAATCCTGAGCCCGTAACATACTCAAATATTTTCATGTCTTCAAGCAGCTATGCAGCTTTGATTACCTCCAGAGCTCAAACCACTGGGCATTTAATATAAGTACTCACAGAACAAAGGGAGGGACAGTGGAAAAGGAAGACATTTTGTCCCTTTCATAAAAGGAGGTTCCCTTTAGCTCAGCAAAACTGCCAGTGAGCTTACATATTCCAGGACCATGTAATTAAAATAAAACAAGCTGATTCCTAAGTTAAGGAGGAAAGATGTACAGGTAGACTGGGCTCCCTTCTTGTTTTTTATTGCTCATTTTACAATCGCATATACATTTTAGTTATATCTGAGCATACTCTTTTCCTAGAGGGTCTTTGCTCTCTAAACACCAATCACCTCCATCTTCTATACTTCTGGACTCAAATGTCCCCACCGCAGAAACACCACAAGAATGTTTCCCCATCTCCGAGCTTCAAATGCCCAAACATTAAGAACTTTGAAGATTTAATAAAAATATCCCTTTTTTTCTATCTGAGTTTAGGACCAAATGGGGTAGATGCATGAGTCAAGGAAGGGGGGCCTAAAACGATAGCTTTTTAATTTTCAAAACTGCATTTTGAGAAAGGGCTTAGGTGTGCCTTCAAGTGAACTCACACCCCTCCCCCCAAGAAGCCTCCCCCCAGGGACACGCCTGCTCCCCTCCTCCCCCAACCTCCTCTCACTCTTTTACTGTTTTCTCTCCATATTTGACTGAAGTCCCTCCTGCTTCCTATTTTTTCTAGCTTCCACATATAAGAGATGGTCATCTCTTATAGATTTCTTTCCACTGAAATTCAGCAGAAGCCTGCGCTGTTCTCACCATGGCCAGACATGAGCACTGGCTTCACACCTTTTCATGTCCAGTCCTTGGCACTTCCAGTTGTCTGCCTGAAGCAGGGCGTATCCGTCGTGTTTAACGAGTCCCCATTGATCCCATTTTCTTTTGAGACACACAGACAGGCTTCCCCTTCCCTTGTCCCTTGGAGCCACTGCTGAGAAGATGCTGTGGTTTATTCCTGCTTTCTCTTTAACTTCCTGTATCAGATATATATTTCTCTAACATATTCCTCAATTTTTCATCCTATTAAACAGTGATATGAGACAGAACCACAAAGACCACAAAGTTCTGAGTGTGTGTGTGTGTGTGTGTGTGTGTGTGTGTGTTGTGTTGTTTCTTTTTTCATTTTTTTTTTCTTCTTTTTTTGCTGTACTCTGGATGGAAGCCAGGGGCATTCTACCTCCAAGCTACACCCCTGGCCCTATTTATGTGTTTTTTCTTTATTTTTTATTTCTTTATTTAATTCTTTATTTATTTAATTTTTTCTTTCTTTATTTTGAAACAGGGTCTAAGTTGCAGAAGGCCTCAAAGTAGCTGAGGCTGTCCGCAAACCGTGATCCTCCTGTCTCAGCCTCCCCAATGCTGGGATTACAAGCGTGCGCCACCACTCCCAGCCTCATTATTTTTAAAAATGTTTTGTAAGCCTTTACTTCCTGAGCTAGATGATCCCAGCCAGGAGGTAACTCCATCAGCCACATCTAGCCAGGCCTGGGCTCCCTCCCCTATGATCTGTCTCAACTTTCCCTGCTGTCCCTTAGAGTCCCAACACCATACAGAACTAACAAACATCCCTTCGGTGCACCAGTGACCCCTGCTTGCTCAATCACAGTAACTCTCTCATCCTGAAACTTACTTAAATTCATCAGTATTTTGTGCTGATGTCTCTGAGCTTTCCCCAGGACACGCAAATTTTCTGTAGCCACTCGGTATTGCCATCCCAGGGCCACCACCACTAGCTTAGTGGGACTGATGAATTTTTTTATATATATTAGAAGATGTCCCTCAGGGCAGATGTAAACCCTGACCAGATGCCAGGGGAGCAGAGAGCCAAATGCATTTTTAATCTCGCCTAGCAAAAATCTTTATGCACTGCACAAATGTAAAAATCATATCCAACCCTGAGCCCCACAAAAAGTTTCTGATAAGTCAGGGCCCCTTCCAGACTCTGTCCCACGAGCTATATCTCAAGAGAGGAGGGCAGACTCCTGAGTAAAACCCAACCCCTGGAGATGCATACCTTAAAAAGGGGAGGTCCCTCCCTTCCAGCTTTGGGTGGGCCAGATGGGCTGCGGGTCTCTAGGACTGCTCAACCCCCCATGCCAGGAGAACCGGAGAATTAAAAGCTGGTCCTCTCTCATGCTTTTACATTGTATATGGACTTGCATTTTACTACAGTTTCCAGCTGTTCTTACTTCAAACTCTTGCTAAATTGTTAAAAGGGGTACTCTGCAGTATTTTTTGGACCACAGTTCTGGATCTTGGCCCATTCTTCTTGTGTTGTACTTCTTCATGACCATCACCCTTTCTAATCAGTCATCTTTAGAGTTAATCTCCCTTCCATTCTTATCTATTTATCTTGCCTCCAGATCTCACTTTCCCCCCTCATACCTCTCATAAAATGTGCATTTTCCTCCAGGGGTGGCACATCTTTTCAGTTGAATATTGCTCCCTTTCTGGTAAGACCAAAAGATATTTCTCAAGCTACCCTAGTTCCTTCTTGATTTTCTAGGAAAACCTGATCTCTAGAATCTTGAAAGTTCTAGGCACTGGCCTTTTTAATCACCTTCTTAAAGTGCGAGCTTACAGTAATTTTACTGATTTACCCGTCTACTTCAAGAACATACCGTATATTTCTTAAGTATAAATCACATCATCCTTTTTTCATTTGCTGATTTTAAAAAATCTACAACTTTTCTATAGGTGAAGTTATAGTTACATGATCTAGTGGCCAGAACTTACATAATTAACAAATCCAGAGTAAGTATAACTCATGCTTCATTGTGAAAGAAACTTCTGCTAAAGTATCAGAATAATGCTTTTGTCTCAGGAGCATTATCTCGCTCAGCTTCTTCCAGGTCTCATCTTAGAGATGGGTCCATTTGCAGAGAGGATCTTTTCTTGGTCTACTCTTGATTCATAAGGTTGGTTGTATTATAAGAGATCTATAAAACTCCTGGAGATAAACTATAAAATTACATAATTCAGGGGACTTCCTCTGGCCTGGAATGTAGTTAAACGAATAGAGTAAAGCCAATCTATCACTTCCTACCTTGGCCTGATTCTCACTATATAAAAGGAAAACCTCACGCATGCGCACTCTTGCAATGTTCTCACTTTTGAAGCTTGAAGTCCTGGCCTGCAGACTTGACTGAAATAAAATCAAAGCAGCAAATGTCAATCCTTGCCTCGGTCCCACCAGCAACACAGTCAAAGCTGGCGCCATAAAGCTCAAAGTGCTTCCAGATCACCCACAAAACACAGCACACCACCACCCCACCCCTTCCTAGGATCAGTGTACCCTGCTCTAGTAGAGCCTAACACCAATCACAAATACTGGTGCCTAGTTAAGACAGCCACTTGCCTGCTGGAGAAGCCACCACAGGCTTCACAGTCCCCTAAAGTCAAAATAACAAGGATTCTCTCTCCTATTGAGTACAAAATCCAATGAGCAATAGATTTAGTAACTGAATCGACATGTAGGCCATTCTATTTACAAGAGCTGATATACACTGGCAAAGGTGGCTTGAGAATACAAAAGCTCTCCTCACATCTTCTCTCCAACCCCTACCCCACTCCCACCCCATGCAAAAGAAAAAGTAAAAAGAGTGTAGGCCTCTCCTTTAAGTCAGGACCTACTCTGCTTAGCTGGCCATTTGGATAAGAGCAGACCAGAAAACAACCACTCTCTTTGTAAAAGAAAGGTCTCAAGGAGAAGTTCCAGAGCCAGGCATCGTGGCACATGCTTGTAATCCCAGCATTTGGGATGCTGAGACAAGAGGATTGTGGTTCACAGAGAGCCTCAGCTACTTAGTGAGACCTTTTGCAACTTGGTGAGACCCTATTTCAAAATAAAGAATAAAAAATAGGCCTGGGGATGTCACTTGGAGGTAGAATGTCCCTGGGTTTCCATCCTCAGTATCCCAAAAAAGGAAGGAAGGAAGGAAGGAAGGAAGGAAGGAAGGAAGGAAGGAAGGAAAAAAAATATTGCTGAGTGTATAGCTCAGATGTAGAATGCCCCTGGATTCCATCCCTAGTACTGAAAAAAAAAAAAAGAGGTCCCAGAAGAAGCTAAGTCACATATACTTAGGTGTGTACTAATATTCTCCAAAATACACCTCTCTTATAACCCCAGTTCTCTATTATATCTTCAGCACTGAACCAGGGCTCTGAAAATGGTTACGAGTCCTATCAGTATTGATGGACAAGTGAAAGAATGAACTCTACTTCTGAAGGAACAAATGAGGTTTTGAACTTGCAAAAGTTAATAGTGTCATACAGTCTGCCCTTTTGAGACACACAAATCCAAAGAGCTGGAGGTGGAGTGGAAGGAAATGCACCAGGCATCATCTAATCTCTCAGGAATGCTTGTCTTTACCATTAAGTCCTTCTGCTATGCTATCTGACGCAAGATAATTCTCTGGGCAGCCTCCTGGATGGCTCAGGTAATGTTATTATAGGTCTTGCCTGAAGAATGTTGGCAAGATGAAAGGTTGCTTGATACTATGCTTGCTACAAGTATGTGCCCTCAGACTTGCCCTCATTAAAGTGCAATATTACATAAGAAAAAGGTAAGAAAGATCTTACTTAATTACAAAACACATTTGAGTTTTTAAAAGATCCTGGAAAATTACCTGCGTTTTAGTTGCAGAGCAATTTGAAATCACAAAGGCTTTAACAAATTATGTATAAAATCCTTTCCTGCTGGGTGTGGTGGTACACTCCTGTAATCCAAATATTTGGGAGGCTGAAATTGGAGGATCGAAAATCAGGGACAGCATCAGCAAATATTGATACTCTCATCAACCTAGCATGACCCTGTTTTAAAACAAAAATAAAGTAAGACCAGGGTGTAGATCAGAGGTAGAATACCCCCAAGTTCAATTCCCAGTACCACAAAAATAAATAAATAAAATTATTTTTCTTCCTGTGTTTACTGCTAATAATAGTGATTGTATACTTACCTATTTAAACATTCCTGAGTATATATTTAGCACTCATGCTGGGCACTATTCTGGTCCCCAGCAATCAGTGAATGAAATGTGAGGGACCCCTGTCACCGTGAAGCTTAGGTCTAGCAGGAAAATTGGTCATACGACAAGTATTTGCAAGGATGAGTTGTACAGAAGGAGAATTTGAAAAACCCAAAACAAAAGACAAAATGACAAGTTCCAAGTGTAAAGCAGAAAACCAGGTGGTGAATTCTAGGATGGGAAAATACCCACTGTGGCTGCTGCAGAATGAGCAAGAGGAAGGGGAGGAGGCTGCAGGGTCAGGATTTGGGCTGTGCCTGCAGAGAACAGGTAAGCATTCTGAAGGCTGGAGAGGGGTTCACATGGTCCTGGTAGAGTTTGGGAAGGGCATGTTCATTGTTTTTAAGTTTGATGGTGCAGTGGGAGAATGGACTGTCTTAAGGGGATGTAGCTACATAAGGGATAGTCCAATGGCTGATTACATAAATAAGGATCCTATTCTTCTTCATTTTCACAAGTACATACTACTCCATTATTACTTCCTATATGACATTGAGAAAATTAGTATCTCCTAAAGTATTAAACTGCAGTAATTATGAATTTTTCTGGATCTCTCAACAACATAGGAAATGGGCATTAATAATACGAAGCCCACGCTGGGTATGGGTGGTGCACATCTATAATCCCAGTAATGAGAGGCTGAGATAGGAGGATCACTAGTTTGAGGACAGCCTCAGCAAGTAGTGAGATTCTCCTCAACCTACCGAGACTCTGTTTCAAAATAAAAATAAAAAATAGGGCTGAGGGTGTGGGTCAGAGGTAGAATGCCCCTGGGGGCTCAATACCCAGTACCAAAAAAAAAAAAAATACTATTATAGTATTGAGCAGAGGAGTTGTCATTTACAATGTTTTTTTTTTAAAGCTTACAGAATAGGAACCTCTGAAGCAGGAACTCGAAATACATTATCTAATCTTTACAACAGCCTAAAGCATAGACAATGCTATCCTCAAGACAAAGCTAGAAAAACAGAGGTGAAAGAGCCTGCTCTAAATCATACAAGCTAATCAGCAGCAGATCCAAATTTGGATTCTAAGGTCTATGTCCTTTCCGCTATACCACACCACCCTTCTTCTGGTTATCACAAAGAAACTGAGTAAATGAAGGCTCAGAGGTCACTGAGCTCATTAGTGACAGGGCCAGCATTTGAATGCAGGCATCCCAGTTCCAAGTAGAGAGCTGAGGTTCCTTTTTTTTTTTTTTTTGTCTTTTTTTTTTCATCACAGCTGTTACATATGAAATTAACAACAGGTAACTCAATAGCCAGAAACAACATCAGCAAATAATTTTTAAAGCCACGACATATGCCAAGTCTTAGACTCAACAAGTCCAAATAAAACATCTGCAGAAAGAATACAACAGAGAAGAAGTCCACCACCGGTTATAACTCCAAAAGGATCATGGGGAAAGGTCTTCACCATAGAGGATCTCGCAGGTGCATGGCCAGCCACGGCAACTTGTGAGGCCCTCTCCGACTAAGTGAGACCCTGTTTCAAAATAAAGAATAAAAGGTCTTCACCATGGTTAGGTGCCAGGGGCGGGGGGCAGAAGGCTTTATCTCGATATGCCCCCTCCCCGTGTCCTAGGGCTGCACTAGGGGATCTGCCCTTCTGGGCGTACTTCTCTTCACAACACTGTGCAGTCAGATGTATCCCCATTTCATAAGCTACAAAACTGAGGTCTGGGAGATTTGGGGATATGCCCACACCCAGCAGTCTGTAGGGTATGATTTGACTCAGGTCTATCAGGTGCTAAAGTCCATATTCTTTCAATGTATACTGCTGCCACCCACTGCAAAACAACGGGGAAAATGCTACAATTTTTTCCTCCTGTGATTAAGAAAGTCAACAAAACCTAGCATCCGTGCCCAACCAATATCAAGGCTAATATTAGGGATTCATTACACAGTCATTCGTAGTCATTCCCAGGAGTACTCCCTCTTTGGCAAGTATTGTGCTAACAACAGAAAGTTGAAAAACACACAGTCCCCAATCTCCTGGGAACCACAATCTAGAAGGAAAATTTATGGCTAGCCAGGCATAGTGGCACATGTTTGTAATCCCAGTACTCGGGAAGCTGGGACAGGAGGGCTGCAGGTGCACGGCCAGCCTCAGCAACTTGTGAGGCCCTCTCCAACTTAGTGAGACCCTGTTTCAAAATAAAGAATAAAAACTAGGGCTGGGGATGTAGCATGGAGGTAGAATGCCCCTGGGTTCCATCCCAGTAACACACATGCACAAAAAAGTATGGTGACACTAAAACACACAAACATACATGAATATTCATATTCTCAGGAACAGGAGAGGGTAAGGAGGGAAACAGAGCAAAGCTTCAGCCCTCTGAAAAACTGAGTAAAGCCAGGCGTGGTGGCGCACGTTTGTAATCCCCGCGCTTGGGAGGCGGAGACAGGAGGATCGCGCAGGTTCGAAGCCAGCCATGCTGGCGTAAGAGACCCTGTTTCAAAAATATAAAATAGGTCTGGGAGTGTAGCCCAGAGGAAGAAGGGCTTCCAGGAACCCCAGTACCACCAAAAAAAAAAAACCTGAGTAAAACCTGGAAGTCTATGTCTCTGGAGAGCTGAGGTTTTACTCCTTTAAGCATCAGATCTTCGCCTTCATAATGTCCCAATGCTCTGTCAATTCTCCCAAGAAGTTTTAATGTACTACGTTTGAGACCTTGTACTGCTACCCCCACTGATTCTCCTATATCACGATATCCATCCAAATTAAAAACAAGTAAGGTAGACTAAGGCCTAAAATAAGTGCTTCACATGGGTAATTCTGAACTGTTTTCTAATCTTTCTAAATATATATTTTTAAAAAAAGATAAAGCTGGACATGGTAGCTTGGAAGGCTGAGGATGGCACAGGTTCAAAGCCAGCCTCAGCTACTTAGTGAGGCTATCGCAATATAGTGAGACCCTGTTTCCAATAAAATATAAAATAGATCTGGGAGTGTAGCCCAGAAGTAGAAGGCCCCTGGGTTCCATCCCCAGTACCTGAAAAAAAAAAAAAAAAAAAAAAAGATAAACATGATTTAAACTTCTCTAGAGGCCCAGGTCATTAGCTTGCTAGTGGAAAAGGTGCAGACTGGAATTCAAGACACCAGAGCCTGGACTGGTTGTGTCAAAGCCAAGTGATCTTGGTCAAATCACTGCACATATCAGAAACAGGTTTGCTCATTTTTATATCAAGTTGCTAAACTAGAACTATCTTTAAGGGCTTTTTTAACTCCAAAATTGTATATAGAGCTCTAGGAACGATAAAGTCAGTTACTGTAAAGGTCCATTCAAACAGCATCATCCCTCCCAAGAGCCTGGGCAGTATGGGAAGTATTTGGTTTCATTCTCCATAGTTCAAGAGTAAATCCTTTTTTTTAGTTCTTTAGTCTATCACGTATAGTTTTTACTACTGTCAACTTTCAGCTGTCCATTTTTCCCATTTTCACATAATATGTGTAAGTTCCTTAGACTAAAAAAAACAGGCTTAGCTAAGCACAGTAGTGCATACCTATAATGCCAGTACTTGGAAGGCTGAAGTAGGATTGCATATTCGAGGCCAGCCTTGACAAATTAGCAAGACCCTGCTTTAAAATTCTTCTAAATTTAAAGGGCTGAGGTTATAGGTTGGGGGTAGCATGCTGCTAGCTGGGTTTAATCCCCAGTACCTAAACAAATAAATAACAGGCTTATGTAAAATGAATGGAATTTACATTTGCTGAGTACCTTCTAAGTCCAAATACTGAATTGAACACACCATATACATGACTTCAATTAATTAAATGCATCCAACACTACTGATAGATGCTATTCTCTCTATTTTATAATGTAGAAGCCCAAGATCAAATTAGTTGAGCAGTGCCAGGCTGTAAGTGGCACAACTATGATTCAAAGCCAGGTCAATGCATCCAAGCTAATATCCACCACGCTGCCGCACCAAATCATTAGAACACGATGCTGATTCAAAGTCCACAGGTTTGATGTCAGCATCTAGAACTTAATGAAAACCATGAGAGACCAAGCTTACCTTGTGTGTGCATGGAGCTTAAGATTGTGTGTGTGTGTGTGTGTGTGTGTGTGTGTGTGTGTGGTCTCTTCTACAGAGAGGTAAAGGTATGTCTGTTATTATTTTTAAATACATTTCATTTACATTTCACTTATTTTATGTAAAACATAGGAGGGCTTTAGGTAATTGCCAAATGGGCAAAGATGTCAAGAAGCAGCTTAATGTTAACTATATAGGTGCGAAATTTCTTTAAATGCATCACTGAAACTGTGGAAGCATTTATTAAACAAGAAAAAAACAGATCCTTTGCCAAAGTAGGCATATAAGAATTCTACTAAATTATTTTAAGTTTCTCATTATTTTCTCTTAACTGAGGTCATTAAATTATATATTCAGAAAGATTGAAACTTCAATAAGGATTTAATTATCCAAATCACTGCATAAGTATTCTCAAGAGTCCAGTTTGATGTTTTAGAACCTACAGGCATAACACGGGTGTTAATGATAACTGTGTCACATTTCTCTTAAAGATGTGGAAGTCTCCACCTGGTTTTACAGTAGTGCTTATTCTGAGCTCAGAAGCACTCGATTTTTGCTTTCCACTTATTGAAGATGAACTGCTATATTCCACTGAATCACAAAGTACAGCCCCTGGGTGAATACGCAGTTTCATTCCAAGTACTCTGTCATCATAAATAATTTGAACTTGCACACTTCTTGTCTGACTGACGCACCTAAGCTTACTAACTTTCCTTTGCCAATAAATGCTTCTCATATTTGAAAGCCAAGTGTTTTAATATCTCCCGCTGAGCCTACATCTTGGAGTATCAAAAAGTGACAGAACTGTTCTAGAGCCACGGTCTCAGTCATCACATATGTGATCAAGAGAAAGTTGTGCTACTGAACTACAGCATTACACCAAAACGAGAGACTTGCGAAAACACACAGATTCTAAGAGCCGGTTGCATGAGGGAACAGGCAGCCTGGCTATGTCTGGGAACTGAAAAACGTGACCCAAGAGCTAATGCTCACTCAAGCACACCACCACGGGCTCCTGAGAGCACAAACCAGAAAGAGTACACCGAGTGGATAGTGTACTACTTCTCACAATCAGAGTTTTCATAGCACTTGGTACGCTCTATGATTCTAGTAAGTTAAATATCCCCTTATTTATTTACTCATTTACTAATAAGTTAAAAACTCCTTCTTGAGAGCCAGAAGCAAAAGAGAGAAAAAAAAAAAACAAGCTCATACAAGTGTACCATGTAAAGTTTGGAACAGTTGAACCATTCATGGTGGCACACACCTCTAATTCCAGCAACTCAGGAAGCTAAGGCAGGAGGATCACAAGTTTGAGACCAGCCTTGGCAAGACAGCAAGACCTTGTCTCAAAATGAAAAATTGTAAAAGGGCTGAGGATGAGACCCAGTGGTAGAGTGCTCCTGGTTTCAATCTTCAGTACTGAAAAGAAAAAAAAGAAGGAAGGAAAGAAATGGGCCCAGTGTGATGGTAGGTATCTGTAATCCCATTACTTGAAAGGCTGAGACAGGAGTCTGAGGCTGGACTCAGCAACTTAACAAGACTCTGTTTCAAAATAAAAAGGTCTGTACTTGGGAGCCTGGAGGCAGGAGGCTCACACTGCAGGTTTGCGATCAACCTTAGCAACTTAGTGAGACTTGCAGCAACCTAGTGAGACCCTGTTTCAAAACAAAAAATAAAAGAGGGTTGGGGGTATAGCTTTGGAAAGAAAATGCCCTAAGGTTCAATCCTCAGTGACACAAAAAATAAAAAGGTCTAGGATACAGCTCAGAGGTAGAATGATCCTAGGCTTCATTTCCAGTACCATGAAAAATAAAAATTTAAAAAAGATTTGGACAGTGGGCACTTCTAAGAGCTCTGGTAATGGTGACCACTGTGGGGAGTGGGATAGGATGGGCTGAGGACCAGCCAAGGCTCAGAAGACTGAGTGGTAATGGTGAGGACTAGCTGAATTTGCAAGGACTAGGGAAGACTTTGGGACACATGGTATCTGGAATTTGGAGGCTGGAATATCACTGGGGGTTTGCAAGAAAGTCAAGAGTGTTCAAAGAGTGGCAGAATACAGTTGCAAGCCTAAGTGAAGCCAGACAGCCAAGCCCATCTGGTGGGACAGTGAGTGCTTCTCCAGCAGCTCTCCACAGTCACACTCAAGGGAGAAAAGACGGTGGAGAGGGTGCTCCGGGGCTGGGGTGACCAGCCCATTTGATGTCACAGAAGGTGGGTTGGAGGTAAAAGTAAAAAAGGCTGCTCATGAATAGACTCAGGAGTATAGAGCCAAGACCAAGAGGACCAGGGATGGAGGAGGTACCAACAACTACAGAGCATGGGGAGACTGATGAACAGTGTGCGGGAGGGAGATGAGGCAAGTGTGGAGTTTGAAGGGAAAAGGAGGGAGCGGGCCACTCTCCTCCCAGGACTTTCCCTTTAGACATCCACTCAGCGGGTCTTTACTCCCTCCAACTTGCAAGATATTCAGAAGAATAAGCCATCCCTGATGCCCAAGTGCATACACCAAAGACCTGTGCTTTACACTGCCAAATGCAAATGGTATAGCCTAGTCCCAATTCTATTGTCATTAAGGATATTTCATCATTGCTCAGAATAACTGTCTCATTGGAGACAACACTGGGGTCTGGATGTCTTTGCACATTCTTCTCCCCACTCTTTCCCCATCCAATTTTCTTTCTCCAACCTTCTTCCTCTCTAGCAAACCACTCCTGTCTCTTCTTATCCTGGTTCGCTCCCTCTCCCCTCTCCTCTCCCCTCCCCTTTTCTTCTCTCTTCCCCGCCTCGCTGCAGCTGCACACACTTTTGTACCAGTCTGGTACCATCCAGTGACTTCCTTCCCTTTTGCATTCTTGTCAAAACCTAACTCTGAGGTCAAATCTACTTTCTCCCAACCTCCTCAAAGCAAAAACTTCCTGTGGTTGATCTTTATGATTTCAGTGTTCCACACAGAGGAGGTGCTAAACAAATTTGGATGGAAAGAAGAGAAATTACTTGAGCCATGCGTAGACATTGAATAATCCATCTTTAGTACTGGCAACATATCTTGAACATCGGCAAAACCCAGAAAAGCATTACCCATCTACCAAACATTTACCATTCACTCTAACATCCAAATTGTTCCCTTTCCAGCCTGGGAACCCTTCAGTAAAATTTATTCTGCATAGAATGCGAGTCACAAAGGGTCAGGGACTGAGTTTTATTTTCCTTTGAGTCGTCAACATCTGCTACGAAGTCAAATACTTTGCAGACCACTGGATGCTGTAATTAATCAGTACACATGCATGAAAACAGAGCCAAATAGAACACAGATAATCCATAAACTAATTAGACTATAAAACAACTGAAAACAGGTAGTATTATTTTAGATGTTTCAATTTTAGATGTACTGAGGGTCCGTGAAAAATAATACGATGTCACTTGACGTTTACAGAGCACGCCTTGCTCTTTGCAAGCACTTCCCCAGTCATTTCCTTGTGCAATTCACCAAACAACCACTGAGTTTGGCAGCAGGAACAGGAAATTTTGCTGAATTTGGAATTAGGACAGTTGGACTGGAGTCCTGTCTTCACCACTTCCTGTCTGTGTGACCTTGAGAAAAGCCCTTTAGCCAGCACGCCTCTCAACTTCCTCCTCTGTAGGGTGGTGATAAGATCATCTTCTTCCTGCCTCGTAGACTATGAGGATGGGGAAAGAATGGCAGAGGTGGAAGGAACTCATCTCACTGAGTGTCTACTGTGTGCCAGGCATCCCAATGCATTATTTAATTCCCAACACAATCCTGCAAATTTAGGCTTTACTATTTCTTGTCCATCACATGAGGAAACCAAGACTCAACAAATAAAGTCACCTTCCCAAAGTCACCGCGTTGTCAAGTGTCAAAACCAGGATTTGACCATTTCTGCCTGATCCCTGGTAGTCATGAAGCCCTAATGCCTCCTAAATGAAATTGTGCATGTATCTGCTGCTACTGCTGTTATGTCTGGAAGGATGAGGCACAGAGCCTGTAAGAGGCAGAGCTGGGACTAGAACTCAGAACTTCAGATCCCTGACCTGAAGCCTTTTCATTAACCCATGTTGCCCCCGTGACCCCTGGAAAAGACAGAGATATGATGCTTCTTTATTCAGACCAGCTGTTAGGAGTCTATTTTAAGACAAGCACTTTGGACATCATGGAAGGTGAGTATCGAGTGTGTCATTAAATATTCCATATTAATTGGCCCTTCTCAGAACTCCCCTTGTGAGTAGCACATGCTATGGGCTTCCTGTTACATAAGCAGCTTGCAGGCCGATTGCACTTCTTGCAACACAGATTTTGAAAGCGCATTCAGATGGCAGCACAAAATATAATTCTAAAGTGATTTTCCATGGAGATCAAAAGTAATTTCCACTGCTGCCCAAGGTTTTGTACACTAAATGCCCAACACTGGGGAAAGGTAGAATATAAACTTGTGGTTGGCCTTAACTCTATGCAGGGTCTCTGCTACTGGGGTAGTGGGTGATAATATTTCAAATAATAGCTAATAATGGATACCTATAAAATTACAAGAATAGTTATAATACAGAGAGAGAGGAGAGAGAGATAAAGAAAGAAAGAATGAAAGAAAGAAGGAAGAAAGAGAGAGAAAGAAAGAAGGAAAAAAAGAAAAAGAAACAAAGAAAGAAAGGGAAAAATGTTAAAGAATGCCATGTAAAATGATAGGTTCCTGTTTCCCAGGGAAGTGTAGAAACCCCCAACTCCAGAAGAGTTTAAACCACATTCTCAAGGCCAGTGGTCCAAGGCATGGCATGAATCAGCCAAAAGGGACCAGCAACCCTCTTCTCTTTTCCTCTCATTAACTCTCCTTAGTTCTTCTATGTGATGATATGTGTGTCCTTTTCCCATCATGTACCTGCCAAAGGTCTAACCCTCATTTCACTCTGAATGAGTAAAAATGTGTACCCAGGTAATGCATTCACTATCCTGAACCATTATCACTCAATGTCTGAGGAGTATGGAGCATCATTACAACAGCCACGTGGCCAATCAGAGACCATTCCTCCAAGGGAGCACTGCAAGAGAACAGGACAGTGGGATGAGACAAAAAATCACTGCAGCTCATGTTCGGATGGGCCAATAGCCTTGCTGAGGGGAATTCAGTTCACTCCAAACATTCTAACTCTAATCATGGGTCCAACATGAGCCATTTGTTAGTGCAAGTTACTAAACCCCTCTCGGCCTCAGAGTGCCTGTAACTTGGGGATAAATAACAGTGCTGGGCTCCCCATGTTGTAACAATTAGATGCCATGGGGTGTTAGTGACGCTTTGTGTATGTTTTTGCAGAAGCCAAAATAATGACTATAGTTAAAACAGTTAGCACCTATAGTTAAAACAGCTAGCTCTGCCAGCCACAGAGCTGACCCATTCAGGCCTCATACAATCACAGGAGGAAGGTTCTTTGACTGGGTCTATTTTACAGATGAGAAGCTGAAGAACAGACAGGATGAGGCTCTATCTGAAGGTCACCCAGTTGGTAAGTGGCAGAGAAATGTTATCTGCTATTATTAGTAATGGCACTTAATGGACAGGTATTTTGGGATGCTAATGGCATAGACAGCAACAGGTACATCTTAATTTTTTAAGTTTATGCCAATATCATTGAAAAGTGGAAAACAAGGAGACATCACTTTCAACTCACTAGCGAATGTATGCCTATGTTCGTAGCCTGTTGTATATGACTGTGTGAACTTCTAGAGATGCCTATCAATGAATCAGCCCATGGCAACCTCAAGCAGGTCAATCCTAGAATGAGGAAAAGAGTTGTGAAAGAGAGCAAGGGAGGCTGTACTCCACCTGTGTACACCACAGCTGCATGTCACCCGCCACACCCGAGAGGGCTGCCTGGGAAGACCTGCTGCTACAGAGGTGACTCAGGAACTGACTCTTTAGTCAGACAAATGAGGGGTGACTCTTAAAGAAGTGGGAGCCAGGCAGAAAAAGGAGGATTACAGGCTCAAAGCCAGCCTCAACAACTTGATGAGGCCTTCAGCAACTTGGCAAGGCCGTTTCAAAATAAAAAAATAAAATAAGGCTAGGGACAGAGCTCAGAGATAGAATGCCACTGAGCTCAATCCCCAGTACAATACCAAAATTAAAAAAAGAGGAGAAAAAGATGTGTACAGTAGCACAGAGGCATTTAACATCATAAATCATTCAAGAAAACCATAAGAAGATCAGGAGTATGGAAGGAGACAGCTTTGAGAGATGAAGCAGGACCAGACCACGGGCCTTTCCATGCTTTCTAAGGACTGTGGATTTTATCTGTGGTCCATCAGGAACCACCAAACAGTTTTAAGGAAGTCAACTGACCACTGGCTCCCAGGGGCTCAGGTCAAACTTTAAGCCACTCTCCATTTCACCCAACAGTCACTGGCAAGTCTTTGTAGTCCTTCCTAGAAAACACACCCAAGAGCAACGAGGGAAATAACAGCAGATGTGCATGAAAATGGGAAAGACCCGAAAGAGAACTGCTGATGCAAGAGAGCATGTGGGAAAGTGGGAAGGAGACATGAGCCTCTGCCAGAGGCACCCGCTGTTAATTCACTCATAACACAGGAGAGATGTGTCATCAGTGGGCACAGAGGCGGCAGGGTGTTAGCTGGAGGAAGCTCTCCTCTGATTTTGTCCATTTTCTCTGTGGAATAGAAAGCAAGGTCATGAGTTGAGTGGATGGATGGAGAAAGAGGTAATGGAGGTTGGAGGAAAGAAGAAAAGGTACCAAATTCATCCTCTGGAAGTCAGAAAGTAAATGACTACAGCGGGTCTCAAACATTTTGGTGTTGGCACTCCTGTATGTTCTTAAAAAATGATGACTGAGAACACACAGCAGTTTCTGTTTAAGGGGACTTCAATGAGGTGTGTGTGTGTGTGTGTGTGTGTGTGTGTGTGTGTGTGTGTGTGTGTGAGAGAGAGAGAGAGAGAGAGAGAGAGAGAGAGAACAAACACACCCAAGGGTAGTCTACCTCCAAGCTACATCTCCATCCCTTTTTCTTTTTTTTTTCTTTTTTGCAGTACTGGGGATAGAACTCAGGGGCATTCTACCTCCAAGCTACACCCCAACCCTATTTTTTATTTTTTACTTTGAAACAGGATCTCACTGAGTTGCAAAGGGCCTCACTAAGTAACTGCAGCTGTCCACAAACTATTATTTTTCCTGCCTCAGCCTCCTGAATGCTGGGATTAGAAGCACGCGCCACCACACCCAGCTCCCCCAGTCCTTTTAAACTTTTATTTTGAAACAGGGTCTCCCTAAGTTGCTGGGGTTGGCCTCAAACCTATCTCAGCTTTCCCAAGTACTGGGATTACAGGCGTGTACCACCACACCCAGCTCTTAGAAATCTATAAAGTATACACAAGCACCTATTTTACTGCCAATCATAGCAATGACATCAGCAATATCACATGGCCTTTGGAAAAGTCTACTACGTACCCACAAGAAAATGAGAAATAAATAGGCAAATAATGCCTTAATATAAAAAAAAAAAACCTTTGGCTTTATTAAAAAAAAAAAAAAACACTAACAGCATCTCAGGAACTGCCAAGAGTCCCTGGACCATACTTGGAGAACATCTAGTCTAGAGACATATGATGAGGTGACTGGGTGGCTTACAGTGCCCCTGGAGGTCAGGGACCATGAATTTGAAGTGAGAGGAGTCTGCATGGGATCAGTTTTCCTACATCACCTTCTGCAGCTCAGCCGTAGGCAGGAAATAGAAATAAGCTGGATTTACCCAGGAATTTTTATTTACCCAAATGAGCAAAATAAATATGATAAGCCAAGGGCGTCATGATAATGGCTATGGTATTCAAGCTAAGTAGGAAGGGAATGAGGACAGGAAGGCAGTGAAGAGGTGGTAGCAGCCACAAGTTCAAATGATGGTTGGATTTTACGCCCTATGTAGAATAAACCAGAAGGAAGTGGGTAGTGAGAGTAGGATGCTCAACACCTGGAAGCAGAAGGGTAGAGTAGTAATGTGGAGCTCAGCATCCCAAGCTGAATGTGCTCCCTGGCCCTCTGAATCTGCCCCTCCATGACATCCCCCATCACCACTGCATGAAAGCTCAGCCCAGCCACGTTCTACCCACTCCACATTCTGTCCATTCCAAATCTTATCTATCGAATCTTCTGTGTTCCTCTCTATCCCTCTACTCTCCTCCTCTCTTGACCAGCAGTTGTCTTGCCCCCGCCAATTCTCCCCAACCAGTGCATCCCCAATTCTGCTCTGAGCGTGCTTTTTTATGTCAGACTCCAGCCATGAAGTGGAAGCAGAGGTGTGAGACAGACAGGCCCCGGCTGTCAGGGCGAATGTGGGGTCCTTGAGGTAGGTTAACACCATGAATTGCATGAGACAGAATAGGAAAGACCGCCTGAGAGAAAACTCTAAAATATCTAAGGAATGTTTAGATAGAAAGAAGGTGGTAGACGAAATTGAGCAAGAATGAAAGGTAGAAGAGAGCCCAAAGGATGTACTGTGGTGAAAGCAAAGAGGAGACAGCTTAAGGAGTAAGAGCGTGACCAGTAAAGACAAGTGCACAGCAAGCTTATCAAATGTCAGAGAAATCCATCACATTTGAAAATGAGGAAGTGAGAGGTGGGCTCAGCGGTGCACACCCGCAAAGCCAGTACTTAGGAGGCTGACACAGGAGAACTGCAGGTTGGATGGCAGCCTCAGCAACACAGATGTAGTTCAGATGTAGAATGCCTCTGGATTCAATCCCCGGTAACACAAAGAAAGAAAAGAAAAAGAAAAAGGAAGAGAGGAAGAAAGAGAGAGGAGAGAAGAAGAGGAGGAAGAGAGGAAAGAAGGAAGGAAATTAGAAATATGTAGTAATCTATGTTAAATAACCCACACTTGCATAACAAATATAATTTCCCCTCTTTTTTAGGGGAGAAGGGGGAGTTACTAGGGATTGAACCCAGGGACTTTCCACCTCTAAGCTACAATTCTAGCTTTATGTTCTTTTAATTTTAAGACAATGTCTCACCAAGTTGCTCAAATGGTTTCACTAAGTTACTGATGTTGACCTCAAACCTATAATCTTCCTAGCTCAGCCTCTCGAGTTTTGGGATTACAGGTGTATTCCACTGCACCCAGCTAATTCCCCCCCCCCATTAAAAAAAATATCTTCTCTGCCTCACTCTGGCAGCCATGGAACTGTACCTCACCAATAAAGTTTCAGTACTTCAGTTCCTAGAGAATACAGGCTACATCACTAACTATGTGAACAGAACAAGTGTAAGAAGTGTAAGGTGCCTCCCAGTGTCATAACTACCTCAAATGAAAAGGCCCTGATCAGTGTCGAGCTTAAAATTATACTGGCAGATGACGCAAAAGAATAACCGAACAAATGGCAAAGAGGTTACTGAGTTCTGGCAAGAAAAAGTAAATAAAAACATTATGATGCACTATCTAAAAATATAACTTGGATACAATTTTTTAACAATGACAGCTATTTATCCTTCCTTTCTACGTAACCCAATAATCTGCAAACAACATTGCCTTCTTTGGGGAGCAGGGAGTACATACAGGTAATGCATACAATGCAGAAACCAATACAATTATATATACTTAAAAATATACATTTATGAAAAAGACATATATGAATAGCAGAAATAAAGCTTTCTTTATTTGACACGTGTGTGTGTGTGTGTGTGTGTGTGTGTGTGTGTGTGTTTACTGGGCTATCTTGAAGGGATCTACCTTCAAGATAGCCCCCCACTAGGTTGCTGAGTCTAACTAAGTTGCTGAAATTGTGATCTTCCTATCTTAGCCTCTCAAATACTGATATTATAGGTGCATGCCCCTTTGTTTAACTTTCAAAAAAACAGTAACAAGCCTGGGTGGTGGTGCACGCTTGTAATCCCCGCACTTGGGAGGCAGAGACAGGAGGATCGCGCAGATTCAAAGCTGTCTTGCTGGCTTAAGAGACCCTGTTTCCAAATAAAAATATAAAAATAGGTCTGGGAGGGTAGCCTGGAGGTAGAAGGGCTTCCAGGAACCCCAGTACCACCAAAAAAAAAAAAAAAAAAAAAAACCAAGTAACAACACCAAAATTCAACTGTTGTTTCCAGGATGGAAGAAAATCCTAGGAACAATAGTGGCACATTTTTTTTAAAAAAAAAAAGCAGAAATATTCAGTTTACAGAAGACAATATTTTATGTAAAAACATGAAAATTAATAGCTTTCAGTTGAAATGGTATTCTTTAAGCCGGAAGTGGTTGTGCACGCTAATAATCCCTGCATTTGGGAGACTGAGACTGGAGGATCCTGGTTTGGGGACTGCCTCAGTACTTAGTGAGATGTTTCAAAATAAAGAATAAAAAATAGGGCTGGGGGTGTAGCTCAGAGGTAGAATGTCCCTGGGTTCCATCTCCAGTATCAACAACAACAATAAAAAAAAAAGCTTTAAGAACATACTAAGTTTATTTGATGTTTTCTTATATACCTATATTTTCATGCATATACACAATATATGTAAGAGTGACATATGATAAAAATGTGTCCAGATCTAAAAAAAAAAGCTCTTTTAATAGGTATAAACTAAAAATCAATATGTTAAAGAAAGAACATCTCTTGATCTTTTCCCCCTACTAGCCTTCTCATTTTTCTGCTCTATTTTCAGCAAAATGAGTCCCCAAAGAAACATCTACAATGCTGTCTTGATCCTCTCCTCCTGCTCTTTCTTCTCCATCAGGGCTTTGCCCACCTCATCACCAAATTCTTTTTTGTCAAGGTCACCAAGAAGTCTTTACTGCTTAAAGCAAACATCCCACCCTCAGTCCATATTACACTCGCTCTCTCCACAGCATTTGACACATCAGATAATTCCTTCTCCTCAAAAATCTGTATTCACTTGGCTTGCCAGAAACAGGCTTTGTGGGTCTCCCTCCTTCCTCATGGCCATTCCCTCTTAATTCCCCATTTCTCTAACCTCAGTGACAGGTGTGCCCCTCGGCTCACGTCAACATTTTCTCTTCTTTCTAGACTACTTCCCAGATGAGACTGTCCAGCCTCCTGATCTGAATATCATGTATACCTTGATGACTTCCAAACTTACATCTACAGCTCTGAATTCCCCACTGCTTGCTTAGCATCTCCATTTAGGCATCTACTGGGCATTCCACTCATAACCAGTGGCAGATCTTCCTCCTTTCCTCCCCTCAAACGAATCCTGCTTTGGTTTTCCAGTCTTCTCCATCTTAGGAAATGCCGACTCCATTGTTCTAGTATTCTAGGAGCTCAAGTCCTTTACTGTGCCTGCAGCTAATTGTCTTGGGAACTTTGTACTCAGTATTCCCTCTGCTGGCAATATTCTTTTAGGCCATCCACATTCTGTGCGCCCTTACTCCCTTCAGGGCCCTGCCTGCCCAGCCAAATCCTCCTCAGAGAGGGCTTTCTTGGCTACCTTCCATAAATTGCATGAGCTAAATTGTATGAGCTACTTTCTATAAAATCATATCACATTTCTCTCTATTCCCTTACCCACTTTAAATATCTTCAGTGCACATTATAGGGTCTTATTTTTGTAATGGCCCATCTCTTCTACTGACATGTAAATTCCTTGAAGGCAAGGACTTTGTTGGGCTTGTTTACTGCTCCACCCCAGTGTCTTAAACAATGCCTGGCACATAGCAGCAAAAAAATAAAAAATAAATATTTGTTGAAGGAACTCCTGGAGCCTGAATAATTCATTTTAAGACAACTCAAAGTTTATATGTGCTGTATACAGAGGTCAGTAAATTCATCGAGTGTAATGCTACTTTAAGATATAATATAAAGCAAAATTTAAAATTTCACAATACTGAGACTAAAATCACCCCATGGGGTGATTTTTTTTAGATGGCTATAGGCATTCATGGAGACATTCTTAACCACTAAAAAATGGCATAAAGCCAAGAAGCCGTGTCCTTCCTCAAGGGACCACTGGTACAAGCACCAGAGGAGGTTCTTCTCTCCCAGAATCATTTATGTGCTTCATTATCCTGGCTACAATATTGCTTGGGATGAAGAATAATAAATAACAATGAATCTGTCTAATACATACAGACACCAGATTTCTTGGATTGCGGATGATCATCTGGATTTTATTTAACTTTATTCTTTGTACTATAAGGAGCATGTTAAAGTATAATTAAATGCGATGTTTACCTCTTTAGCCCATTAAAAATAAAAACCAAATGTAACTCAGTATTAAAAACTGTATTTGTGTTTTGAACTGAAGATCATCATCCTACTAAAATGACAAGTTCAAAAAGAGGCTGATGCCTATCCAGGAAGAACAATGAGAGAAGTGGGATGCCTTTATGCTTCAAGACTCCTTTACCTTGTGAAGACTCTAAGATTCAACCCCATCATGGAGCAATCATTAGTTGCATAGTTATTTGTTTAATGTAAACACAGCAGAAAGCTGACAAAAAGGAAAATGAAAGGCCATCCCACTCACTGGAATAAAAACCCTTATTATTAAAAGAAGCTAGTCATTTTATGGCCTCTTTTGGGAAAGCTATAAATAGGCCAGGTGCAAAACATCATCAGCATCTGCTCATCACCGGTTCAGATCATCATCAAAACCCCAAAGTGAAGCTGGGCATGGTGGCACACACCTGTAATCCCAGTCCTTGGGAAGCTGGGATAGGAAGATTGTAGGTTTGGAGGCAATGCCCAGAAGCTTAGCAAGACCCTGTTTCAAAATAAATAAAATAGGGCTGGGGATGTAGGCTGAAGGTAGAAAGTGCCTGGGATCAATTCTCCAGTACAAAAAAAAAAAAAAAAACCTCTGAAGTGATAGTCTATCTAAAATTATTATTTTTTTTTTTTTTGGTGGTACTGGGGTTCCTGGAAGCCCTTCTACCTCTGGGCTACACTCCCAGACCTATTTTTACACTTTTTATTTGGAAACAGGGCTCCTAAATCAGCACGCGCGGCTGGCTTCGAACCTGCGCGATCCTCCTGTCTCTGCCTCCCAAGCGCAGGGATTACAAGCGTGTGCCACCACACCCGGCCTCTAAAATTATTTTATCTTCAACAGAAGACAAAGTAAGCAGATTCTAAGTCAGAATGACTCTTGAACATGGCAAAAAGACATAAGTACTAGTAATGACCACCGACTCTTGAACATGGCAAAAAGACATAAGTACTAGTAATGACCACCAACTTCAGGAGAATAAACTGCTGGGCTGCACATCAGGGTTACACTATAATGAATAAAGCTGTGGGGCAGGAACCTCAGGATCATGAGCAGCCAGAAACTTCCCCAAGAAAGATACATGAGGCAGAAATATCTGGAGATGTCAGCCCAAAGGAACTTGTAAAGCTTTGCAATTCTTTTCAAATTTTAATTGCAACCTATTACCCTTAATAAGACAATAACAGAAGAAACACTTGAAGTAATGTTGCTAATAGTGAGCACTTATTAAGTGCACAGTATATGCCGACAACTGCAGGTTGTTAAATATGTCAACTTGTTTCATGAAACCATTTAACAAGTCTCATTTAAGGACTTAATGATGGCCTGAATAATAGAAACTCAGCTGCCTAGCTCTCAGCTGCTCAGCAACCTTCCTCTGTGCGGTGTGGGAAAGAACCAGGAGGAAGCAAAAACAGACACCACCCTCACCAGGTACCAGCCTCCCAGATTCCCCTCTGAGTAAAGCCCTCACTTATAGTATATTACAAGGAAAACCGCACTGCATTTGGAACCTGAAAGCTCGGGGCTAGGGAAACTTAAGAATTCAAAGCACAACAGACTAGGGAAGATCATTTAGCTGCCCTACTTATCTCCGTACAACCTGGTGATGTATCTGCTAGCAGTGAATAATTCCTTCAGGGCATGTATCCTGGTATGTACATTGTGGTACCCTCAGGAGAGAAAAGGGCTCTTTAGAGAATTGCACATGCTCAACTCTTATTAAGGATGCCTATAATGACAATCCTTCATCTTCAAAAAGAATCAATTACATCTAATACATTCTAAGAGGAGAAGAAAGGGCAAAAGACATTTGAAAAGAAAATTCCATCCACTGTCACATTCAAATAGAATTTTGAGGGCTAAGAAAAGGGAAATTCTCAGTTGTCCAGAAAACTTGATTATTGAGGAGAACAACTTAGTGAACAACTGATGAAAGTTTCAGGAAGCTGGAGTTTCAGGCAATGTGCACAGGATCATATTCCCTGCTGGTGAGCCAGTGCAATCCTGACCCATGCTGCCTCCTGAGGATACCGGGGAGGCAGAAAATGGGGATCCATGGGACCAGATAACTAACTACTGCAGCTACTGCCATCACGGAAATGTGTGTTAAACTTCTCAACTCTGGGATATCTGGAGTTGGGACAACCCTAGGGGATCCCGCAGAGTTAGCAATCGCTGTGCAGGTTTGTGGGAAAGTGTAAAACATTTGCCTGACTTTTAATACGGATGGTTCCCACCACTTACATGCTTGTCTTTTCTTGGTGACTGCCCTCCAGGATGTCCAAGGCAGGCTGGCAAAGGATGCAGAATTTGAGATGCAAGGGACTCAGATAAAACAGAGGCACTGAGAACCAGAGATAAGCATGTGTACTCTATATTTATTTATTTACTTATTTATACTGAGGATTGAACTCATGGGCATTCTACCACCAAGCAACATCCCCAGCCCTTTTTGCTTTTATTTTGAGACAGGATCTTGCTGAGGCTGGACTAGAACCTACGATCTTTCCTGCCTCAGCCTCCCAAGTACTGAGATTACAGGTGTGTGCCACAGTGCTTTAACTTAATTATTAAATCATATAAATTCAGTTCTTAAAAGGCACTGATTCAATAAAGGATTGGTGCTAAAAATGTGCCGTGAAAGGGACTCTTTCCTCTCGTTTTGACGTTGGATGTGGGTTTTTACATTGTGAAAGAGAAAACAGAAGTTCTGAGTAGTGTTTGGCATCCTTCTCAACACAAACTTTCCTACAGGACCAAGAAACCGCTATCCCGCAGCACGATGGGTTTGGGGCAGACTGGACGGAGTCCCCAGCCTTCCAGAGCTGCACTTCTTTGTAGCCCTCGCGCAGGCAGTCCCGGGCGAGGCTCCAGCCACGAGAGCTAAACGCGCAGGGCACCACCTGGGCACAGGACGACCGAGCGAAAGACAGCGGAATCTCTAGTGAAACTTCTCATTTCCTGTCGCCGCCGAGGGAGGCCAATCGCTGGGTTCTCACATGGCTTCAGCGAGGCTGTAAACACTACCATCCAGCTGGCCAGCTGGCCACAGCGCTTGGAGGCCTTGGGGAACAGCCTCTGCACCCCGCTCCTTTCCTTCCTTTGACCAGTCGTCATTCCTGTACAGATAACGGGGCCGGACGCCCTCTACTTCCTCGAGCCCTCAAGTCCGGTTCCTCTTTCAAGAGGGCAGGGAGGGCAAATTGCAAAGCAAAAGATCAGACTAGCAGCAAAACTGCCCCGCCACGTTTCATCCCTTTCCCACGTTATTGTGGACAAGCTGGATCAAATTCCCCTTGCCGCCCTACACACACACACACACACACACACACACACACACACACACACACGGAATAGGTGAAGGGCGCCCTTAGACAACTTATTCCTTCCCGCCTCTCGGAGAGCCTTTACGAAATCCTTACACCACCTCCAGACGCCAGGCTCGAGCCCTGAGCTTTGGGAGCCCCGGCAGGGCGCACCCAGCGGTCCCCACCGCAGAAGGCCGGGCGGCAGGCCGGCGGACAGGGCGCACCTGGACATTTGCATCCACACAAAGAAATTAACCGGAAGATTAATGGGAGACGCCGGCAGGCGGCGGGGCGCGGCGGCCTCCTCACCTGGGACATCTGCGGCCTCAGGTTGATCTCCTTCAGGTTGATGGCGTGCGCGCGGAGGTTGTTGAGCAGCTGGCACAGCAGGACCCCATCGCGGAGGGTCTGCGCCAGGTCGAACACCTGCGCCGAGTCCCAGGTCACCCGGTGGTTGGCGGGCAGCACCTTGCAGTGGATGAGCCACTGCGCGCACTGCCTCCAGGGCTCCATGCCCGACGGCGGGGGCGCGGCCGGGGTCTCCTCGGGGCCCGCCGGCGCCCCCCTGCGCGGGCCGGGGTCCCGCGGGTCCGCCGCGAGCTCTCGGGGCGCCCGGGCCGGTCGGCGGCCGCGCTCCGGCTCCCGATGCGCGAGCCCGGCGCCGCCACTGAGCATGCCCGGCCGCCGGCAGCCCGGGGCGGCGGGGGGCGCGGCCGCGGGCGGGGGTCGGGGCCGAGGGCGGGGCGGGGCGGAGCCCGGAGCCCGCGCCCCCTCCCCGCCGGACCCGGGCGCACTGCGGGGACCCCCGGGCGCCCCCGGCCCGCACGGCAGGGTTAGATCAGGAGGGTCTCGGCGGAGCGGCGAGGGGTGGGGGCGCCCGGGCTCCGCAGGGGAAGGAGGAGCGGGCGGCGCCGAGCATCCCCGGGCCGCGCGGAAAGTTTGGGGAGGGTGCCCTCTGGCCCCTCCCGGCGCTACTCCGTTTTCTTTTCTACGGAGAATTCCTCCAGCCTCTTCCTCCGAGTTAGTTCCTTCTAAGGATGTTTTGACACCTCAAAAGCGTGTGTGTGTGTGTGTGTGTGTGTGTGCTCGCGCGCGCGCACATCTGTACACATCCACCGCCGATCCCATTTCCACGCGAGGTGTTTTTCACCGCGAGCCGGCTTCCCTCTCGCTCTCGGGCTCGGGACTGTGGGATGGTGCAGTTCCAGCCCTTCTGCTGACCCCACAAAAAAACCTGCCCGAGAAAAATAGGCCGGTGACACGGCGACCGGGCTGCGCATGCGTCGGCGGCGGGCGGCCGGGCTTGAGAGCTGGCTGAGCGCCGGGGCCCGGGGCGGCTCTGCTCTAGCTAAAAGTTTTGGGTATCTTTCTGAAAGTTGGAACGTACTCCCCAGAACTCTTGCGCCTGCCCCAGCAGCTCATTCCCATTGCTTAAATTTTTTAGGGATTACTAACCCTGCCCCTTTTACACCCACTGCCCCTCAAAACTACAAACAGTGTCTCTTTGTGGCCAGATACTGCCACATTGGACACTTGCTGCTCTGTGCAAATGAGGTCTTTGGCCACCCTTTTTAAGATGTATTTTTTTTAGAGACTTGAAAATAAGATATTAAATTCGGTTTGGCGGGATATGGGTCACTTTTTAATTTTATTAGATAGCCATGGCTTGAATTTTCTATTATGAACCATATTAATTTCATAAGCAGATGTAAACATTATTTTTGAAATACATGTGACCTATTCAAGGACAGAGACTGTCTTTCACTTGCCTATGGTAAGCACAGCACACTGTGTACAAAGCGTTAAACAATAAATCAGCCTGAGGATTTCCTTTCCTTTCATGCATCCTTCCCCAGCAGTTTCCTTCTGCATTCAGTGTGAATTCCATCAGTAGCACAATATTTCCTAGACCATAATTTTATCAGAGTACAGTAGTCTCCCATATCCGAGGAGGATGTGTTTGGATATCCCCAGAAGATGCCTGGAGACAGTACCAAACTGCAGACAGCACCAAACCCTATAAAAATTTTGTTGGTGGGGAGGGTGTAAATCAATGGGAAGGCACAAATCTAGCATGTTTGAGACCCTGGACCCCATCCCCAGCAATGAACACACACACACACACACACACACACACACACACACACACTTTTTTGTATAATACTTGCCTATGATAAAACTTAATTTATAAGTTAAACACAATCACATCTTAATAACAATAAATAAAGCTTGTAATCCCAGTATACAGGAGGCGCTCAGGTTCAAGATAGCCACAGCAACATAGCAAGACTCTCAATAACCTAGTGAGACCCTGTTTCAAAACAAAATAAAAAAGGGCTGGAGCTGTAGCCAATAATGATGATAATAAAACAGAGCATTGCAGATGTGCGTGGTGGCGCACACTTGTAATCTCAGCATTCGAGAGGCTGAAACCAGAGGATCCCGGTTTGTGGACAGCCTCAGCTACTTAGTGAGGCCCTCTGCAATTTAGTGAGACCCTGTTTCAAAATAAAGAATAAAAAAATAGGACAGGGGGTGTAGCTTGGAGGTTGAATGTCCCTGGGTTCCATCCCCGGACCTGCAAATTAAAAAAAAAAAAATTTTAAAAGAGCATTGCAATAATATAATAAAGTTATTCAAAACTTACTTGTCTATGTCTAGAATTCTCCATTTGATATTTTTGGTTCACTGTTGGCTGCAAATAAATGAACCCATGAAAAGCTCACCTAAGGAGTGGAGGGCATCACCATAAATTAGGTTAAACTGTATATATCTGCAGAAACAAAACCTAACACATTTGAATCACCACTGGATACAAGGTTCTGCATAAAAATGAAACTGGAAAAGTGTTTCCTTAAAAAGGAAAAAAATAGCAAATCAAAACTCTGAATTTTGTTTCAGGTAGCATCAGATCATCTTTGGATGTTGGAGAATATATCCAAACTTGAGATTATATATACTATAACAGGAGTCATAGCCAAGCTCTGCTATTCTATCAATATGGCTTTGGGGAAATTAATTTCTCTAACCTTGAGTTTCCACATCTGTAGAATAAGAAAAATAATATTTACCTGGTAACATTGTCAGAATCAAATGATACCATGCCTTCGTATTCAAAACCAGCATCAGCTTAGAGCTTACTCAACTCTTGAGCCATACCTGAGACTGAAAGAATCAGAACCTGAATTTTAACAAGATCCCCAGGTGATGTATATTTCCATCAAAATTTGTGAATCATCTGACACTTGGTAAGAAAAGTAGCCACTATTGTTCAGTAGTGGCTACTTTTCATTCACCAAAGGGCAGCAGTAACCACATAAAGTCTAGATAACTTTCAAAAATGTAGGTACAATATGTATCGTAATTTATATAAATATGACTTCAAAACATAATACTTTTTAAATACTGTAAAGCCAAGAGTGGATAGGCAGACAAAAGCAATGTATGGGAATGCTATGGAAAACCTGAGAGGGAAGGAGGCTAGAGGAGGCGTAGGGTTCTCTAGGTTAACAAAGAGATAATGGCAACAGGTGAGCTGTGCATAAGTTGTCAAAGTGGCCAAACAGGGGCAAGAAAGAAAAAGGGGCAAAGCAGTCTCACCTGATTAAACTCTGTCAGCGGCAGCTCCTTGCTAGCCCTGGTCCTGGTGTCTTGCAGTGTGGAAGCAGGCCATTCTTGCACACCTAACATGAGACTTCAGCACCCCTGCTGTAGTCCTAGATGCCCTTTCAGCCCTCTGGAGCACCTGAAGCACATCCACGCTCTACTGTTTACTGACTGACTGCCCTCGGCAGGCACTCCGCTGGGTACCTGACACATGCTGCCTGCAACTGAAGGATGCCCTCTTTATACAGTGTACAGGTAAAGAAGCCAGAGAGCAAAGGTGGGAGGCACCTTGCTTTGTTACAGAGCTTAGTACGAGGGCACCTTTAATAAAGATGCCCAAATTAGAGTGCATTTAAAGATCTGGGGCTTAGGTACAATTGAATAGGGAGTTATTAGGATCACAAGATTCCTTTTCTCTTCTAATGTATTCAAGTCTGGATAATAACATCAGTAACCACAACAATGATGGCAACGGCCTTTGTTTAAAATGGTAGTATTGCCTAACAAAATAAATTTTCTCAAGATCATTTATGACACAAATAACTTGAAAGAAGCTGCTTACAATGGAGGATAACGGCATTGCTGTAAGTCTCTGTGTTATAAGGGATGGACTGATAAAAGATTAATCAACTACCTGATGCCTACAAACGAAAATGTAATCCCCCTTCTCCGCACCATTATGAGGAGGGGTGGAAAGAAACTGAAGATGAAGGCTGGCCACACTACCTTAAATTAGCCTCATCTGGGCCTTTTGCAAAACCTGCTTCACATTCAACATTCCGCAGCCCTCAAGCCATGGTTAGCTTCAGTCCATTGTGGAACATTAGCAGCGATAGACATGTACATTGTGTATTAAAGATGACTAAGGAGATCAGACTTACAGGGAAAAGCTAAGCAGCTCTATGTATTCCTATTAGCAATTAAGGGCCTTAATCTAATTTGTGGAACATCTACATTTCACTTGCATGTTAGCAAAAACAAATTGCCTAAGAGTGTTCTTCATGCAGAGGTGGTGAATTTTAAAATCCAGAGCAAAGAAACTTCTGTGGGAAGTCCTTGGTGCCCCTGTTTCATAGAAATTCTGTAGATATAAATGATTATACTAAGTTCTTTGTAGAATAATTATCATTTGTTTGTTTGATTGGTATTAGGTATTGAACCTAGCCCTTTTTATCATTTATTTTTTCTATTTGTCCTGGGATTGAACCCAGGGGGATCCAACATCTAAGCTTTACCCCCAAATCTTTTAAAACTTTTTTTTAATTTTGAAATAAGATCTTGATATCTACTGAGTGTCTCACTGAATTGCTGAGGCTGGCCTCAAATCTGTGATCCTCCTGTTGCAGCCTTCCAAGTATTGGAATTACAGGCATGTGCTACAACATCCCAGCTCAAATAATTATCTCTTTAAGTGTCTTACACTACAACTAACATCACTTTTCCTGAATCCCACCTTGCCGCTCCTTGAGGTAACTGGGAACAGAAACTGTACCTAATTCATATCATATCTCCAGTGCCTAGCACCCAGTAGAAGATGGATGTGTGGATGGATGGATGGACAAAATGAACAGGGATGTAAACAATTCTGTGTTGGTGATAGTAATTCTGAGACAAAAGAAAGCTCTACTTACCATTTTAACATATTACCTGCCAACACCAACATCCTTGGAAAAATACTGTCAGGCAAATTGGCTTTACCCTTGTGAAGAAAGTACAGGAGTACTACAGAGGCCCTGTATGCCAGCTCCATTAAAAGTGTTTCTTAACACCGGGCGTGGTGGCGCACGCCTGTCATCCCCGAGCTTGGGAGGCGGAGACAGGAGGATCGCGCAGGTTCGAAGCCAGCCGCGCGTGCTGGCTTAGGAGACCCTGTTTCCAAATAAAAATGTAAAAAAATAGGTCTGGGAGTGTAGCCCGGAGGTAGAAGGGCTTCCAGGAACCCCAGTACCACCAAAACAAAAAAAAAAAAAAAAAGTGTTTCTTAGCCGGGCATGGTGGTGCACACTTGTAATCCCCACACTTGGGAGGCGGAGACAGGAGGATTGCGCAGGTTCGAAGCCAGCCACACTGGCTTAAGAGACCCTGTTTCCAAATTTAAAAATATAAAAAATAGGTCTGAGAGTGTAACCCGGAGGTAGAAGGGCTTCCAGAAACGCCAGTACTACCACCAAATAAAACCAGGAACATCTGACTCCAAAATCTTTGTTCTTTACATGCATCTATATCTGAGATTACTGTGTTGATCAGCTTTCTATTACATGACCTTCTCCCACCACGGAGACAACTGGTCAACCTCCTGCCAGAGGGATTGAGCCGGTTTGAGCCAGCTCGAACCGGATTGAGCCGGACTGAGCCAGTTTGAGGTACAGTTCAGGAATCTTGTACAGCTATACTGTTATACATTATCTACCTTTCTGAACCTTTCTCCTACCCTGTAAAATTGGGACACAATATTTACCCTACAGGTCTATTTTAAGTGAAATAAGAAGGGTCAAAGCATGTAGGTCAGCTCCTATCTCATAGTCATGTGCAAAATAACAGAATTCTATACCCCACAGAAGAGACTCCAGCTCAAGTAGGTGGCCAGGGACCATTTATCCCTATAGATGAATTTAGACAAATGAGGCCAAGAATGAGAAAGCATAAAAGGAGTAAAATAATTTAATTAGAGTAGTGGTGACATATCCTTTCTTGTTCATGCTCTGCTAAGCGGTTTGACCCCTTCTTGGGATGAACTGCAGTGGTATTTAATTTAAAAAGCTCAGAGATGACAAATTAGCAATAATGGAGCGAGTCTTTTATGGACGATCTCACTGAACTGGTGACTAAGCTAATTTTGAACAGCTGGAAGGGCTAGTCTCATATAAATCATGTATAGTTCAGAAATTATAGAAAACTCTCTCTGATGAACAAACCACACACCTCTTATAAGTGGAATATGATTTAGGATTACTAAAAAAAAAAGAAATTTTGAGACTTTTATTAAGCATATTTTTGTCTTGCCACATTTTTATTTGCTTTTAATAAAATAGCAGTGTGTGTGTGTGTGTGTGTGTGTGTGTGTGTGTGTGTGTGTGTGTGTTGGGGATAGTGGAACCCAGGGGCATTCTACCTCTGAGCTCCACATCCAGTCCTATTTTACTTTTTATTTTGAAACCAGGTCTCACTTAGGTCCTGAGGGCCTATGTTATTAAGGCTGTCCTCAAGCCTGCAATCCTCCTGTCTCAGCCTCCTAAATACTGAGATTACAGGCATATGCCATC
The DNA here is from genome assembly GCF_963383645.1 of Muscardinus avellanarius. Taxonomy (NCBI): domain Eukaryota; kingdom Metazoa; phylum Chordata; class Mammalia; order Rodentia; family Gliridae; genus Muscardinus; species Muscardinus avellanarius. The sequence goes on from NC_137788.1 coordinate 96,711,642, forward strand.
AGGCCCAGCTGTAAAATAGCATTTAACAGTGCAATTGCATTAGATATTTCATTTTCTTCAGCACTTTTGAAATTATTTCACTTTTTAGTTGGGTGAATCCTACCATTTCTATTTCTCCTTGCATTTTGGATTCTTCCCCACACTTCACTCTTTATGGGCTCCTTCTTAAATTCTTTTCCAGATGTTTAGAGACCATTTTTTTCCAATAAAGTAGATTGAGGCATCATGTTAAGTGTGGGCAAAACCACGGGAAATAATGTGACTTGTGGCTTAAAACTAGGAGATGTAGCCGGGCTTGATGGCGCACGCTTGTAATCCCTATGCTTGGGAGGCGGAGACAGGAGGATCATGCAGGTTCGAAGCCAGCCTCACTGGCTAAGGAGACACTGTTTCCAAATTTTAAAAAATATATAAAAAATAGGTCTGGGAGTGTAGCCTGGAGGTAGAAACGTTTCCAGGAACCCCAGTGCCACCAAACAAACAAACAAACAAACAAACAAAAAACTAAGCGATGCATTGTCCACTAAAAGAGGTCTGACACCCACTCATTCGTATGTTCAGGAAGTACTTGGTGTGCTCTTGGGAATTCCCAGCTGAACTAGACACTCTGATTCTTTAATGAGTTCTCTTAACGTTAATAAAACATTTTCTACCTCTCTTATAGTAAGAGAGGTAGAAAATGACACCTGTAGGGAGGGTGGGTGCTGGCAGTGTGGAGACAAGACAGGCTTATCCCTCATCATCAGGGAGGGCCATCCTGAGGATTAAGCCTTTCACCTGGGTTGGCAGGGGAGCTGGCCATGTCTAACTGAGCCCTCTCAGCGATTCACAGCATGCACTGGCTACAGTTATGGCTCAAGTCTGAGCCATATTTTGTGGCCACACAGCAGAGCAAGGTTTACATGGCTGATGCAGGAACTGAGCTTGTTGGCAAGATGCATCCAACACCTGCTCTGATTTGCCACAGTGTGTTACTTGAATGAGATGCCAATTTAGTTTTTAATCCTATTGCAAATTGGTCATTGCTTAGCTCATTTCTGGAAGACCCTTTGAAAAACAGAACTCAAAGCTTGGCTTTTCTCCAGTGTATCTGCAGAGTATGAGAATGTTTTGGGTAGAAAAATCCGGGAGGTTAGACAGATCAGACATAGGACCTATCTTTAAATTCATCACTCTTTTGGATCAGTTTCTCTAAATAGCAAAAGATCTGCCTGCAAGTTTAAATTCAGAGAAGTGGAAATAGGTAGTTAAAGCAAACATAAGAAGTAATTAAATTATTATTAAACAGAGAAGAGTCTTTCTTTACTGAATCTAGTTTCTGACCCTTTATAGATGAGAATTTTGTTTTTGTTTGTTTTTTGCAGTACTGGGGATGGAACCCAGGGGCATTCTATCTCTGAGCTATATTCCCAACCCGATTTTTTATTCTTTATTTTGAAACAGGGTCTCACTGGGTTGCAAAAGGCCTCACTAAGTAGTTGAGGCTGTCCACGAACCTGGATCCTCCTGTCTCAACCTCCCGAATGCTGGGATCTACCACGTCTGGCTAGAAATATTTTTAATCTATAATTAAACTATTACCATATTACTACCTTTGCATATACTTCACAAAACATTATTAAAGAATATAGTTGAGCTTTTAATCTGTGAATATGAAACACAATGAGCACTAAAATATTATTGGGGCAGGTATCTGCTATAAAATATCCAAACTGAATACAATAGCAAAGAAAAGGCCTTTCTGATCGTTGTTGTTTCAGCAGCGGGAAGACCCACTGGCTATGGGTCAGCAGTGTCTGTCTCCTTTTCACTTTGTCTGAAAACTAAACTGCTGACTTCAGTGGGTGTGGGGCTGCAGTTATCCACCATCCACAGGCACATCACAGCATGCGGCCATAAGGAGAAACTTCAGCCAGCAGCCACAACTCCCAGCCACTTTCAAATAAAAAACTGATCAAAATGAAAGGCACTTACAGACAGACAGCAGCAAAATCTCATTCACTTGAAGACCTGTAACTCAATTCCCCACAAATGTGATGGAGATGGGCTGAGAGACCACAGCCCTGGTTCTGTGAGTATTTATCACCCGTCTTGCTCAGTGGCCTGTGGCAGTCCCTGTTCTGAGAGACCTGGGCCACTGGCCTCAGAGGTAGAGAGGCTTGAAAGATTACTTCGGATACTGGGTGAGGGGCTCCACTGTGAATTACCTAGACTAATCAGGATTTTCAAGGTTTTGAAGATTTTTTTCTTTTCCAGCTTTATTATGCATTATTGACAAATACTATATGTATATAGTTTATAAGTGTGAGATTATTAAATCAAGCAATTAACATCATCACCTCACATGAATGATTTTTTTTTTGGTAGTAAGATCATTGTAGTTTCATGGCAATTTCTTCCTCCTCTTTATCTTTTTCATCCTTGTACTGGGGATTGAACCCAGGGGAATTCTACCTCTGAGCTATACTACCGGCCCCTATTTTATTATTTTTATCACTTTTGGTGTGTGTGTGTGTGTGTGTGTGTGTGTGTGTGGTACTGGGGATGGAACCCAGGGGCATTCTACCGCTGAGCTACACCCCAGCCCTATTTTTTATTCTTTATTTTGAAACAAGGTCTCACTGAGTTGCAAAGGTCCTCACTAAGTAGCTGAGGCTGGCTGCGAACCATGATCCTCCTGTCTCAGCCTCCCAAATGCAGTTATTTTTTTATTTTGAAACAAGCTCTTGCTAAGTTGCTGAGGGTCTTGCTAAATTAACATGGTTGGCCTCAAACCTGCTATCCTTCTGCCTGAACTTCCCAAGTACTGGAATTATAGGTGTGCAACACTGCACCTAGCTCCCATAGCAATTTTCAATTATACAGTATAATATTATTTTCAATTATAGTCACCATGCTGTATCAGAGGTCCTCAGAAGCCAGGCATGGTGGCACATGCCTGGAATCCCAGTACTTGAGAAGCTGAGACAGGAGAATCAAAGTTTCCAGGACAGCTTTGACAACTTCGGGAGACCTTCATCAACTTAGTCAAACCCTGTTTCAAAAACAAAAATCAAAAAGGTCTGGGGGTATATCTTCAAATAGAATGTCTCTGGGTTCAATCCTTAGTACTAAAAAAAAAAATCAAACACCTTAAATCCAAAAATGAAATTAAGCTGGGTGTGGTGGCACATGCTTGTAATCCCCGCGCTTGGGAGGCAGAAACAGTAGGATCGTGTAGGTTCAAAGCCAGCCGCACACACTGGCCTAGGAGACCCTGTTTCCAAATTTAAAAAATGTAAAAATGGTTCTGGGAGTGTAGCCCGGAGGTAGAAGGGCTTCCAGGGACCCCAATACCACAAAAAAAAAATGAAATTAACATAAAACATGTACACACTCACAAAAAATAATTCCAGAACTTGTTCATCCTGTTATTACCATTTACCACCATCTTAACATTTTTGATGCCCTGCTCCTGCCCTAGCCCCTAACAATCACCATTCTATTTTCTGCTTCTATGAATTTAACTTTTTTAGATTCCACATGTGAAATGAAGCAGCATCTGTCTTCCTGTGCCTGGCTTATTTTATTTACAATATTGTCCTCTAGGCTCATCTGTACTGTCACAAATGATAAAATTTCCTTCTTTTTTAAGGCTGAATTGAATTATACTGTAAAAATATCATATATATGATGAATTTCTTTATAAAATATATGCCATATTTCGAATAGGAAAAGTTTAATTTGGCTCATGGTTTTAGAGACCTCGGTCCATGGATGGCCAACTCTGTATCTCTGGGCTTGATGTGAGTTAGAGAATGAATGATGATTTAAAGATGTGGCAGAAGAAAGAAGCTAGTCTGCTCATGGCAACCAAGGAAGAGAGAGAGAGAGAGAGAGAGAGAGAGAGAGAGAGAGAGAGAGAGAGAGAGAGAGAGAGAGAGAGAGAGAAAGAGAAAGAAGAAGAAGAAGAAGAAGAAGAAGGAGGAGGAGGAGGAGGAGGAGGAGGAGGAGGAGGAGGAGGAGGAGGAGGAGGAGTTGAAGAAGAAGAAGAAGAAGAAGAAGAAGAAGAAGAAGAAGAAGAAGAGAGTAAAGAAGAGAAGAGAAAGGAAGGGAAGGGTAGAGAAGAAGAGGAGAGGAGAGGGAGAGAAGAGGAGGAAGCTATACCACATTTTCTTTATCCGTTTTTCCACAATGGACATTTATGTTGTATCTAGCTTGGCTACTGTGAATAATGCTGCAGTGAATGTAGACGCATAGGGCTCTCCCTCTTCCTCCTTTTTTGCAGCACTAGGGATGGAACCCAGGGTCTTGTGCATGCTAGACAAGTACTCTACCATCGAGCTATAGTCCCAGTCCAGTAGTTCTATTATCAATGGTTTGAGGAAACTCTATACAATTTTCTGTAATAGCTGCACTAATTTACATCCTCACCAACATTAATCTTTTGTCTTTTTGATAATACTCATTCCAACATGTTTGAGGTAATAGCTTATTGTCCTTTTAATTTGTGTGTCTCCAAAGACTGTGATGTTGAACATTCTTTTCTCCATATACCTACTGGCCATTTATATGTCTTCTTTTGAGAAATTTCTTTTTGGGTCCTTTGCCCCTTTTTTAATTGGTTATTTGTTTTCTTGTTATTGAGTTGAGTTCCTTGTGACATTTTGGAGTTTTTAATGAATGCCTTCGACTCCTTTTGCTTTGTCAAATCACATTAGTGTTAACATTTTGGTATCTGGAGCCATCCCAGAAGTTGTTCCTGGTAACTTGCACTTAGAGTGATTAAATAGACACAAGGACATGATGCAGAAATATCAGGATTCTAGTGGATGGTAGATTTCATTCCCTGGATGCTCTTCTGTGCTTGCAGCCAGCCTCATGCAAGAGGTTTTCTGTGTTGTCTGTCTAGCAATCTTTCCGCCTCAGTGTTTGGTTTAAGTCCATTCTACTTTTAATGGCCATAGCACTTGACATTGAATATGAATACATCACACACAGAAAGATCCAAGTGCCTGCTCCAGGTGCTGTATTTCATAATCTCATCTTGTGGTGTTAAGTAAATTTGTAGAAATTTGATACAGTGTTCTGTTTTATTTTATTTTTTTAATTTTTTGTGGTACTAAGGATTGAACCCAGGGGCATTCTATCATTGAGCTATACCTCCAACCCCATTTTATTTTTTATATTGACATAGGATCTCATTAAGTTGTTGAGAGCCTCACTAAGTTTCTGAGGCTATCTGCAAACCTGTGACCTTCTTGTCTTAGACTCCCCAGTACTGGGATTACAGGCTTGTGCCACCATGCCTGGATTTCTGTTTTATTTTTACCCTATAACCCACACAAGATTTATACTTTAGAAAGTATTAAATATTTGTTTAATATGTTACATATTTAGATTTCAGATTGGCAGGATTTTTTTATAAAGGGCAATAATTTCCTACTTTTGAAAATTATTGTTCTTCCTATATTGTACTGATATTTAAATATACATAATGTAATTATCTTATTTTCTTCTGGTCTACCAATTTTATCCTATTCTTTAAAATAATCTGAATTAGTTAGGTGTGGTGGTGCACACTTGTATTCCCAGCGCTTGGGAGGCTGAGACATGAGAATCGCACAGGTTTGAAGCCAGCCTCACCTTTAGTGAGGCTCTTAGCAACTTAGTGAGACTCTGTTTCCAAATAATTATAAAATAGGACTGGGGTGTAGCCCATAAGTAGAAAGCCCCTGGGTTCTACCGCCTGGTACCACAAAGAAATAAAAATAATTTGAATTATTATTGTTCTTTCAGATTGGTCATCTTTAGATTTATCTCTTCCTCTTTCTACACTCTAATGCTATATTCTTACTTAAATAAATCAGAATTTTAGTTTCGGAGAAATGTCAGCAAGGAAAGAAAGCAGAACACAGGAGTAATTTTCTAAATTTAGGAGATTTCTAGAAGATCAGCTTCAAGGTTGTAGCCAAATTGTAATAAAACAATTTGAAGGAGGACAAGTCATTGTGTTTCCCTCTGGCCAGATACAGCATTCTTTTAATGTGCCCAGTGAGTCTTCTATCTGTGTGTGCAATGGAAACCAATTTGTGATTTTCCAAGTAACCTAATGCCTAGTTTGCAAAATGGAGCATAAACTGTCTGCAAATATGTATAAGTGCATGCGTGTCTGTCTGCATGGATGTGGGCATAAGATTAATAATGCAATTAGGTTCCCGTTTTGGTGATTTGTAGCTTTCTCATGTCCATTCCTAGACAAAACTGTCAACCTTTTTATTGGATTACTCCTACGTTGCTATGATTCCAGTGCTCAGAAAGGATGCCCACAGGACTCCTCTGGCATCGCATCTCATAACCCCATGTCAGTCAGAAACAAAACTCAACCAAACAAAGGGGTCATGTCAGAAAGAACTGACAGAACGCCTACATGAATGTCGAGACATTTAAAAATGAAACATCCTAAGAATTAAAATGAAGAATTAAACAAAATTGATTTACTCAACAAATTCTGGTTCTTCTGCTATTTGAATAGCAAGAAGGGAGGACCATTTCACTTATAAAAATAAAATTTGAAACCTTTTTTAATTCATGAGTTCACACAGGTGCGATGCACTTCAAGTAGACTACATGTACAACCATTCTATTGGATCTGCACTTAGGGATTGGTCTGAGTCCCAAGTCTTTAGGGAGACAGAGTGGCATTGTGGTTAAATGTATGAATCTTGACCTCAAGATGCCCAGGATGCAAGGCTGGCTCTCCACATATCGGCTGCTTTCATTTAGGAAAGATTCTTCTGCGAGGTTCTGCGAATCAAATAAAACAATGTGTATTAAGCATGCAGGTTAATAATTTTTTTTAATTTTGAATCAGTCTTGTTACATCGCTGAGATTCTTGCTAAATTTCTGAGGCTGGCCTTGAACCTGCTATCCTTCTGTCTCAGTCATTAAAGAACTGGAATTTGCCGGGCTTGGTGGTGCACGCTTGTAATCCCCGCGCTTGGGAGGCAGAGACAGGAGGATCACGCAGGTTCGAAGCCAGCCGTGCTGGTTTAAGAGACCCTATTTCCACATTAAAAAGTATAAAAATAGGTCTGGGAGTGTAGCCCGAGGTAAAAGGGCTTCCTATGGGAGGAGGTCGACCAGTTGTCCCTCTGGCTCAGTCCGGTTTGAGCCAGCTTAATCTGGCTCAATCTGGTTCAAGCTGGCTCAATCCCTCTGGCAGGAGGTTGACCAGTTGTCCTTCTGTCAGGAGGTCGACCAATTGTTCCTGTGGGATGAGATTGACCAGTTGTCCTTGTGGCAGGAGGTTGACTGGTTGTCACTCTGGTAGGAGGTTGACCAGTTGTCCCTCTGGTTCAATCTAGCTCAATCTGGTTCGGGCTGGCTTGAACTAGATCAAGCCGGATTGGGCCTGATTGAGTCGGCTCGATTCCTTATAGCCCATAGTAGTAATTCTTTCAGTGACCCTCACTCTTCCTCCTCTCCTTCCCTTTGATCACCTCCCTGGCTCCACTGAGGTTTCTCCTCCACTATCTGGAGTTCCTCTGGTATCCCCATTAGTCTCTAGCTTGGAAAGCACAGTATTTAAAGTACCCACCCAGCCCTGCTGATATGTTTAAAAAAAATTCACTTTTAGCAAGAATGCATTTGGCGTCATATATATTTAGAAACAAACCTTCCTATTTTTTTCTCTAATCATGTATAAGCTAATATTTTCACTACTCATTTAGGATGCTTCTTACTTAGGTTATCTGTATATCTTCTTTTCTTTCTAAACTAACGATTCTAAATTATAAGGAATCCTTTCAATTAAGACAATTATGAATCAGGTAAATCTTGAAATATATATATATAATTTTATGGTACAAAAATAACAGGATTTAGATCCAAATTAATTAAGGAGGTGCACCCATAGACAGTAAATTATTTTCTTGACTGAGGCTCTTAAGGAAGAAGGGTTATCTACACATTAGATTTAGTACTGGAAAGATTGCTGTTCTAAGTTTGAGGGTTTGTCCTCTTTCTAACTTTTAGGAGGTTCAGAAGTTTAAGTCCTTTACTAAAGTTTATATGTCAATTGTAATGATCTTATTTCATTTTCTTTTACTTTATCTTTCATAAATTTTATATAATGAAGATAAAATACCTCCATTGTTAAAAGCTTCTTTTAATAAAAGAGAAAAATTATCAACTACAAAAGAAGAAAATTTTGAGCTCAGTGTGGTGACACACACTTGTAATCCCAGCATTTGGGAAGCTGAGACAGAAGGATTGTGGTTCGCGGACAGCCTCAGCTACTGAGTGAGGTCCTTTGCAACTCAGTGAGAACCTGTTTTAAAATAAAGGATAAAAAATAGGGCTGGGGTGTAGCTTGGAAGTAGAACACCCCTGGGTTCCAGTACAGAAAAAAAAAAAAAAAAGAAAGAGAGAGAGATTTTGCTCAATGGTCAGGAAAAGTAATACATTTTACTTAAATATAGAAATCACTTTTGTAGCTTTCCTACTTATATAATAGTCTTTCACTAAGAACTTAAAAAAAATCTATTTGTTTGTTGATAGACACCTAGGCCAATTCCATAACTTGGCTATTATAAATTGTGCTGTAAAAACATGGGCATGTCCAGGTGCAGTGGCACATGCCTATAATCCTAGTACTTTGGAGGCCAAGACAGGAAAATAAAAATTTCAAGGCCAGTCTTAGCAAAGTAGTGAAACTCTGTTTCAAAATGAAAAAAAGAGCTGAAGATTTGGCTTGGAGGTAGAATGTCCCTGGTTACAATCCCCAGTACCCCAAACAAACAAATGAAAATGCATGAGTATGGTGTGCCCCTAACATCTGCTGACTTTACTTTTTGTGGATAAATACTGGAGTGTTATGGCTGGAGCATAGGGTAGTTCATTTTCTGGTTTTGGGTTTTTGTTTTTGTTTCTGTTTTGCGGTACTGGGGATGGAACCCAGGGGCTTATTACCTCCAAGCTACATCCCCAGCCCGATTTTTTATTCTTTATTTTAAAACAAGGTCTCACTAAGTTGATGAGGGCCTAAGTAGTTGAGGTTGTCCATGAACCTGGATCCTCCTATCTCAGCCTATCAAGTACTGGGATTACAAGCATGCCTGGATTTGTTTGTTTGTTTGTTTTGTTTTTGAGGAGCTGCCATTCTGATTTCCATTCTCATGGAAATGAGCTTATTCACAGTCTCATCAACAGTGTATATATATACACAATGGAGTTTTACTCAGCCATAAAAAAAATAAAATGTCATTTGCAAGAAAATGTATAGAAATAAAGAGCCTCCTATTAAGCAAAAGAAGCCAACATACAAAAATAAGCATCATATGTTTTCTCTTACATATGGAAGCTGGGGGGGGAGCAATATCAGAAAATATAAAGGAAACCATTAGGTTAGAGGAAAAAGCAGGGGGAGAGAGGAGGAGGAGGTAAAGAAAGGTACTGGATACAAATATGCCTCAATAAAACCAAGTATTCTGTATAATTAATATCACCAATAAATAAAGTTTTAAAAAGACTTGAGATGGCTAAAAATAATATTTTCATGTTCGAATTTATAAAGTTCACAGAGTGAGATTAGCCAGGCGTGGTGGCACATGCTTGTAATCCCCGCGCTTGGGAAGCAGAGACAGGAGGATCGCTCAGGTTCTAAACCAGCCGTGCTGACTTAAGAGACCTTGTTTCCAAATTTAAAAAAGTATAAAAATTAGGTCTGGGAGTGTAGCTCGGAGGTGCAGGAACCCTAGTACCACTAAAGTTCACAGAGTGAGAATAAAAGATTTTTCCCCCCATAAAGAAAAGCTAGTAGTCCCAAATTCCCCCCAAGACATGCTGAAAGAAAACTTTCTTGTCAAAATGAATTACCTTATCTTGATTTACTTTAGACTTGGAACTCATAATTCCAATTAAATATGACATAAATATTCAATTATGAAATATTTTAAACCCTGAGGCTTTTATGCAAAAGGAAGATACCAATATTATACACTATTATCCTCTGACTCTACCTAATTGTCTCAGAAGATAAAATCTCAGTAATTCAACACAGGGTTAAAAGGAATTATCAGATGTCAGTAAATTATTAATTAACATATTTTCTGAATAAAAGCAAATTGTGTATAGTTTCTTGGTGAATAATGATCATATCAATTCTTATTGAATCCTTATGCATAATATCTAGAGCCCTGAATCTCTAGAAATGAAAATTTTTCTTCCCTAAAAGCATGTTTAAGGAGTATTCATCCATATCTGCTAATCTTCAGAAACAAATTTTAACACAGCTGACATTCCTTTCCTATATTCAAAGAAATTGTTACTGCAGAATCACTATCTGTGTCCTAATTCCTTCTTTCCCATCCCAAAATGACCTGGTAAATTTTGCCAAAAATGACTCCTTTTCTCAATAATTTCCCATTTTAGTCACATAGCTGGATATGATTGCAGAAAACACAAATAGCAATGTCCAGTTGCTGAAGCAATGTTGTGAGTTCTACCAAGTGTCCACCAAGATTTAGAAGCTCAGTATAATTGTAAACAAACTAGACTAAAAACAGAAAACAAGGGTTCTGTTTTTGCTGCGTGACCTGGGGCAGTCTCTCTAGTGTTGTTTTTTCTTGACCTGCTGATTAAGTGGTTCCTGACTCAAAATTCTGATTCTAAAGACATTCACATTCTCTCCCAGTCTATGAGACTCATAAATCATGGAATATGTGACTGATTCTCTTGTCTGTACTATCATCAAGCCTCCTTTGCCGGTTGTACTTGGGCCTTATCTTTGTTGGCACAGTCTGTAACCTTGTTAAATTCATTCTTCCCATGCTATCTGCTTCTCATTAGATTTCATAGATCTGAACCTTCAGTGGTTCCAGAATCCAATCTATTGGAAACTCTTCATGAAAGACCATAATATGATTATATAGATATAGATATAGATATAGATTTTTTTTTGTGGTACTAGAGGTGGAACCCAGAGGCTTTCTACCTCCGGGCTATTCTCCCAGATTATATATATATATATATATATATATATATATATATATATATATATATATTTTTTTTTTTTTTTTTTTTTTCTTTGAAACAGGGTCTCACTAAGTTGCTGAAAGCCTCACTATGTAGCTGAGGCTGGCTTTGAACCTGTGTGATCCTCCTGTCTCAGCCTCCCAAGCGCGGGGATTACAAGCATGCGCCACCACGCCTGGCCATAATATGATATTTTGAGAAATAATTTGGCTCCAATTCACCAACCTGATCTTATTTTCCACTTTGCCAATATAGCAGAGACCACTGATTCATCTCACCCCCAATTGTGCCAGTATTGGGAAAGGGCTTCAAAATGTTTTTTTAAAAATAGCATTGAGCCAGGTGTGGTGGTGCATGCTTGTAATCCCCGCACTTGGGAGTCTGAGACAGGAGTATCACACAGATTCAAAGCCAGCCTTAGCTACTTAGTGAAGCTCTCAGCAACTTAGTGAGACCCTGTTTCCAAATAAAATATAAGATAGGTCTGGGACTATAGCCCAGAGGTAGAAAGCCCCTGGGTTCTACCCTCAGTACCACCAAAAATAATCATCATAATAAATAATAATAATAATAATAATGATAATAATAATAATAATAATAAATAGCATTTATATTAATGTGCTGGTATTGGGAAATGGTTTAAAAATGTATTTGAAAATAACTTTGGTATTAGAAAGCCAGAGCTTGGAGACAGGGGCAGGCATACAGATAGGAAAAGGACCCTGCAGAGTTCCAGGCATCAAGAGTGATTAGCAAGAGAATAGAGGAAGCCCAGGGCCTTTTACATTTCTAAAATAATCTAAGATTTCCCAAGGATGTGGGGGGATGCTATAAGCCTTCAAGAGATCCCAGACTCAGATAAACAATTAACACATTTTGGGGTGTAACAAAAGACTTGGGGTCTGTACCTGAGACAGGACAGGCCTACAGGAAGGAATTGCCACATCAAAAGACCTGCCCTGAGAAGGGGAGATCTAGTCTGGTCAGAAGACTTGGTATAAAACTATTCTGTATCCAAAAGACTTCAGTGACTTCTTTTCATGTCATCCCACTATGTCACCCTTTATGGCTTAGTGCTTTACTCCAAGCTATGTCCTATCTTTCCATCTTTGTAATAATAAAATTGCTTAAGCTTACGGCAAAAGAGTTCAGGCTATTGTTTTCTATACATAGCTAAGAACAAGAACCTACAGCTACATCTCACTGCAACAGTTTGGGAGCCCAACAGGGCCCTCGTAACAGTTCCTCACTGTAACACAATCTTTTATCTGTCATAGTCAAGTGACCTTAAGATTTCTCATTCTCATTCTCACTCTAGCCTATAATAAATATAGACTCCTACATAATTTTCCAAATTCTTTATTCAAGCATTGAAGATCTGCAGCCTTCAATGAGTGTGTAATAGCATAGCATAGTGGCTACAAGTGCCTCTGCTGAAGCCTGACTATGTCCAACTTTTGAGTCTATCACTTCCTAGCTCTGTAATTTTGGGCATGTTATGTGATCTCCCTGTACTTTGGTCTATAGAGTGAGTATCTCCTAGACTGAGTTGCTGGGATATTATTATATTAATAACATTGGAATAGTGAGTGACATGTAATAGGTACTCCAAAAGTGTTTGCAATCACTATCATACCAGCTCCCTGTAGCATGCTTGGCCAATGGTGTACATGAAGACACATATATTTTTATTTTCTTATAATTTTATTGGTGCATCAAAATTATATAACACAGTGAGATTCAAAGTGATGCAGTTATTTATGCACATGTCACTTGGTGTGTGTCCCTCTGGGTCCCACCCTGCCCCCTTCTCCTCCTCATGCATGTTAGTCGTTACAATTCATGTATGAACATAACATTATTTAATCTGTTTCCTTCCTGAAGCCTTCTTTCCCCCTAATCCCCTTTCACTCTTCTACTGGTCTCCTTCTTCCTTTGTCTGAAATCGTTTTTCTTTCCTATTTTCTCTCTGGTTTCCACATATGAGAGAGAACAAATGACCTTTGACTTTCTGAGACTGGCTGATCTCACTTAGCATAATGTTCTCAAGTTCCATCTATTTTTCTATGAATGACATAAGTTTGTTCTTCTTTATGGCTGAATAAAACTCTATTGTGTGTATACACCATGCTTGTAATACCAGCATTTGGGAGGCTGAGACAGGAGGACTGTGGTTTTTATGGACAGCCTCAGCTACTTGTGAGGCCCTCTGAAACTCAGTGAGACCCTGTTTTAAAATAAAGAATAAAAAATCGGGCTCCGAGCTACACCCCCAGCCCTATTTTTTATTCTTTATTTTAAAACAGGGTCTCACTGAAGCCATGCACTCCAGCAGCATGGCAGCCCCCAAGAAGAAAGCAGGTAAGGGAGAGACCTGTGCATGCCTTTAGAAGCAAGCATGAGAGGAACTTATCAGGGAATTGTGGGATTTTAGGGACCCAAAACACAGTGTAACAGATTTCAAGTGGGCACAGTCCATCTCTGTGGCGCGATGTCTGGGGTGGGAGCGGGGCAGGAAGTTCAGTGGCAGAGGGCCAGGGTGGACCTGCCAAGGCCCTGGGGCCAGGTTGCTAGTCTGGAGGCAGTACTGGGGGAAACCCGCCTTCCTGAGATTTTCTGACAGGCCCATTTGAAGTAGAAGCCAAGATCCTGAAGGAACAGGAGTTAGGGAGGGAAGAACTAAATGACAGAGGAGGATTTAAAATCCTGAGTGCAGAGCCAAGAGATGAGATGATAAGCAGCCAGACATTTGCGAAGTTACTCAACTCATAAAATACTTGTTGGAAGTAGGCTTTCTATGCCGATGTGGAAATAAATGCACAAAGGAGCTTGAACCTCGTTGACTCAGGTTCTCTTAGATCGACTTAGAATGGGCCAAGGGGAGGTAAGCTTTCTAGAACTTCCAAAACTCCCTAGGAGGGCTCCGGGGTCACACAGACCTGGAAATGGTGGGCTAGGGGTGGAGAGTGCTGAACTGATGTTATCTGACTTAATGAGGTGCAGTGTCCTGCTGGTTGACCCATAGAAAAATCTACATTGGATTAAAGAATGTATGACTATGTTTTCACTTTGCAGATTTAACTCTTGTGTGTGTGTGTGTGTGTGTGTGTGTGTTTAATGAAATAGTTTAGTGCTTTTAAAGTAATTGCATTTTCAGATGAGGATGACAAAATAAACATACTTCTAAAAGGTTGTACATAGAAATGTCAGAGAGACTGAAAACAGGACCTTGAATTCCTCCATGATGTATTAAATCCCTAAGCTAGCTCTCTCTCCTCCCTCCCACCTTTCAAATACTAAAATTGTGCCAATTGAAGCAAAGTGTTTCCAATAAATTTTATGAACCAGTGTGCAAGATTTACTCTAAGAAAAAGACCATCTGTTTCCACACAATAAGAGATCTCTGTCTAGCGGGTTGGGGGCACTCTTTTCTTTAATAGAGCAGCATAGTAGAGCACAAAATTTAGTTACAGCCAGGGAGTGGGATGCACAATATATTATTTGCTTCCTTGAGTGGAGCATTGTTGATTTTATCTGTAACAAACACAGTTTTCATAGCACCAGTGGCCAGGGCTTGTTTCCATTAGTTTCTCTGCCTCCAACCACAGCATCTACCAGAGAGCTCTTAACAAATATTACTTATTACCAGCAAAAAGCTTAAAGGAAACCTCAGGCTTTCATGATCAAGTCATCTTCTCAGCTTAGAGCAATATTGTTAGTAGTTTTAGGTACTGATAATTACCTAGGACCCTTCATAACCTTTCTGGATGTATGTTGACTGTGTTTTGCCTAAACCACTTCCAGTTCTGATCATTGGACTCATTGTTCAGTGGGGAAGATGCCCCAAAGCCCAATTGCAAGCATAGTGTGCCAGAGCTGAGGTGGGTTCAGATTGCTACAGAAACAGAGAGGGAAAGAAGGATCTGATGCCTGGGGTGGGAGGAGAGGGGATGGGTGGAGGAGCTTATCTGGGGGAAAAGCTAGGTGGGTGGGTGTTAAAGGAATAAGAGCAGCACACACAACTCAGAAGGCGAAGGACGCACAACTAGTTAGTTTTATAGAGACGCCAATATATTGATGCATGAAGTGAGAGGAGAGATTGGGTGAAGCTAATAGTTGGAAATGGGGCCAGAAAGACAGGGACAAACTGTAAAGATCTGCAGGAACCTGGCCCACATGAAGGCTACCCTTGCAACTCATGCCCATTAGTGAAATCACTTTATGATGGGATTCTTTGGACATCCTATTATTGGGACCCTTCCCTAAAAGGAATTCGAAGTTTTTGCTAAACTCTACTTTCTAATGAAAAATGTTAGGACAAGATGCCACAGCCAGCTCACCGGAGACACAAATAAGACCTTGCCAGGACTTCTTGGTTTCACAGAAAGTGGGCCAAAGCATACTGTGCGAAAGACCCTTTTAGCCCGGTGTGGTGGTGAATGCCTATAATCCCAGTACTTGGGAGGCTGAGACAGAAGTACTACAGGTTCAAGGTCAGTCTCAGCAAGGCCCCCAGCAACTCAATGAGACTCTGTTTCAAAAATAAAATAAAATAAAATAAAATCAGGCTGCGAATATAGCTCAGAGGTAGAAAAACCCTGGGTTCAATCTTCCATGCTGTTCCACTAACAATCTTTAAATACCCAAATTCTGGGCTTCATTAAAATTTGAGTTTAAAATCATCATTTATTAGCAACTTCCATTTTTTAGAGGAAACTGTTTATTTTCACCACCTAAGTTGAACTCCAGACCATAAAGAAATTAAAACTGAAAGAAGACGTCATAGTAATGTTTGGAGACACTTAAGAAGGAACCAAGGCACCTCTACTTTCCTTTGGTGCACACCTGATGCACACTGTGTGCAGTATTCACTTGCCCCCTTCTAATAGCTCCTTTTTTACTTTTTGGTTCTGGGGATTGAACCCAGGTCATTCTATTTCCAAGCTATATCCTCAGTCCTTTTTATTTTGTATTTTGAAACAGGGTTTCACTAAGTTACTGACGATCTCACTAAACTGCTAAGTCTAGCCACACAACTGAGAACCTCCTGTCTCAGCCTCTCAAGTACTGGGATGATAGGAGTGTGCCCCCACAACCAGCCTAATGATTTCTTTGAGGCATGTCTCATCTCCACAGTGTGCAGTCTTAATGGGAGGGTCCACAAAAGGTGTGTCTTACCAAGGGCACATGGGTCAAGTTAGACCTGTGTAATTTCTGAAAATTAATATTGTGTAGTGACAAAAGGCTAGGACATAGTAAGGATTGATTCTCTCCTCCCTCTCTCTTTCTATTCCCTTTTCATTGTGTTAAGTTAGCCAGGCTTAGTTTCTGTTGCTTGCAATCAAAGAACCTAAATGGTACATTGTGGTTCACACATCCCAGCAATCTTGTGCATCTGTTTAATGATCATAAAGTCAACCATAAGGGAAAGACGGGCAACAGGGGGATGTAAACAGAGATACCGGGTTTATAATTTTACAGAGAGCTCACTGGAATTTCCAGATCGCTTCACACACAAGAGGAAGAGTCAAGAAATGAGCAAGATTGGGTGCAGAGTGGAAAATTCTGCAAACATGGCCCAATGGAGGTTCTCTCAGGCCCTAATTTGGGTTCTGAGAAGCATCATGGACAAGACGGAGCTGTCGCATGAGTAAGGGCAGCACCAAGGACCAACTGAATCACTACCGGGACTCTGGTGGCAGCAGCAGAATGAAAAGGTGGAGTCCTCACTCTAAGGCAGCATCTAGGGCATCCTCATGGCCTTAGCAGAGCCCTGAGGCAGAGCACCCCAGAGCCACCAGCCCCAGTGACCAGGCAGGCAGGCCCAGAAGAATTTGCTCTGGTGAGTGGCAGAACCAGAGGGCACCTTGTGAGGCCATTGCGGGCACCTTTCTGTCCTTTCAGACTTGGTGTCCCCACTGGCAGTTTTCTCAGACAGAATAAAATGGGAGAGTGCTCAAGGAAATCCAGGAGCCTCAGAAGCTCTTCTAAGCCATTGCTACACCCCACAATGGCCAGACAGAAACCCTCACCATAAGACCCTTTAGTTTTCTCTACAGCCTTCAGAATCAGATCTGCCAACAGCCGACTCCGCTGGTGCCTCACGTTCTAGAGCACTTGTAACACAGCAACAGGGCAGAGCTTAAAGGCCACTGCTTTGCCTCAATGTCCCAACACGTACACACTAAGAGAAGGTGCTAACAACGGCTTGCAATGACAAGACCAGGCGCAACTCCAGTCCCTTCATTATGACTAACTCCTATGTGCATTCTGTGTACATTGAAAATAATAAGAAGCTGGGCGTGGTGGTGCACACTTGTAATCCCAGCATTTGGGAGGCTGAAACACAAGGATTGAGGTACGTGGCCAGCCTCAGCTACCTAGGAGGTCCTTCCTTTGCAACTCAGTGAGACCCTGTTTCCAAATAAAGAATAAAAAAGTAGGGCTAGGGGTGTAGCTTGGAGGTAGATTGCCCCTGGGTTCCATCTGCAGTACTGCACAAAAAGAAAGAAAGAAAGAAAAAAAAAAATATATATATATATATTTTGTGTGTGTGTGTGGTACTGGGAATGGAACCTTTCTACCTCCAGGCTACACTCCCAGACCTATTTTTTATATTTTATTTGGAAACAGGGTCTCTTAAGCCAGTGAGGCTAGCTTCAAACCTGCGTGATCCTCCTGTCTCCGCCTCCCAAGCGCAGGGATTACAAGTGTGTGCCACCACGCCCGGCAAAAGAAAATAATATTAAGTCAGCAACCTGCTGCAGAGCTGCGTGCTCTCTGTGCAGGACCCTTGCATGGCCTGAGGAGATTCCTACTCAGGTAGAACGCGGCTGTTGCTTCAAGAAGGGGGAGGAGAACATCTGGCAACAAGGTCCCTGGAGGCCAAGTGGCAGCTGACTCACACAAATGGCATCTGGGGAGAGGTGGAGGGGATGGAGGAGCCTGCCCTTGCCTACCGGAAGCTGCTCCTCTCTCAGCATCACAGCTGCCATCTGTCATCTCCCGGCCTCCCCCAGATGTGGCAGCCAGCTCACCCTCACAGAATCCCCTCCCACGCCAAGCATGCAGAGACGCTGCTGCATGCCCCTCACTCTCAGGAACCGTCGCTGCCTGCCCCTGGCAGAGTAACTGGGGGTAGGAGAGGGTTCATAACTATTATTATTGTCATTATCATCATCATTATTATTGGTGCTGGGGGTGGAACCTGGGGACATTCTGCCTCTGAGGTATGACCCTAGCTCTACTTTATTTTTTTTATTTTGAAATAGAGTGTCACAAAATTGCCAAAGGGCTCACTGAGTTGCTGAGTCTGGCCTCGAGCCTGCGGTCCTACTGTCTAAGCCTCCCAAATACTGGGATTAAAGGAAATGTGTCACCACAATCATCTTCCTAATTATTTTTCTTAATGCAGGTAGAGAAAATAATATGTTTGATATTTAAGTAGTTGGAGTTTTGTGGCAAGAGAAAATGCTTATATTTAGAGAAGACTAGGATCGATGTTTACAGAGAAAAAGAAAAAGTCTTAACAGCTAACAAATGCTAAAAGGCAAAATCCTCCACTTGTCCAATTGCCCCCAGTAAGTCGTGACCAAAATGGGGTTGGCTGCCACATGGGTGAGGTAACGATGGGTACAGTGGATATCAATTGGTTCATTCAGTCAAAATATAACCTCAGGGGGAAAAATTAAACTTCATTTGGGTAGTCATACTGCATTTTTTTAATATGGGTACTTCCAAAGACATTTTTTGTATGCTCATATCCAATTGTTTTTACAAAAGAAAAAAGGAAGCCCACTTGGAAATTGTTCTGCCACCACATTGCACCTTCAGAAATGACCCATGGGAAGTTAATGGTGCTACTGAATTCCCACTAAAAAGTTCCCTGGAGGAAATTTAGTACTCATTTCCAGTGGTTTCATACAAGAAACTCAGTAATAATGTTCCTCTTGGTGTGTAGATAAGAAAATTAGTGTTTGAAATTCACATTGCTATTTTTTTGCCATAGGTTTCTTTGGAACTTTTCAATATTTTCAAACTCAGAGGGTAAAAAGATGAAAGGAGAGCTGGGCGTGGTGGTGCACGCTTGTAATCCCAGCATTTAGGAGGCTGAGACAGGAGGATCATGGTTCACGGCTACTTCGTGAGGCCCTCTGCAACTCAGTGAGACCCTGTTGCAAAATAAAGAATAAAAGAGTAGGGCTGAGGGTGTAGCTTGGAGGTAGAATGCCCCTGGGTTCCATACATAGTACCATGAAAAAAAGAGAGATAAAAGTAAATAAATTGAATTACTTGCTGGGCATGATACACCTATAATCCCAGTACTTAGGAGGCTGAGACAGGAAGATCCAGGGCTCCAGACCAGCCTTGGCAACTTAGTGAGACCTTATTTCAAAATACAAAATAAAAAGGGCTTGAGGTGTAGCTCAGAGGTAGAACACCCCTGGGCTCAATTCCCAGCACCAAAATAAAGAATTATGAAGGATGCCACCTTTATGGGGAGAGCCACGTGGTCTAGATGGTGGGCTGGCCACCCGCAAGTGGAACTTGAGTGCCAGTCATCCAGGTCCTCATCCACTAAGTTGTACCTCCTTGTTCCACAGGAACAACTCACCCCTGACCACACCTCATGGCAATCCTCTGAGGATGGAAAGTTTGGTCTCCTGGTTTACAGATAATTGGCTTAGGGGAGTCAAGCCATGCACACAAGGTCACAGAACCACGGGTTGGCAGTGCTGGGTTACAACCACTTCCCACTGAACTCAGTTAACTTCTGTTTCCCAATAAAACATTTAGCCTGTTGTTAAGAGTTACCCCTCAGAAACCTTCCTGACTAAGGTAGGTAATGACCCACACAGATTGCATTTCTGATACAAATCAAAACAAGGCTGAAGGAGAGGAGGCTGGGGCCAAAACCAATGATTCATTGCCTACCTTGTAAAAGACAATGGTAATTCTAGGTCAGAGTCTATTGAACGGATGTCTGCATAGCAATTAGCAGTGGGTGCCCTGACCGGCAGTCTTGGCAGAGCAGCTGTGATCGTCATAGAAACTGGACTTCGTTCTGCCCCGCAGAGGAATGCCACATGGCTGGCCCAGGATGGAGCAGGCTGCTGAGGACTCCCCCTTCTTCCCCACACTGGAATGTTGCCCCTTTAAGATCTTCCCGGAGAGAAGCAACTCAGGGAATGTCACAGCAAGACAGGATAGTGAACCTATTAGTAAAAATATCAACACCATATATTTCATCCAGTCACTTCAAAACTTCTGCTGGCAGCTCACATATACCTGGGGGGTACCAAGGACCACTCTTCAAATCTGTTTTCAGTATAAATCAACTTTGCTTAATATCTCCTATTCTGTAAGATTCAACATTTGCATTAAAAATAACAACATTAATAGAACTTATAAATATATCCCCATTAACATTTTGTTTTAATTCTACAATTGTGTGAAAAACTTCTTAATCTCCTTATGAAAATTATCAAGCAATATTAATATAATTAGCACTCTAGTTTAACCAATAGTTACAAATATAGAATCAATGGCTTTTTATGAAAAATCTATCTTATCTTTTAAAGGAAGACAAGGGGTGGAGAATTCGTAAAACTAAAATTAACAGACTGTCTAGTAAAAACTGAGCATTTTATTTCACAACTCTATGAGGTATTATGTCTACCACATAGAAAGAAAACAAGATCCAGAGAAGTTAAGGAACCAGCCCTCTATTGCATAGGCAATGAGTTGAAAAGCTGGTATTTAAAACCAGAAACATCTGACTCCAAAATCTTTGTTCTTTCTACCACCAAATTTCACATATGCATATTTTACTTTACATGTATCTATATCTGAGATTACTGTGTTGATCAGCTTTTTATTACATTACTATAACAAAATATCTAAGATAATCAATTTAAAATGAAGAAAAGTTTATTTTAGCTCACAATTTTGGTGGTTTCACTACATGGTCCATAAACCCCATTGCTTTTAGTGGGATTGTGTGGCAAAACCATTCACCTTATGGCCAACACACAAAACAGAGAGAAAATGGAAGTAGTGGAATCCTTAAGAGATGGAACCCTTCAAAAGCATGTCCCCAGTGACCAGAAGACCTCCCAATGGGCTCCATCTCTTAAGGATTTCACTACTTCCCCAAAAGTTCCATGGGCTAGGGATCAAGCCTTAAGCACAGGAGCCTTTGTAAGACACTCATTCAAGCTATAGCACTCTACAATATATAAAATTCAGAAAAATCACAAAATTTAAACTAAAAATTCAAGTAACAAGAATCTTCCATTAAATGACCCTCTTCTTCCATATACTCATCCTCTGCCACAATCCTTCTGGTAAGATGTAGGAATAACAACTAAGTAGTGACTAAACCACTAGGATCCATGATTGTTTTTAATCCCGAAGTTGAGCTATGAAGTGAGATAGTATTTTGCCCAGTTTCATAAGCCTGTTTCTAAAAGGAGGATTGCTAAATGAACCCAAGGCATTGTGAGATTCTTGAATTATTGAAGAAAGATCCAGCTGAGTTCAGAATGTCCTATTCTAACATGGAAATGTGCTGATGGATTTCCCAGATTTTTGGTAACAAAAACTGGATAAAAAAAAAGTTGGATATACAATATCCCCTGAAGAGCTCATAAATTGATGTTCAGAGTTGATGTAGTGGAGTCATGAGGGTCATAATCTCATAGGTAGATAAATCTCAGTGTATCTGGGTTGTAGACTAGGCTGGTGGAGTGTACTGGTGAAGGTGGATCCCTGGGGGTGCGAGCTCAGGGATTGTGTTTGTGTCTTTGAATTCCCTTGCTCACTGGCTCTGTTTTCAGCCTTTGTGATATGAAGGGCAGAGCCATGGGTTCTCCCTCTCTCTCTCTGCTTCCTGCTATATGCCCTGAGACCCATAGATCCCAGCCTCGCATGGACTGAACCCAGAATCTCCAAGAAACTGTGAACAAATAAATCTTCCTTTCTCTATGTTGTGTGGTCAGGACTTTTGGGCTTTAGCAGTGAGTATGTTGACTGAAACACAAGCTAAAAGAAGATTTTATGTTGTTCATGATGGTTTCGTTGTTGTTGTTGTTGTTGTTGTTGTTGTTGTTGTTGTTAAGGATGGAGGGTTATGACTATATAGCAAACTCCATTATATAATTCCTTGACTGTGTATGTTAATCTATATAATTCATATATTGTAAAATAAACCCTTATTTATTCCCAAAGGTCCCAGATTTATGAGGTAGATGTACACAAATGCCGTCAACAGGCAAAATGCTGAGGTTTGAATTCCAGTTTCATTGATGGCCAGTCTTGGGTAGCAGATTCAGTATCAGTAGAACAGTAATTTAGAATAGAGTGATCCCTAAGTCCTCATCTGGGGCTATATGCCCATGCATTCATTTATTTATTCAATACATATAAATATTTTTATAAACAGTGTTCCAGTGTTTGATTATACCATCCTGACATGATCAATTACTACCATCAACATCCCACACTGAGTAAGCATCTGCCACATTAGGCATAATGATTAGAGAAAATGAGGCCTTTCTAAGCAGCTCACAAGGGAAACTTAACATATACAGAGCTTTGGGAAGAATCCAAGGTGAGCACCAGTGATCAAGGCACTCCAGAATTCTCCAAAAATTATCTGTATTTCTTTCACGATCTTAGTAGTGGTTCTAGGTGCTAATATACAGTGATGAACTGTGGTGTGCTTCTTGGCCTCCACTCTGGGTTGGGGAGGTGTATTTGGTATGCCCGTTGCATTTCTCCTCTATTGTGAAAAGCACATATAACCAGAACAGGAAGCAAACACAACTGTAGGCAAATGGGTCTACTCAGGCATACAAAGGGTCTACTCAGGAAATGTGAACAAATATGTACTAAACATACCAATACTTACCATATTTACCTTTAACTCACCACTGCCCATCATATTTTGCACACATTTAACTTACCAGTACCCACTATATTTGCATACCAATGCCCACTATATTTGTACACATTTTAACATACCAGTGCCCACCATATTTGTCTTTAATTCAATACCATGGTACCTGCTTACTGCATGGTTGTTGCTGAGGGGGATATAGATGCCCAGGGAATAGAGAAATAGAGAAAGAAGGACCTTCTACTCTATACCATGTCACCCCAGGAGCTTACCACTTGTTCCATTTGCTTGGGAAAACAGATATATATTATTCCAATAGGTATAATGACAGTGGGTCTAATAATAATGTTCTGGAATAAAGGGAAGGGAAGACCTAATATTGTCTAAAGAATCTGGGGAGATTTCTCGGAAAAGATAGGTCTTTATCTGAGCTCTCAAGAAAGACTGTGCGAATATATAGAGAGAAGTGATAAGGCCTAACCTTTCAAGTATCAGCAATATGCCCCAGACCCAATGCCAGGATCTGTGTGGATCAAAGTCAATAAATTTGTGTGGCTTCAGGGTCATGTGCCTGAGGAATTGGGTGGAAATCAAGGTTAATGACACCAAATCAACATGTCTCATTCTAATACTAAGTAGCAATTCCTGAGTTTGAATCCTGGCTCCATGCATCCTTAGGTTAGTTACTTAACCTCTCTGTTCTATGAGTGGAAGTATGGAAATGCTTAAAATGGTGTTTGGCACTTAGTAAGGGTCATATACATGTTTGCTATTCAAAATAAATAGGGAGCCATTGGAAGCAATGAGAACAGCCTCTGAGTTACCCAGTCTACTTCTACAGTTTTTACTCTGCAGTGTCTAGGAAGGAGCTTAGAAAGCAGTATGTGGTTGTGGTTGTGTTACAAAGGTTAGAGGGATATGCATTTAATCCACATAACAAGTAATGACAGTCTCTCAGTCCTGGGAGCTCTCAGTTTGTCCAGATCCCAAAGACAGATCATAGGGGATGGCTCACATTGTCAGCAATTCCTAGTATTTTGCAGGGCACAGTTCCTCTCATTAAAATAGCCAGGGTAGGTGGATGTTTTAATATCCAATTTCTTCTTCCTCTTTCATGATTTTTATTCAATTTGTATAGAAAACACTAGTGTGTTGGGAAACAAAAAGTAGAGCTGATTAAAAAAAATAGGATGTCTAGCCAGATTGGAATACATGATTTATTTAAGAGATGCCAAGAACATCTCCCTCTTAGGAGAGCCAGGAGCAGGCTGTGTGTTTTAATCATTAGGACACTATTGTTTCTTTGTTCTGTTACTAACTGGTAACCTACCTTGAGGAGAAAGGTCATTATTGCAGACAGCAAGAAAGCAGAGGTTAATGTTAGAATTGTTTTAGAAGGCTGCAAACCTGGTCTGCCTTTCTTTGAGTGCTAGTAAATGCAAATATTCTAATTCATAAGGGTTTTTCCTTTAGACAAATCTGAATCAAAATCTCATCATTCTCGTCACCGCATTTTCACCAAGAATTGAATCTCTGGATGTTGTAAGTCTTGACTATTACCTCTGCTCAAAGTTCTTTAGATTGGAGAAAAGGAAGTAGGGCAGCATTTCTATTCCACATGTTGAATAGAGGAGGCCTGAAAAAGGAAGCAAAGGGGGAAGAAAAAGCCTTTACACCCCAAGAATGGCAAAGATTGGGGTGACCTAGTTGTAGACCCAGACACCTGGCATTCTTTTCCTTTTTTTGCTACTTTCTGGGCCACATCACTTTCCTGACTTTTGTGGACTTGGTTTCTCTGGATTTGGACTCTGTTGAAGTAAGTATTAATGCAAGAAATGTATTAAGCATGATTATGGTTTTGTTGCTTTGGAACTCCCAACTAAACAAGTCAGTAATGATAGTCAATGCCTCTCTCTCTCTCTCCAACTTCTCTAGTTTTGGTTTATAGATACTCAAACTAGTAAGACATTAGATTTTATGTATTTATTATTATGCTTTGTTTATGTCTAAAAATCATGCTTCCTCTGTGCAATGTTATTGTCTAAGCATTGATGGAAGATCATTTTCCTCCCCAGGCAAATAAATTTTGTTTCGTTTTGCTTTGCTCTGTGGTACTGCAAATTGAACCCAGGGGCATTTTAGCTCCAAGCTATACTCCCAGGTTTATTTTAATTTTATTTTGAGACAAGGTCTTACCAGGTTCATGAGAGTCACTTACTGAGGCTGTCCTTGAATCTGCAATCTTCCTGTCTCAGCCTCCAAAGAACTGAGATTACAGGTAAACACCACCATGCCCAGCTTTCCCAGGCAAATTTTGATGGGTGATAGGAACATCTTGGGTTAGTTTCTGAAAGAACCAAATAGATAGAGGGTCTCTTCTGCAATGAGTCTGCCTAGGAGCTACTGTATCTCCCTTGTACTTTCTGCACTCCTTCTCCTGTCTGAGCTCTTTATCAGCAAAAGTTCTCAAAGAGAAGCCTCTGGACCCATTGCATCAACATCACCTGAGAACTTGGTAGAAATGTAAATTCTCAGATCTCGCTCCAAATCTACTGAATCAGAAAATTTGGGGCTGACACCCAGAAAGCTGTATACATGCACACACACACACACACACACACACACACACACACACATACACGCATGCACTCTCTCTCTCTCTCGCGCGCGCACACACACACACACACACACACACACGCCTAATTTTCATGAATGACAACAATGAGAAACTCTGTCTTCAATACAGACATACAAAATTGGCCATTTGAAGAATAAGAAAAATTATTTCACTGAGATAGCAAGCTGGCCATGGGAACCATCTAGTGAGCAGGTAATTATAGTGCAATCTCTTCAGAAGTTATTATGGTTTAAAATTTAAAACCAAAAATCTTCAATGACTTTATTCATAGCTTTATTTTTTAATCAATAAACAATTATTGAGCCTCACTTGTGCTAAGCACTGGGGGCACAGAGATGGGAAAGACTAGGTCCGATTCAAATTACATTCCACTAATAATCCAGAGGAGAAAGAAAAAAAAAACTGTACAGTCAGTATTTGTTGAACATTTACTCTATATAGGTTCTTTGCATGTGAGATATTCATTAGTAAAGCAATTCTATAAAGTTTCTATCATTGTTACACTCCAGGAAGAAAGATCAATTTTTAGGTTTTTGAACTTGCCCAAGGTTGATAATATTTTTCTGTTGACATTTTATTTAGAAACTTTTCAAACCTATAGAAAAGTTGAAAGCAAAACACAATAAATATGGTCCCTACTTAGATACAACAATTGTTAACCCTTCTCTCTTAAAAACATCATAATTATCTTTTAAGACATCTTTCTTCATAAGTACAACATCATCATTACATCCAAGATCCAACAATATGTCTCATAGACCCCACTTTGCTCAAAAATATTGCAGCTGTTTTTTTCTAAATCCTTTTTCTCTACAACCTCTAAGATCCTATCTCAATCAAAGATCATGTATAGCATTTTAGTATATTTCTTTAGTTTTTTTAATCTAGAATTTTTTGTTTTATTTTTATCTTTTGTGACACTAGCACGTTTTGAAGAGTCTAAATCAGTTATTTAGGAGAGAATTCCCTAGATCTTTAAATCAGCTGCTTGTTGCCTCATTTTGGGTAAGAATTTTACATAGGTGATGTGCATTTCATTTCAGATATCTAATATCAGTTTGGCACAGTACTGGACCTGCTCATATTTATCCCTGGGTTTAAGTAGTGTTCAGCAGATATTTCCACTGAAAAGGCACCTTTTCTCTTTTTAACTTTTAAATAATCTGCAGGATGGGTGTTTTGAAATAGTGTACTCTGTTCTCCAGCAGTCTTTTACCCAGTGGTTCCAGTATCCATTTACAATCTTTGAATAATTTATTATATTGGTGGCTGTAAAACAAAAATTTTCAAATTAATTCACCTAAAGTTATCACTTGTCAATCTTTTTATAAACAATAAGCTCTCACCACCTCTCTCAATCTCTTGGGTTGTAGAACCGGTGGCATTGGCGGAAGCAGGGGACTGGCTGGGAGGCTCTTCCAGTCACCCAGAGATGATGCTGGGTCACTTTTTGTGTGTGGTCCTGGGGATTGAACCCACAGACACTCTTCTACTGACATAAACTCCTAGCCCTTTTTATTGTGAAACAAGATCTCACTAAGTTACAGCCCACTTACCTTGAACCTGTAATCCTGCCTCAGCCTCTCAAGTATACTTGGATGGATTACATGCATCACTGTGCCTAGTTTTGTTGATTCACCTTTAAAAGTCAATTTATTACAATTCAGCATCATCACTTTTTTTTAATTGGTGCATTGTAATCATATATCACATTGGAGTACAAGACTTGAGAGGATATACAAGCACACATCTTCCAATTAGCCCTCATCCAGTCCCTATCCCATTCCTTCCCCCTCCCTCGATCCCATGCTTATTTGGTGATTAACTTTGATACATTTGTTTATGTACCTCCTGTATTTTAAAGAGGCTCCATACTCCCCTATCCATACCCTCTGATTGGTTGAAAATAAAAATCAGATGCTTCCCCTAAGCAGCAGCATCACTTTTTAAATGCTCAAATATTTTTCAAATTTGACCAATGAGAACCCAAGACAGTAGTCTTTGGTCATGTTCTCATGATTCTTTGAGCCCTGTCTTGCTTTCTAGAGCAACAACATATTCTAGGAGCATCTTTCCATATTTTGCACCTGAAATTGACCATTTCTCCAAGGAATTATGGCTCTCTTTAGTAGACAAGTGTCTTTGGAAATCAACATCTGAATGTCATGCCTAGAATCTGACCCTAGTCCATGGTACTAAAGAACTTGATCTGGGAACAGGGTACTATATGAACCTCCTTTTGTACAATATCTTCTAAAAAGGGAGGTATCCAAAAGATGCTCTAGGAATATAAAGGTGGATATGGTTGAAAGGAAAGGGCAGGCCTGGCAGAGGAGACTTGCCTTCCTAACCCACCTTCACTGTTATTCTGTGCTCATGCCAGAGCTATTCATTTAACTATCTGGTCACTATGGAAACGGACTTTTCCTATCTGAGCACCAAATCTAACCTAAATTTTGTTTTTCCCATATTTCATTCAGCCACAAAAATTCTCTATCACCTTTCTTCTCTTCTCTTTTATTTTTGTTTTGTTTTGTTTGTGGTACTGAGAATTGAATCTAGAGGTTCACTACCACTGTGTTAAATACCCAACTCCCAGCTCTTTTTATTTTATTTTATTTTACTTTATTTTGAGACAGGGGTCTTAATAAACAGCCAAGACTGACCTCAGAGTTGTGGTCCTCCTGTCCCTGCCTCCTTAGTTGCCAGGATTACAAGTATGTGCCACCATCCCTGCAGGAGAGTTCTATTTTCTTAAACATTTGGACGGGCCTACCAGAAGCCACTCTTCTGTTGCTCAGTCCACTCACACAGCCCCTTGGGTAACACATTCCTCATTTCTTTTCTTTCCTCTTTCTTTTTTTTTTCTTTTCTTTTCTTTTTTTTTTTTTTTTTTGTGTGTGTGTGTGTGTGTGTGTGTGTGTGTGTGTGTGTGTGTGTGCGTGCTAGGGATGGACCCACAGGCATTCTTCCTCCACCTCCAAAGTACTGGGATGACAAGCGTGTGTCACCATGCCCGGTTTATCACATTTCTTTTCTAAGGAAGTCCCTTTCTCAAGAGTCATCATCTGAGATAATCTAATTTGTACCTTCCAGATAATATGATTCCCCAGACCCCACTGTCTTAGCAAAAGGGTTTTTACAAAATTTTAGCATGTTTAAAACCAAATTTTAGCCGGGCGTGGTGGTGCACACTTGTAATCCCCGCACTTGGGAAGCAGAGACAGGAGGATCGTGCAGGTTCGAAGCCAGCTTGCTGGCTTAAGAGACCCTGTTTCCAAATAAAAATATAAAATAGGCTGGGAGTGTAGCCCAGAGGTAGAAGGGCTTCCAGGAACCCCAACACCACCAATTAAATAAATAAATAAAACCAAAATTTACATTTTATTTGCCCTATCTCAGCCAAGTAGGAGGCCCTCTTGATCCACATATATTTTAGAACAGCAAGTTTTTATTACTCTAAATTTAAAGGGCTAATTGGGTGATGTGTGTATGTATACCTCTACCATCTTGTACTCCATTACAATATATGACTAAAATGCACCAATAAAAAAATTTTTAAATAAATTTGTATGATACAGCAGGCCATGGTACATGTCAGTAGTCCCAGTCCTTGGGAAGCTGAGACAGGACAGCCGCAGGCTCAAGGCTAGTTTCAGCAACTTAGTAGGACCCTCAGCCACTTAACAAGATCCTGTTTCAAAATAAAAAGGGCTGGGCTGTATCTTGAAAGTAGATTACCCCTGGGTTCAATCTCTAGTTCAAAAGAAAAAATTTCCATGATACAGGTGTATGGGAGAACGGCAGTTTAGGGTGAACACCAGGCCAGGTTTCCTTAAAGGAGGCAGAAAAAGCAAGCCAGCTCAGAGTCTCCTGGGCTGTAGCAACTGAACGTACAGAGCCTGTGGGTTTGCATATTACTAGACAGAGCCTCTTCCCTGGCAGTCTTTGCTTTGTACTACCTTGTGTTTGCTTAATGCTTTTGTGGTGCTGCTGCTGAAGCTGTTATCAGTCATAAAATTAATAATAATAGCATCCTACCCTATTGAGCCATCTCAAATTCCAGCCCATTTTAGCCTGCAGAAGAGATTGCCAGCCTGTCACACTGCAGCTGAACAGTAACTAAGTGATCTTTCAATGGCACAAAGGAAAGAATCAAGGGCCTGTTTAAAGCCATTCCCTTAGACCAATTCTAGATAGGAATCAATAAAGCGTCCATGCTCAGGGTCACAAGTTGGCTTGGGAAACAGATCCTCAATGGAGACCCTGCGGCTTCTCCCTGGGCACTCCAGACCACATCTCTCTCTGTCTGCAGATAAGCTACACGGGCTAACCTGGTACTCACTGCTAACCTGCTGTTGCACTGTTGCTGGACCACAAGCCAAGCAAAACGAACGTGTTGCAGTGGACTTGGCAGCTGCCTACTCAACTGCACTTTACAACAGATCAAGACAGGCTTTGGGCCAGCCTGCATCCCCTCTGCTGTGCCCCAAGATGGGGAATGAGTCTTGAAGGAGCAGAGATCAGCTGGCACTGGGCCATGCTGCCCTTTGGGGAAGGAGATATTCAGGAAGGGCCTGGCCTATTGGCCTCATGATTGAACAGAATGACTGGGCCTATTCCCAGAGCTATAAAAGGTGTCGGCAGA
The DNA here is from genome assembly GCF_963383645.1 of Muscardinus avellanarius. NCBI lineage: Eukaryota > Metazoa > Chordata > Mammalia > Rodentia > Gliridae > Muscardinus > Muscardinus avellanarius. The sequence continues at coordinate 96,741,844 of NC_137788.1, forward strand.
CAAGACACTTCTTTGGGCTCCATCCTGAGGGGAAAGCTCAGCAGGGTGTGTGTGTGTGTGTGTGTGTGTGTGTGTGTGTGTGTGTGTGGTGGGGGGTAATGGGAATTGAATGCAGGGGCATTCTACCTCCAAGATATACTCCCAGCCCCTTGTTTTATACATTTTTTGTTTGGAAACAGGGTCTTTCTGGGCTGCTGAGAGTCTTACTATGTTGCTGAGGCTATCCTTGAACTTGTGATCCTCCTGTCTCAGACTCCTAAGTACTAGGATTTCTTGCTATTCTAATTTAGAAATGTTCATTATAGAATTAGAAATGTATATTATAATTTGAAAAATACTACTTCCAGTTATCCTTATTCCTCTAATTTTGTCTTATAATTTAAAATTTAAATTACTTTAGGAGTTGATATTTGGAAAAAATTGAGGGTAAAACATTTCTTCAGGGAACTGACAATGATCACCTTCTGAGCAGTTCTATGTGTCACTAAACCTGAAGGAAAAGGGGCCACCTACATGAAACACACCTGCCTTGGCACACAGTTCTCATGCAAATCCAGACTGTTATGGGGATGGATTAAGAAGCAGTATTTCCCAAGTCTTCAAGGGAAAAATTCCACCAACAATTACTATTACTATTCTGTGAAGGATGATATTTTAGCTGGGTGTGATAGTTCATGTCTATAATCCCAATACTTTGGAGGCTGAGACAGAAAGATCACAGATTCAAGACCAGCCTCAATAACTTAGTGAAGCCCTCAGCAATTTAGTGAGACTCTGTTTCACAATAAAAAATATAAGAGGCTGGGAATATATCACAGAGGTAGAATGCCCTTGGGCTCAATTTCCATTATAAAATTTTTTTGATATTTTGGCAAACATGAAACTGATCAAAGTTTACTTCTTTAGAAGAAAAAGTTTCATTTCCTCTTCTACTTTTGATACCAAGTCGCCTTGCTCATAATAGACCCAGGGCAGAATAAAGCTAAAAGAGGTGACATTCTACATTTTGCCCAAGCAAGGCCATATACTTAAAAAATTATCCTTGGCAGAATATGTTTTCAATTTCTTTAAGATATAAGAACCAAACCCAGAAGGCCCAGATCATGCATTTTCTCTATGTGTGTAGGGGTCTTCACTACAGCTTAGCCACAGAAGTGGGACTGCACAGAAAGAGACCCAAAGGACTGTGATTGCACAAAAGAACCTAGTTAGAGTTAGGAGACTGAGACAGGATGGAAAAATAATGTGTGTGTGTGTGTGTGTGTGTGTGTGTGTGTGTGTGTGTGTTTTGTGGTGCTGGGGACTGAACCAGAGGCATTCTACCTTTGAGCTACATCCCCAGCCCTATTTTTTATTCTTTTATTTTGAAACAGGGTCTCTCTGAGTTGCAAAGAGCCTAAGTAGTAGCCGAGGCTGTCCTCAAACTGCGATCTTGTCTCAACCTCCCAAATCCTGGGATTACAAGCATGTGCCACCACGCCCAGCAATTCTACCTATGTTTAAACTGCAATTCTGAGTGATTTTTTAATTCTTTTTTAAATTTTATTGGTGCACTATAGTCTCACATCATAATGTGGATCGTGTTGACAGTGACATATATTCATGCAGTACTTAGTGCCCTTCCCTTCGTTTCCCCTTTTCCCTCCCTCCCGATACTGCATGTCCAGGTTAATGTTATATTCACATGTATACACATATTCGAATGTAGTATTTCCATTAATTGTATACACATATTAATTGTATACACATATTAATGTAGTATTTCCTCAGCTTTCTTCCTTCCTTTCCCTTCCTTTCTGGCTTTGCCGAGGCTTCCCCCTCATTACCTGGTATCCTTCTAGTATCCCGAATACTCCCTAGCTTGAGCATTCCATCTAATACCAATCAGAGTGGCAAACATAAAGAAGTCAGATAACAAACGCTGGCAAGGATGTGGGGAAAGAGGAACTCTTTTACACCGTTGGTGGGAGTGCAAACTACTTCAGCAACTATGGAGATCAGTGTGGAGATTCCTTAGAAAACTGGGAATAGATCCACCATACGATCCAGCTCTACCACTCCTGGGTATTTTTCCAAAAAGGTTGAAATCAGAGAACTATAGTAGTATATGCATACCCATGTTCATTGCAGCACAATTTGCAACAGCCAAAATATGGAACCACCCTAGGTCTCCATCAACAGATGAATGAATTGTAAAATTATGGGAAATACATACAATGGAATTCTACCCAACAACAAAAAAGAACAAAATCGTGTCATTCACAAGAAGATGGAAAGACCTGGAGAACACTATGTTAAGTGAGTTAGCCAAGCACAGAACGAGTGATATTTAATGAGAAAACATAAGAGGGAAGAATATTTTTGTCATATGCATTTTACCTTCTTTTTTATTCTTTTCTTTTCTTATGGTACTGGGGATTTAACACAGATGTACCACTCAACTACAACTCCAGCCTTTCTTATTTTTCACTTTGAAACAGGATCTTGCTAAGTTGCTGAGGCTGGCCTCAAAGCTGCCATCCTCCTGTCTCAGTCTCCCAGGTACTGGAATTAGAGACATACACCACCACACCTGGCTGCATTTTTGCCTTCTTAAGGAAGTGTCTGGTTTTATTCTCAAGATGAGAACAAATAGAATGCTGCATAATGTTTATACCCCTTGCTTACAAGAGCAGGGGGGCAGAGAGCCCTGTTAAGAGGCCAAGAGAGTGAAGAAATAGCGTCAACCTGAATAAACATCATCACTTAGTTATGTCTGTGGAGAATCAAGAGTCTTCCTGAGATGTCGGCTCCTTTTTTATACTTTTATTGGTGCCTTATAACTATACATTACATATTGTGAATTGTGAGATTTAAAGGGACGCATTCATACATGCACCCATCACTCCATGTGCTTCCCTCCACATTTCCACCTGCTCCCTTCCTTCTTGGTAGTGATACTGTCGTTTATGGCCATAGCATTATTTGAACTGTTTCCTTCATGAGTTCTTCTTTTTTCTCTCCCCGCTCCCTCCCTCAATCCTCTTCTACTATTCTACTGATATCTTTCTTCATGTATCTAAATTCTCTTTTGTTTTTCTATTTTCTCTCTAGTTTCTGCATATAAGTTAAAACATATGACCTTGATGTTGAGACTGGCTGCTCTCCCTTGTCATAATATTCTCTAGTTCCATCTATTTTCCTGAAAATGGCGATTTTTTTGTATTGGGGATTGAACTGAGGGGCATTCTACCTCTGAGCTATACCTCTAGTCCTATTTTATTTTTTTATTTGTAAACAGGGTCCTGCTACTAAGTTGCTGAGGCTGGTCTCAAACCTGTGATCCTCCTGTCTCAAGTACTGAGATTACAGGCATATGCCAGTGCCTGGCTCAAATATTGTAATTTTGTTTTAAGGTAATAAATTGTAACTAAAAGGTAGCTTTTCATCTTCCAGGGAAGAACCATATATGGCAAAACATATGATAATAACAAAGCTTGCAAAAGGTAGTGCAGATTTAATCTACAGATATTCATTAGAGAAATTAGAGGTTGTTCATTTAAACTAAAGCTATAATCACTAGCTTGTGTCAACTGATACATCACTATGTAAAATGTACAGGTTCTTTTACAAGTCACAGAGCTCCAGACTCCCTAGTCTGACCTTTTCTTTACGGATCAAATGCAGTAAACACTGATTCTAGAAGTTTCTGATTTTAACACAATGTGAAGCTCTGTTCTTACACGATGATATACATGTAAAATGAAGGCCAGAAGGTAGGTAGAGGACGTATTTTCCAAATGTTGAAGAGACTCTTGAAGTGGGTATTAGAACTGGGGTAATATTAAGTCAATGGGGTCCAATTATAGGCCGCTGATGGAGGTGAGCAGAAATACCTTTTTTCCCTTTCTGCTCTCTCCCTCAAACTCACTGATGTCAAACATCTATCTGCTCCAGATACCAGGACAGGGCAAAGTCGGCCAGACCCAGTGAACACCAGGTACCGTCTCCACCACTGAACGTTTACATAAACCACCCCATACCTGCAGATAAAGGCAGGTGCCTTCTATGTTCCAATTATGCACTTTTTACGAGAATGTGGAAGGAAAAATATGAATGAATAAGCAATTATTCCCAAGGGTAAAGGCTGGAAATCCCCTACGGGGCGCTTATATTGTTGCTTCAGGCTAAATTGAAAACCACGAGAATTTGAAGTCAGTTACTTTCCTTCATTACACGGAGGGTCTGAGAAAGACAGATCAATTATAGATAAAGGAAATGAAATACACTGACTTCATAGCTGTAGTGTGAGTGAACTCGCCACTTTGCTAAATTGCCAATGGACTTAGAAAGACAACTCTGACTCTAATCTGAGGGGCACTCAGGAAGCCTCACCTCCCCCAAGCCCCCTTTATCAACTCGATAGAGAAAGCAAGCGTCTCCTTATCTTGACCTGAAACTCCAAACTTTTCAGCAGGTAACAAAGATAGAGATACCAAGTTCAGGCAGTGTTGTCGAAGATGAACCTATTACCTGGGAGGATGGGAACTATGCCCAGTTGGTTAATCCGAAATTAACTTAAGAGAAACCTTATCCTGCTGGTCCCTGTCAACTTTACCCAAGGGAAGTAAGATACAAAGAGAAGGAAACCGAAAACATTTGCCGAGTGCCTACTATGCACCAAATGTGATCCAACCAAACTTCCTAACATGATGGAGATGGTCTATGGCTGTGTGGTCCACTATGGTAGCCACTAGCTACATGTGCCTTATGAGCACTTGAAATGTGGCTGGTATAACAAAAACTAAAATTTAATTTCAGTTTATTTTAATTACTTTAAGTAGACATGTGTGTTTTGAATAGTGAAGATCTATGGAAATGTAGGGTTCATAGATTCTCATGAACCTTATTTGGCTAACTTCCCCCTTTTCAGGAAAAAAATATTGTCAATGACCCCCCTCCACTGAAAATTTACCTTCTTTAAGTGAATAAAGAGAAAGATGCAATGACAAATTTGCATTCTTTTATATATCTATATTCCATTTCAGCCCCCCTGAGAGGTGGTACCTCCCACTTTGGGAACCTATGCAGCTTTATGGGACCAAGGCATGAACATATATTAACAACATTCCCTGGTACAGTATTTAAAACACAGAGTATAGGTCAAGTTTAAATCAGAAATTCTACTTTTCAATGTGCATAAAGTTAGCCATACCCTAATGTACCAATACCCTGGGTTTATTTTATTTTATTTATTTTTGTGTGTGTGGTACTGGGGGTGGAACCCAGAGGCTTTCTACCTCCGGGCTATACTCCCAGCCCTATTTTATATTTTTTATTTTGAAACAGGGTCTCACTAAGTTGTTGAAAGCCTCACCAAGTAGCTGAGGCTGGCTTCGAACCTGTGCGATCCTCCTGTCTCAGACTCCCAAGCGCGGGGATTACAAGCGTGCGCCACCACGCCCGGCTGATACCTTGGGTTTAAAAAAATAAATATTTGGAAAACTATATGTATTGTATTCTCCCTTTGAATTCTGGCTATGAATGGAAATGGGCTAAAGTTCTGCTCCTGAAATTGCTTGGGAGACAAGCAGCAATGAGATATTCCTGAGTTTGAGCATTTTCTCTCTTTTCTTTCTTTATCCTTCTCTCTTTCTTTCTTTCTTTTTTTCTTTCTTTCTTTTTTGGTAGTAATGAGGATTGAACCTGGGGCATTCTACCTGAGCTATTCCCCCAATCCATTTTTAAATTTTATCTTAGGAGCAAGGTCTCACTAAGTTGCTGAGGGTATTATTAAGTTTCCAAGGCTAGCCTTAAACCTGTGATCCTCCTGTCTCAACCTCCCAAGTACTGAGATGATGGAAGTATGCCACCATACCTAACTATCTTCTCTTTTCTTACTCCAGTCCATCTCCTCACTCCCATAGGTTTATTTATTTTTCTTTCTGTTCTCCTCTATCTTTTCTCAAAAACTACGTAGCTGGAAATAAAATAAGAAAAGCCAGGTATGTAAAGTTTACCATACAGTTCCACGAAGCCAAAGCAATGAAGCAATGAAGAGCCATTCTGAATATCATACGTACTGCTTCACTACCCTAGAGATTATGCTTGGATCTTAGTGTCTCTGAAGGTTTGCAGTTTAGGAGAGAATTTTCTAAGTAAAATAGGCAGCAGGAGAATATAAGCACCATGCTTGATAGGCTGGAAATGTTCAACAACAGGTCTGGGGCATTTTTCCCTATATATTTAAATTGGGAACCAGAGCAAAAAGGCAAGACAAGAATAGAGAGATTTTCTAAACAAGAATGCATATACTCTCCAATGTATGGGATATTGACTAATTAAATTAAAACCAATCAAAACAAGTTTATTGATCAGCAAGAAGAATTAAAAAAATATGTAAAGTAACTGTTTTGTTCATCCATTTGTAACCCACTGGGTGATGGCCTCAATTAGATAGAAGCACCATGATCAGCCACATTTAATTTTTGCTCCTCTGCCAAGTCCCTGGAAAAACTTCTTAAGTGTAGGTGGAGAAGTTATTCTTAATGATACTCAGCAGAAAGAGCATCTGAAATACATTTTTCACTGTCTGGCGAACTTGGCCCAGAATAGATTCCAGTGTTATAAACAGTGTCATTGGCCATGTATTTGACATAGTAACACATCAGGAATGTTAGTTAAGATGGAGATTTTTCAGTGCCGTAAACAACGTAGTCACAGGCTTAATCTATGGGTTAGTTGCAGTCTACACTGCAGGCTACAGCAGTCATCTAAGCACGTTTGCTCTGGATTTGTCTCTAGTGCATGATTTCCATTATCCACAACACACAGTGGGCCCTCTTCATCAAAATGATCCAGGCACAATGGAGAATAAAATTTTGTATTTGGTGTCAAATTTAGCAGATTTTGAAGCCTGAGAAACCACTTACATTTTACAAAGAAACTCCAGGAATCAAGTTCCTTATTTATTTATAATGCTTATAATACCAAGTTGTCCTAAGAAATAGTCATGCTGCCCTAACACTCCAGATTAAATGTCATGGTTTGCTTCATATTTTTTTAATGAAAAAGTTTAAAATACCAATGGAAGACTATTTGGTTACTCCTTAAGTGTTCAATTTGAGGTAAATAAGATAAGTGGATTAAAAAAGGGCAGAAGAAGTCAAGGGAATCTTACTGCAATATTCATGGCCCTCACAGCAGGCATGACTCTATTCTATTGACTTTGGTAAGTAGCAAAAGCTGCCTGTTTATAGACACTTAAGTGAAAGCAATGGAAGAATTGATAAGTGCAGTTAAATAGATAATTCTTTGAAAAAATGGAACAAAATATCTCTTAATAAACAAGAAAGAATAAATAAATTCACATGGATTTAATGACAGATTTAAAGGATTTTTTTTTTTTTTTTTTTTTTTTTTGGTGGTTCTGGGGATGGAATCCTTCTACCTCCGGGCTATGCTCCCAGACCTATTTTATATTTTTATTTGGAAACAGGGTCTCACTAAGTAGCTGAGGCTGGCTTTGAACCTGCGCGATCCTCCTGTCTCCGCCTCCCAAGTGCAGGGATTACAAGTGTACGCCACCACGCCTGGCTTAAAGATATTTTTAAAGAAAACACAAATGAATATAATGCAACATGGTATACTAAAACTTTTGGAAACCATAATAAAATTGATGATTTTTCTAGAAGACTTGAAATAAAAGTAGGCCAAAGAAACATGAATTTAAATAACAGATTCAAAGGAAACCATCAAGAGTCTAAAGAGAAAGCCCACTGAATACAAGAAGATCTTTGCCAGCTATTCCTCTGATAGAGGACTAATATCTAGAATATACAAAGAACTTCAAAGACCTTACACTAAAAAATAAAACCAAATAACCCAATCAAGAAATGGGCAACTGAATTGAATAGAGACATCACAAAAGAATAGATACAAATGGCCAATAGATATATAAAATATGTTCAACATCATTAGCCATCAGGGAGATGCAAACCAAAACTATACTGAGATTCCATCTAACCCCAATCAGAAGAGCAATCATCAAGAAGCCCAATAACAATAAATGTTGGTGAGGATGTGGAGAAATAGGACCTCTCCTACACTGTTGGTGGGATTGCAAATTAATTTAGCCACTATCAGTGTGGAGATTTCTTAGAAAACTGGGAATGAATTTACCATATGATATGACTATACCACTCCTGGGTATCTTTCCAAAGGGGTTGAAACCAGATAATTATAGTAATATATGCATATTCATGTTCATAGCAACACAATTTACACTGCTTAATATATTAAGTTATTAAAATGATGCTAATTTGAATAAGATTTCAATGAAATAGAAAATCACATTCAGTGCCAATAAAAGTATAAATAATTTTTCTTTTTTTGTGGGTCCGGGGATGGAACCCAGAGGCATTCGACCTCCGAGCTATACCCCCTGCCCAATTTTTTATTCTTTATTTTGAAACAGGGTTTCACTGAGTTGCAGAGGGCCTCACTTAGTAGCTGAGGCTGTCCACGAATCGCGATCCTCCAGTCTCAGCCTCCCAAATGCTGAGATTACAAGTGTGCGCCACCACGCCTGGCTCAAGTATAAATAATTTATCCAGAAGCCATTTGGCTATATACGATTAACAATCTTATAAAAATTTATACACTTCAACCCAATAATTCCAAATTTAAGTTATCATGAGAAAATTATCTGAAATTCCAGCAAAACTTTATATATAAGAATAATATATATAGCACTATTTATAGTGAAAAATTATAAGTATCAACCACTTGGTCGTTACAGTCAAATGATGCACTTATTAAAATCTGTGTTCTAGCAAATATTTACTCATACCCAAAATATTCATGTTCACAGTATATATTGTTCATAGAATATATAGGAAAAGACTAGAAAGTATTTACCTAAATGTTCATAAGATAAAATTGATTAAATCAACATAACTAGTATGGATGATTCTAATAAAGTGAAAAATTCTCATGTTTAAAGTTAGAAAATAAAAATGTTAAAGAAACGCAAGAAAGATGAGAACCACATTCACTGTTTCTAGCTACACACAGATCAAGCATTGATCCCAACATCCTGGGGATCCAGGTGGCCAAGAAAAAGGCCCGAGAAGCAGCTGGCCATGTCAGGAACAGTTGAGGAGTCTGGCATCCAGGAAGCGAAACATTAAAGATAGATACAGGACTAATACTCAAGAACTGCCTGAAGCCAGCGCAACCTGCGTGTGGCCCAGCTGCTGCTATGCTAATACACTATTTCCCCAAAGGGCAGGAATATGGGTCTATGCAGGGCTAAGTGTGAATCCGCAGCTGTTTGCAGCATGAGGGAACTGATACTGGGAAAGATGGAAATTTTTTTTAAAAAAAGCAGCCTAATATTGGAAGGGTCTCTTACCAATATAGAAAGCAAGCTTTAAATAAAAGTCTAAATAAAAGACTTAAATTTCCTATGAAGATAGCATTATTTATACCAAAACAGTACAACAAGCTTTCTTATTTCAAATATACTATTATTTTTAATTATAGTCTCACATCATAATGTAAATGATGTTGACAGTGACATTATTTGGAGTCCCTCTTACATACTGGGATTACAAGCTTGTACCGCCATGCCCGGCTTAAATTAGAACTCTTCTACTCTGTTGGCGGGATTGCAAATTAGTTGAGCCACTATGGATATCAGTGTGGGGATTCCCTGGAAAATTAGTAATGGATCCACCATATGATCCAGTTATACCATACCTGGGTATCTTTCCAAAGGGACTGAAATCAGAGAAGTATAGTAATATATGCATACTCATGTTTGCAGCAGCACCTTTCACAATAGCCAGAGTATGAAACTTGGTGTTCATCAACAGATGAATGGATTACAAAATTATGGGATATCTACACAAGAGTGAGGATCAACGAAGGAGTTACTACAGCTGGCTTTATGTATATATGTGAGATTACCAATCTCGATCTCTGTATCCTGTATAGGGAAGGAGAGAGACCCCGGGGAAAGCCCATCAAGGACTGTGCATGTATGTCATTATCAACATGATGACCAATAGAACAGAATAGAAGATTCAGACACAAATCCACCCAACTTAGAGCCAATTGAGTTACTAGTGCTGCCAAGTAAATTCACACAGTTCAGAATAATAATGATTCAGACCAGGTAGCCCACAAAATAAACAAATAGTCCCAGCTCGACTCACAAAGCTGGCTTTATGAGGCTGCAGACTAGACAGTACATTCTGGAGCCTGGTGACGTAAGGTGTGCTGATGGAGGAATGCCTTTTTAATCAGTAAAATAAGTTCCTAACATCCTTGTAGTGACTGTTGAACATGATAGTCACACAACCCTCAGCGTGGATGGCCTAACAGCCTGTTTTTCTTGTTGAATTAGCTCAAACAAGATTCCAACAGTTTACTGTAGAGTCAACTAGACAGGGATGAGTTGGACCATGTTTGCTCAGCCTTTGGAAAGAGAGAAACAAATATCCTTAAGTAAAGAATTGCTGCCTGCTGCTCTCTTCATCCTACAGAATAGAGACCGAATTGATTTTTCCCCTTACCACACTGAAGTTCTTTCTATACTGAAATCTTTTAAGAGGTAATCTTAGTCTTTTCAAAGGCATCTTTGACACACTGCACACTGAGGGTGGAGGAGGAGGTGGGCAGGTTGGGTTGTGCACTCTCAGTAGCTTTTTACGAGGTTCATGGTATTATGCTTTGGGGAGTTTGGAACCTCTGCAGTAATTGCATTTAGTTGCTCTTCTGCAAACCTCTCAGACTGTGATTTCCCTTGGAGAGGACCATTTACGTCATTGCTCTTCCCCCAACCCTTATGGAATGAGCTTCTCATTTTTTTTCATGCCCTGTAATTGGCATCCTTGGTAAAATTCCAGGAAATGGCGGGTCTTGGATTTCCAGATCAACAGTGTGGCTAGATCACCCCATGGAGGCTGCAGTCACCTCCACACCTACCTCCTCCATTAGGAAGATTGTTTTGGAAGTGAGTGAGTGACTTTAACCTTATCAATGGTTGACTAAAAAATGTACACTATTTCTGGGCGTGGTGGCGCACGCTTGTAATCCCCGCGTTTGGGAGGCGGAGACAAGAGGATCGCGCAGGTTCAAAGCCAGCCACGCTGGCTTAAGAGACCCTGTTTCCAAATAAAAAAGTATGAAATAGGTCTGGGAGTGTAGCCCGGAGGTAGAAGGGTTTCCAGGAACCCCAGTACCACCACCACTAGTGTGTGTGTGTGTGTGTGTGTGTGTGTGTGTGTGTGTGTGTGTATGTGTGTGTGGTGCTGGGAGTGGAACTCAGGGGCATTCTACCTCCAAGCTACACCCCCAGTTCTATTTTTATTCTTTTCGTTTCGAAACAGGGTCTCACTGAGTTGCAAAGGGCCTTCCTAAATAGCAGAGGCTGTCTGTGAACCATGATCCTCCTGTCTCAACCTCCCAAATGCTGGGATTACAAGCGTGCGTCACCATGCCAATATTAATATTAAGAGCTGTCTGGGAAGTAGAGAAAATGGTAATAAAATAGAATTTCAAGTAAAAGTACCCTCTAAAAGAACTCATTGTATAAATAGCACCTTAGTGGAAGGGGCCTTAATTAGAAACATCTCAACTCTGCACCCAAGCAGATTTGAAGCTGATATTAAAGAAATGCAGGCATTCAACATTTAATCTGGAATTCTGCTGGCAATCAGAGTTAGACCAACAGCCCAAAAGCCATTAAGGGAATACTTCCTTTAACTAAAATGTTTATATATCCATAACACCTAAAATTGGCTCCTTCACCCTCCAAGAAATGCCAGCAGCTCCCTTGAAATGAGCATCCGCAGTAAGCCAACTGTCTACTTTCTATTGATTTATCAGCCATCTACACGAAAGCCTGAATCATATACCCTGATTATGATCAAGGATGATAACTCTATAATATCAGCTAATCTGATATAATATACACAATGTTTCTAGAGATGTCCACAGACTAGAGAAGTTTCATTTTCTCCTTGATAAATGCGAATATATACATAACTATAAACATCTTGGAAAGCATTATCTCTAAATCCAAAAATTGTAGTTTTCTACTTAATTTTTAATCCATATACATAATTCTGAATTAACTGTATAAAGCACTAATATTTATAGTGCCTGATAGCCATAATACTCACAGGACAAAAGAGAAGTACCACAATGGTTTTCTAACCTCCTAAGACATTTTCTAGAAATACTCATTCAATGAGTGTTTATCAAGCCAGGTGCTCTGTCCCGTAACAGGGACAAAACTAGTAACAAAACAAACAGCAATCCTGGCACTCTTGAAAGTAATCATCTGCAGATGCACAGTGGGTGCTGTGAGCCAGCTGGATTTCAAGGCATTCCTTTCCCAGAGGGCATTCACTACTTAAAGCACAAGTCAAAACACAAAATAAGCATTGCTGGAATTGAAAGACTCATGCCTTCCAATGAATCCTTCCAATGTGGAATCAGAGTTCTGGTAACAAATAGCAAGAATGCTCTCCTTAGGTATTCTTAACTGTAAGTAAATGGTGTGTGTGTGTGTGTGTGTGTGTGTGTGTGTGTGTGTGTTGCTAGGGTTTGAGCCCAGGAGTAGTGTTCTACCTCTGAGCTATATACCTCCAGCCCTATTTTTTTTTGGGGGGGGAGGGTACTGGGGATTGAGCCCAGAGGCATTCTACCTCTGAACTACACGCCATATATATATATATATATATATATATATATATATATATATATAATTTTTTTTGGTGGTACTGGGGTTCCTGGAAGCCCTTCTATCTCCGGGCTACACTCCCAGACCTATTTTTACATTTTTATTTGGAAACAGGGTCTCCTAAGCCAGCGCATGTGGCTGGCTTCGAACCTGCGCGATCCTCCTGTCTCTGCCTCCCAAGCGTGGGGATTACAAGCGTGCACCACCACGCCCGGCCTGATATTTTATTTTAAAACAGTGTATTGCTAACTTGGCAAGAGCCTCACTGAATTGCTGAGACTGGCTACAAATGCGCTCTCCTCCTCCTCCTGTCTCATCCTCTCAAGTCAGCATGGCTGGATCCAGAGGCTCTAACAAAGACAATGTCACCTTACTCTCTGTCCTCTCCTGGCCCCCTCTCTCCTCCCCCCACCCCCCACTCATCTTTGCTGTTTTTCACGTTCTCCTTGCAGCCTTCCCTGCTATCTCCCACAGAAAGATTCCAAGGAGAACACTGGCCTGATTTAGATGTATGGCCATCCCTGAACCAATTAATCTACCCAATCTAAGTCAGCTTCCCCACCCTGTGGGCCTAACAGAGGACACATGGGGTTGGAAAGGGATACTACACTCTGGTTAACAGCCTTTCTTGGACTATGTGGAACTGAGGGAGAGTTCACTAAAGGGAGTAGAAATTTTTTTAAAAGTTAAGAAAGTTTGTTGGACAAAGACTTTGGTTACCACCATCCACTAAAGTAACTGACCCTGATAACCCACCCAGCAGGAACCCAGAATGCTCTGCCTCTGCTCCCACCCGGGCTCAGAGTCCCTGCTTCAGAACTCCAGCACCATCCCACTAGCTGGACAGGTCCTGGTGGGCAGGTGTCAGTCACTTTTATTACAAGAAACAGGTTTGACTAGTCCTTGAAAATAAATTTTATTTTGTCTTTTAGCAGAATATGTATTATCATTTTTGTTCTTTTGATGTATTTGCCTGATTCATTTCATTACTACCTAGTCTCACCCCCTTCCCCTTTATTCTTATCCTTTTAAGCAAAGAGCAAGAAGAAGCATAGTCAGGCCATAGCCCAAAGGAAGGGTTCTAGCTGCCTCTTCTCTGGTTTCTCTTTTCTCAAAAACTACAATTCCCCCACCCACTGGGCCCTTTTAGCCCCATATAGTCAATCAGTCAGTCACTCAACAAATACTAACAATACTAACAGCCTAACTAGAAGGTGCCAGGGCTGGGTTTCAGATGTACACTTAACTCATACTTATGGGCATTACCACTGCCTTCACAGAGTGGCCTCTGACCATAAAGATCCACCTCTGGAGGAAGAGGCGGATAATATGGATCATATTTTTATCTTACAAGTGTGCAAACTGAGACACAGAAAAGTTAAATAACTTATCTAAAATTACAAAACTAATAGTATTTACACCAGGGATTTCTTTAAGTCCCTTCCTCTTTCTTTAATGTGCAAATACACTGGTGGGTTGCATTTGACATTCGGGCCAATGATTTTAACCCCCATTTCTCTCCAGGTGTTTATTCCACCTGCTATTCTGACAGTGAGTGAGCCAGTGTCCTAACTGGGGGTGGATAACTAAATATAGCTCTTAAGTCTCCAAGGGTTTTATCTAGAAATAAAATAAATCATACTGATTTCCCAAGATTACCCTTTAAGTAAGAAATTGATATGCATGAGTCAAGGAAACAATGTAAAGGAATAAGGTATGGAAAAGAGATTAATGTCAATAGATCACCACATAGGAATGAATAGATGTAGGTTTAATTCTTAGTTCTACCATCGACAGCTATGTTGGGCAATTTATTTTCATAGCTCAAGGTCTCCATTGCCGAAAGAGACAATTAAATTGGATTCTAATATCCCATCTAGCTCTAAAATTCTATGTTCCAGGTATATACTTTATGAAACATAATATATCTTTCGTTTCCCTTTTGTGCTTCTAAGGAGAAACTTTTCACTTTTTTCCATTGAAGGTGCCTGGGATGTTGAAAAGCCCTCAACCATTTTCCTTAGTTAGAGCTCTGTCAGGTGCAGGCTCTAACTGCATTGTGAAAGATCCTTAACTGCAAATCCAGGGTCCCCATCCCATCTGTATTGGTTGAGATTCTTCAGAGAAACAGAATTAATAGGGTCTACAGACGGTCCTTGAGTTACGACGGCTCCACTTTCCATTTTTCAACTTTGCAATGTGGCAAGAGCGTTCCCAGACAACCATGTTGTTTTTCACTTTTAGTATAGTAGTCAATAAATTACGTGAGCCATTTAATACTATGATAAAAAGGCTTGTGTTAGATGATTTTTCCCAACTGTAGGTTAACGGAAATGTTCCTACCTGGTTAAGGTAGGATAGACTAAGCTTTCTATCCTTGCTGAGGTCCTTGCTGAGGTAAGGCATTAAATGCATTTTTGACATATTTTCAACTAATGAGAGGTTTATTGGGTTATAACACCATTGTGAGTTAACACACATCTGAACATAGATATATAAGAGGGGGGTTATTATGGCAATTGGCTGGTTTAATTGTGGAGGCCAAAAAGTCCCATGGTTTGCTGTCTGAGAGCTGGAGAGCCAGCAAAACCACTGGTGTGATCCAGTCCAAGTCCTCTGGCCTGAGGGCCAAGGGAGCCAGTGGCGGTCCTCCCAGTCCAAGGCCACTGGCATAGGAATCAGAGGCCAGCAGGACTAAGTCCCAGAGTCTGATGTCCGGAGAACAAGAAGCTCAGATGCTCAAGGGGAGAAGTTGGATGTCCTAGTTCAATAAGATAGAAAGGTCTTTCTGTTTTGTTCCACCTGGTTCTCAATGGTGGGTCAGTGCCCACCCATGTCGATGAGGATGGTCTTTTTCACTCAGTCGACTGGTTGGAATGTCAATCTCTTGTGGAAACACCTCCACAAACACCCCAAAATTATGCTATACCAGCTCTCTCGGCATATCCCTTTACTCAGTCAATTTGACACAGAAACTTAATCATCACACCTTCTTTCCATGGTCACCCCACCCCAAATGCCAAATCAGCTTTCTGCCCCTCCCAAGAGGCCAGGAGATCAAGTACACGCTGGCGCTCTCATTGCTATAAGATTAGCGTGTAATCAGAAGTGGGCTTTTTCCTTTCATTCCTCTGCACCTGTACTTTATCTCCCTGAGAAATTAGTAGGAAGATTAGAGAGGACATTGAAGAAGCCCATGAGGGAACAGTAGATGCCCAAAGAGTGGCAGTTTTTCATTTCCTGACAAAAGGGACCCCAGTCCCCTGGTTTAGGGGGTCTTCTCACAGATTTCTTTCTAATAACTGTATTACTTGATTAGAAGCTAGAAGTTCCTGAGACACTCATTGTCATCTGATAATTTCAGGTGCTATGTTCTAGATATGTTTTGTTCCACAGAGGTTCACGTGTGAAGGCTGGTCCCCATGGTAATGAAAGGTGGTGGAACCTTTAAGGGGTGGGGCTGGGTAGGAGGTGATGGGTCATGCCTACCATCCTGAAGAAATTATTGCTTATCCCTGGGAGTAGGTTGTGTCTTGTGGGAATATATTAGTTCCTATGAAGGTGGATTGCTATGAAAGAGCAAGCCTGGACCCCTCTCAGTCTCCTGCTTCCTGTTTGTTATGTGACCTTTTTCTTCCCATGTACCTGTTTCCCCTTCTACTTCCCTGCCATGTTGTGTTGCAGCCAAGAGGGCTCTCAGATGCTGGTATCATGTTGTTTGGACTTTTCATCATGAATCATGAGCTAAACAAACCTCTTTTCTTTATAATTTACCCAACCTCAAGTATTTTGTTATAGCAACACAAAATAGACTCAGATATCATGTAAACTAGCATTAAACTTTAAACATAACATAGAGCTGTTAAATTAGTGCACAATTTACTGGTTGTGTCCAAATATGAGTACGTTTGTGTGCACCAAATACACTCAACTGGAAAAAGAAAGCTACCATTTGTAAAACACATTTCTTGGCTTCTTTAATTTGGATGTTGATAAAAAAAAAGGTGACTTAATTATAAGGATAAAAAGAAGTGAGGTATGAGAGATGACTAACCTATCAGATCTCCTTACTCATAACTGCTGCCATCCCTCCCAAATCCATTGGCTTCTTGTCTATTAAATACCTTTCATGTGACCTTTGTGTTCCCAAATTGAGCATAATGATCCTTACCTTTACAGGGAAAATGGATGGGTCATATGGTCAGTTCTTCCAGGAGTCTGCCCTCCACATGTGAAAGTGAGAGTAGGCTAAGCTGAGGGACCAAGCCTAAGGACACAGATGGTGCTGGGGTCTCCTCCCGAGCACATCTCTGCTTCTCCTGGGTCAACTCAAGAGTCCCTACGCATGTTGTTTCTTCTGCCTGAGAGACTTGCCCTTCCCCCAGCTTGTACACACTACTGAACCGCCAGGTCTCAACACAGATGCCACTACCAGTGCCAGCCAGCCCTGATCCTCAAGTCGGGATCAGATCCTGGGTGATCCTCTGGCTTATTCTCCTATGGCACACAGTACCCATTCTTGCACCTGCCTGTTACCTATAGACCATTAGCATCCAAGTGAAACTTGTGCAATGAATAAAGTGTTCTCCATCTGCACTTTCCAAAGTGGTAGCTGCTAGACACATGTAGACTACTGGAATACTTGAAATGTGGCTAGCAAAACTAGGGAAATAAATTTTAATTTGTTTAAACTTAATTAAAAGCCGGGTGTGGTGGCGCGTGCTTGTAATCTCCGCGCTTGGGAGGCTGAGACAGGAGGAGCACATGGGTTCGAAGCCAGCCTCAGCTACTTAGTGAGGCTTCGGCAACTTAGTGAGACCCTGTTTCCAAATAAAATATAAAAAAGGTCTGGGAGTATAGCCCAGAGGTAGAAAGCCTCTGGGTTCCACCCCCAGTACCACCAAAAATAAATAAATAAATAAATAAATAAATAAATAAATAACTTAATTAAATGTAAATAGTCACATGTGACTAGTGATCTTCTGGACCATGGCAGTCCAGGTTTTGTGTCTCTTGAGCATAGGGTTCCATTTTGTTCACCTTTGAATCCTTAGTACTTAGCCAAGGGCTGGGTTATATTACAGAATGAGTACATTCAGCAGAAATCACTGTTTTGTTTCACCAAAGGAATTTTTCACAATGGGACCTCTAGGCCAGGCAGAAAGGGAGGTGATACCTTGATTAACAAAAATAAAGTTTTTTGTTTTTTTAAGATAAGACATATTATTTCATTGAGGAATTACACATAATTTCAGCTTCTTTTTCCCATAAGTATTCCTAAAGTAAAACTAAATATATATAAATATATATAAATATATAAATATATATAAATATATAAATATATATAAATAATGCTGCCATTATATATATATATTATATATATATAATGCTGCCAGTCTGCAACTGAAAAGACCCAGGGCTATATTTTCATAATAGGAAAAAAAATCTACTTTCCAAATAGATTGCACATTTGTCTACATTCTCTCCATATTTATTATTATAACCTAAAGTCAACTAGCATAATTTTCAAGTTATCTTCTATGTAACTATGAAGATGCTCTGCATCTTCTAAATCAAGATAATAAAGTAAGAGAGTTATCCTCTTGTTTCTTTCAAAATCATAAGCATAATGTTTTTGTTTTGTTTTGTTTTGTTTTGTTTTGTTTTGTGGTACTAGGGATGGAATCCAGGGGCATTCTACCTCTGAGGTAAACTCCCCAGCCCTATTTTTTATTCTTTATTTTAAAAGAGTGTCTCACTGAGTTGCAAAGGGCCTCACTAAGTAGTAGCTGAGGCTGTCTGCTAACTTTGATCCTCCTGTTTCTGCCTCCCAAAAGCTGGGATTGCCCGTATGCGCCACCATGCCCAGCTATAAGCATAGCTTTTTGTCAAATACTGCTGTAAATTGAGCCTATTTATTTATGAAATACATGAACTCAAAAATAATTTGCCACAGCTTGACAAATGATGAATAAGAAATTAAGGAGCAAGGTGTGTGTGTGTGTGTGTGTGTGTGTGTGTGTGTGTGTGTGTGTTATTACTGGGGATTTAATCCAGGGGTATTCTACCTATGAGCTCTACCCCCAACCCTATATTATTTTTAATTTTAAAACAGCATCTCACTAAGTTGCGGAGGGTCTCGCTATAAGTTGCTAAGGCTAGCTGTGAACCTACATCTTCCTCCCAAATACTGGAATTATAGGCATGTGCCACTGTGTCCAGCTTAAAAAAGAAATAGGAGCAAGCTTTTAAAAGACAGTGAGAGCCGGGCGTGGTGGCACATGCTTGTAATCCCAGCACTGGGAGGCTGAGACAAGAGGATCATGGTTTGTGGACAGCCTCAGCTACTTAGTGAGGCCCTTTGCAACTCAGAGAGACTCTATTTCAAAAAATAAAAAGGAATAAAAAATCAGGCTGGGAGTGTAGCTTGGAGGTAGAATGCCCCTGGGTTCCATCCCCAGTACTTAAAAAAAAAAAAAAAAAAGTGAGATCATCACTCAGCACAAATTCTGGGTGTATTGGGGTGCCGCTGATGCCTCTCTTCTCAATGCCCTTCTCCCTCCCCCCAGGGAGTCCCACCCTGAGCCCTCAGCCTCCCAGGCCTGTCCCCTGCTTCCTGTCTGCACAACCCTCATGCAGATCTCTGCGGCATCTGAGAGATCCTTTGGATGCAACTGGCAGAAACCAACTCGACTCAGGTACACTAAAGAAAACCAAGTATAAGGTTAAGGGGGTGATTAGCATGAAGGAGAAATAAGTGAAGCCCAGAACAGACAGGAACTGGAGTAGCTCTGGGAATCTTGGCCGAACCTAGTAAGGAGTTCCTGGAGGGAGCTGCCCTTAGATGTGGAATCCAATGACTTCCTTGCATTTCTTCCAGGATTCTGATCTAGGGAGTGAGACTGTATATCATATTTCCCCTGCTCTGGGTAGGGCCGGGCAGGGCAGGCACTCTGATTGGCTCTTGCTAGGTATACATCTAATGAAAGGCAGTGGTTCACCCAAAGCAAAATCAGAGTGCTCTAACCAGATCTTCTTTCTCGCTCCATTTTTTTTGTTTGTTTGTTTTCTTTTCTTTTCTTTTTCAGTGAGGTCTTATTATGTTGCCAAGGCTGACCTCAAATTTGGGAGTTCACATGATCCTCCTGCCTCAGCCTCCCGAATGGCTGGGACTAGAGGTGTGTGAGCGTCAACGCACCCTACCCTGGGTGTGGTGGATCTTTATCTCCTGGATCTTTATCTCACCCCTAATTTAGTCTACCTACCGAGGATAATGACCTAAATATCCAACATCTCCTTTCTTTGACACACTTTTTCTTAGATTACTTCTGGTGGAAAAATTAACTAAGGTGCCAGCCATACCAAGATTACTTTCCCTAAAGGATCTCCCTATAACTCAAAGATGGAAGAATTTCAGTCATTGTATACAGGGCAAGATGAGGAAAGATTTGCAAGTAGAGGAGCTCCTGGACCAGTCCTTCAAACTGAGCACTTGGCCTGCAAATAGATTATGTCCAGATCTCACTTTCTTCATTTCCTTCCTCTAAAAGAAAAGTCAGATGCAACTTATTCCTGCAAGGATAATAGCTGTGAATGTAAACTCTTGTGTATACATGTATATATGTGATATAGCATATAGTTTATATATAAAAAAGTCTACACTTGTGTTTGAATGCTTGTAATCTCATGGTGGAAACGGCTGGTTAGCTCTAGTTGTTCATCACTAGGAGAGGGGCCTGAGAAGTTTTTGTTTGTTTGTTTATTTGTTTGTGTTTTGTGGTGCTAGGAACCTAACCCAGGGCATTCTACCTCTGAGTTCTGCCCCTAGCAACTTTTTTGTTTTGTCTTGTTTTGTTTTGAAACAGCGCCTGGCTAGGTTACTGAGAGCCTCACTGAATTACTCCTAGAATCCTCCTGTCTCAGTGTCCCAAGTACTGGGATTACAGGCATGCACCACCACATCAGGCTCAGGTATGAGAACTTTTCAGGGAAAATCCAAAAGGAAAGTGAGACGCAAAAGATCAGAACACCCCTGCCAAGGCGCTGGTCTCTGTGTTACCTGAAACACCTGAGTCCTTCAGATCTGGAGCCCTCAAAATGGGGAAGCACTAACCAAAAAAAAAAAAAAAAAAAAACAGTGCCTTGAGCCAAAAAATCATTCTTGCAGCAGCTGCTGCCCAGGATTCTACTGAAAGTAGTGGGTTCATTCCTGATTTTTTAAAAAATGAAACTAGCCGGGCGTGGTGGCACACGCTTGTAATCCCAGCACGTGGGAGGTGGAGACAGAAGGATTGCACTGGTTTGGAGACAGCCACGCTGGCTTAAGAGACCCTGTTTCCAAATAAAAAAATTAAAAATAGGTCTGGGAGTGTAGCCCAGAGGTAGAAGGGCTTCCAGGAGCCCCAGTACCACCAATAAATAAATAAATAAATAAATACATACATACATAAAATTTAAAAATAAAACTAGAGAATACTATGCTAATTAAAATTATCCAGTCTCAAAAGGTGAAGAGTCATATGTTTTCACTCATATGTGGAAGTTAGAGAAAAAACTAGGAAACAAAAGGGACTTCAGTTAAATGAGAGATACCAATAGAATAGAAGAATAGGGTTTGGAAGAATAGAAGAATGGGTTTGGGGAGGGGCGTGGGGAGGAGAAAGGGGAGACTTGATCAAGGATATTGTTCAAACAATCTTATGGAGATAGGTGAAACTATCAATGTTACTGTGAGACGGTTACGGTGGCCCGGTTGGGCTCCGGAACTGTTACAGCGCCCAAAACTGTTTTGGTGGTACAACATTACAAAAGTGCCAAAACTGTAACAGTGAGATGTAGCTGCGGGTTCTTGTTCTTAGCTATGTATAGAAAACAATAGCCAGAACTCCTCTTTTTGCTGTAAGCTTAAGCAATTTTATTATTACAAAGACAGAAAGATAGGACGAAGTTAGATGAAAGCCCTCCATCATAGAGAATGACATAGTGCAGTGACTTGAAAGTAAGTCACTGAAGTTTTTGGATACAGAACAGTTTTATACTAATAATCTTCTGATCTGACTAGATCCGCCCTTTCTGGGGCAGGTTTTTTGATGTGGGGATTCCTTCCTGTAGGCCTGCCCTGTCTTTGGTACAGACCCCAAGCCTTTTGTTACATCCCAAAATGCTTAATTGATTATCAGAGTCTGGGATCTCTTGAAGGCTTATGGCATCCCCCCACATCCTTGGGAAATTTTGCTTGTCTTTAAAATGTAAAAGACCCTGGGCTCCCTCTATTTTCTTGCCAATCACCCTTGGTGCCTGGAACTCTTCAGAGTCGCTTCCCTGTCTGAGTGCCTGCCCACACCCAAGCTCTGGCTCTCTAATACCAAAGTTATTTTCAAAACATTTTGAAGCCATTTCCCAATACCAGCATATTAACACAAAAGCTATTTTCAGATACATTTTGAAGCCATTTCCCAGTACCAGCACAATTAATATCAATTTCAGTATTACAAATGGGATGGGGAGAGAGCTGGATGGATTGGGAGGGAAGCATACTGGGTGCTGTGTACAATATGTTTCTATCACACTAAACCTCACTACTATGTATAAATATAATGCATCAAGAAGAGTATATTTAAAAAGCATAGTTTTCCACATTGAGACTAATGTGATGACTGATAATTAACAACCAATTGAGTTGCTGGCTTGACTGCCCCGGCAGTAAAGAAAAGGCCAGAAGACCCCATCATACCATCCAATTTGATTTCTTCGCACATTCCCTGCAAATAATCAAAGCCCAGCTGTGTAGTGTCTGGCTGGGTGGCCGGGCCTATCTCTCCCTCCCACAATTGTTCCAGATGTCAGTTACAGCCATGAGTCATTGCTGCTGAGAGATAAGGGTTCAGCTAAGACAAACTCAAGTGTCATCCTGGGAATGTTTATCATGTCTTTCTTACGCCACAAATGTTCTACTTGGCTTCCTCTGTCTGGCATTTCAGCACCTGAACAGCTTCAGACACTGAGTACCATTCACATTTAGCTTTGGGGTAGCTTTGACTGTCTTTAGAGGCATCTGACTCTCACAGTGCTACAGGACAATCAGCTGGAGGAGCAATGGTCAGTGCACGCATCAGCAGGGGTCTACGAGGAAAACAGCCCATGTAGCGGTGAGGATGCAACGGTGGCTTCCAGAATTGCAATGTGCTGGGAGAGTAAAGAAAGCTAACAGACCAACACATCAAAAGAATAATAAACAGCTGATAGGCTACAGAAGCTTCAACACATAGCTGACAGCATGGAAGGGAGGAGGGGCAGTCCACAGAGAATAGGACATCAGATGCTCTAATCTTGTCATCCCGGTACCTGGGAAGCTGGGACGGGAGGATCGCAGATTTGTGGCCAACCTCAGCAACTTAGTGAGGCCCTCACCAACTTAGTGCAACCCTGTTTCAAAATAAAACATAAAATAGGGCTGGGGGTATTGCTCAGAAGTAGAATGCCCCCAGGTTTAATCTGCCACACTCAAAAGAAAGAGAAAGAACGAAAGAAAGAACAAAAGAAAGAACAAAAGAAAGGAAGGAAAAAAAAAGAAAACAAACCTCGGGCATGGATGACCCTTGAAAACATACTGTGTGAAAGAGTCACACAATGCCATATATTGTATGATTCCTTTTATGTGGAATATCCAAAATAAATGAATCCATGAGTAGTTTCCAGGGCTTAGCGAGGGAAGGAGTGGAGAGAGACTGATACTGAGTTTGGGTTTCTTTTAAGGGAGGTCGATCTGTTCTAAAATGTGATTGTTAGTGATGTTTGCAAAGCATTATGAATATTCAGAAAACAAACCGTCAAATTGTACATTTGAGGTGGGCGAATTGTGTGGTATGTGACTATCCACAAAGCTGTCTAAAGACATTCTGAGGTTTTATGTTCTTTTAATATAAACATTTATACACTAAGTGATAGGTTCATGTTATGTTTGTTTCACTTTGAATCTCATTATGTGTAATTATAACGCACCAATAAAAGCATAAAAAAATAAACTGGCAATAAAAACATTTGCTAGTTTGAATTGTTTTCATATTATTTATTTCCTCATTCTAAAGCCAACTGTTCAAAAAATCAATAGTAACTTGATTTTAGTTTCTCTATCTTCAGAGCTGGTATAGGTCTCCAAACCTGCCCCTTGACCGTGGGCCTCCCATGACACATCTGCCAGTGATACAGGCTGCTTCTAGCCCATAATATTCAGGACTCACTCAGTAACTTCTCCAAAGAGCCATGTGCCTGTGATGCTCTGGAGAGTGTCTCTCTCTCCTCTCTCCCTCTCTCTCTCTCTCTCTCTCTCTTTTGGTGGTACTGGGGTTCCTGGGAACCCTTCTACCTCCGGGCTACACTCTCAGACCTATTTTTATATTTTTTATTTGGAAACAGGGTCTCTTAAGCCAGTGAGGTTGGCTTCGAACCTGCGCGATCCTCCTGTCTCCGCCTCCCAAGCGCGGGGATTACAAGCGTGCGCCAACATGCCCAGATGGGGAGTCTCCTTTGAGGAAAGATCAGTGCCTGTCCAGGCAACATCCTTGGCCAAGGAAATGGGAGCTGCCGTTTGTGATCAAGAAGTAAAACTGGGAGGGAGCCTCGTCTCAGGTGTGAGCAGGAGCGGAGGCAGCTCACTCTGGAATGGCGGGAGTCGGGTGTGGGCCCTGCATGTTGTCAGCCATGCAGTGTCGAGTTAAGAACCAGAAAGTAGCAGAATGGATAGAGCAGTGGGATAGGGACTCAGCACAAGAGCCTGGGTGAGTGGTGTGCAAGCCAGCAAAGGTCAGTTACCAGGCCCCTGGAAGGGTTTTTTACAAATGGGAATCAGGACTTTGAACTGAGTAGAAGCCATTGAGGGAATGAGAGACAGGGAAGTCTGGCGAAATCTCAGCATCCTTTAAGACCCGAGAACTGGCGTCAACCACAACCTTAGTTTCTCCGTCTATAAAATAAGTAGAATAAGCCAGGCGTGGTGGCGCACGCTTGTAATACCAGTGCTTGGGAGGCTGAGACAGGAGGATCACGCAGGTTGGAAGCCTCAGCTACTTAGTGAGGCTCTCAGCAACTAAGTGAGACCCGGTTTCAAAATAAAAATATAAAATAGGTCGGGGATGTAGCCCGAAGGTAGAGGCCCCTGGGTTCCATCCCCAGGACCACAAAATAAATAAATAAATAAATAAATAAATAAATAAATAAATAAATAAGTAGAATAATAATGACACCTGACTAAGGAGATTAAATGAAGCTTTGATATCTACCAGATCACATATGAAAATACTCAGAATATTTTAGTTTATTTAGAAAATATTCTTTTTTTTTTTTTTTTTTTTTTTTTGGTGGTACTGGGGTTCCTGGAAGCCCTTCTACCTCCGGGTTACACTCCCAGACCTATTTTTACATTTTTATCTGGAAACAGGGTCTCCTAAGCCAGTGCACGCGGCTGGCTTCGAACCTGCGCGATCCTCCTGTCTCTGCCTCCCAAGCGCAGGGATTACAAGCGTGCGCCACCATGCCTGGCTAGAAAATATTCTAATCCAATATTGTATATTAATTGTTGCAAGGTATCATTCAATTGTACAATAATGAGGCCAATAATTTCAGCTTTTTCCCCTAGGAAAGGTACAAGTGGATTACCATCTTTTTTTCCCATCTCCTAGTGAAGGTTATATTCAAGTGTGTGTGTGTGTGTGTGTATGTGTGTGTGTGTACTGAGGATTGAACCCAGTGACATTCTACTGAGCGACACATCTATCCCTTTTTATTTTTTATTTTTAAACAGGGTCTTGCTAAGTTGCAGAGTCTTGCTACGTTGCTGAGGCTGGCCTCCAACCTACAATCCACCCATCTCAGCCTCCTGAGTACATGCATCACCACATCCATCTTCAATTGTTTTTAATGTGTTGATTACCATCACTGTACACATACCAAAATATAAGTATACAATACTAATAGATGATAAACTATTATAAAATAATGAGCCAGGCGTGGTGGTGCACACTTGTAATCCCAGCATTCGGGAGGCTGAGACAGGAGGATCACGGTTCCCGGATAGCCTCGGCTACCTTGTGAGGCCCTTTGCAACTCGGTGAGACCTGGTTTCAAAATAAATAATAAGCCGGGCGTGATGGCGCACGCTTGTAATCCCTGTACTTGGGAGGCTGAGACGAGAGGATCACACAGGTTCGAAGCCAGCCTCAGCTACTTAGTGAGGCTCTCGGCAACTTAATGAGACCCTGTTTCCAAATAAAATATAAAAAATAGGTCTGGGAGTATAGCCTGGAGGTAGAAAGCCTCTGGGTTCCACCCCCAGTACCACCAAAATAAAATAAAATAAAATAAAGAATAAAAAATAGGGCAGGTGGTGTAGCTCGGAGGTCGAATGCCCCTGGGTTCCATCCCCAGACCTGCAAAAAATAAATAAATAAAATAAAATAATGAAATGCTTATATGACGATCTAAATAAAGCAGACAGACCTCTCTTGCTCATCCAGGTAAAACCTCGTAATCCCGAGAGAACACTGAAGACCAGAGGATTCAGGCACCATCCTGAGCTACTGTAAGCTTGCATGGAGCAGAGACTGAACTGGGATGGTCTTCAGATGGGTGTCGAGGAACAGATTTGAGACAGCAGAAGCCAAAAGTCAGCTGTGTGCCTATCAGGGAACACTGTCCAGGCAGAGGAGCTGCAAGTGCAGAGACACCAGGCTGAGTGTTTGGGGAAGAGAAAACAATGCCCCCTTGCTGGAGCATGGTATGGTGCTGGGAAAGAGGGCAGCAAGATGACTAAAGGCCAGACTTTGTTCTAAATGTCAGGGATCAGTGCATTTCAGAGCAGCAGACCACATAGGGAGCGTTGTAGGCAGGTTTGTAGATTTGGTGGTAGAAACAAAAAAATCTTGTAAAATGAACAAAGTTGTGGGATGAAAATGAGAAGGAGCAATGGGACACAGGATGCCTGAGGGGTCAGAGCTGTCCTGGGCAGAGCCTTGTGGGTCACAAGACCTAGTTTTCTGTCTCCCGCCGAGTTCTGTTCCACTCTATTCATCCTTTGATTTGGACCTTCATATACATACACTTATTTTTCTTTTAACTTTAAAGACTCTTAAATTTGCAGGGATCCTTAAACTACATAAATATTCTCTCCCTGCCATCTTTCATGTTCTTTTTGATGATAAAAGTCTCATCAATAGTTAAAATGATATCCCACTGAATTTTGGATGCTGCAGTTGGCTTTATCTTGGCTGTGTGTTTGAACACATGAGGTCATTTTTCCTGACAAAAAGTTTGATGGCATGCACATTTTGAGAAGGACAAATAGGCGTGGTTAGCAGCCAGGTCGCCTGGGTTTGGATCCAGCTTGGCCTTGTGCTGGCTATTTAACCTCACTTTTCCCACCTGAAAAATGGGTTCGTTGATGGTGTACAGTCAGCAGGGTTGCTGTGATGGAGGAATGAGTGTATCTTATCTCCACTGCCTTTTGGCCTTATTCCAAGTCTTCTGCAGCCCTCTTTTTGCTCCAGGTGCTGCTGCAGTGACCAGTCCCCTCCAGCTTTGACCAGCTTCACCCGGGAGCAACCTGACACCTCACTTCCGGTCCCCTCGCAAACCTGTCTCTTGTCGCACCACTGCTTCCCAAGTGCTGCAGTGCTGGACACCCATGGAAGCCAACTGAATTCTAGAGCTCTAGATGCAGGGGAATTAAACCTGGAGCCCACCTTTAACCCGTGAACCACAAGAGATTATGTCTGCCCCAGCTGCTCTTGGGCAGACAGTTCTGAAAAGCACATTGCAAGCCTTCCTACCACACACTAGTTGCCCTGGGTGGTAAGCTACATGGTAAGGCATACTTGCAATGGCTTTCCCTCCTGTGTTTTTTGTGGTCCCCACACCTATTTCCTGGGTTTATCCCTCAAATAATCTACTTGTATCTGTGCCTTTAGCTCATGTTCAGGGTTTTGGGTTTTTTGGGGGGGACTCAAGACCACATGGTGGACATGGTGGTACACAAATGAAATCCTGGTACTTGGG
Organism: Muscardinus avellanarius; assembly: GCF_963383645.1. Taxonomy (NCBI): domain Eukaryota; kingdom Metazoa; phylum Chordata; class Mammalia; order Rodentia; family Gliridae; genus Muscardinus; species Muscardinus avellanarius. The sequence continues at coordinate 96,769,625 of NC_137788.1, forward strand.
AGGCTGAGACAGAATCTCAGGTTCACAGCCAGCCTCAGCAATGCAGCAAGGTCCTCCACAACTTAGTGAGAGCCTGTTTGAAAATAAAAAATAAAATAGGGCCAAGGTGGATCTCAGAGGTAGAATACCCCTGGGTTCAATCCCCAGGACCACAAAAAATAAAATAATAAAAACAGGGGGACCTGATGGGGAGGAAACAATAGTTGTGTGATGTAAAACTGCAATGCACCCAATTAAAATATAAAATGATTTTTAAAAACCACCCATGTAAAGTGCCTAAAACAGTACTTAACACATTGTAAACCCCAGGTATACCTGTTTGCTCTCTCTCTCTCTCTCTCCCTCTCCCCTCTCTTTTCTCCTCTCCTTTCTTCTCCCTCCTCCTCCTCCTCCTCCTCCTTCGTCTCTCTCATGGGGATTGAACCAGGGGCATTCTACCTCTGAGCTACATCCTCATCCCTGTTTGCTTTTTATTTTGAAACAGGGTCTCTCCAAGTTGCTGAGGCTGGCCTCAAACCTGCAATCCTCTTGTCTCAGCCCTCCACATACTAGGCTTACGGGCATGCAACACTGTGCCTTGGCTGCCAGCTATTTTTCCTTTGCAAAGTAATGAGTATTGCGATGAGCCATGAAAATTTGCTGAGTTAGGTGGGCAGTGAGGGAATGATGGGGATGCTAGAATGTGAGAAGGTGGTGGGGCCAAGGCAATGGAGGCCATTTAAGTTATTGGCAGGTAAGCAGAGGTAATGGAGCAAGTGGTTGAAAGGTGGCCAGAGGAAGACTCCTGAAATCAGTATATGACAGCGACGCAGTTATTGATGGTATTGTTTAGCTGGCAATGAGCAGCTAACGTGAGATGGAAGATCACTAAAGTCAAGGAGCTCAGAGACCTAACAGGCCAGGTGACTCACCTACACATGAATTAGCCACCTCACGGCCAGAGTGCTATGTAATGACCTCTCCAAAATTTGATGTCATACAAGATTGAGTGTCATGTTCACAGGTCTGCAGAGCAGTTTGCTAATCTGGGCTGGGCCCAGCTGTGTAGTCCACTGGGTTTGGTTCAGGTTTTCTGCATTTGAGTTTGTTCAAAAACCCTGGGTTAAAGTGGCCCTAACAAATTGGGGCACATGTATTCCAAGCAGATCACCATGGTCAGAGCCAAAGTGAATGATGCAAACAGATTCACCGCGTCCTTAAACAGTTCTGCAAAGCATTTCCTAAGCCTTCCTGCCAAGCACCAGTTGCCTCGGGTGGTGAGCTACCTAATCATGCCTTATTAGGCTTTCCCTCCTTTGGAAAAACCCTTTTGCCAAAACCTTTTGCATGCCAAGCCCAACCCCCAATCCATCAGAGTTTGAATCCGTCCCCGTGGGAAGGGGAAGAGAGTGAATATTTGCTGGACAGTCATCCACACTATCACAATAGAGATGTTGCAGATGCCAAGAACAGTGCTGCGAGCAGTGAAGAAGAGACAGTGACGCAGAGACAGTGACGCAGGGCTAATGCCAGACAAGCCCACGCTGCACACGCAGGACTGGTAGGGGAGATCGTGCACCTTTCCTTCCCACAAGGACCCTGCAAACATTTCATGGGGCTAGACTTTCCCTGCCCCTTTATAAAGTTTGAGGCACAATTTTTTCAATCACCATTAGGTAATGGATTCTTCTGTTTGCTTTTAATTGCAAGAAGGCATATTTGTAGTCATCAGCATGTCCGGTCTCATGTAATATTCAAAACTCTCAAATTCATTCAAAATTCAAATTCTTCTCCTTCTTGAGTTATTGGTGCAGAGCTTATGGTGGGAAAGGGTAGTGGGGCGGGCTTCCCTGGTTCCCTCCCACACCCCCTCTCACAAGGTGCTCCCAGCTTGTCCAGGGTTGGAGTGATGTACAGGGAAGTAGAGGCAGAGAAAGCCTTGTTTGACTAGCATCAATGAGACAGTGAGACGGATGTAGGTTTCTCTGATGTTCGAACATTTGGTAGATAAAGCAGACTGATATGGACAGATTTTATTTTTTCAGTGCTACTGACGATGGAACCCAGGGTCATTCTACCTCCGAGCTATATCCCCAACCATATTTTTTTATTCCTTATTTTGAAACAGAGTCTCACCGAGTTGTAAAGGGCCTAAGTAGCTGAGGCTGTCCACGAACCCAGATCCTCCTGCCTCAGCCTCCCAAATGCTAGGATTACAAGCATGCACCACCACACCCAGTTTGTATGGACAGGTGCTTAAAGCTACCTCTCTCTGGGGAACCTTAGCAGTTTCTTCAGATTATACTCCCTCTTGTTTCATTTCCTGGAGTTTCTCTCTTCCAGCCCGTTATGGAAAGCCCCTCCTCCTCCAGCTGTTGCATAGAAGTCCCCTTCCAGCCTCTAGTTTTACCTTACCCACCCTCTCTGTTGGGGTCCTACTACCTTGTATTGTTTAGGTTTCTTGGTCACAGGTCCAGCACCAGCCTCAGTGCCCTCGAAGACCCCAAGGACCGATCTCTCTCCTCTCTCCTCACTCCTCTCTCCTCTCTCCTCTCTCCTCTCTCCTCTCTCCTCTCTCCTCTCTCCTCTCTCCTCTCTCCTCTCTCCTCTCTCCTCTCTCCTCTCTCCTCTCTCCTCTCTCCTCTCTCCTCTCTCCTCTCTCCTCTCTCCTCTCTCCTCTCTCCTCTCTCCTCTCTCCTCTCTCCTCTCTCCTCTCTCCTCTCTCCTCTCTCCTCTCTCCTCTCTCCTCTCTCCTCTCTCCTCTCTCTCTCTCTCTCTCTCTCTCTCTGCTCTTCCACCAGGCTTAAGGAGAAGGGATCACTACTGCCCTTTCTTCCTGGAGGAAGCTGAGACCCACAACATGCTAACAAGTCCCTCCAAGCAAATTCTCCCCTTAGTCTTCCTTTTCTTTCTCATAGCCAGATACTCATCAGAGGACTGCAAACTGGATTCTCAATCCTACTTTGCATACCCTGCTTAGGGAATCTAGTACCTTACTCCTGTAAGGGGATCAACTGCAAAGTCTGGGGTGCTCAGTGTAAACCAAAATCCTTTAATGTTCTTTTGCATGTGAATGTAGGAGGGTAACAGAAGTCACCAACAGAGTGCAGAGTGACAGAGGGGGTGGAGCAAGAATTTCTCTCTGTAGAAACAAGACTCCCCCAAAAGAGCTCCTCTCTCCTTTGGAGTTCTTTCTCCCCGATGCATAGTCATTGCGTTCCTGACAAAGGAATCCAAGAAGGAAATTGATGGGGTCGCAACTTAACTGCCTATATTAGAAAATGTGCAATGCAGTTTTATGGATCAACAGGGAAAGATTCACTAATATCTGAGCTCTGGGAGATCCATAAGAACTAAATGACGAAGCCCGAGTTGTGAGATAGTAAAGAAAAGGACCAGCTGGCCACCATGAAGAGAAGAAGAAAATCCAAGTGTGTGTGTGTGTGTGTGTGTGTGTGTGTGTGTGTGTGTGTGTGTTTCCAGAAACACGGATCCCACATGAGGTGAAAAGCTGAGGATCAGCAACTGGGAAAACTGCACAGGGAGAGAAGTGAATTCCTGGGGTCACTGACCTCCCCTTTCTAAAGTCAACCCTCTCTAACTCCCTCGTACCCAGGAAGTTCTTTCCTTTTGAAAAGTTAGTCTTTTGCCAGAAAGCAGATGACAACCCTACGTGCTTCACTCCATGCAAAGCCGCTTCCTCCCACCAGCAAAGAAATGTCCTGGAACCAAAACAGATGGGCACATCAAAAACATTTGCATTTTCAGAAAATTAGGCTGGGGCTGGGGATGTGCCTCAGTAATTAGGTACGTGCCTGGCATGCATGAGGCCCCAGGAATGGTCCCAGAACCATAAAGATGAAACAAACAACAGCAACAACAAAGTAGACTGCACTGCGTGCAGTGGCACGTGCCTGTAATCCCGGCTACTTAGAGACTGAGGCGGGAGGATTGTGAGTTTGAGGCCAGACTGGGCAACATAGGGGGAAAAAATACTCTGACCCTAGTATGGGGGAATTTAGGAATTAGTGAGGGACTGGAGAAAAGGACTCCGTAATTCAGCCCGCGTGTAAATTTAGTTCTGTATGATTTTGGAGTAAATATATGATGCTCTTTATAAAATACTAGAAAAATACAACCAATCCACGGGATACTTGAATTTTAGATTATTCGGATTACATTTGGAAGAATAGATACGTCTTATTTGACTTCAAACCCTTAGTACCGAGTGTAACACCTGGTCTGTGGTAGGTGCTGAAAAAGATGTTTGTGTAATTGAATTGAATAGAATATGTAGCATATAGGAAATACATATCACATTTAATTGAACAAACAGAACACAGCAGATACAAAATGTAGTAAGAAAGTAAAAGGTCAAGGTGGTGTTTCTTAAAGTGTTCCTCTGATAAAAGTTCTGCTCCTTTTTAAATACAGAGATCTATTGTTTATGGCATTTTCCCTTTTGTCCTGGTTGTCAGGGAGCTTAGTCATAACTAATTATTTTAGCTCTCAGGTAGTTCAGTATATTTTCTTTCTTCTCCTCTTGAAGGGACCCAATATTCCTCCTTAACTTCTTAACCCTGTAATGTTGTTTTATATAATTTTGGAGATGGGAACAGGCACAAATAAGTCTTATTTCTACCCAGGTCCCTTGCTCTAGAATGAGCATCAGGATCTGATTGATGACCTGAGATTGAGGTGGCCATTTTATACCGAAGCGTGTATCATTAAGTTGCCGAGGGTCTCTCTAAATTGCTAAGGCTAGCCTCAAACCTGTGATCCTCTTGTTTCACCCTCCCGGGTGGATTAAAGGCATGCAGCATGCCTGGTTTTTAGAAAAAGGAATTCTAACTACTATTTACTGCATGAAAACGAGAACATTAAGGATATAAAATCATAAATACAAAATGTACTTTGGGGTCTTTTGGTACTGAAAATTGACCCCAGAGTCATTCTACCTCTGATCTATACCTTTAGTTCTTTTCATTTAAAATAGGGTCTCACTAAGTTGCTGAGGCTGACCCTGAATCTGCACTCCTTCTGTCTCTTCCTCTTGAAGTCCTGGAATTACAGGTGTGCACAACCATACCCAGCCTCTAATTCTTATCCTTGACCATCCACTTATATCCTATACTTACCTGCCTCTTTGAAGAGAATTATACAATCACGACTTTCTACCACAGGCAGCTGAGATGTTTGCCAAAGAGAAAAAGGAAAGCATGATATAATTATGTTATGATGTGTCATGATTTCTACCACAGTAAAGTATCACCTAGTGAGAAAAAGCTTTGGTTTGGACTAGGAAACTCAAACTCACCCTCTAACGTTCAACTTAAAATGTCTCTCAGTGCCCCTACATCCTTTCCGCATTATACATACCTCTATGTGCCATAAACGGGCTGACCTATTTAAACTTCATATTGTGATCGTCTGTGCATCTGTCTCCCTAGTGACACAGAGCTTCTGGAAGAAAAGGAGGGAGGCTCACTCATCTCCCATCCTTGATACCACTCGTGGTACCCAGAACATACAAACCTAGCAAATACTTGTCAAATGAGTCAACAAATGAGTTAGGTAAACAATAAAGGTTATGGCACAACCCCAGATAAGGAAGCAAATGAGAATGAACATCTGTCAGCTTGTGCACACAGGATATGACCTAGACTTCCTCTGCCTGAAAAGTGAAGCTCCTATCTTAATCATTGCAGGGGCCAAAGGAAGAAAATGGAGAAGACATCCAGGAGGACAAAATGGGGGTATTCCTGCTTTTGAGGCACTCACTGGGAAGCCTATCTTCTTTTTTTTTTTGTTTGCAGTACTGGGGATGGAACCCAGAGACATTCTACCTCCAAGCTTCACCCCCAGCCCTATTTTTTATTCTTTATTTTGAAACATGGTCTCGCTAAGTTGCAAAGGACCTCGCTAGGTAGCTGAGGCTGTCTTCAAACATTGATCCTCCTGTCTCAGCCTCCCAAATGCTGGGATGACAAGTGTGCCCCATCATGCTCAGCTGGAGAGTCCTGTCTTCTGAATGCAATTAGATTAGCACTTTCCATCTTGGGCACCGCTGTTATGTGCAGGGACTTGTGTCCACCTTTTAGTTATATGACATATGAAATGTAGAGTTCTGAAAACAGACTCCTAAACAAAGAGTCACACACACGCCAAAACAAACTTAACACAACTTAAGTTGCAAACGAGTTCATTATTTCCATGTTTGCTTGCCTGTTCTGCAAGCACTGTGTAGGCAGACTACACAGCTATTCCCCGAGCTGACTGTCTTTTCAGAGCCATACATCATGTCAATTTGGAAAACTTGGAGTTACCTAAAATAGCGAACTCTTAAATTAGTCATGACCTAATTTTAAAAAAGAAAGAGAGGGCTTGTGGCTCCTACACCTCCCTCTTGTGTACTAGAAGCTCTTCTGTTGTCTTACTTGGCACAGAACAACCACAGCGTTCAGCGTTCAGCCCTATAGACTAAACTTTAGAAGAAAAAAAAATGATAAATACCTGCTCTCAGTTCTGGCACTTAGAGCTAGAACTGAGTCTCCTTTCCACAAGAAATAGAAATACAAACAAACCACTTAGACAGTCTTCACACAGACTTATAAGCACATATTCTCATTCTCTCTCTCTCTCTCTCTCTCTCTCTCTCTCTCTCTCTCTCTCTCTCTCTCTCTCTCTCGCACACGCACCACCACCACCACACCACACCATCGTCTCTAAGTAGAACAGGTTTACATTAAGAATAATTAGGCTTGAAAAATCTGATCAAAGCAGAGAAGGTAAACCGAGTCTCTCAGACTTTGCTATGTCCAATGAAAATTTCATGTGTACACCGCAACAGGCAGCAAGTGCATATATACATGGCACCACAAGCACACTGACTTCAAGGTCTTTCTTTTCACTTGAAAAGGATATAGGACCAATATATATTTTTTAACACAGGTTTAAATTATCCAGTTACCACTTCTTGTGACAATTGTTTAACCTTTTGGAGTCCTTGTTGTACTAATCAATAAAAACTATAATTTTTCTCAGTAAAGGATCGTGTCTGCAGCAGACATTCGATAAATGTTCGTGAATGGATGTACAAACAAAAAGAATGGTCAACTGTAAAGATAAAGATGGCAGGCTCCATCAGGACACAGCTGTGTGATTATGGACTTTCATCAGCTGGAACACAGATGAGGGAGTCACGTGAACAAGGTCCTAATTACAGACCTGCCACAGATTTGCAAGGTTTTGTGGGCAATGTTATTTTGCTCTTCCAGGTCTTTCTATAATGTGGGGAAAATATTTATCTTTTTGTGCCTCATGAGGATGTTTTATCGTGTAATTTGGGGCTTTATTTATATCTGTAGCTTATAGCCTACAAGTTGAACACTGAGCTCATAGGTATTTGCAGTCCTAGCAGGGTCTTTTATATGTTGGGCAATGGCTCAAAGATCCCAGCTGTGGACAGTCTCCACAAGCGTCCAGGACCTCTTGGAAGTCAGTAAGAAAGTCCAGCTCAGCACAGGGCCCAGGCCTCTTCCTGAAAGACTAAACAGTCTCAGAACTGGCCTATCCTTGGGCTCAAAGCCCAGAAGGCCAATGCTCCATAGTTAATTACTGCAAGGACCATTCTGGTACAATTTCATCTCTACCTGAGAGTTCCTCCACCCTGAATGTGCATGAGCTGGGATTACCTGGGGATCTTGTTGCAATGCAGACTTGGGTTCAGTAGGTCAAGGATGGCACCTGAGAGTCCATTTTGCTAATACATAGCAGATAATGATGATGATGATGGTCCGAGGAGGCCCCATCTTGTTGTAGCAGCAGTCTGGAGTCTCTGGAGCCATAACAGCACCTCCCATCACTTTCCAAGAGTGACTAGTGTGGAGGGGCCACTCATGCTCAGATGAGAAGTATTAGAAAATGCTTTGTGTCTCAGTACCAGCCCTTCCAAGCACAGTCTGTGGAGCTAAACAGACATGAATTAGAATCTAGATACTGAGACTCAGGAGCTTTTGACTTTGAGCCAGTTATTCTTTGGGTCTTGTTTTCATCTGTTAGATGGGGTCAGTAATACCTACTTAACAGAACCATGGTGAGGATTAAACCCAACTCTCCCCTCAGTTCTTATCATTGTGAGATACGAGGAAAATCACCCAAGCTCACCTAGCCTCGGTTTTTTCATCTGAAAAACCAAAGAACTAACTCGCATAGGGGTTCTGAAGATTGAGTGAAGTGACTCAGTGTTCCCAATGCAGAAAACAGCCTTGAGGGTCATATTTATATTAAAATATGATTTAACGTAGGAGTTCAGTGAAAAGAAGGTATACAACTAAAATATTCAGAGAATGTACTCGGAGAAAGCTAATCTTACATGAGCCTTGAAGAACTATCAGGATTGTCGGAGTGGGCGAGAATGCTGCCATTTTAGGCAAATATGTACTTGAATTTCCTCATCTGAGAACTAGAGCCATAGCAGAACTTACTCTGTTAGGTTTTTCATGAGTATTAAATAAGTGAATACACATCAAGTGCCTAGAGGCAGATTATATAAATATCACTGATGCTGCTGTTGCTGTTATTGTTATACTTCTTGTAGCCAAAATTATTTTCATTCGCTAGTCAAAATGTGGCTTGATACCTGCAATGGCTTCAAGTCGTCCCCCTGTGTGCCTGGATGCAGCAGTTGAAAACCTACTGCTCTAAAAAGAAATGAGGGAGACACAGTGACCAGAGGCAGAAGCTTTGGATATTAGCGGGCTGCTATTACCAACCCAGGTGAACAATGGTGTCATCCTGGGTGCTGTAAACAGTACTCAGCCCTTGCCGGTGCTGCGGGGCATTGCATCATGCAGTGCTGGTTTAATGCTGCTTACAAGAAGAACTATCTGAAATCTGCCCTGCCACTGAAGCTCTAGTGCCAATCAGCTGAGGAGCCCTCCGCACGATGCTTTCTTTTTTTTAATGGCTTTTTTTTTTTGCCTCACAATCTTTAAGGCAGGAAGCTGGCTTAACACATCAAAGCAGCATCACTCACTGAGGATGTGTTACTCCAGAGTAATCTTCCTCATCAATATTTCATGAAACAGAGCGAGAGCGCAGACTGAAGGCTCGGGTGAGAGAAGGGAGCCACTGCTGATGGTGGAAGGCTCATCTGCAGCCCACCACTGTCAGGGGCTGTCTCAACCTACAGAGGATTCTGCACGACCCAGCTGGGATTCAAAGAATTCTAGAAAGACAACTACTTTATAAACAAACACACAAAAAAAACTCTGCGGTGTCTTGAGCCAGTTTCCCCTCTCAATGGGGAAGCTGTTCCTGTTATTACTCAGGGTTTCTCTCAATTTCCACTTGATTCCTTGTCTGATGATTTCCAGTCATGAGACATTGGGTGGCATCATAATGATGGCCCACGACTGCTGCGCACTTCCTCCCTTCCACCCACATTGCACCAACATGACAGTAATTTCGGTGAAAATCTTAGAATTTGTGGCAACTCCTATCTCAGCTATAGTTTTGTCTTTTCTGGAGTAGGAATTGTAGAATATGTGCTAGAGTTAAGCTGAAGAAGGGCTAGTTAACTGTTGGAACCTGCCCCAGGACATTAGCCTGTATTTCTAAGGGTGGGGAGCCATGACCAGTTAGCTTCCTTTTTTGATGATTTTTTATTTATTCATTTATTTATGTTTTTATTGGTATGTGTAGTCATACATCTTAATGGCATACAAGATGGCAGAGGCATTCACTCATGCCCACATCACTTATTTAGCCCCAATTGAATTCTACTCAGTCATAATGAAGAACAAAATTACATCCTTTGCAGGGAAATGGATAGCTTCCTTTTTTGAGGGGGTGGCATCAAGTACTGTAGATGAAACCCAGGGGCATTCTACCTCTGAGCTACACACATCCCCAGCCCTTTTTGTTATTTATTTTTAAACAGGGTCTCACTAAGTTGCTGAGGCTGGCCTCAAATCTGTGATTCCTGTGCCAGCTCCCTAAGTACTGAGATTATAGGCATGAGCCACCATGCCTGGTTAGTTAGTTTCATTATGTAGAACACTTAGCATGGCATCGCCTGTCTACATCTGTTGTTATCTGATTGGATTGCAACCTTTTGTTCAGATTTAAAAAAAATAAAGACCTTTATTGTATGTCAATGCATGAGTAAATATCCCTTGTTTGGATCTTTGCTTTACTAATAAATTAGAGCTTATTCTTCTAGGTCCTTATCAGGCATAGTTCTTCTCAAAAGTGCTAGAACTAAATGAGTGATGTATACGTGTATGTCTCTACCATCTTGTACCCCATTAAAATGTATGACTATAATGCACCAATAAAATTGTTTTTAAGTTCTGGAGGATTTAAAAACAAAAAAAACATGACCTTGGTCCAGCAGTAACTTGGGGACTTGTTAGATATGCAAATTTTCCAACAGGGCCCAGCCCTATTAAATCAGAAATGCCAAGCTGAGATCCAGCAATCTGTCTTAACAAGTAATTCTGGTGCACAGTAAAGTTTTAGAGCCATTGCTCCAGATGTATGAAAGTCCATTTTCAAACATATTACTTTGAATCCCAAAATTTTATATCAAAGTACCCATTTTGTTGACTCTTCCCCTATATATCTACTTCTCTTTTTTGAATCCCCTGATGAGCCCCTATTGCCCATGTGATAAAATACAAATTCCTTAACTTGGTCTACAAAATCCTTACAAGCTGGCCCTCACCCAGACTCCCCTTCCTACCACACACACACCACTCTGCAGACCCACTGTGCACATTCCTCACTCCATTCTAGGCACGTGCAGGCTCCTCTCCCCAGGATGCTTTGATCTGCCTTCTTTACCTGCAGACCCCTCACCTCCTGAAAGATGAGGTTCTGTTAGCCCCATGTTCCCCAAGTCCCTTAAGAAGAATTAGACACTGTAGCCTCACTGTTTCTCATCTTCTTGTTCTTATTTCTCTATTAGTACTCTTACATTATTTTATTATACTTCCTCCCATGGCTATCTCTTTTGAGATAAAGAATGAGCAATTTGTGAGCAAAGGTGCCGTCTCTTTGGTCTTTGTAGTTCCAGAGCTGAGCAGACTACCTGACCCTATCAGACATCAGATGTGATTGTTGTAAGACTGCTTGATGCCAACACTACTTGTAGGAAGAAAATATGCACGCGCGCGCGCACACACACACACACACACACACACACACACACAAACACACACACATTCCCTTCTCAGGCAAATACAACTCTGGTCAAGGAAAGAGCTCATATGATTAACCCCTTGTCAGTGGGAATTGAAGCCTGTGAGAATGGACATTTAAGAGAAAAAGCTAGTGCTTCCACATCAGAAAACATGGGATTCAACTTCACCATTTGTAGTTCTTTCACCTTGAGAAAAGGAGGGCCCCAGACGTCAGTTTCCTCTGCTATAGAATGAGATGGGATAACGCCTTCCCCTGTAGCTCTCATTGGCTATTGTGATTGTAAGAGATGCCTTGTGTCATGAAAGAGATTATTAATGCATCATGTCCTACCCGTATACAGTTCAACCCTACTGTTAAATATGAAACATTAACTGAAATGCTAAAGCACAGTAAAATAGAAAGATTTCATTCCCTCACTAAACATATGAGGCACTGACATAGAAGGAAGAAAAAAAATGAGTTCACCAGTTGGGAAAAAAACTCCTTTGAATTTAACCTCCCTGGCAAAGGTATCTGGACATAGGAAATCTTCTGTGGATATTTACTCCTACCCTCTAACTCTGATTTCTTTCTCTTTGTTTGTTCCTTTCTTTTTTTATACATTTATTGGTTGATTGTAATTTTACAGCACAGAGAGGTTCAAAGTGAAACAAACATGCAGGCATACAGCACTCACATACAGCACTCCGTGTGTTTCTCTCCAGATCCCAACCTGCTCCTGGCCCCCGCCCCCAAAATGCCAGTGAGGTTGACAGTGGTACTTTCATATGTGGACAGAGCATTCTTTTAGCTGCTTCCTTCATTAAGCCTCCTTTTCGCCTGCCACACCTCCCTGCCTCAATCCTCTCTCGCTGTTCTACTGGTCTCTCTCCTCTTTTATCTGAAGTCCCTTTTGTTTCTTATATTTGAATATATTTGATCCTTGACTTTCTGGAACCGGCTGATCTCACCTGTCATAATAGCCTCTAGTTCCATCCATTATCTTGCAAATGACATGATGTTATTCTCTTTAGTGACTGAATAAAACTCCATTGTGTGTATATACCACATTGCGTGTGTGTGTGTGTGTGTGTGTGTGTGTGTGTGTGTGTGTATCTGGGGATTAAACCAAGAGACATTCTACACCTCTGGGCTATAACCTCAGCTCTATTTGATTTTTTATTTTGAAACAAGGTCTCAGTAAGTTGTAGAGGGCCCCACTAAGTAGTTGAGGCTGGCTAAAAACCTGCAACCTTCCTGTCTCAGCCTCCCAAGTACTGGGATTAGAAGTGTGTGCCATTATACCCATCTTATGTACCATTTTTTATCCATCCATCCATTGACTAGTCACCTAGGTTGATTCTGTAATTTGACTATTGTGAATTGTGCTGCTAGAAATTTCCTTTAAACAGGGGCATACGTGCATCACTATAGTGTTCTGATTTTGATTGTGTGTGTGTGTGTGTGTGTGTGTGTGTGTGTTGTTGCAGGTAGAAATTAGTGTGTCATGCATGTTAAGCAAGTGCTGTATCACTTAGCTACCTGGCAGCCTTTCAACTCTGATTTCTAAAGGAAATAGGGAATAGGGCTCAGACTTAAAGCTTCCTTTCCCATCTCCCTTCTACATATTTTCTATCCGCATGCTTTGCCACAAGGAAGATAGGGAAGTCTGCCAAATGAGTTTATCATTCTCCCCAGAGCCTCATGTTGCATGATTACACCACGCTTCAGATTGCTTGCCGTAAGGTTATCAGGCTACAGTCAACCCTGGGCTTTTTGGCAGATAGGAGACATTTGGCTGGGCTAGGCAGGGTCTTTAATTCCCTGCCTGAGCTGCCAAGTACAGTTGATGCTTAAGGCAAGAGTGAAGGAACTGAAATTGAGTCTGGTTCTGGAAATTTTTTCAAGGTTTATCAGCAGTTCATAAAATGTAATCATTTTTAAAATTAAGCTTACTGATTTGGGGGTGCTAATCCACAGCAGCCTCTCTCTGGCACTATTTCAACCTACTTTGACAGCCAGCCCTATCCGGATTCTATTAATCATAAGACATGATGAATTCCCTACTTTGCAATGTTTAAGATGCTTTAAGGAATGTCTGTCTCCCCAAACATGTATGCACAACTAGGAAGAGAGTTGTAAGATGAATTATGGGCTTTCCTGCATTGATCGTGAGCTCAGAGGTGGGTTAGGCAGGCTTGATCTCCTGGAGGGAGGAGGAATGGACCTAAGGAAATAGGGGTGGGGAGGATAGGAAAATAGAGGAGTTAGGGACAGCAGGGAATCCCTGAAGCCGTCATAAAAGGTATGCACTAAATGACCAGAGGAAGACCTCAGGGAAGCTCAAATGCACATCACAGAGAACATGTAGGGCCATAGGAACATATAGTGCTGTAGCTAGAGAATAACTTGTCAAGGGAGGCTCCTAGAGGCCGGGATATGTGCTACAGTATGAATATCTATGAGACAATTTTCAAGCTAGAACTGAGAAGTAGACACAAAGCTGGTCACAGTGGTACACACTGGTAACCCCAGCACTTGGGAGACTGAGACAGGAAGATTGCATGTTCATGGTTAGCTTTAGCAACTTGATATTGGCTCTCCAAAACATAGTGAGACCCTGTCTCCAAATTTTAAATAAATAAATAAATAAATAGGGCTGAGAGTATAGCTCAGTGACAGACTGCCCCTGAATTCAACCTCCAGTGCTACCAAAAAAAAAAAAAAAAAAAGGAAATCAAAGACCCCACAAAATTTAGGGGTTTTTCCCTGGTAGGAATCTGTCAAATTAGCTCAAACAAGGTGTGGAAATAAGAAGAAAATTGCAATATTGCAAGAGACAACTGGCCTATTAAGTAATGTGACTTAAAATAAGTAATATGAGTGACTGTGATTATACTCCTGTGTATGGTTTCTCCCATGAGCACTCTCCACCCTGCTCTGATTTACCTCCCAACAGGTAGATGATACATGTGTTCTGCTACAGAGGATGCTGATGCTCAGGGAACCTCTAAAACATGGGAGGGTTTCTGCTATAGTTAGATATAAAATGTCCCCTAAAGAGCTCATTTATTACTATTTGGAGTTGATATAGTGGAGTCACGAGGGTTATAATCCCAGCAGTGGATCATCATGGGTTTATCTGGTTATGGCTAAAGAGGTCACTGGGAGTGTGGCCTTGAGGATTATATATGGTTCCTCACCCTTCTCTCTCTTGCTTCCAGTCCTCATGGTGTGAGGAGCACAACCCATGTGCATTCCCTCTTTCTGCTCCCTGCTGCCATGCCCTGAGATTCTTAGTCTCTCGCCTCACATGGACTAAACCTAAAACTGTAAGGAAATAAGTTTTCTTTCCTCTAAATTACATGACCAGTTTTTTAGATTGTAGCTGTAAGAATGATGGCCATCACAAAAATGGTAACAGAAATGTGGAATTGCTATTATAAATCTAAATCAAACCATGTGGATTGTGACTCTTTGGAACTGGTTTGTGAGAGGAAATTGGAAGGGCCAGACTGTGGCTAGAAAGGCAGATGATAGAGATGGTACTCAGGAGATCTTAGATGCCAAAGAGGACTCCATGGGGAAATGGAATAGAGGCCCATGTTTTCTCCTTTGGCAAAGAACTTATCTGCATCTTGCCCATGTACTGAAATTTTGTGTGAGGTCCACAAAATTAAAGATGATGGGCTAAATAAGCTGGTGGAGGAAATATCAAAACACCAAAACAACCAAACTGCATTATAGCTATTGATGTTCATGTTCAGTGAACTGTACACCAAATGTTAGGAGAGGAAAGTAAAGCAGAGAGACTTGATAGATTTGCAGTTTGGCCAGAAAGGCATGTGTAGAGCTGGGGCTCAGAGAGATGGTGTCATGAAGGAAGTAAGATGGCTGAGAGGAAGAAGGAAGCCTTGGCCATGACGGAGGTGGGGCCAGTGATGGCTATGATAGAGGCAGCAGATGGAGTTGGCTTTGTAGAAAGAGAGGGAGAACTTCCGGGAAGATGGCGACCGAGAAAAGCGGGGCTTAAGAGTCCCGCTAACAACCAATCTCCATTACCACAAAAAGAGCGCCTTTCATAGCCAGAAAACACCATCACCAGAAAAAAAAAAAAAAAAAAAAAAAACAAAAACCACCAGGCTCCAGAGAGAAAGCGGACTGAGAACAGAGCTCAGGGCCACAGAGGAAACACACGCGCCCGAGGACGTGGCAGCAGCGCCATACTGCCGGCGGCAGCGGCGAACTCAACGGACGGCTACAGCAAGCCAGGTGAGCCGCTGCGGAACAGCCAGGCGGGATCTTTCGGTGCAGACAGCATTTAAAGCTCCCAGTGGCTGAGCTCAGCACACGCTGCAGGGATTCAGAGTGGAAATCAAAACCAGAGAAGAAAAAATACGCCAGCCTCATGGCCGAGGGCGTGGCAGAGGCGCTATATTGCCACCGGCGGCGGCAGCAGCAGTGAATTCACCGAGTCCAGTACAGCTACATCTGCGTACTCAAGAACAGTGAGTCAAATTGCGGGCCACAGAGGAGAAATCGCAGTATTGGGCCTCCTGGGACTTGACCCAGTGAGGGAGTGGTGGTGGCAGAGATATCACACCATAGGAGAACGTGCAACCTGGCACCCCCCATAGTTTAAAGCAGCCTCTATCGACTCCCTGGGTCGGAGACTCTGTGATACAACCCAGTAAAGGAGTAGTGGGGTCTGAGATAATACAGACTCGAGATCCAGAGCACCTTAAGTGAAGCCATAGTGACCCAAGGGAAGAACCCAGAGAAGGCACAAACCTCCGAAATCATGGGAAAGAGGAATAACACTGGAGCAATGAATGTGCACAACCCCACAACATCAGAACCTGATAAAACAGAAAATCAGAGATTTCTAGAAGATCAAATCAGGAAAATAACTGTAGAAATAATAGAGGTGCTTCGAAAAGAACTCAGAGAGAGCCAAAAAGAGATAAAGGATGCAATTAATGAAGTAAAGGCCTCAATTCAAAGCACAAACAACCGATTAGACCACATGGGGAACAGAATCTCGCTCTTAGAAGATGAGCAATCCAAAAATGAATGCATAGTTTCTAATCTAGAAAAAAATATCCAACAGCAGGAATCTGACATTGAAGAAATATGGGCCCATCTTAAGAGAGCTAACCTAAGAATAATTGGAATAGAGGAGGGAAAAGAAAGTGATACCAAAGGGATCAACAATCTCTTCAAGGAAGTAATAGCAGAAAATTTTCCAAATATAGAGCAAGAGGTTGATACACAGATCCAGGAAACTTATAGAACTCCCTTTAGACAGGATCAGAGAAGAGGATCCCCACGCCATATAATTGTCAAAATGACCAATGTGGAAGCCAAGCAGAGAATCTTAAAGGCAACAAAAACAAAGGGCCAACTGACATTCAGAGGCAAACCAATTAGAATCACTCCAGACTTCCCAAACCAAGTCATGAGAGCCAGAAGCGCTTGGAGTAACATATTCCAAACTCTGAAAGAAAACAACTTCCAGCCAAAAATTTCCTATCCAGCAAAACTTTCTATCAAATTAGATGGAGAAATAAGAAGCTTCCATGACAAACAGAAACTGAAGGAATTTATGTCTTCAAAACCAGCGCTAGAGAAAATACTCAAAGAGATTAACTACAAAGAAGAAATAGGTAACACTCACCAGAACCAGAGAAACAAGATTTTCCATCCAACAGACAACTAAGATTGGTTATCTGTGGAGATTCATTATTTATGTTAGTCTTTTACCTATCTCTAAGTTGTATTGTTTGCCTTTATTGTTGTTAATTTTTAGGATTTCTAGTTGGAATATTAATATACCTTCAGATATAGCATTTGGAAATATTTTATCCCATTCTATTAGTAACTTTTAACTCTGTTTACATTGTCTTTGGATATACAATATTTTCTTTTATTTTTTAGGGAGTTTGTATATTCTTCTGTTGCCTGTGTCATTGAAATCATATCCAAGAAATCACTGCCAATTTCAATGTTGTGAGGTTTTATGACCCAGATTTTCTCCTAAAAGTTTATAGTCTTAAGATTTATATTTAGGTCTTTTATCTATTTTGAGTTAATACTTGTATATGGGATTAGGTAAAGGTCCAATTTTATTCTTTTCCATGTAATTATTATTTTTCAACAATATTTAGTTAAAAGATTATTATTTCCACCACCAAATGTTCATGGAAACCTTGTCAAAAATAACTTGACAATATAGGGAAGAATTTATCTCTAGGCTTGTATTTAACTCCAATGGTCTATATATCTGCCTTTAGAACAGTACTACACTGTTTCAATTATTGTAGCTTTATATGGTTTGAAATCAGAAAATATATATCTGCTAGCTTTGTTCTTTTTCAAGATCATTTTGGGTATCTAGAATTCATATTCCATATTAGGATAGATTTTTTCTGAAAAATAAATATATAAATATATGATAGTTTCACCTAAAAAAACAGAAAAAAATATGCTCTAGTAAGAAAGAAAGCAAAAAGAAATATTGAAATGCTATCTTTAAATCATCAAAAGCTTGGTATCAGACAAATGAAACTGTTATGTGAGATTATCATTTTTAATTTTGGATAAATTGCTATAATACTAGATGTCAACCACTAAGCCAAGCATGGGAAGGAGGGATGGGGAGAGAATGGGGTGGGGATCGGGTGGGGACTGACTGGGCGATGTGTGCATGTATGTCTACAAAAGTTTGTATCCCACTATGATGTATGAATACAGTGCACCAATAAAATAAAATTTAAAATAAATAAATAAATAAATAAATAAATAAATAAAATCTACAGCTCTCAGAATGTAAAAAAAAAAAAAGAAAGAAAGAAAGAAAGAAAGAGGGGGCTGTGGAAGCTTCCCCCAGATTTCAAAGGAAGGCCTAGGAAGCCAGGCAATATGTGGCAGGGTGAGAATTCTGCAAGCATGCCCAAATGGAGTGCTTTGTGAAGCTGTGAGGGTGAAGCCAAGGTTGCAAGAAAAAAAAAACCGAGATTTAGAAATGCCAGAAATATAGAATGACTGTGAGGAAAGGTTGCTAGCTGCGAGCCATGGAGCCAGGCTGGAAGAGGCAGTAAACTTCCCACTCGAATCAGCCATGCTGCAAAGGTAGGGCTGCCAAGGCCCCTTGGAGCTTGCCTCTCTCCTCCATGTGCTCTGGATGCCAAAAGCAGAACTGCAGGCTTAAATGCTTGCCCTGCCACATTTCATTACTGCTTCGGTCCCATCTCTTCTTTCTATGCTCCTATCTCTCCCTTTGAGTGTGCAAATGTTTACTCTGTGCCAATGGACATTGGGTTATGTAACTTGCTTTTTATTTGGATCCTAATTTTCTTTTACAGGGGCTCATAAGAGTTCACTTTGAGGCTCAGAGGAAATTTTTGAACTTAAGGACTTTTCAGCAATGCTGGAACTGTTAAGACTGTGGAAACTCTTAGAGAAGACTAAAGGCATTTTTCATTCTGAGCTGGGCATGAACTTTTAGGGACCAGGAGCTGAATGTTATAGTTAGATATAGAAATGTCTCCTAAAGAGCTTATTAATGTTTGGAGCTGATATAGTGGAGTGATGAGGGTTGTAATCCCAGAAGTGGATTGTAATGGATTATAATGGATTTATCTGAGTGTGGCTGAAGAGGTGGGTCATTGGGGGTGTGGCCCTGAGCATTATATATGGCTCCTCCTTCTGCTCTCTCTTGCTTCCAGCCTCTATGATATGAGGAGCAGAGCACATGTACTCTCCTTCTCTCTGCTTGCTGCCATCATGACCTGAGATCTGCAGTCCCCGGCCTCACATAGACTAAGCCCAAAACCATATGAAAGTAAGTCTTTCCTATGAATTATGTGGTCAGTCTTTTATATTATAACTGTAAGAATGCTGACCAGAACCAGGTCCCCCTATCCACTGACTAGGAAGGCAAACATTAACATCAATCCCACTTGTCAACAGTTGTTCCCTAGATTCTGCTAATCAGACAGATTGATTCAACCTTCATTCTACTCCTTGGAAACTTCCCACATTCTCTGGAGATTTCTGATGTTCAGGGAAAGGGGAGCCTCTCATAGTCACCCCCCAGCTCTGAGCCAGTATTTATACAGAAGCATTCATTCCAGGGCTCATCCCCAGCCATCTCATCTGCCAGTTCTGTGGGCCCAATTCCTCATCATGTGAACCTGGATATTGGATTCAACACTTTTCCTTGATTTTCACCAACCCCAGAGAACAAACCAACAAAATAAGACCATCACTGAAGTGTCTGTGTGAATAGAAGACTCCGTCAAAGACTGGGCTGCTGGTGGATATACATTACAGGAATGCAACTTTAACTCTATTATGTATTTCTCTATTCTTAGAGGCCTCCTTAGCCATTTCGTAAACTTGGGCTCTAATTTTCCACCATGTTTTGTTTTTTTGTTTTTGCAGTACCAGGATCGAACACAGGGGTATTCTACCTCCAAGCTGTATACCCAGCCCTATTTATATATTTATTTATTTATTTATTTATTTATTTATTTATTTATTTATTTTGGTGGTACTAGGATTCCTGGAAAGCCTTCTACCTCTGGGCTACACTCCCAGATACCTATTTTTTATATTTTTATTTGGAAACAGGGTCTCGTAAGCCACTGAGGCTGGCTTCGAACCTGCGCAATCCTCCTGTCTCTGCCTCCCAAGCACGGGCATTACAAACATGCTCCACCACGCCAAGCCCAGCCCTATTTTTTATACTTAATTTTGAAATAGGGTCTCACTAGTTGTGGAGGGCCTCACTAAGTTTCTGAGGTTGGCTGCAAACTTTTAGTCCATCTGTCTCAGCCTCCTCAAACTGGGATTACAAGCATGTGCCACCACACCGGACTCCACCATTCTTTGACCTTTTCCCTCCTTTTTCTTTTTCTCACACTTCAATAATTCTGTTGAATTTTTTTATTTTTATTTTTTGTGGTACTGGGAATTGAAGCCAGGGGCATTCTACTTCTGAGCTATACCCCCAGCCCTTTTTATTTTCTGAAACAAGTTCTCACTAAATTGCCAAGCATTTTGTTAAGTTGTTGAGTCTGGCCTAGAACCTGTGATCCCCTTGTTTCAACCTCCTAAGTAAATGCAGAGAAGGTTAACGATCTCTTTTGTTACTCTGGTTCGCATCAATCCGTGTTATCAGGGGCTCATCTTCTACTTCAAGAAGGCAAATGTTACTTTATTAGATAAACGCTTCGATCTCATACATAAGCAATTCCACATTTCCAGGGACAAATGGGAATGAAATTTCTTTTAAAATTTCATTGAAGAACTATTTATTTGGTGACTAACGCAGTCCACAGGCTTAAATGCACAAAGATGTTCCTACAACAATTCTAATTATACACAAATGGAAAAACTTAAGCTTCAATAAAAGGGAACTGAGTCAATTCATTATGGCTCAGTTGTCACTCAGTGGAATACTATATTCAGGATGAATCACCAAGATTAATTCACAACTCCTATGTGCAAAACACCGTAATTGCTTTATTTGACCTTTCACTCCTCTGGTCCTGTTCCACTGTTTGGAGAAGGGAAGGGAATGGATTCATTGTCTGATCTGATTTAAAGTTTAATTTGTGTCAGTAATTTAGGTGATATTCAGTCTCCTTGAATAACAGGGTTAAGTCCTACACACGGTCACTTCCCCTGCTCTCCTTGTTAAGATGGTACATGGTGATGCAGGGCCAACCTACGTGTCCTTTGGCAGCGAGAGAGAAGTGGTGCCCTAGACTTGGCTAATGGCATCCTGCCTGGTCTCTGGAGCAGACCCAAGGTTGCTCTGTGTCCTGCTGACATCTAGTTGAGCTCAATCTCCGCTCTTGGCTTGACCAAGCCCCGAGTGTCCCTTGGCTCTTGTCTCAGCTTCCAAAGGCTGAATTTCCTTAAGTGGATGTCACAGATTCCACCCAGTCCCCTACCTGCCAGGACTCAGAATTGTGACAAACCCCATCACAGTCTCACTGCCTTTCAACTCAGTATGGACATCCTTGGCAAAGAAAGGATTTTCTAAAAGCGATAATCAGATCCTTTAAGAAAAATATCTGATCTGACCACACAGCATCCCTTCTTAATTAGCCGGGACTGTCCTACTAGACCCAGAGGTCTCCTCCCTAGGATCCCAAACAGGAGTAGATAGAGAAGAACAAAAGCTTCCTGGGGGCCCTTTGCTCCCTCAACTTATCAAATGTGCAGCAAATGGGGCTCATGTTGAATTCTTTCATTTTATGTTCTTCCCCTTTCCTCTGTGCTCCACCTCCTTTGGGACAGAAAGAGTAAGCTCCTATTTTGTTTCCTTCTGTTGCATGCGTACCACCACCCGTGTATCCCACATCTACTGAGCAACATCCCTCATACTTTGCTTTTGGTGACAGAACAGTACCTCTCTACACCACAGGAAATCTCCATGGTCTGGCCTCCCTGTAAGAAGCAAGCAAGGGCAGCAGACCAAGGACTACAGCAATTCCCTTCTCCTGCAATGTGGTCTTACTCACATGACAGGAATATTATCAATATTAAATCTACCTCAGTCTTTCTCCTGACACTATTCATGCTGAGCAGGAGGATATCTGGGCCAAGGCAAAAAGATGAAGGTCAAGTGCTCAGCAAAACAAAAGAGAAAAATATGCTAATAATTAAAAATATATCTCCATTACTTATAGCATAACCATTTAAAATATTCTTATGAAGTTTTTCATAGCATGGAAAAATATGTGTGAGTGCTATTGAAAAGAAAGCAGGATTAAAAAATTGCAGGAAAAATAAAATATAAGTTCATTAAAACATGCATGGAGAAAAGGTTGAGAGATAGCTAAAGGTTACAGTGTTGGCCTTAACTAACCAGACGATGATTGCTGACTTCTCTACTTTTCCGACATTTTGAAGTATCTATCATAAAGATATGTTGCTGCTATCATGGGAACAAATTTAAATTTACTTGTAAATAAAAGCTTTTTAAATTTGTTAGAAGTGTTTAAAAATATTTTTCTGCAATTCATTCACTCATCCACCAACTATTTTTTGAGCAGCTACCACAATAAGTGTTATGGGTTGAACAAGGCAAAGCTCCTGTTTGGGGCTCTACATTCTAACAGGAAAGAGTGGAAATGAAGGTGGGGTTGAATTGGGCCAGTCCAAGGTTAAATGAATTATAGAAATAGCATTCAGAGTATACTCTATACTAGTTTATCCCAGTTCTGTACTATCTATTGTATACAACATATTCTAATACTATAGTATATCCAAAGATATAGCTCAATGAAAAATATATAGTACAAATAAATACGTAATATCTCATAACTACTGTGTAACTGTTAAACATGATTAGGTAATAGTATGAGGAACTTTCCAAAACAGAATTTTTAGAACAGTGAATAGAGCATATTATATACACATATTATACACACACACACACACACACACACACACACACCTCTGTTTATGTGTGCTCTCTCTGGGTGAGTGCCTAAGTCCTTGGTAAT
Organism: Muscardinus avellanarius; assembly: GCF_963383645.1. Classification (NCBI taxonomy): domain Eukaryota; kingdom Metazoa; phylum Chordata; class Mammalia; order Rodentia; family Gliridae; genus Muscardinus; species Muscardinus avellanarius. Next base: position 96,792,313 of record NC_137788.1, read on the forward strand.
AGAAGTTGTCTTTGGGGAGGGATCACTGTTAAACTGAAGGACAGAGGAAGGAAGATTTGCTTAGGATATTTGAATTATTTAAGGTGTGCTTGTATTCCCTATCTTCATAAAAAGAATAACTTAACATATGTTTTAAGAATCCTATCTGTCCATAGGAACCATGCAGTTTGTTGTATGTTTTTGAAAGAAATAGCTAAAGGTAAATTTGATTACCCTATCATTTGGTTCTATTCGGTTATTTCTGTGCAGTGTCCATTTACATTCGATGCTATATTTAGAGGATGGTAAATATTCATCTAGCCCTCCAATACAGAAGAGAAAACTTTGGGACTCATAACGCATCTTTGCATATTTTTGTTCAACAACTGCTTAGTAAGCTAAAAAGTTTTCAGGAAGAAAAAAAAAATGACCATTTGAAGGGCTTGAAAAGTAAAACCTTTGAATAGGAGGAAACTCTCTGCAATTCATGAAATCCAAATCTCAAAGCTGGAACCCCTTTAGCACACAGCATCCCCCCGCTTCAGTACTAGGGATTGAACCAGGAGCATTGTACCTCTGAGCTATACACCTATTTTAATTTTTGAAACAGAAGCTCTAAGTTGCTGAGATTGGCCTCAAACCTGTGGTCCTCCTGTCTCAGCCTCCCAAGCACTGGGATTATAGGTGTTCGCCACCACATCCAGCTTGAACATATGGCCTTTTTTTCTTTACGTAAGTGCCACCAGAACCTCATTCCTTTGTGAGACAGCCACAAAAACTGTCCCTAAGGGTAGCTCAAGCTATCTGGGATAGCTCAGGTTACCAGGAAGGCCCTTCATATCTTGGGTAGAAACCTATAAAGTGACTACTGAGTTTTTTTCCTCTACCTAGAACATCCACCTCCTTTGGCATCCCCTTTCCAAATGGTACCATTTTTTCTAAAAGCATGTCAAAGGCCACCACCGCATTATGCTGGGTCCCTGATCACCACATGCCTTAGAGTCTATCTCTGAAAATCGGGCCCCTCCCTTTGGAGGGCAGACCTGTGCTTCCCTCTTCTTTGAAACTCCTCCTGCAAGGAGCACTCAATAGGTGCTCAACTTGTGTGTGTACGTGTGTGTGCATGCATGTGTGTATGTGCACGTTTTGGGGGGGGATTGAACCCAAAAGCATTCTGCAAGTATTCTCAAAAATGTTATTTTGAGACAGGGTCTTGCTAAGTTGCCCAGGCTGTCCTCAAACTTGGGATCCTCTTGCTTCAGTCTCCAGGGTGGCTGGGGTCACAGCTCCCTGGTTCACACACTAAGTGCTTAACTTCTGCTGCACTGAATGACAGCTAGGTTTTCCTGTCACCCTCTGGGTCTTGACATACATACATATCCTTCCTTCTTTCCTTCTTGCCTTCCTTCTTTCTTCTTTCTTTCATTTGGTACTAGTGATTGAATCTCTGATCATTCAACCCCTGAGCTACACCCTCAACCATTTTTATTTTATATTTTTTTTTATTCTGAAACAGGGTCTTGCTAAGTTGCTGAGGTTGGCCTCAACCCTGCAATCCTCCTGCCTCAGCCTCACAAGTACTGGGATTATAGGGCACCCTGCCCTGGCTCTGACATCATCTAAACCAACAGCTCTGCAGTGGCAAAAAAGAAGGCAGCTGCAGGGCAGTGGGACACTCCAATGACAAGAACGAATGGGGAGAGGCCCCCAAGAACTCCCTGCTCCCGCGAGGCCAGCCACTCCCGGAGCACATTCAGCAGGCACAGTCCTCCCCTCCCGCGGCCTCCACCTGTGCTACTTAAGATTCCTCAGCTGTGCAGCAGGATAACACACCTGATCCCGCCTTCATTCTTATCTAATCATTTTAAGGGGCATTAAGCTGCCTTTGTCTGAGCCAGTTACCAGCTGCAACAATACCCAGGGAAAAGACACAACCCCGCGACCGCGAGGCAGCACACTCCCAGAACCTGTCCCTAAGTACCTCTGATCAGTTTATTTCATGTACCCCAGGTTGGTCCTCCCACTCTGGGGCGTGGAGCTGCACGCACTCGGCTGCAGGCAGACCCATGCTGAAGGAGCTTGTGCTGTGCTGAAACATTCTTAAAGCCTTCCATAAAGTTGGAGAGACTTTTTTTCCCATGGCAACGTCACTATCACAGCCTTGGGGTGAAATGCAGACAGCTCCCTGCATTGTTCTAAAAGCCTGGTTTACCTGGTTTGTGCACAATCATGGCCACAGTTTTACTACAAACGGCGTTTACCTTGTTTGTGGGGTCAGCCAGCCTCCCTGCGTAGAAAGCGGCAGGGCCCTGTGGCAGCCTGAAAGCATTTCAAACATGTTTTTGCTTGAAAAGATAATCACCACATGCCTCTCTCCGCTCGTGCTCTTCCCCATGTCTGTGCTTGGCTGCTGGCATATGTTCATGCCACGGTCTGTGGCAGCTGCTAGTCAGGGCAGGAGTTGTCCAGCAGGTGAAGAATGTATATTATGCAAACCATGGCAACCGGAAACACCAACATCCCCTGTGCCCCCCTGCAAGCCAACGGCACGGCTTTTGCCACACCATGCGTGTATTAAAATTGGTCTGTGTCCTAGGGATGAGTTATTAGCTTGACAGAGAGACAGGGCCAGGCAAAGTAGGGGTGGGGGAGGTTAGCAGCTTTGACACTGGAGCCAGCCTGGGTTGGACTCCAGTTCTAAGCTCTATTAATTGTTTAAGTAAATTGCGGGAGCCCTCTCTTGTCTCAGTTTCCTTTTCTATAAAATGGAGAAAATATGTCAAAAGGTAGTTAAATGAGTTAGTGCAAGTGAAGAACTTAGCACGGGATAAGACCTCAGTACACACTGGCTTGTCTGGAAAAAGACCCCACGCATACCCAAATGTCTAGTCAGTATTAGTATGTGCACGATGAACAAAGATCTAACTCCACAGCAGACTCCTCCGAGTGGCTGGTGGACTGTCTCCTCTCCGGGATCTCCGAGCCCCCTCCACCCAGCTTATCCAGCTGTCGTTTGTTCTCCAATCAACCCAGGTCCTCTCTGGTGCTTTCTGCCTCTCATAACAGCACTACCATCCATCCCAGGTGGGCCGGGCTTCTCCCTTGCTCTAGTCCCCTACCACTTGGGCTCTCACCAACGCAGCCGCCAGCCCTACCCAACTGGTCTTCCTCCCATCCTCTTTCTACCCTCTCAGTCTGTTACCCACACAGCAGCCAGAGCAGTGTTCTGCTAAGTCATAAAGGTGATAGGATCGGCTATTATGAAAGCCGATCCTATCGCCTATTCCCAAACACACATACACATGTACACTGCTAAAAATGCTCACTGGTTCTGCTTGGCTCTTGGCTTTCAAAGCTCAAATCCTTACCAAGCCCTACATGTCTGGCCCTGCCTACCACCTCAGCCTCATCTTGGACTGCGTTTTTCTTGCACCTTGGGCTCTGCCGCACCAGCTTGTAGTCTGTTAAACACAATGAGCAGCATCCTACCCGGGGCCTTTGCACCTGCGATCTTCCCATCCGTTTGCCTAGACAACTCCTGCTCCTTCTTCAAACCACAGCACAGCTGATTTCACAAGACTCTGGCTAAAAGTTGGGCTTCTTTTTTCATATATTCTCAGACAATCATGTAGTTTTCCTTCCAAGCCATGTTTGTAACTATATATACTTGAGTGTGGTTCTTTGAGTAATGTCTCTCCTCCTAACAGACGAAAAATTTCCAGGAGAGCAGTGACTTAGCCAGTGACCAGCCCTCAGCAAGGTGCTCGCTAAATACTTCTAGGACCCAATAGAAGATGTCCACGTATTCAGTACTTCACGCAGGACTTCGCTCAGCCTCACGCAAACCTTTGAGTATGACTGTCCTGCTGTGACATTTGAGGACACAAGGAGGAAGGACGTGGTGACTTGCTCAGGACTACACAAGGGGGTCAATGAAAGAACTTAAAGCCAAACATTTCAACCAGACGGCAAGCCTCTTCCCACAGAGACATATGAAAGCTTCTCCTTCACAGCCCTCTCGCACCGGCAGAACCTCCATCACGGAGCTATTCACGGCGGCTCAAAGATGCAAAACTGGTCTAAATCAGAGGCACTGTGGGCCTCAAAGAGCTCGCCACCAGCCTTCCTTCCCACAGCGACGCCTCACTTGGAACATCCTGACCTGAAAAGAGAGAGAGAGGGAGAGGATCTCACCCCCAACACAGTTGCACAACAGCCCGAGGCCGTCACCCGGGTCTCTGGCACAGGCCACACCACCACTTCACCTCATCAGTCAGACCCCACCTGGAAAACAGAAGCAAGCCCAGCTCTTCAAACAAGGGCGGCAGGGAATTTGTTACAAAAGTAGCTGACCACAGAGTTGACCGGTGGGAAAAGGGCCGATTAGCCAAACTGAGGATGGTGAAGCAAATCAGAGGTTTGGCACCGAGGGAAGCCATTGCTACCCCAGGATACAAGGACCACCAGGAGGAGCCCTACCAGAAACCAAGGGCCGAGGTCACCTTGAGCAGGAGGAGGCATACCTGGTGTGCTGAGGAGGTTAGTGCTCCCCACAAGAGGCTGCACTCTAATCCCCAGAACCTGTGAATGTTACCTTAGCTAAAGGAACTGTGTATGTGTGATTAGGTTAAGTATCTTCAGGTGGGGAGGTTCTAATCCTGGGTTTTTCAGATGGAGCCAATATCATTACATGCACCCTTATCAGAGGGAGGCAGGAGAAGGAGGCAGTGTCAGAGAAGGCAAAGTGGTGTGGGAAGCAGAGGTCAGAGCAACGTGGCCACAACCAAATGAATGTGGGCAATGCCTAGAAGCTGGCAAAGGAAAGAAAATGGGTCTTCCCCTAGAAGTGGAGGAAGGAAGAGCACAACCCTGCTCACACCTTGCTGTGTGTGTGTATTAGGGATTGAATCCAGGGGCATTCTACCTCTGAGCTAGACCCCTAGCCCTTTTTTAAAATTTTTTTATTTTTTTATTTTTTGCGGGTCTAGGGATGGAGCCCAGGGGAATTCTACCTCCGAGCTATAGCCCATGCCCTATTTTTTATTCTTTATTTTGAAACCGGGTCTCACTGAGTTGCAGAGGACCTCACTAAGTAGCTGAGGCTGCCCGCGAACCACGCTCCTCCAGGTCTCAGCCTCCCGAATGCTGGGATTACAAGCGTGCGCCACCACGCCCGGCTTAGCCCTTTTTATTTTTATTTTGAACAAAGTCTCACTAAGTTGCTGAGGCTGTTCTCAAACCTGTGATCCTCCTGTCTCACTTTCCTAAGTACTGAGATTACAGGCATGCACCACCACACCCAGCCCCTTGATTTCAACCTCAGAAGAGTTCATTCAAATTTATGACTTCCCAAATCACAAGATAATAAATTTGTGTTGTCTAAGCCACTGAGTTTGTACAGCAACCACGGGAAACTAATAAATCTGGCTTAGCCCTCTTCCCGCTCTTCAATAGGCCCACTAACCAAACAACAAAAGGGGCACAGCCTGCAAAGAAGAGATTGGGGACAAATGCAGGCAGGACCTCTGCAATTCCTTTACATCCCTGCAGAAATCGCCACCGAGGTGCACATCTGTAGCCCTTTCTTCTCAGTTTCATTTTACAATCCTATGTCCTATATTTGAATCTTTCCGAACTGGGCTTGGCAGTACACACCTGTAATCCCAGTATTTGAGAAGCTGAGACAAGAGGACCACAGGTTTGAGGACAGCCTCAGCAACTTGGTGAGGCAATCAGCAACTTAGCAAGACCCTGTTTCCAACTAAAACATAAAAGAGGGCCGGGAGTGTTATTTGGAGATAGAATGCTCCTAGGTTCAATCTCCAGAACCTAAATAAATAAATAAATAACATTTGTCCTGCTCTAAATGGGGGAAAAAAGTGACATATTAAACCCTTCTCACTGAGTGGCAGGAATATGCATATAATAAAAACAAGGCTCATTCTCTCTTGATTCATTCAAATTTCATTGCTTAATCATTAGAACCAAGGAATGACATTTGGCCATGGAGTGTTTTCATGAGATGGTCTGGTAACTTTATAGACTTCTATTATTTTTCTCATTTTATTAGCACATAAATCAAAACAGATGACAAAACCTCATCTTTCTCAGTGGTACCAGTAATCACACACAATCTAGAAAATGAAGTCTTTCATAAAAAATGAGCACTGCCAAGTTATCAGGCGTGCAGCCCGCTGCTCAGAGCTCTCTTCTGAGGCAGGTCCCTATGTGACTTGGCCACCGTCCTCCATCAGCTCCATGGCTGGGGAAAAAAATGGGTCATTGCACCGTGACAAAAGGACATCCATTGCAAATACAGCAATTAAGAAAAGTTTGAGCGCCAGTGGTCTCAAATGCCCAAAGGAAGCTTGTACTTGCTGTGTGTGGGTGCCAGAGACAGACAGACAAACAAGGCACAGCAAGCCCCACCAGCCGCCCACCAGGGACATGATCAGAATCCAACAGACAGGGAGTGGCTGGAAGCTGCTCGTGGGAGGACGTGAGGCCTGGGCTGGGGGGCTGTTTTCTGCATTACTGCAAACATTCTGGAATCCCCAGGCCCAGGACCTAAGAAAGGCGGGGGCATTGCAACATATAGTCTTTATTTTGCCTAAATGATATCAGAATAGATTGGACTCACATGGTATAAAGGCTAAATATCCCTGATTTTTTTTTTTTTTTTTTTTTTTTTTTTTTTTTGGTGGTACTGGAGTTTCTGGAAACCCTTCTACCTCGGAGTTACACTCCCAGACCTATTTTTATATATTTTTTGTTTGGGAACAGGGTCTCTTAAGCCAGCATGGCTGGCTTCGAACCTGCATAATCCTCCTGTCTCTGCCTCCTAAGCACGGGGATTACAAGTGTGCACCACCATGCCTGACCTAAATATCCCTGATTTCACACACACACACACACACACACACACACACACACACACACACACACACTACTGGAGGACTTCGTAAATATAACAAACTAACACAAAGTTGATGGTGAAATTCCCAGGGAGGGCTCACACTCTGGAATCAGCTCACCGGTGCTCAAGTGCCAGTGATACCCAGTGGACACTGCAGTACAAACACGAGTTCAACTGAAGGAGCCTTGGGGAGCACCCATCATGAGCCAGGTCAGGGCTGAGTGCGGAGCACACATCAGGATGAAGACATGGCAGTCTCCAAGGTCCGCTGTCTGCAAGAGCAAAGTTTAAGTTTGTCTTGAAAAGCTGAAGGGTGTTGACTAGATTGTCTATACAGTAGTCGCTTCAGCAGGATTGCTGAATGAGGAAAAATCTTAGAGTTTTGTGTTTTTCTTTTTAAGACAGATTTTTTTAATGTTGTTGCTCATCGCCGCCTCACTGGCTATGCAGAGCAGAGTGAGTTGATGATAGGCTTGGTCCTTGTCTTAACATCAATTATTTTAAGATGAGGTGAAAATTTTCTTTTTTCGAGAGTGGCAAGATGGCCAAGAGATGCACAGTTGATGGGCTGATTTTCAGTGTTCAGAGGACCTAACAACAAGGAACCTGGTAAGAAGGAGCATCATGCCAATCCCATTTTGGAACAAAAGTCTGAAAAAAAATCACAAAGCTCCTGTCTTGCTTGGTTCTGTCACTGTGGGGAAATGGGGGATGGAGATGTGAGGAAGAAGCCCAGAACTGAGAATGGACGGTGCGATGTTTTATCCTGAAAGTCTCAAGCATGCTCCCCTCCCCCTTCTTTCCCTTCTTAACAGCTGGCCCAAAGGACCTAAACTTAGCAAGGGCGAGGTGTAGGAAACTAGATAGTGCATTCTACAGTTGGATAGGAAATACTGGGCTCAATGTGTTTAAGGTTAAGATTAATTCCTCACTTCCTCCACATCTATTTTAAAAACAGGGCAAAGGATGGCATATGCTTTCTTCTAACAAAATGACAGGAGATCAAAGGATCAGCATGATCCTATGTCAAACCCTCTGACTCTGCCACGACTCTTTGCCTACAGAATTAAAAAAAAAGCATTTTATCATTGTAGTTAAAATTTGGTTGTCTGTGTTTATTCAGGAAATTGTGTAGTAGCCACAGCTAGAAGAACAGCGAATCATAATTAGTGGAATTGACAGGAGCCCATAGAACAAAGGGGGATTTTAGCAGTCTGTTCTTCAACTTCTACTTCACAGCCATTAACAGAGACCACAAGTCTCTTGCGCTCTGCAAGAGGGAGCTTGAGCTTCAAGTCCGTGGGACTCGGTGCCTGAAAGCAGCAATCGCCCACTATTGGAGAGGGGGAATTCATTTTTCTGATTTGCACTCGCCATCCTAATTAATGTTGGCTCATTATTAGTCCATGTTATGTAAACAAGAGCTCTCTTTCTGTGGAGCCACTAATCATTAGGGCTGATTTAATTGAATTTGAGAAGGAAAGGGATGGCTTCCTGGGGAAGCAAAGGACCAAAGCCTCTCAAAGAGCAGCCTTTGACCAGCAACTTCCAAATGACACTGGAGTCACAAACCAACGGGCAGAGGGAGGGTGGGAGCAGCCCCTCTGCAGCCCCTCCTCTCTCCGGAGTGGTTTCCCTGGCACTTCACTAATTATCTTCCCTGTATCTGCCTCTGTCTTGATCCTCAGCCGTCATTTTTTAGGTCTCACCAAGCTTTGGCCCTCTTTGAACTTTTCAACAGAGAGAAATCTTATTAACTCCATGATTCCTTTTGTATAAAGACAATCAGCTCGGAAATTGGCAGGCCGTAGGGGTCTAGTGACTCTGAATTCCACTTCACGTTCTGGATTTTTCTCACCCCAAGTCCTCTTTTTGTTTTAGCTTTTGGTTTTATTTTTGATGGGGCTGGGTACTGGGAATTGCACCTAGGAACATTCCACTATCAAGCTATACCTTCAGCCCTTTTTATTTTTTTATTTTTAAACCCATCTCACTAAGTTGCTGATGGTCTGGCTGTTTCTGAGGTAAGCCCTGAACCTGAGATCCTCCTGTATCAACCTCCCAAGTCCTGGGTTTCCAGGTGTGTACCACTCTGCATGGAACCTGGTCTTTTTTGAGTGTGGTATGATCATCAAGACCATTGGCAACCATGTATTGACTCTCCCCACATACTTCTGGAGTTCCTCCTCTGTGTTGGGCTCTGCTCTAGCACTGAGGGCTAGCACTGAACAAGACACAAAGGTTTTGCTCCCCAGGAGATTATTCCCTGGTGCATAGAGACCACAACAAACATGAAGTCACTTAAGCAAACAAAAGGACTATGCCTTGGAGAAAATAAAAGAAGGCATTGCCATTGGTAAAATCCCGGTGGCTGGCTTCTCCAAGGACCCTCTAGGAGACGCTGAGACCTGGATGGTGGGGAAGAAGACAGCCGTGCACAAGTTCGAACAGAGCATAGAATTCGAGGAACAGCTAGCAGGCCAGTAGGGTTGAAACACTGGGAGTGCGGGTGCAGGAGGGCAGCGAGGGCACCTGCAACACCAAATCCTGCAGGGCCCTCTTTTTTTTTTTTTTTTTTTTTGTGGTACTGGGGTTCCTGGAAGCCCTTCTACCTCCGGGCTACACTTCCAGACCTATTTTTACATTTTTATTTGGAAACAGGGTCTCCTAAGCCAGCGCACACGGCTGGCTTCGAACCTGCGCGATCCTCCTGTCTCTGCCTCCCAAGCGCGGGGATTACAAGCGTGCGCCACCACGCCCGGCTGCAGGGCCCTCTTTGCAGAACAGGCCCTGGTGTTCCGCTTTGGTTTCACCCTCAGAGTCTCTGGAAATCAGTGTGGGGGAAGGGCGTTAAACAAGAAGGTGACCTGGTCTGGTTTGAATTTTAACTTTCTAGCTGCTTAAGTACCAGAGAAAGAGTGAAAGTCATGAGGGCAGTTAGGGGGCTAATTGTAATTCACGTGAGAAGTAATAGAAAGATACTAACATAAGAACAGCAATTTTCATCACTACACACCTGTAATCCCAGTACTTGGGAGGCTGAGACAGAAGGAGCGCAGGGTTGAGGCCATCCTCAGCAACTTTGTGAGTCCCTGTTTAAAAATAATTTTTTTTAAAGGGCTGGGGGTGTATGTAGCTCAGAGGTAGAATATCCCTGGGTTCAATCCCCAGTCGCCCCCACACACACACATACCAATTAGCAAATATTGTGTGGCGACTGCACTCCAAGCATTGTACTAAGCCCTTTGTATGCAGTTTATCTCACTTGTTTCCCCAATACCGCTTCTTAATGTAATTTTATTGGTGCATTGTAATTATACATCATAGTGAGGTTAAAAGTGATACATACATGCACACAGCATTGGTATGTTTCCCTTCGCATCCCACCTCGCTCCCCCAACCCCACTTCCTGTACATGTTAGTGAGATTGCCAGTGAGACCTTTTTATGTGGACATAGCATTATTTGCACGGTTTCCCTTATTAAGACCCCTTTGAGAAGAGAAAGTGACTGTCCCAGGTCACACGTGATAGATGAGGCAGTCTGCCTCCCTCATTTGTCTGCCTTGGAACTTTAGAAAGGAACTCTATGTGAAGGCGGGAAAGAAATCCGCCTAACACAACCAGACACACCCCTTTTTATTTATCTGCATATAGCTGGCGCGGTACCGAAATTGGAAGTTATTTGCTGCAGTAATTTTGATCTAATTATTGTTACATGGTGTGTGGGGTTGAGAGAGGGGGTTTGGTAGGCAAAAGCCAGCAGGAAGAGAGCTGAGAGGAACCTCCAGCCTCCGCTCTCTGGTCTTTGGGACCCAGGAGGAAGAGCGCCCTCTACTGAGCGCCCCGCCCTGGGGCGGGGGTTCCAGTGGAGGGAAAAGCGTGACTGACAGGCGGGGGCGGGGCTTACAAACAGGGATTCCAGGGAACCCAGGGAAAGACCCGCGGTGGGAGGATGAGTCAGGGGCCCCAAAGCCCTGGACAGCACGGGAGTCAGAGGACAGGGGCATGCGTGTTCGGGCGGCTGACATTTGGGGTGACCGCCAAGGATGACAGGGATGAGAAGCAGGAAGTGAACTGGGCTCGGGGTTCAGCTCTGGGGTGGCAGGACTCCAGGCACCTGGCATCTTCCGTGGCCAGCTCCCAGCCCAGCTGTCGTCTCTGACTCATGCCGCTTACGTATGTGTGACCTGCAGACGTTATGCCCTGGAAATGGCCCGATGTTCCGAAGCTGTCCTGTGTACACAATCGCAGAGTCTGGAAGCGCAGCGATGTAACAAACGCTCAGCTGAACTTGGAAAATATTGCCAGCCAAAGGCGATAACGGAGGAAAATGGGATAAAATGGAGCTTGACCCTGCAAGATTTTTTTTCTGCTTTTCTAAAAAAATATAGATCTCTATGCTTGATACATTAGACTTTACTATGTTTCCCCAGTAAATTCAGAAACTTGTAGAATAATTACTAAGGTAACCCTGAGAAGCTTTTAAAATACATTCTAGAGCGGGGGGTGGGGGACTCTACAATTAAATAAACAATGACCACTCTTTGGGTTTCTTTAGGACTTCTGGAATAGTAAATATCTTCTCGGTCTGCTTTCCTTTAGTGGTCCAGCGAGGTGTGAGGGCCCAGCCCGGCTCTAGGCAGACATCATTCCTCAAGGAAGAGTTCCCTGACACCCCGCCTGTAACATCCCACAAGTGTAAATGGGATGTCCCTTCTCAATGCTAACCCACCTTATGAGGGTCTGTCCTCACACCAGCTCCCTCTGGCTTCCCCCTCCTAACAGAGACCTTCTTGAGATAGAAAGTGTGTCTTTACCCATCTTAGAATCTGAACAAATATATTACATGTGTTCACATGAGTTCAGTACCTGGTAAAAGAATCATTCCCTTTATTTTATTGTTCTAGTACTTATTACTTGTCGCAGAATATTGGTTATATGCTTTACGCGCTTCGTGGTGGGGGTAAAAAAAAATCCCTCTAAAATTGAGGTTGAGATTACTTTGCTGAAAATCTGGGGAATCAGTAATTGGGAAAGACATCCAGATGCGGGGAGGAAGCTAGAGCAGACTGAACACGAGATGTGCCGGGCAGCCTCACTCTTACACCCGAGCCGGTCCTTCCAAACCTTCGCTCCTGAAAGGCTGCGCTCTCATCAAAGCACTCACACATTAACCCACACAATGACTTCACACCGAAAACTCGACTGAACTTGAGCAGATTAGATGAGCAAATTAATTACACGTTCCAGGGATACCAAAATAGGTTTTAAAATAGAATAGCAGCCATTCTGCTGATCTCTAATCCCAAGAGAGCAGATCCAACATCACAAGTCAAGAGCCCATTATTTGTATCTAGATCATTCACCCCTGGGCAATAAATAGGTCAGAGAATTAAGATAATTATATTCTTCCTGGGTAATTATCTGAGATGAAACAGTCTACAGACGTGTAACATGTCAGTGGAGCTGCACTCTGGTGCAAGCAATCACAGAAATCTGTTACAAATTTCCCTGCTCCTCAACAAGAGTCAAATGAACCATCTGGGGTGGGGGGAGTGCAGGACCATGGGGCTCCCCACACCCTGACCCTCTGCAGCGCTTCTCCACCATTAGCCATCAGCTTCCGCTGGGGCCTCCACCTGCTCGGCTCTCTCAATCTTTACCAAAGGCTGTGCAGGGTCCCTGAAATGTAAGGGGAGTATATGGACAGCACCAGGAGAGGGCACCCCCAGCTACATGGGACAAGATGCCTTCCCTCTCTGTTAGATCTGCTGTCTCCATAAGAGATGAAACCAGTGTTACTGGCCAACTCTTCCGGTCTGTTATTCATTTCTCCTGTGCTAAAAGAATGCACTTGGGCCGTGGACTCAGGGGTATAACATAGCACTATCAATAAGATGAAGCATGCTGGAGGCTTCAAGGAGAGGTTTCCTCTCTAATAAAAAGAAGTGTACTAGAGTTGGGGATTTTTTCTTTTCTTTTTGCTTTTTGCTTTTTTTGTGGTAGTGGGGATGAAACCCAGGGGCATTTCTACCTCTGAGCTACATTCTTAGGGTCTCACTGAGTTGGAAAGCACCTCACTAAGTAGTAGCTGAGGCTGTCCTTGAACCACTATCCTCCTCTCTCAGCCTCCCAAATGCTGGGATTACAAGCATGCACCACCACACCTGGCTTTGAGTTTGGGACCTTAAGTATCCCTCAGAGGCCCATGTGATAAAGGATTGACCTCCAGCATAGTGCTATTGGGAGACAGTGGAACCTTTCTTTAAGAGGTGAGGCCTAGCTGGGCTTGGTAGGGCATGCCTATAATCCCAGTACTTGGGAGGCTGAGACAGGAGGATCGCAGGTTCAAGGCACCTTATTGAGATTCTGTTTCAAAATAAAATATTAAACATGGCTGGGGGTGAAGCTCAGAACTCCCCTGAGTGTGATCCCTAGCAAGGAGGAGGAGGAGAAGGAAGCAGAAGAGGAGGAGGAAGAGGAGGAGGAGGAAGAGGTGGAGAAGAAGAAGAAGAAGAAGAAGAAGAAGAAGAAGAAGAAGAAGAAGAAGAAGAAGAAGAAGACGACGACGACGACATAGTAGTAGTATAGTAGTAGTAGTAGTGAGGCATAGTGGAGGCTTTTAGGTCATTGGGGATCTGTCCTTACAGGGAGAGTGAAAGCCCAGCGCTTTCCTTTTGCTCTCTCACTTTTAAGCTGCGAGCTGAACAGTTTGCTCCACTATACACTTCCCACCATCACCAATCGACACCCCCACCTAAATGCCAAAAGCAGGGACTCCTCCTGATCATGGACTAGAACTTCCAAAACTGTGAGCTAAAAAAAACTTTTCCTCTTTATAAGTTGACATCTCAGGTATGTGTTGTAGTAACAGAAAGCTAACTAGCATGAGGTGCATGGGGAAAAACTATCCTTATCCTTTGGACATTGCCACAGAAGGACTCAACGCTTATAACTGTTGAAGACAGTTTGTGCCCATGAAGGTAAATATACAAGAAGCTGGCCTACAGTGCAATTAATCTATTCTGGTCTATGTGAGAAAATAAAGTCTTTATTGGTGAAGTCATTTTTTTTTTAAATTGGGTATGAGTTATTTATAGACAACGGCATCCTCAATGGATGAAACAGCCAGAAACTTCTAGTCTATTACAGCATGGTATGGAATAGAGAGGCCCATATGATACTCAAGCAACAGGAACACACTTCTGATGGTGTCATTTCTGGACTCATAGCAGACATAAGAGTTGTTTGAGGAAGAAAGCTATCCTTTGACCAGTGCGCTCATGACCCATGGAAATAGACAAAATATCCCAATATCTAGATCAAGAAACAGTTACCATGACTGAGCTCTGCTTGGCAGCTCTAAAATCTTAGGACCAACACAATCCTGAAAGACCAGGTTCACCTGCTTCACAAGTATTTTCTGTTGGGAAAGAATACATCCCATAACTATCAATTATATTTGAACCTCGTTCTCAGGGTATAGCAATCATAACAGAGATGACAAAATCCTAGAGTTAAGAATTAGAAAAAAGTTTGAAAATATCCTGGACAAAATATTTTATTTGACATATGAGGAAAGAAATTGCTCAATTCATTTCCTGCAATTAGTAGGATTCTTAAAACTATCAAAATCTTCACTTTTTATTATGAGTCTCTTCATTAACTTTTAAACCATTTATTTTAAACAAGACAGTTTATTGTAATGAGTCACTTGGCATATAGCTCTCCTTATAAATGTTTTCTTAACAATGTGAAACAAATCAACTCATGCAAAAGGAAAATTGTCTGGCTTTTCTATGCTCTCAAGATGCTATCCTATGAAAGACAGCTTGGATCACTATCCCAGGCTGCCATGTTTCTGAATTTGTGTCTGGATAAAATTATTCCTTCAAATAATTAAACCAGAAGAGAATGAGAAAACTAAATTTGCACTTGGGCCTAGTTTACCCATACATGTCAGAATATGTTGATTGATCATATGCATAATATTATTTTCCTATACCTTTAGAAGACATTCATGATCCAAAATCTGATGCCCTCCTAATTCCAAAATGAAATGATCCTCTGATACTCTTTACACCAATTCAGTTGCCCATCTCAACCCAGGAAACTAATAAGAGAACGGTCCCATCCCAATGCTACTTTCTGTCTCCTCTCTGCTATTTCTCCATAACCTGTCTGCCCTCAGGAATCAAAGATCTCTACAGCTAAAAGGATACTAAATACAGTTTTCAGAGTTTGTAGTAAGATATATGAATAATGAAAAGTAAATGGAATTTACATTTTGGCAAAGTATACTGCAAATTTGGAATACATTTAAGACATTTTCTGATCTACAGTTAATAGATTCAGAACCAAAATAATTTATGAAGAAGGAAAAAGAACCGTCTAAACTGACCACTTACTAACTTTTGGTGAAGACAGACCTCCAGGGACTTCCGGGAAAATGGCGACCGAGAAAAGCGGGGCTTAAGAGCCCCGTTAACAACCAATCTCCATTACCACAAAATCAGCACCTTTCATAGCCAGAAAACACCATCACCAGAGAAACAAAAAAATCACCAGGCTCCAGAGAGAAAGCGGTCTGAGAACAGAGCTCAGAGCCACAGAGGAGATACACCGACCTCACGCCCAAGGACGCGGCAGCAGCGCCATATTGCCGGCGGCAGCGGCGATTTCACCGGACGGCTACAGCAAGCCGAGGTGAGCCGCTGCGGAACAGCCAGGCGGGATCTTTCGGTGCAGGGAGCATCTAAAGCTCCCAGTGGCTGAGCTCAGCACACACTGCAGGGATTCAGAGTGGAAATCAAAACCAGAGAAGAAAAAATAAGCCAGCCCCACGGCCGAGGGCGTGGCAGCGGCGCCATATTGCCACCAGCGGCAGCAGCAGTGAATTCACCAAGTCCAGTACAGCTACATCTGCATACTCAAGAACAGTGAGTCAAATTGCGGGTCACAGAGGAGAAATCCCAGTACTGTACTCCCTGGGACTTGACCCAGTGGGGGAGTGGCGGTGGCAGAGATATCACACCATAGGAGAACGTGCAACCTGGCACCCCCCATAGTCTAAAGCAGCCTCTATCGACTCCCTGGGTCGGAGACTCTGTGATACAACCAAGTAAAGGAGTAGTGGGGTCTGAGATACTACTGACTCGAGATCCAGAGCACCTTAAGCGAAGTCATAGTGACCCAAGGGAAGAACCCAGAGAAGGCACAAACTTCCGAAATCATGGGAAAGAGGAATAACACTGGAGCAATGAATGCCACAACCCCACAACATCAGAACCTGATAAAACAGAAAATCAGAGATTTCTAGAAGATCAAATCAGGAAAATAACTGTAGAAATAATAGAGGTGCTTTGAAAAGAATTCAGAGAGAGCCAAAAAGAGATAAAGGATGCAATTAATGAAGTAAAGGCCTCAATTCAAAGCATGAACAACCGATTAGACCAAATGGAGAACAGAATCTCGCTCTTAGAAGATGATCATTCCAAAAATGAACGCATAGTTTCTAATCTAGAAAAAAATATTCAACAGCAGGAATCTGACATTGAAGAAATATGGGCCCATTTTAAGAGAGCTAACCTAAGAATAATTGGAATAGAGGAGGGAAAAGAAAGTGAAACCAAAGGGATCAACAATCTCTTCAAAGAAGTAATAGCAGAAAATTTTCCAAACATAGAGCAAGAGGTTGATACACAGGTCCAGGAAACTTATAGAACTCCCTTTAGACAGGATCGGAGAAGAGGTTCCCCACGCCACATAATTGTCAAAATGACCAATGTGGAAGCCAAGCAGAGAATCTTAAAGGCAACAAAAACAAAGGGCCAAGTGACATTCAGAGGCAAACCAATTAGAATCACTCCAGACTTCCCAAACCAAGTCATGAGAGCCAGAAGGGCTTGGAGTAACATATATCAAACTCTGAAAGAAAACAACTTCCAGCCAAAAATTTCCTACCCAGCAAAACTTTCTATCAAATTAGATGGAGAAATAAGAAGCTTCCATGACAAACAGAAACTGAAGGAATTTATGTCTTCAAAACCAGCGCTAGAGAAAATACTCAAAGAGATTAACTACAAAGAAGAAATAGGTAACACACACCAAAACCAGAGGAACAAGATTTTCCATCCAACAGACAACTAAGATTGGTTATCTGTGGAGATTCATTATTTATGTTAGTCTTTTACCTATCTCTAAACTGTATTGTTTGCCTTTATTGTTAATTTTTAGGATGTCTAGTTGGAATATTAATATACCTTCCGATATAGCATTTGGAAATATTTTATCCCATTCTATCAGTAACTTTTAACTCTGTTTACATTGTCTTTGGATATACAATATTTTTTTATTTTTTAGGAAGTTTGTATACTCTTCTGTTGCCTGTGTAATTGAAATCATATCCAAGAAATCACTGCCAATTTCAATGTTGTGAGGTTTTATGACCCAGATTTTCTTCTAAAAGTTTATAGTCTTAAGATTTATATTTAGGTCTTTTATCTATTTTGAGTTAATATTTGTATATGGGATTAGGTAAGGGTCCAATTTTATTCTTTTCCATGTAAGTATTATTTTTCAACAATATTTAGTTAAAAGATTATTATTTCCACCACCAAATGTTCGTGGAAACCTTGTCAAAAATAACTTGACAATATAGGGAAGAATTTAGCTCTAGGCTTTTATTCAACTCCAATGGTTTATATATCTGCCTTTAGAATAGTAGTACACTGTTTCAATTATTGTAGCTTTATATGGTTTGAAATCAGAAAATATATATCTTCTAGCTTTGTTCTTTTTCAAGATCGTTGTGGGTATCTAGAGTCCATATTCCATATTAGGATAGATTTTTTTTTCTGAAAAATAAATATATAAATATATGATAGTTTCACCTAAAAAATAGAAAAAAAATATTCTCTGGTAAGAAAGAGAGCAAAAAGAAATATTGAAATATTATCTTTAAGTCATCAAAAGCTTGGTATCAGACAAATGAAACTGTTATGTGAGATTATCAATTTTAATTTTGGATAAATTGCTATAATACTAGATGTCAACCACTAAACCAAACATGGGAAGGAGGGATGGGGAGAGAATGGGGTGGGGATCGGGTGGGGGCTGACTGGGCGATGTGTGCATGTATGTCTACAAAATTTTGTATCCCACTATGATGTATGAATACAGTGCACCAATAAAAAATAAATAAATAAATAAATAAATAAATAAGACAGCTTAAAAAAAAAAAAAAAAAAAAAACCAGACAGACCTCCAGGTCCACCCTGGAGTAATTTTCAAGAATATAAGTAAAGAGGGAAATAAGATTTGAATTCAAATATTTTAGGGAGAGGTAGCATGCTAGTTTCAATGCATATGTAGACCTAATGTGAATCAGATTATTCCTGGACTCTTGTTTAAATAAATGGAATGGGAGAAAACTGGGTTTGGAGAAAGGATGTGAAATCACCAAGATGTGAAGAAATGAACATTAGAAAGAGGATTATAAGAGTCAGGCGTGGTGGCGCACGCTTGTAATCCCCGCGCTTGGGGGGCAGAGACAGGAGGATAGCGCAGGTTCGAAGCCAGCCTAGCTGGCTTAAGAGGCCCTGTTTCCAAATAAAAATATAAAAATAGGTCTGGGAGTGTAGCCCAGAGGTAGAAGGGCATCCAGGAACCCCAGTACTACCAAAAAAATTTTAAAAAGAGGATTATAAAATAAAGGACTCCCCTCCCTCGCAGTTTGGCCACTTTTATAACTAGATGTGATGCTTCTTGGGGGCTTCAGAATATGAGTGACAGAATCAAGCAATGTGTTCTTTCCAGAAAGGCGGCCTGCTCACCTCTCTCTAGACAGAAAAACAAACCACTTGTCTTCATTCATCTCACGTGCACAGGTATGCCCCAAACTCAAAGGCTTTCCTGAAGGCAAAATAACAATGAAATATGTAAATAATAGGTAGAATAATGGAGAATATGTCTTGCCTTTGGCACTGGTTTCCAGCACAGGACTTCAAAAATCCTTAGAATTTCCTGAACATTATGGCCAAAATTGCATTCCCCCAAAATTCACATATTGGAGTGCTAAGTCTAGTAACCTAAGAAAATGATTATATTTGGAGATAGCATCTTTCAAGAGATAATTAAGTTAAATGAGGTCATTAGGGTGGGTCCTAATCCAGTATGACTGTTGTCCTTACAAGAGTAAATGAAACAGACACACACACACACACACACACACACACACACACACCAAGTGAAGTCACAGGGAGAAGGCAAACATCTGAAGTCACAAAAAAAGACCTCAGAAGAAACCAACCCGGCCAACACCCCATCTCAGATTTCAAGCTTCTAGACTGTGAGGAAACAAATTTCTGTTGTTTAAGCCACCCAGTCTGTGGTACTTTGTTTTTAGTACTAAGGATTGAACATAGGGACATTCCACCCTAAGCTACATCTTCAGGCCAAAATAAAAAAATAAGTCTCACTAAATTATCACACACTGGCCTTGAACCTTTGATCCTTCTGTCTCAGCCTCCCAAGTACAAGGACAACAGGTATGGGCCACCACTGTCTGTTATGCTAATGAGGTGACTCCTGCTGGGCACCCAGACAGCTTCAGCTGGGAGTGGTCACCAGAAAGATCAATTTTGTGATCAGAAGGCTGGAACTTTGGGCAGCTGAGCCTCCAAAGAGGGAGGGGTGCTGGGGATCAAGTCCAGTCGCATGGCCATTGATTAATCGGTAATGGCTTTGTTATGAAACCCCGAGCTTAGAGGACCTTCTTAGTGGGTGAACATCGGTGAACCAAGAGAATGACAGGCCAGGAGTCCACGAGAAGAGGACACAGAAACTCCACGTCACCGCTACCAAGTGCCCACTGGTGTGCCTCTTCTAACTTGGCTACTTGAGGCTTGTATCCTTTATAATACAATTATAAGAATAATGCTTTCAATCAGCTCAGCAAATTGTTCCAGAAAGGTATCAAACCTGAGGGTATCATGGGACTGCTGGAATCTATAGTTGGTTGTCAGCAGTAGGGGTGACCCCCAAGGCAGAATGCCAAGAGTGCATTCTGTGAGAACCCTTAAACCTGTAGAGCCCAACCCTAATGCTGGAGTTGGTGTCAGAACTAAATCACACGGCTGGCTGCCGGGTTGATGTCAGAGAATGGATGTCAGGACCGGACTGTTCTCCTGAGAACCCCGGTGTTCCAGCTCTTCACAAAGCACAGCCCAATGTTTCAGGTATAAAGCACTCCTTTCTCAGAGGGAATGCTCCTATCAAATTATTCAAGTTTCTTTAGACTTTTTAGAAAGCAGATCTGAAGAGACACTAAGTAGAGCCGTCTCGATGATTTTCATGGTCTTAATTAAATCAAACATTGAAAATAAAATGCCAGAGAATTCTTTAAATTCTAATAGTTCAATATGCATAGAAATATTTACAGCTTTATAACATTTGCTTATGATATCATAGTGAAATGACCTAATGACACATAGCTACCAGACTTTTAGAAAATCACACAAACCACAGCCTTTTAATGGTCATACCTAAAGGTACTAAGATAGATTTATATGTATGTATGTATGTATGTATGTATGTATGTATATTTATTGTATGTGGTGCTGGGGATTGAACTTAGGAACAGTCTACCTCTTAGCTACACTCCCAGCCCTATTTTATTTTTTATTTTGAAATGGGATCTTGCTATGTTGCAGAAGGCCTCTGCTAAGTTTCTCAGGCTGGCCTTGAATCTATGATCCTCCTATCTCAGTCTCCCAAGTACTGGGAAGTAATGTACCACCACACCCAGCATGTTTTTTCTACATTAGGCATTTCTGGTCAACACTTATGGTGGGAAGCCATAGAATCAAACTCTCATGTTTATTTTTTAATATAAAATTAGTTGCCGGGCGTGGTGGCGCACGCTTGTAATCCCCGCGCTTGGGAGGCAAAGACAGGAGGATCACACAGGTTTGAAGCCAGCCGCGCGCGCTGGCTTAGGAGACCCTGTTTCCAAAAATAAAAATGTAAAAATAGGTCTGGGAGTGTAGCCCGGAGATAGAAGGGCTTCTAGGAACCCCAGTACCACCAAAAAATAAAAAAAATAAAATTTAAACTATAATATAAAATTAGTGCTCCTAAATTAAAACAAAAGTATGAGAGTTTTTAGACTAAGCAAAGCCAGAAATTATGCTGAAAAGAAGACACTGTTTAAAAACCTAGATTCTTTTATAACATATGTTAAATAACAATGCTGGTAGAATTTTTATGTAGTCATTGGTTTGACAGAAGTTTAATGTCTTCAGAGGAAAAGAGGAGTAGAGTTGAATCATGTCTTTGATAAAATATAGAAAAGAGTTTACAGTTAGAAGGGCAATTTTTTAATTCAAATAATGACTGTGCTGAGTGAGCACCGTGGCACACGCCTGTAATCCCAGAACTTGGGAGATGGAGATAGGATTGCAATTTTGTAACCAGCCTCAGCAATTTAGTGAAGCCTTCTACTACTTAGTGAGACCTTGTTTCAAAATAAAAAATAAAATAGGTATGGGGTTATAGTTGAGAGGTAGGACACCCTTGAGTTCAATCCCCAGCACCACACACAAAATAATAATAACAATAATAATAATAATAATAATAATAATAATAATAACAACAACAACCAGTGTTTCTACCTAGGCATGGGTTAAAGCCACTCTGTGAATCACCATCCTTACCAGATTCAGAAAAAAAAAAGCAGTAGAATATTAATCCCATTCTATCTCCCAAATATTTTCATAAGCAATATGCTTTGTTCATTCAGATTACTTAAACCTCTGGTAACAGCAACACTCAAATTTATCTGCGTGTGTGTGTTAATGCGTATTGACCCTAGGGGCATTTTACCTCGGAGCTACACCCCCAGCCCTATTTTTATATTCTTTTTATTTTGAAACAGGGTCTCACTAAATTGTGGAGGGCCTCACTAAGTATCTGAGACTAGCTGTGAACCTGCAGTCCTCCTGTCTCAGCCTCCCAAGTACTGGGATTACAAGCATATGCAATCAAATTTATTAATAGTCAAAGTCTCCAACTCTGAGAATTTTTTTTTTTGCCAAATTTAAACTTTCAAGTAAAAGATACTAAGTTTGGAAGATACTTTTTTCCTACTTAAAATGGAAACATAGAGTAAAACTTCCACTAATTCTCATTACTTAGAAAATCCTATTTTTCCCATTCATAAGGTTGGCACTGGATAGTTCTAAGAATGACAAAAGTTATTGGAGATAGTCAAGAAGAGCATCAATAATTCCCTTGGCAGAAAAAAGAGTGAAGTAACTACCTATGTGGGTGTTAAATTACATTCAAGTTCTCTTTTCTGGAAAAGAAATAAACTAAGCCCAAACTTTGCAGCAGGAACAAAAACACCAAGGCGAAAGCAGTGATTCTTTCGGTCTCTATCACACAGATGCTGCTGCTATATTTTGGATCACAATTGACTCCAAATAAAATAGCAATTAAGTGACTCCCTGCTCAGGAACCTACTTAAGAAATTAAGAGAAATATGAAGGGCATGGTTGTTAAAAAGAACATTTAGTCCAAATCAATGATTTGTTTCAAACAGAAAAGAAATTATTTTTGTGGTACTGGGGATGGAACCCAGGGCATTCTACCTCCAAGCTACACCCCAGCCTTATTTTATATTCTTTATTATTGAAACAGGGTCTCACTGAGTTACAAAGGGCCTCACTAAGTAGCTGAGGCTGGTCGCAAACCCAGATCCTCCTGTCTCAGCCTCCCAAAGGCTGGGATTACAAGTGTGAGCCACCACACCTGGCCAGAAAAGAAAATTTTGGGAGATGTTTCAGTGGGTAAAAAAGGATACCATGTTGGGCATGGTGGTGCATGCTTGTAATCGCAGCATTTGGAAGGCTGAGACAGGAGGATTGAGGTTTGTGGACAGCCTTCAACAACCTGAAGTAGGTTAAATATTTTTTTTAAAAAAAGGAAGCCTCTAGGCCAGGCATGGTGGCACACACTTGTAATCCTTACACTTGGGAGGCGGAGACAGGAGGATCATGCTAGTTCGAAGTCAGCCTCACTGGCTTAAGAGACCCTGTTTCCAAATAAAAGTAATTTTTAAAAAATAGGTCTGGGAGTGTAGCCCGGAGGTAAAAGGGTTTCCAGGAACCCCAGTACCACCAAAAATAAATAAATGAATAAATAAAAATAAATAAATAAGCCTCTAGTACAATTAGGTGTCTTCTAATTCTAATCACCACTTGATAAGTCTTAAAAAGCAGGGCATTTATATAAATTCTCACATTATTATGGTATTGGACAAAAACAGTTAATTATAATTTACTTTAAAATAAGTTGACAAAAATTACAAACATGTATGTTGCTTAACCAAGGCTGTGGGTATGTGGCTCTTCACTGAAGAATTCTTTTTACCTTTCTGTGTGTTGGAAGTTTTATGATCAAAAATCTAAAATTAGCTAATCAAGCAAGAGGTATTTGAAAACAAAATGTATAAATGCTAAAGAATTCAAATATCCCATTAGCTGGTACTAAAAAGGACCAAGTATCATTAAGACTCTTCTTAAACACTGGTTGATATTCAAGCTTTGCTGGTATTTCCCCTCCATTATCTGGAGTCCCACTGGCATCCTCTATGTTCCCTAGTTTGGGCATATTAGAGGAAACATATGTACCTTCTCCTTCTGTGCTTGGCTGATCTCACTTAACATAATGTTCTCCAGGGCTTTCTATCTTCTTGCAAATGATATAATTTTGTTTTTCTTTATGGCTGAATAGAATTCCATTGTGTGTATTTCCCAGAGTTTTGCTATCCATTCATCTGCAAAGCTTGAATGGAAAGATAGAGGAGGAGGAAGGCTGAACTTGATTAACGAGGGTCCACATCCGAATATGTGTAAAATTATGAATATGGCATGGTTACCCGGGACAATCATTGTTGGGAGGGAGGAAGGGAAAACAGGGGTGGGAGGGAGGACAGGGCATCAAGTATAGTTTAAATGTATACCATTTATGTTCAATAAAAAATTAAAAAAAAAACATTGGTTGAAAGGCACTAGTAAAAACACTGATTTCTATCTTAGGCTTGTAAGAGTTTACCTTTTTTGAGGGGAGGCACTGAAGACTGGACTCAGAACATTCTACCTCTGAACTATATTCAGCTCTTTTTCTTTTTATTTTGAAACAGCGTCTTGCTAAGACTGGCCTCAACCCTGCCATCTTCCTGTCTTAGCCTCTCAAGTACTGGAAGCACATGCCTCCATGCTCAGAAAGAGTTTCAATTTTTTTTTTTTCAGCACTGGATATGGAGCCCAGGGGTAATCTACCTCTGAGCTACACCCACAGCCCTATGTTTTATTCTTTATTTTGAAACAGGGTTTCACTGAGTTACAAAGGGCCTCACTAAGTAGCCGAGGCTGGCCATGAACTGAGATCCTCCTGTCTCAGCCTCCGGAATGCTGGGATTACAAGTGAGTGCCACCATGCTGGGCGAGGTGTGTTTTAAATAAATGGTGCATCACAAGCTCAGGGGGACGCGCCAATGGAGGAGTGGGAGAGAACGTTACCTCGGCTCTCCAGTTGTTGTTCTCGTGTCCATTAATTTCCCATAAGTCCCTTTACTCCTCAACAAGAAAAGGCCTCCCCTTTCTGTTTCCCACCATGTCAGGACTCCCTGCTCAAGGGGAAGTTCCGAGACCCCCTCCTTCCTCCTTTTCACTGGAACCAAAAGAAAAGGGAATATGGATATGGACAGATAAAGACCAAGGACATTCATCAGACAATTCTAGGAGTCTGGTATATTTCAGGACTATGATTGGTCTCTGTCTCTCCAAGAATAGAGAGAAGGGCAGAGCCACAAGATAAATAAGTCAGGTCTCCAAAGGACCCCATGGGAAACTACACTGCTGAGCAGGAAACATCTTCACTGAATTTGTGGAAGCAAGAATCAAACCTTTATGAGATTAAGCCAGGGAGATTTGGTGGTGTGTCTGAGAAAGAAGCTAGCATTCTTATCCCAAATAATGCAACTATACATCTTCAAAGCTAATAATTAATAATATTTTAAACCTCCCCAAAGTACTATCTTTCACAAAACAAGCCAAGTAAGTGTAGCACAGTGAGCATATTGGAGACTTGGAGATGGAACTACTAACCCAATGATGAAACCCTTATTCATAAAAAGCAAGTGCACAAGACAGGAGGCTGGGAAATTGGACGCTCTGGAGTCAACTGGCAGAGACCCACCCGGGCACCCCTGACTCAGAAAATACTTAGTGTGACAAAAAGAGGAAGAATACAAACTAAACCATGGTGGGCACGCCCTGCAGAGTGCCAGACCATGGGAGACTTTGTTCCCCTAACGGGTTGAGAATTCCCGGCAGAGCTCGAGCCCACTAAGGACACCAGTGGCTCGTGAAAGTCTCCTGTGAAAACCAACCGCCAGACTCACTCTTTTCTTGCCTCCCTGGCAATGCCCTCTCTCAGAGGCACAGGGAGCCACGAACAGAATGGAAGTTCTAGTCCTAATTCTGAGAAATAAGGGAAATGTGGTGGCGAGTGGATGTCACAGGAAGTGACCGTGTCATTTTGGAGGCTGTAATAGAGAAAGGACAGCAGAAAGCTTTTGGGCATGAACCACAGGCTTTGGGAATGGAGTATTTATTTTAGAGAAAAGTCATTTATTTAAATATCCATTTATTTTATGGTACTGTTATTAAACTCAGGGGTCTTCTACCTCCAAGTTACATCACATCCCTAGCTCTATTTTTATATTTTTTGTTTTGAAATAGGGTCACTAGATTGTTGAGGGTCTCGTTATGTTCCCAAGGCTGCTCTCAAACCTTCAATCCTCCTGTCTTAGTCTCCCAAATTAATAGGATTATAGGGGTATACAAACATGCCCAGCTAAGAAAAGATAAATATGACCAGAGATATATTTTTTTTGGTGGTACTGGGGTTCCTGGAAACCCTTTTACCTCTGGGCTACACTCCCAGACCTATTTTTATATTTTTATTTGGAAGCAGGGTCTCTTAAGCCAGGGAGGCTGGCTTCAAACCTGCGCGATCCTCCTGTCTCCGCCTCCCAAGCACAGGGATTACAAGCGTGCGCCACCAGGCCCAGCTTCTGCACGTTTTTAAATTTATGAAATTCTGGATAGATACTTGGGAATAATCTTGTCTTTTATGGAAGAAAACTGGAGACACATTTAAAGATACCAGTGAGATCCCACAGAAGCTCTATGATTTGACCTGAAAGTATGCAATGAGCATACTTTTACTCCTAGTACTTGGGAGGCTGAGACAGGAGGATTACCAAATAAATTTAGCCAAATAAAATTGCCAAATAAATTTAGCAAGACCTTCAGCAATTTAGTGAGGTCCTATTTAAAAAAATAAATATATAAAATAGGGCTGGTGGTATAGCTCAGAGGTAAAGCAACTCTGGGCTCAACCTCCAGTATCCTCCACCAAAAGTATACACTGAAAAAGGGAAATATAAACATAAAACCAAGAATAAATCCTTACAAGTATAGATCTTGTGAGGGTAGGAATGGTGCCTGTTTTTCCTTAATTCTTTATCTGTAAAAATTGTTTCAGAAAATTTAAAAACTTCCATAAGTAGTCCACAAACTCTAAGGGCAACTATTTCTTGCTAGTTAAAATTATATAATTGATTATTTAAATGATATATTGATTATTGCTTAATATGTTATATGTGATGACATGAGTATGGTATAAACTCAGTAGATGATAGAGATGATAGAAGATGCCTTTCCTCTCGCTTCCATAGTTTTCATCAGAAAGAATCCTCCCCAGGCCAGGTGCAGCGTTGCTCCCCTGTAATTTTAGCTACTTGGGATGTTGAGACAGGAGGACTGCAAGTTGGAGGCCAGCCTGGGCAACTTATTGAGACTCTGGCCCAAGATGAAATTTTAAAAGGCTGGGGACATAGTTCAATGGTGAGCACTAATCTACCGTGTACATGTGAGGCCCTGGGTTCAATACCCACAACAGGAAAAATAAAAAAGGTCTTCAAATATTTAAATTGGGATAAGCAAGTTAAATATCATGATATCACAGATGCCTTCTTCCTTGGGTTCTTATCCTTCCTCCATTCTCTACACTCACTATAGCATCTCCCTACTATAAGTGCCAGCTGTAATTTTTATTTTTCCATTTGAACTGCTTCCAACAGTTTCAGAATTTCCAGAAGATCCAGTGTCTCTCTGCTTCTCTCCTCAAAGTAGCAGAGTTGTGGGGAACCGTAGGAAGTATTATTTTCTCACTCTAACACGTTTTCAAATCTTTGTGGAGAACTTCTGATGAGCAAAATTCTCTACCTCACTACCTCAAAACAGATAGATATGGTAAAATAAGACAGATCAGTATGTGACTTTGTTTTTTGACAGATTTGGGTAGAAAGTGAGTTGAGTCATATTAAAAAGTAGCAAATGAAAAAATAAACAAAAAATCCCAAATCCTGGAATACCAGAAGCAGCAGAGACAGAGGCAAAGCCATTTTTTAAAGAACCAAGAGAAACGTAAGTTGGCAGCTGGTGAACACAGCACTAGGGGCTCAGTCAGTAATGAAAGCAGTGAGATATGCTGCTGTGCAGTCAGGGGAAAGCAAAGTGCCTTGCTGGTCTTTACTATTCTGCTCCAAATAAAGCTAATAAAAGATGTTCCATCTTGGAAGCAGGTGCAGAGGCTGTGCTGATTGACTCCAGCAAGGAGAAAACATTAGGAACAATAGATACACGTAGTCACTGCCTAACCAACTTTATCATAATCTATGTTATTATCCAAGATACATCTGTCTCCTGCACAGACCAAACAGACAAGATAAATGAAATGGGAACCACTAACTGTGCATCTTTCAAGCCTCTGATGGTAGCATCAATCTCTGCTGTTCCCTTAGGGATTCAACATTGCTTTTGGATTACAAAGTTGTCTTTTCTACTGTAAGAAAGCTTAAACTACAGGTCAGAGTGGCTACTGTGCTGGTTGTTTAGTACATCTAGTCAAACTTTCTATTCAGGTCCTGGGGAAATAAACATTAAGATGGATGTAGGGATCCATTGAGCACATCATGATAGAGGTTTCAGGCATTGAACACCTTCATTAGTCAAGATGGTCTCTGTTATGCTCCATTAACACCCTCACATAGCAGTACCTTACAGAAACAAAGGAGAAATTCTTGCTCAGTTCACATGTCCATTACAGACTCAGTATGGCTCTAACCTACACAGTCTTCACTCCAGGACCCAGGAAAGCAGCTGCTACCTGGAACACTGCTAATCTTAGGGAAAAGAACATGGAAAAAGCATACAGAAAAGCTTGGCCTGGTGGTGCACACTTGTTTTTTGTTTTTGTTTTTGTTTTTGTTTTGTTTTTTTTTTGTGTGTGTGTGTGTGTGTGTGTGTGTGGTGGTACTGGGGTTCCTGGAAGCGCTTCTACCTCTGGGCTACACTCCCAGACCTATGTTTACATTTTTATTTGGAAACAGGGTCTCCTAAGCCAGCACACCCGGCTGGCTTTGAACCTGCACAATCCTCCTGTCTCTGCCTCCCAAGGGCGGGGATTACAAGCATGCACCACCACGACCGGCTTGGTGGTGCACACTTGTAATCCCAGCATTTGGGAGGCTGAGACAGGAGGATCACGGTTCACGGCCAGCCTCAGCAACTTAGGCCCTTTACAACTAAGTGAGACCCTGTTTCAAAATAAAGAATAAAAAAAATAGGTCTGGGGTGTATCTTGGAGGTAGAATGCCTCTGGGTTCCATCCCAGTACTGCAAAAAGAAAGAAAGAAAGAAAGAAAGAAAGAAAGAAAGAAAGAAAGAAAGAAAGAAAGAAAGAAAGAAAGAAAGGAAGGAAGGAAGGAAGAAAGAGAGAGAGAAAGGAAGAGAGAAAAAGCACACAGTGTCTCATTAAATTGCTGAGGCTGGCGGTGAACCTGCGATCCTCCTGTCTCAGCCTCTCACATACTGGGAATACAAGCATGTGCCACTACGCCCAGCTCATACAACATCTTTTAAATCCTAGGAGTGACATATAATATTTGACCTTCCCATGTGCCATAAGCCAAAGCAAATCACATAACCACTCCTGAATTCAACACAGCATAATATACTCCTGCCACCATGAAGATACTACAAGAAGGAAAACTGGAGTGTTACGCAAATATAAATAAAGTCTACTACACTGTCTGGCCTGCATGGACTTCCACCTTGACTAGTAGACCAGTGACTTTTGGAACCCTAGGGAATAATGTCAGCTCAGAGGCCATGTTCAGTAATTATAGAGAAACCTAAATTTTCTTTGTAGAACATTTATAGTATACACTTGTAGCAACAGCAAAAGATTCTTTTTTCAGGAGATAAGCCATTCTCAAACTTCCATTCAAGAGTTCCAGATTTAAGAACTGACTCCTGTTTTTAAATGGGATGAACATTAACACTCTATTTGTGATTAAGTTTCTACTCACAAACCCGGAACATTAGATAGATAGATAGATAGATAGATAGATATAGATAGATATATAGGTAGATATATAGATAGATATATATAGATAGATATAGATATAGATATAGAGATATAGAGATATAGATATATAGAGATATATAGATATGTTTGTATATATATTCTCTCTATATATCTATATATCTATATCTATCTATATCTATATCTCTATATCTCTATCTCTCTCTATATATTATATAATATATATACATATATTATATAATATAATATAGAGAGAGTAAAGCCTTGGGCTAGCCGGGCATGGTGGTAAATGTCTCGAATCGCAGGTTCAAGACTAGCCTCAGCAACTTAAGGTGACCTCAGCAAATTAGCAAGACTCTCAGCAACCTAGAAGACCCTGTTTTAAAAAAAAGTAAAGAAGGGCTGAGGGTGTATCTCAAAAGCAGAATGCCCCTGGGTTCAATTCCCAGTAGGACACATGCATATAAGTAAACAAACAAACAAACAAACCTTGGGCTGAGGATGTAGTTTAGTGATAGCGCCCTTGCCTTGCATGTACAAGGCCCTGGGTTTGATCCTCAGTTGCAAACCAAAACAAAATAAAATAAAAAGAGAAAACATAAAACACCTTACTACATAAGTATAAAAACTGAACATCCATTTCCATCTTAGAGATGTTATGACCAATTAGTCATCATCAAAAATATCTGCTGCTAACGTGCTCTAATTATCACTAATCAGTTCTGTGTTGTCAGTATCTGCCACCACCTGGCTTCTGTCACTATCAACTATATTGAAATTGAGGAGCCCATTTATATGGCAGTATTTTCAACTGTCCTCTCCAGCTGTTAGTTTTGTTTTTGGTACTGGGAATTGAATCCAGATATGTCTACCTATGAGCTACATCCCCAGCCCTATTTTGTTTTTTATTTTGAAATAAGATCTCACTAAGTTGCTGAGGGCCTCACTAAATTTCTGATGGTGACCTCGAACCTGCCATCCGCCTGTCTCAACCTTCCAAGTACTGGGATTATAGACATGCACCATCATACCAAACGCAGCCCCTGTCTTTAAAAGCAGACACTAGAGTGGAAGCTACTCCAACTAGTGCCTTTTTCCATGTTTTGATAAAAAAAAATAGTATAGGCTTAGTATCCCTTATCCCAAGTACTTGGGACTAGCAGTATGGATTTAGAATTTTGCAGTATTTGCATATTTGTAATGCAAATATCTTCCATCTTATCTTGGGGGTGGGACCCAAGTCTAAACTCTTTTGCCATAAACTACTAGTATCAAAGAGGTCATCACTACTGCAAATCTTACCATCTTCAATACTAAGCCAAACTTCCCATTTTGAAACTATTTTTCCTTTTGAAGCCACCTCTTGGAAAGGGTTCAGTCAGAACAAACAAATCTATTACAGTTGTCCAAATAGTAAATGATCTAATATACTTATCTCATATTGTTAAAATGATAAGGAGGATAGGAGAGATTTATTGAGCAATCAGGAAGCAACATAAACCTTTTTAGTAAAGCCACAGCTACTAGGATAAAGTGGTCAAACGTGAGAAAACCACTGCAGAAGGCCATGTTAGTCTGTCATTACTTCCATGAAAAGAGAATAAACCCTGCCTCGTTTCCTCCTTCCAAATCTCATGCAGATTCCTCTCATTGGTTTTATAATCTGAACAAAATCATTGGCACCATGGGACTTTGAAGTATACATGCTCAAGCTTTAGTGTCTATCACACAGAAAAATATCATGCAAGGTACTAGATGCCATCAGGCGTATACCCAGCACAGACCTCGTTCTAGAAATGGAGAATATCCTTCACAAAACTGAAAAATTGAACAAAGAGGTCATATCTGAAAAACTGAGAATTCAAGATAAAGAAAAACAAAAGAATTTTCTACAATGATAACAACAACAAAATTCTAGGATGACTGCTATATCCAATGTCCATGAACCATACTCTAATTACTAAAGTTGTGTATTGTTTTTGTTTTGTTTTGTTTTGTTTGGTGGTACTGGGGTTCCTGGAAGCCCTTCTACCTCCAGGCTACACTCCCAGACCTATTATATATTTTTTTATTTGGAAACAGGGTCTCTTAAGCGAGCGCAGCTGGCTTTGAACGTGCGTGATCCTCCTGTCTCCGCCTCCCAAGCGCAGGGATTACAAGCCCACGCCACCACGCCGGGCAGTATATTTTTCTTTGTCTTAGGGGGAAAAAAGAGAATTAGAAGGAAAGGGAAGATTTAAAAATATATTTTAATTGTGAGAGGTCTTGTTTTATACCCATTACCTTTCTCACTACTCTATCTTTTCTGCCTGAAAAATCTACACATAATCTAAGACCAAACTCATAAGTCATTTTCTCTGTGAAACTTCCCTGACCTTTTGCACCCTCCCAGTCCCAAGCAACATTAATTATTTTCCAGTTTAGAGGCACCCAGAAAAGATCTAAATCCGTGTATTCCTTGAATTTGCATAGATTTTGAAATGTTTAAGAAGCAAATGTCACTAATGACAATATAGTTATAAATTATAGTTACTAGAAGTATTTGGAACACTGGTACATGCTTGTCAGCAATGGATATTCTTCTTTAGTAGAAAGTGATGACCAAATAAATCCTTTCCTTAAAGTCCATGACTCTATATCCTGGATACTATGCAATAACAATGATAAAATCCAAGAGAGATGTATTATGCTTTATTTTTTAGTTTGAGGGGCTTGTTTTCACTTTTAACATATCTTATTATGTTAATCGGGGTTGGGGATACTGGGGATTGAACCCAGTGGCATTCTACTTCCAAGCTACACTCCCAGTTCTTTAAATTTTTGTTTGTTTGTTTGTTTGCTTGTTTGTTTGTTTGTTTGTTTGTTTGTTTGTTTTAAAGCAGAGTTTCACCGGGCGTGGTGGCACACGCTTGTAAGCCCTGTGCTAGGGAAGCTGAGACAGGAGGATCACACAGGTTCGAAGCCAGCCTCAGCTACTTAGTGAGGCTCTCAGTAATTTAGACCCTGTTTCCAAATAAAATATAAAATAGGTTTGGGAGTATAGCCTGGAGGTAGAAAACCCCTGGGTTCCACCCCAGTACCACCAAAAAACAAACAAACAGGGTCTCACTAGGTTGCTGAGTCTCTCTAAACTGCTGAAGTTGGTCTCAAATCTGCAATCCCCCTGTCTCAGCCTCCCAAGGCTGGATTACAGACAGGAGCTTCCACGCCCAACTTCAATCAATCTTTTAATATGGTAGAAATAAGCTTAACAAACTGACAAGGTCATTCTGGCAGGTTTCAGCTCCCACAAACAAAACTGACCTCAACTTGACAGCCTCTGTACCCTAAATTATAGGACTGTAAAGAAAGCCAGTGCTCGTTCTAATTGGTGTGATAACCAGCTGTTGGCAGTGAGCAAATGGCCTAGAGAGGGCATGCTGCCAGCGCAAATTTTTAAATAGCAAGAAGTTCACTAAAATGATAAGAAAAGAGCAACAAGAGGCTGACACATCATTCCAGCTAGTCCCGAGGGGTGGACTATGCTGGCCTCAGGTGGATATGTCATTCCTGATATGGGGTTTATGGTCAGCAGAACTGGGAGAAATTGGTCACAATTAGAGAAAAAACTAAGGGAAAATAAGGCATCATAAGGGAAGGATCTGGAGCAGATAATGCGCTGTCGCCTGCCAAAATTTAGATTTCAGTTTGTATTCCAAGGTCAGGAAGGAGATGTATAGATCAGTTAGCGATTTCATGCCAGATGCACATGCAAATTGCCTAGTTGCTTTTAATTCTAAATTTTAAAATTCTATTTATTTATTTTTTGTGATACTGGGGAGTTAACCCAGGGGCATTCTATCTCTGAGCTATACCCCCAGCCCTTCCTATTTTTTGTTTTGAAACAGGGTCTTACTAGGTTGCCTAGAGTCTCACAACTTGTCGAGGCTGTCCTTGAACCAGCAATCCTCCTGTCTCATCCTCTCAAGTACTGGGATTACAGTTGTGTGCCATGACACCTGGCTCACCTAATTGCTTTTAAAATATTCATGATGTTCAAGCCCTACAACCAGAAATTCTGATATACTAGGTCTGGGCTGGGGTCTAGGCTTCAGGGTCATGACTGTCCTGGATGACCCAGTTTTTAGTGAGTTAAAGGCTAGGAATGATTGTTGGTATCCAGGTTTGTCATCTGATGTTTAGCATATGCTTTCCCAGCCAGATTCGGCAGTAAGAACCCCTGCCACGCTGCAGAGGCCATGAGTAAACAGCCTCACAGCATTTGAAGAATGTCTTTATCGAGAACTTCCTTAAAGCTACGTGTGGCTCAGTCAACTAAAGAGATTGAGTCCAAAGAGCCTCCCCTCTGTCGGATAGATTCTTTTCCATGCCTCCTCATTCATATCATGGGCCAGTCTCCAAAATCCAGAAGGCTCCAAGTAAGGTGTAGGCAAAAACCAATTTCATAGTTTCCCCTTGGCCAGTTTCACCCTATAACTAGAGAGCTGTTGCCTGTTTGCTAAATGTGCAGGTCCACACACTGTTACTCACACTTGGTTATAACATTTCTCTCAATCCATCCTCAACTGTGCCTAAAGCCCAGAATGAATTTGTCATCAATGTAATGCCACTTTCTTGAAAATATCAATATTAAATACATCTTATCCTGGTCAATATCTCACCATCTATATTATACATTTAAAAACCAAGTTGGCTAATTATTTTTAAATATATTCCAGCCGGGTGTGGTGGGGTATGTCTGAAATCCCGATAATTAGGTGGCTAACACAGGAGGGTCATAGGTTTGAAACCAGCCTCAGCAATTTAGCAAGACTCTGTGCAACTTAGGGAAACCCTGTTTAAAAGTAAAAATAAATAAATAAATAAATAAATAAATAAATAAATAAATAAATAAATAAATAAAAGGGCTTTGAGTGTAGCTTGGAGGTAGAATGCCCCTGGGTTCAGTCCCTAGTATCAAAACAAAACAAAAAAAAAAAACACATAAGTATATTCCAAATGGACAAAAAAACTCTTCAACATCATCATGAATCATCATATTACCATGACAGAGACAGGGAATCTGCCTCCCTGCTCCAGGTGGAGGTTACAGTTCCCTTCAGCTTGTCTGCACCATGAGCTGGGGTCACTCCAACAGCCCCAAGACTTGCCTCGGTAGCTTCCCAGCTCTCAGCAATTGTTCTTCTTTGTTGCCAGATATTTCAACATCTTGAAAACTGTCCTTTTATGTATCTTGTTAGTTTTTAAATTGTTTCAGACAAGAGTTAAATGCAGTCCAAGCTAATCAGTTCATCTTGACCTAAGGTAAAAGATGCGGATGCAATTTTAACTATAACACAGCAAATATTAATTTATCACTTTTAGAATTTAATAAGAATATAAAATTGCTTCCTTACCATCCTCACTAACTTCACAGGGAATATGGTTCAGAGACCCTTCTCTCCATCTTTATGTGATGACTAGCAGATTTTCCAGTTCTAAAGTGTGTGGATTGCAAGACACATCACTGATCTGAAAGTCCTTTTAGAAGGTTTGGTGACAACCCATTACAATGAATGTGTACTAAATTGTAAGGTGCATCTTTATTTCAGAAATGTTAACTTGTGAAAAATTATGTATCTTAAAATTGAGCTGGGTGTGGTGGCACATACTTGTAATCCCAGTAATTGAGAGGCTGAGACAAAAAGATCCTGGTTTCATGGCCAGCCTGAGCTACTTAGTAAGGGCCTCTGCAAATTAGTGAGACTCTGTTTCAAAATAATAAAAAATAAGGTTGGGGGTATAGCTCAGAGGTAGAATGTCCCTGGGTTCAATCATTTGTACTGCAAAAAAAAAATGATAACATGTAATGATTTCCCTTTCATTTTTGCTATGTATGACAAAACTTCCCTCATTGCAAATATACCTCTGGAAGGCCCAATGGCTACTGCGATGGCAAACTGGCCTGGCACAATCTTGAGATCTGAAACATTCTAAATATCAACTAGATTGGCTTGTGTATTTCAGTCATGTTGCAATAAAAGAAACTATTATGGGCCCTTCTGAGATCCTAATCAACTTATTTGACATTCTTCAAATAGAAAAAATAATTGTTTCTGGGCAAAGACACAATTACCTTCTTCCCCATCCTCTAGAACTCTCTTGATTCCTTGGGTGACAGTACTCACAGTACACAAAGAAGGGGATTTGGTGATAAAGGCAGGTCTCCCCGTTTCCTTGGTTGGTGGTCTCCAGGGCATCAGAATCTGCTGTTATCAGTGCACAGCTGGACCCCACCCCAGTGTTCCAGATGTGCTAGCTGCTAGGCAGGAAGTTCCCGGGACAAGCACCTGTGCATTCAGGAGAAGGCCCTGCTGCCTCTTTGTATGACTGCTAACATCCTTCAAGTTTTGTTTGTTTCTTAATTCCCTCCAGAGAAAACCACGAGGAACTGGTTTAAAGCCACCCAACCCTTCTCCTAGGTGACCTAGGGTAAATTTTGCTCATTACAATCTCATTATGATGTTAGATTCTCCACCCTGGAAGTGTTTCTGTCCACCATCTTTGAACCTATAATGTTTGGAAAAGCATAATCTTTAAACTTAGCATGCCCAGGAATGTGGCCACTTCCACATGCTATGACCAGTCTTTCCAACATGAATGCATTTAAGTTGTCCAATAAAATTCCCTTGCTAGCTGGGCAGAGTGACACACACCCATAATCTCAGTAGTTGGGAGGCTGAGACAAGAGGGTCACAGGCACAAGGCCAGCCTCAAAAACTTAGCAAGACTCTATTTCTAAAAACTTATGGCCAGGGCTGCAGCATAGTGGAAAAGTGCTCCTGGGTTCAATCCCCAGTACCACAAAATGATAATAATAAAATTCCCTTGTGTATTGTATTCAGAGACACTACTTTGGAAGTCATCCCTGGTGCTCTTATTTGCTACAAGTAATATACCACTCATCACTCTTTCATCTCCTGGTTATATTTGCTGGCTTTGCACTTCACAAGGGGGAAGGTCAGAGGTCAAAACTCTGCAGACTTTCATGGGTTTACAATTAGGAAAGAAGTGATGGTGTCTGTGGGGCATTAAATCCCAACAAGCAGGCTGCAGGCTCTGAATGGAATATTATAGTTTCTGGCCCTGGAAGTTTGGTCCTGGAGAGTACAACATGCAGTCAATCAGTGTCTCCTGTTTGCCTGCACTAAGAACTATATCTTGGCCAGGTATGGTGGAGCATGCTTGAAATCACAGCATTTGGGAGGCAGAGACCAGACAATCGCAGTTCACGGACAGCCTCAGCTACTTAGCAAGGCCCTTTGTAACTCAGTGAGACCCTGTTTCAAAAATATAAATACTAAGAAATAGGGCTGGGGGTGTAGCTCAGAGGTACAATGTCCCTGGGTTCCATCCCCGGTACCATAAAAGAAAAAGAAAAAGGAAAGGAAAGGAAAGGAAAGGAAAGGAAAGGAAAGGAAAGGAAAGGAAAGGAAAGGAAAGAAGAAAGAAAGAAAGAACGAAGAAAGAAAGAAAGAAAGAAGGAGGAAGGAAGGAAGGAAGGAAGGAAGGAAGGAAGGAGAAAAAGAGAGAAAGAGAGAAAGAAGAGAAACAAAGAACTATATCTTGTTAAAGAGACTCTGGGGGACAAACTCAGAAGTTTAATATGAGACAGATTTAACTGAAATTATCTCTATTTGCAATAGAGGACATTCCTATAGTAAGAAGACCCAAAAACCTCAACCAAAAAACTTATAGAGCTGATTAACAAATTCAGCAAAGTAGCCCCATACATAATCTAGTAAAATCAGTAATTTTTCTATATGCCAAACATGAATCCATTGAGAAAGACATTCAGAAAACAATTCCATTCACAATAAACTCAAAACCAATAAAATATCTAGGAATAAACCTAGCCAGGAAGGTAAAAGACTTCTACAAATAAAATTACAAAACACTAAAGAAATAAAGGCCTTAGATATGGAAAGATCTCCCTTGTTCTTAGATAGGAAGAATAAATATAAAAATGGCCTTTCTACAAAAAATGATCTACAGAGTCAATGAAATTCCTGTCAAAATACCAATGTCGTTCTCTACAGACCTAGAAAAGTAAGTCATTAATTTCATGTGGAGAAACAAAAGACCCAGAATAGCCAAAGAAATTCTCATCAATAAGAACCAAAGCAGAAGGCATCATGATTCCTCTTCCATCCTATACTCTTTGGGAAAAGTCCCTAATGTGGAGCCCCCTCCACATTTAGGCCCCTTCTTTAGTATGGGGTCTCTACATCATTTATTTAGAGGTTTTGACATGAGCTATTTATCTCTTCTCCCTCATTTATTACTGTACTCAGTAGTTTATATCCCTGTGGAAGACAACTTTTTACTATAGCAATGTACTTATGTGCCTTCAGGCCTGCATACTGTAACTCGTTTCCAAGGATATTTGGGTCAGCATCTTCTCTCCCTCCTTAAATGAGGGTGTTTCGAACATTTGTAATACAGCTAGATTCTCTTGTCACAGTCTACAGTCTTTCCTGGTGTCCCTGACCACCTCAATTTGTTAATTAGTATACACTAAGACTCCTTCTTTGTGTAGTAAAGTTACCTAGCTTTTGACAAATATATATGTCATTATATTATAATATATAATAGTTTTATTGCCCTGAAAAATGCCCTCTGCTTCACCTATTCATGCTTTCCCCCACCCCTCCAACCTCAGGCAACCACTGATGTTTTTATTGTCTGTGTAGTTCTGCCCTTCACAGAATGTCATGTAAGTGGGATCATCCAGCACATAGTCTTCTCAGATTGGCTTCTTTAACTTAGCAATATACATGTAAGTTTTATGTCCTTTCATAGTTTGACAGCTCATTCCTATCTATTGTTTCCATTGTATAGATACACCACGGTTGGTTTACCCATTCATTTATTAAAAGACATCTTGGTTGCTTCTAGGTTTGAAAAGCAACCTATTCATGCAAAATTATGCATGAAGCTTCCATAAACACTCATGAGCAGGTTTTTATGTGAACATAAGTTTTCAGCTCAATAAGCAAATACCTAGGAGTGTGATTGCTGAACAGTATGGTAAGACTATACTTTAGCTTCATCAAAACTGCCCAACTGTCTTCCAGCGCCATTTTGAAGTCCCATCAGCAACAAACAAATGTCTTTGTTCTTTCAAATCCTCACCAGCAGGTA
The DNA here is from genome assembly GCF_963383645.1 of Muscardinus avellanarius. NCBI lineage: Eukaryota > Metazoa > Chordata > Mammalia > Rodentia > Gliridae > Muscardinus > Muscardinus avellanarius. Next base: position 96,830,913 of record NC_137788.1, read on the forward strand.
TTGTTATTGGGTTCACTCTTTTAAGTTTTATTTCAGCCTCTACTGTATATATAGTGATAGCTCATTGTTTTAATTTGCAATTCCTAAATGAACCATCTCTTCACATGATTTTTTTGGTGTGTGTGTGGAGGGAGGGGTTTGGTGGTGTTTGGGAACATGAGCTTTTTAACAATCCTTCAGAGTGATTCTGATGAAAATCAGAATCAGAAAATGGTCATTCTAGACCTACAAACTTGTTGCTCACTCTTACTTAATCATTTGTTCCCCACTATTGCATCCCAGATACAAACAGGAACACTCTCTCTTTTACCTGACCCCAGAGGTAGACATTTTTGCTTGTTATTTTTACCACTTACTTTGTCATTAACTATCTCTTTAAACAGAGGATAATCTATATCCAAAGACTGGAGACAGCCATCAATGTGGAAACACTCCAATGCCTGGGGACAGGCTCTTCGTTTATACTACTAGCTTAGAGATTCCCTAATTTCTACAATGTGGTGAATCCTTACTAAGAAAAGTGTGATTCTATGAGTCATACTCACCTAATTCACCTGTCCAGGATCTCCCCAGGTAGGAATATATGGTGAATAACTTTGAATTCATCATTAAGAATACATGCTTTAGCCAGACGTGATAATGCTTGCCTATCCCAGGACTTGGGAGGCTGATTTAGGAGAATCGTAGGTTTGAGGAAAGCCTGAGCATTAGTGGGGCCATCAAGAGCTTAGTGAGGCCCTATTTTAAAATCAATAATAAAATAGTGCTGAGGGTGTAGCTCAGAGTTAGCATGTGCTGTTCAATCCTCAATACCAGGAGGAAGAAGAGGAGGGGGGGGAGGAGGAGGAGGAGGAGAAGGAGAGCAACACATTCTCTTGTGTGTGTGTGTGTGTGTGTGTGTGTGTGTGTGTGTGTGTGGTTTTGAGATGGACCCAGGGTAGTCTACCTCCAAGCTACACTTCCAGCCTTATTTTTTATTTTGAAACAGGGTCTCACTGTGTTGCGAAGGACCTCACTAAGTAGCTGTCCGCAAACTGCAATCCTCCTGTCTCAGCCTTCCAAATGCTGGGATTACAAGCATACATCAGCATACCCAGCTAGCACATGTTCTTTCTTTTGCAATATAGCTCCTTAATAAAAGGTAACATGTAAGTCTATTTGTAAACAACATGACACTCAATTTAGAATAAAGCTTAGCCAGGCATGGTGGCTCACGTTTGTAATTTAAAAAAAAAAAATTTAAATAGCCGGGCGTGGTGGTGCACACTTGTAATCCCCGTGCTTGGGAGGCGAAGACAGGAGGATCGCACAGGTTCAAAGCCAGCCGTGCTGCCTTAAGAGACTCTGTTTCCAAATAAAAAAGTATAAAAATAGGTCTGGGAGTGTAACCGGAGGTAGAAGGGTTTTCAGGAACCCCAGTACCACCAAAAAAATAAATAAATAAAAATAGGGCTGGGGGTGTAGCTTGGAGGTAGAATGTCCCTGAGTTCCATCCACAGTGCTGCAATAAATAAATAAATAAATAAATAAATAAATAAAGCTTAAAACTTCCATACAAAACAAATAGCTTCTCACACTAGAAACATCGATCATTAAACAATAGCCTCTGAATCCAATAAATAAAGCTTAAAACTTCCATACAAAACAAATAGCTTCTCACACTAGAAACATCGATCATTAAACAATAGCCTCTGAATCCAATACCATTTCTATTTTTTATTCTAAGAAAAAACAAAACAAAACCCTGTTTTTCTCAAGCCTCAGATGTCCTGGGGCCTGTGCTACCCACGACTTCCTGGAGACTCATCACTTCCTCCTTGCTTTCAGGAGCTTGTTTCGGGTTTCAAGAGAGAAGGGGCCTTTGACCAGTGCTGGTCTTCCAGGTAGCAGCAGGGTGTTCTTCTACCGGGATCCTCTGGGAGGAGACTAGTGGTTCTGTTTGTCTCTTGTTACCATTTACTCAATTTGAAAGGTCTAACAATCACCATCATGGGGCAATACCATGAATGCCTAAATGTCTGCAGGTATCATCAGCTGCCTTCTCCCTGTCTCTCCCTATCCCAAACTTCGGCAACTAAGTTTCCATTCTCTCTGTTATCATTTTCTAGATTTTGTGTCTCTGGGAAGCTGTGAGAGTTTTTCCACTTAATTCCTTAAAGTGATTTGATATTCAGCTCTTATAACTCCTTCTGAATCCACTCTAGAGCCCAGCATGGTAGTGCATGCTTGTAATCCCAATACTTTAAAGGCTGAGACAGGAGGATTGCAGGTTTGCAGCCAGCCTCAGCAATGTAATGAGGCTTTCAACAACTTAGCAAGACCCTGTTTCCAAATAAAAATAAAATTACAGCTACACTGGGGGTGTAGCTCAGAGTTAGAATACACCTGGGTTCAGTCTCCAGTGCCACTACCAAAAATAAAAAAAAATCTACTTCTAGGCTGTTTTTATTCCAGCTGTTGACCAGCAATTCCTTAAATCTCCCTTTAACTTCTCTAAAATTAAATATGTTCACAGCAGAACAATTTTGAAAAGAATTTAATGTATTTTTCACAAGGTCTGAAAGGATCCAGCATTACAAAACAATTATAGTTGGGTGTGGTGGCACACGCCTATAACCCCAGTACTTGGGAGGCTAAGACAGGAGGGCTGAAGGTTCAAGACCAGCCTCAGCAGTTTAGTGAGGCCCTCAACAACTTAGTGAAACACTGTTTCAAAATAAAAAATAAAATGGGGCTGAAGTTGTGGCTTGGAGATAGAATGCCCCCAGGTTCAATCCCTAGTACCACAAAAAGGAAGGAAGGAAAAAGGAAGGAAGGAAGGAAGGAAAAGAGGGGGGGAGGGAGGAAGGAAGGGAGGAAGGAAGGAAGGAAGGAAGGAAAAGTTACATCCACTCCATTTTCCCCAAGGAGCATAACCCATCATCTGCCTTGGGTTACCCAGAAACCCACTTGAATGGGGACTATATTTGTCTATGTTCTCTGTTTCACCCATTCAGTTTTGGCTCACTATGAGAGATATGTACATGCCAAATTATGACCATTAGTAATTACTAGCCACAATACTGACTCAAGCTATAATTTTCCTCAAGTCCCATAGATTTCTCTGAGCTTCATATTGTAAAATATACTGACCCGGTTCAATAGAAACTCAGTGTGGATTAACTAATAGATTGTTCTAAAAAATGTCAGGGCCCATAAATGTTATTAATGTGTCAAGCTATATAAATACAAACTGAAGTAAGCAAACTCCCAATTTTTAATTTAAAAAATGCCTAGTTTAATGTAGTCATTCTATATTTCCCTATTATAATGCTAGATTTAGAGAAAAAAACCTAAGACTTCATTTTTCCCAACATGACATCCAGTATATAATGACTAAGTGATTTTGAAACTTGTGTTGGATTACCTTTAACATATACATCAAAACATTTTCTAGAATATAAGATTAGACAATATTATTATCATCACAAGCGTGTAGTGAAAGCTAATTGTTAGATATGTCTCTTATAAAAAGGAGATGAAATCTTCTCTTGAATTCCTAATCTTTGGACTGTGCCTGGATCAACAGAGTGAATCAGTCATTGTCTGACAGCCTTTCAGCTACTCAATGATAGTCGTCAGAGCCACGCAAAGTGTTTCTTCTCCCATTCCCCAGTTCCTTCTTTCATTCCTAACATCACATGGTTTCTTGAACTCAGCCTCCATGTTGTTTTTCCTCTTAAATCAGGCCCTGGTTCCTCATGGTATTTCTCAGGCGTGGTATGGAGGCCTGATGACTGAATTCTAGAAGTGTCTGCCCAGTGGGAAATAACCCACCTCCCTTCCTGTCTTCCTCCGGCCTGCACAGGCATCCAGCTGCAGGCGATGATAAGATGCTCTGCTCTTGGGCCCGCCTCCCTTCCTGCCTCCCAGCAAACAGCTTCAGCTGCAGACAGAGCTCTCCAGATCCTCAGCTCCATCATACATCCTGCCCCTGAAGCCCATGGTGCCAAAAGCACCCACCCCCACTGGACAGCCATGTCAATATCTGTACCAAAATCTTGTGTCCTAGGGCTCCTCACTCATCAGTAGTTCACCAGTCTGACTGTGCAACATTAGGATTCTTAGGACTCCCTAAGGGCCTTTAGAAGATATTGATATTCCTACCCTGCCAACATAGACCCTGCTAGAATCAGGCCAACGTGGCATCCAGACATGGTACATTTTTAAAACTCCCAGGAAGTTCGAAGGTGTACTTGGAGTTAGAAACTAGAGAGAAGATCTAGATCCTTCCTGCGGCTACTCTTCCCCATCTGCAAATGTTGGAGATTACAAAGAGGCTACCCTTCCCTGTCTCTCTGCTTGGAGATCACGAATTGGTGGATGGTTTCTCTAGTCATGTTTCACCAGTCCTCCAAGCCATTACTATAGATATCGATTGGAGGGTTAATGGATCAATAATCTCATGCCCCTTAAGATCCACATCCTCTGAGAATGACAAAGGCTTCTCTTTATCCTTGTCTTATAATAATTTCATCAGTTCTCTTATATCCATCATAGATTTTGGACTATCATTTCTTTCTCTCTCTCTCTCTCTCTCTCTCTCTCTCTCTCTCTCTCTCTGTGTGTGTGTGTGTGTGTGTGTGTGTGTGTGTGTGTGTGTGTGTTTTACTGGGGATTGAACCCAGGGTCATTCTACCTCCCAGCCACACTCTCAGCCATTTTTTAAAATTTATTCATTTTTTTATATCTATTTCATTTTGAAACAGGGTCTCACTAAGCTTCTGAAGGTCTCACTAATTTGCTGAGGCTGGTATCAAACCTACAATCCTGCCTTATCTTCTCAAGTACTGAAGTTATAGGTGTGCACCACCATGCCCAGCTAGGGCTCTCATCTTTCTTCCCATCTTATCATCACTGGCTAGGCACTGGATGGAAGACTATTCTTCTGCATCCTGGCTTTCACTTCTTTTATCTCAACTCCAGTGACCTTCAACTCTATTCCCCTTCAGCTGCTCACTCCCAGTCCACAGTCAAGAGATTACCACCAGTTAGATCATCCCTTCCTTTTAAACATTAATTCCCATGGTCTTATTCCAACCTTCCTCAGTCCAGCTCCCATTCTCCTTCTTCTTCCCATCTTAAATCTTTTATTTCATGACTGAACTTTAAGAAAAATTCACTTTCACTTTCAAACATGCATTGGGCCAATTCCCATCTACTCCCCAACTTCCTCTCCCTCAGTCTTCTCCCCACAGTATGTCACAGAAATGGCCCTACCTATGGGAGTGCAAACTAGTTCAGCCCCTATGAAGATCAGTGTGGAGATTCTTTAGAAAATTGAGAATGGATCCACCATACGATCCAGCCATACCACTCCTGAGTATCTACCTAAAGGGGTTGAAATCATAGAACTACAGTAACATACGTATACCCATGTTCATAGCAGCACAATTAGCAATAGCCAAAATATGGAACCAACCTAGCTCTCCATCAACAGATGAAAGGATTGCAAAATTATGAGAAATACATACAATGGAATTCTACTCAGCAATAAAGCAGAACAAAATCATGTCATTCGTAAGAAGATGGAAAGACCTGGAAAATATTATGTTAAGTGAGATTAGCCAAGAACAGAAAGAGAAAGGACATTTGTTTTCTCCAATATGCTCAAGCTAGGGAGTATTAGGGATACCAGAGGGACTCCAGATAATGGAGGGGAAACCTCAATGAAACCAGGAAAGAAGGGTAGGGAAGAAGAAGGCTGAGTTTTATTCATGGAAAAGCTATATTTGAATATGTATACACATGTGAATATAACGTTGTTAACCTGGACACTCAGTACTGGGAGGGAGGGAAAAGGGAAGGGGGCACCAAGTACTGTGTGAATATATGCCATTGTCAACATGACCCACTTTATGATGTGAGACAATAGTGCTCCAATAAAATAAAATGGCCTACCTAGGAACACTCAGAAACTTTCTTTTATGTCAATACTTCATAGCATTTGGAGGGGGCTGGAAATTGAATCCATGAACATTCTACCTCCAAGCTATACCTCCAGCCATTTCAATTATATTTTGTTTTGAAACAGAGTCTCCCTAAGTTCCTGAGAGCCTTGCTACGTTACCGAGGCTGTCCTCAAACCTGTGGTCCTCCTGTCTCAGCCTCCCAAGTACTGGGATTATAGGCATGCACCACCATGCCCAGCCTGCTTCAAAGCTTCCGGGGCTCAACACGGTTGCCCTTCCCCTTGGAACCTTGTGCTCCCTCAGCTCCTGGATCCGCGCTTTCCCAGCTCCCCTGACACTTTATTGGCTGCTACTTTTCAGTGTCCTTTGCAGGGTTATTTTCTGCTTCCAGATTCTTAAATATTGATGGTTCCTAAGGCACCAATCTGGTCTCTTAATCATGCTCAAATTAATTTAATCCTGTTTATTGTTTCAACTATTGTTTTCATACAGACAATTCCCAAAAGTAAATCTTCAGCCCAAACCCCTTCTCCTGACATAGGAATTGACTTCCATTTCACTACATATCTCCAAAAGACTATCCCACAGTCTTCTCAAATTAAGCATATTGGAAACTGAACTCATTGCGTTCTCACTACAATAGCATTCTTTTGCAAAATCTATCTGGCTCAATCTCCATTGTATAGCTTCAAGAACTCTCTAAGAACACAACCATAGCTGCACAAAAGCTACCTTGGGGTTCACTCAACTCAATATCTTCCTGGGCAGAGCCTTTTTGTAAAGTATACCTCAAAATGATCTCCTTCCTGGACCCCTTGTCTCAGCACAGACACCATCTTTACCCAGTCACCAAAATGGGGAAAAAACCCTGAAGTTTTAATAATTTTATCTTTTTCTCTTAATTCTATATGCAAGCAATGATCAAATCCTATTTATTCTGCCTTTTGAAAATGTCTCATCATTCAAACTATTTATTGAGCACTTACTATTTTCCAGATACTGTTCTAGACTGTGGGGTCAGCATGGGAAATAAAAGAGTCACAACCTTGCTCTGGCCATCTTCATACTATCTGCCGGGGTTCAGTCTGAAAGGCAGATCCATTCAGAGTGCTAAGACATTTAGAAGAGGATTGGCCCTCACATGACTGTGGGAGCGGGTTACCGCATCTGTGTACAGATGTTGCTTCTTCTGGTGCCGCTCTGTAGTCAGCAGGGTTGGCAGGTGAAGGAAAGATGAACAGGAATTAGAGGTGCAGGACAAGCTGGAACCCACAGGTGTGGGTGGGAACTCACGAGGACTAACTGGAATAAGCACCATTCTGACCCCCTCCAAGCTTCAATTCCCACAACGTGGGAAACTGCAAAAGTTGTTGGCACTCTTTGTCAATGATCTATACTCAGGTCTGGCCCAGGAGCTGGAAAAGTGGAAAGAGGAGACCTCCTAGGGGTTACAGTATCAGTGGGCCCAGCCACTGCTCCAGCCAAGAAAGTGAACCCGGGCATCCCAACTGTGCATGTGAGCTCCAACAGCATCTGGCCCTACACCTGCTTTCTGTGTGAACATGGCTGTTGCTTCAGTTCCCATTCCAATCCAGGCAAATCCTGACTTAGAAAAATACAGGGAAAGGAGTTCTGGAAAAGCTACTTCCAGTTTAGCTGCACTGGCACAGAACAAAACCACTCAGTAGCCACCCATCCAACATCCAGCGGCTCCACGAGTCTCTGATTCATCCTGTTCTAATTGGTCCTTCACAGTGTCTTAGGAGATGGTCGTACACACACCATTGGCCATGCTGCTGACCAGACTGGATTCTCCACTGCCTCTCCATCAGCAGCAGCCTAACATCTAAACTCTTTTGCTTGATGTACTTAGCTAGGAGTAGTTATGTCTGCGAGAAATAGCAAAATCGAAATAATAGTTGTCTTAGAAAAATATAAATGTATTCTCTCTTAAGTAGAAATCGGAGTAGGTAGTTTAGACCTGCAAGGTTTTCAATGGCATCAGGGACCCAGGCTCTTCCTGTCTTGTTCTGTATTTACTTTCCCAAATTAAAGCGGAAAATGGGATAAAGACCCCCAAATACTCTCCTGCTCTACCATCTTTAAAAACAGACTCCTTGGGTTTACTATGTTACAGAACTTAGTCACCTGGCCACACCTAGTTCTAAAGGAGCTTGGAAACTATCTTTAAATCCAGTGTACCCAGCAAATGTGTCGATGACTAGTTGCAGAAGAGAGAAAACAAATAGGAGACAAGGAACAGTATCTCCCATACATCACACACAGACCCTTTATTACTCACCCCACCTATTCCTCCAACCGCATTTTCTGTGCATCTCTCCTTCCTATACTAATAGAAAAATTAGAACACTTGATACTCCATTCAACACTCCAGCAATTGTTGTAGATTCATGACTTTACACATTTTGTTTCCTCGCCTAGGATTCCCTCCTCTCTTTGCCTGCAAGTTCATTGGCTAATTGACCCAGGCGTCTCAACCTTTCTACACACCCCCTACCCTCTGAACCCACTAAATCATTACATCATCAGCTGGTGATGTGCGGTGGTGCATACCTGTAATCCCAGTACTTGGGAGGCTAAAACAGGAGGATTGCAGGCTTGAGGCCAGTGTCAGCAAGTTAGCAGGACTCCCAGCAAATTAGTCCTGTTTCAAAATACAAAATAAAATAGGGTTGAAGGGTAGCTCAGCAGTAAATAGACCTGGGTTCAACTCCCAGTAACACACACACACACACACACACACACACGCACACACACACGCACACACGCATGCACACACACACGCACACACGCATACACACACACACACACACACACACACACACACACACATGCAATTATGCAGGACAACTGTTTGTTGTGACACCTGCCTCCCCTCCAACTGACAAGAGTATCTGGATTAAAGAGATTGTCTTTTGAGCTCTGAACCTCAACATGTGGCCAGTGTCCCTGCATAACACACATAAAATGCTCCCACGGTGAAGATGTCCATTGGCACACAATGAAGGCTCGGTGCTTTCATCAGCACCTCTGTTGCATTTCTGTGGATATGCTCTGATGCTGCTGAGCGCAGGGGCTGCCACCGGCTCCTGTGGCTGTGGAATTGCCACATTCCTTTGCTGTTTGCTGGGAAGAGATCCAGGCGGAGCCTCCTTGACAGGTGTAGGGGTGGCACCTGCCTAAAGAGAGGAGTAATGGCTTCTTTATCTCTTAAGCACAACACTGAGAAAGCACACAGGTTTCTAAAGTCTCCCCGTGCCTTCAGGGGAAGAAGACAAAATGTCACAAGGCCAGAGCCAAAATATCGTAAGATGCTTTTAGAAGGTTAAGAAGAGGTTCCCAGGCAACAAACTAAAAACCACAAGGACAAAAAGATCACTCATCACTGAGATGGAATTCTTCTTAAAGCTACAATGGTGGTTGGTAGGGGAAATGGCTCCGTACCCACCAGGAAATGTTTTCTAACCTCTCTATGGAGCTCTCCTCTGAACAGGAGGGCCTTTGAATGTCATGGTGTCCTCACTCTCACCCCCAGATATTTGCCATTTTAGAAAGGATATGAAAGCTCTTCCTTTGACCTACAAATACCCAGTGTGCTAGGGAAAGCCCTTCCTGGCAATTATTAGTATACAGCTGTCATTATGTTTTGCTGAAAAGAAATATGAAAAACATATTCAGTAAAAGATATTTTGAGAAAATAAACAGTTAACTGTACTGTCTCTTTTAATATTCAGGGACTCTGAGGTAGTGTGTTTAAATAGTACTGAGCTGGGTTTTATTCTCTTAGGAACCATTTAAAGGAAAAAACCCAGGAAAATGTCTTCTGAACGGTTGCAGGTGACAGCTTTTGGAATGCCCCATATGGGGCTCGTGTTGATGTGACCCTTTTACCTAGATAATTCACCACTAGGAAATTACCTCAAGGAAATAATCACTGATGTGTAGAGACAGCTGCTTGGAATGGAATATTCAGCTCACCATTGTTCATAATAATGGAAAAACTTGTTTAAAAATGTCTCCTAATAGAGAGTCACCAAAATATACTATGAAGCTTTAAAAATTGATACTATAGTTTTGAAGAGTGGCAGTATTAAAACCAGTAAGGTTTACCTGATGTGTGATTGTTGATAATTGAAAAAATGATGCCATAAAAGAATATTTATTGAGCCAGGTATGGTGGTGCATGCTTGTAATCCCAGTACTTGGGAGGCTGAGGCAGGAAGATCACAGGTTTGAAGCCAGCCTCAGCAACTTAAGAGGCCCTCCACAACTTAGCAAGACCCTGTTTCCAAATAAAAAATAAAATAGGCCTGGAGGTGTAGCTCAGAGGTAGACTATCTGAGTTAAATCCCTAGTACCACACATGCACACAAAAATAATATTTATTGTCATCAGAAGATATTTATAGCCAGGTGTGGTGGCACACAGCTATAATCCTAGCACTTGTGAGGCCGAGACAGGAAGATCATAGGTTCATGGGCCAGCCTCAGCAACTTAGCAAGGCTCTGCAACTTAGTGAAATGCTGTTTCAAAACTGAAAAAAAAATGCCGGGCGTGGTGGCGCACGCTTGTAATCCCAGCGCTTGGGAGGCAGAGACAGGAGGATCGCATAGGTTCAAAGCCAGCCGCGCTGTCGTAAGAGACCCTGTTTCAAAAATATAAAATAGGTCTGGGAGTGTAGCCCAGAGGTAGAAGGGCTTCCAGGAAAGTACTACCAAAAAAAAAACTGAAAAAAAGAAATAGGACTGGAGGTGTAGCTCCAAGGTAGAATTCCCCTGGGTTCAATTCCCCAATGTCATGCACACACACACACGCACACAAAAAATGTTCATGATGCTAAGTAAAAACGCAAAGGTTATAAAAGAGAATGTTCAGTGTTAGCCAACTTCTATTTTAAATGAATTATTATATTCGACAAGCTACTTTGCTGGGCAAGTGCTGCCCTAGACCCAGGGGGCGGGCAGATCTGCTTCATACCTCTCCAATAGACCCATTTGTAATGAAGTTGAGAATTACTGAGTCGCTGTCCACAATCTCTGTGCACCCATATATTAAGAAAAACAGAAGCAAGGGGCAATGGCTCACACCTGTAATCCCTAGTAGTTGGGAGGCTAAGACAGGAGAATCACTGGTTCAAGGCCAGTGGGCAATAATTTACTGAGATTCTGTTTCGACTGTTTTTTAAAAAATTAAGGACTAGGGGCATAACTCAGTGGTAGAGCATCCCTGGGTTCAGTCTCCAATATCAAGGAAAAAAAAAAAGAGAATAACAACCTTTGAAAGAAAGACACCATATCCTTATTTCACACTTGAAAGTTTTTGTAAATTCCGTGATGCGCTGGGGGTGCGACAGTGAGTGTGAGTTTTAGAAAAGAGCAGTGAGAATTTCGAAGGGGCTTACCACGTGGGCAGAGGACTCATTCACAGTGGATTCATCAAGAGCTAAGGATGAGAAGGACTCTTGATTTCAGGCCTGGATAGTGGCCTCTCAGAACTCTCCCACCTCAGCAACCCTGGGGCTGGGCTTGCATCAGAAGACCTTTGACCCATAGGGCTCAGGGATTTTCCTGGAGTATAGAGGGTAAGGCACAGAGAAGAATATTCCTTCATGTGGGATGGGTTGAGGTACCATCACAGTCCTCTCCACAGTGATGGTAAATAAAAGAACAGTGCCAGTAGTTGAAGGTTCTTCCAGACAGCTTCCTGAGGGCAGCCAGGTTCTGCACAAGCCAGCAGTGATACCCAGCGGGTCCCAGGGATGAGGAAAAGAGCCTGCCCTTCATCCTCAGTGCAAGAACCACTCATCTATAGACACAGGACTCTCAGGGGCACAAACAACCTTGCTAAGAGGCCTCCCTCCACCCTGTCCAATAATTGTTTGACTGAGTCTATCACAGGAGAAGCCATCCCTGTGAGAGGGACATTTGGGTCTCTGTTATGACAACTTCAAAGCAAGCTATTCTCAGTTGATAATAATTCCTTGGAGTTTATCTGGAACGTAACCTGTGGGGACCTCAGGGGGTAGGTGAGTACCTGTGCAACCTAGAAATAAAAAAAAAAAAAAATCAGATCTTTTAGGAATAAAAGAGCCCCTTTGGCAATTCTCAGAAAAGCTGGACTTCCTGTTCATTTAGCTAATGAAGTCTGGGAGTCATTATAATTAGATAGCAATATCAGTCTGACCAGGGCTGAGAAGCCTGCTATACAAGTTACATTCGCCCTGGGGATCGGGAAGAACCTGCCCAGAATGGTCAATCATTGCCCAGTGTTCTCTTGAACCTAAGACTAATTAGTGTATCTAGAGTAAGTATGATGCAATATTCTGAACAATGCCATGGACTGTCAATAGCGATCAGAGGTGACTGGTAGATGCCAGTGAAACTGAGATTGAAGGAACATTGCAAATAGCCTTCATATTTTTACTTTTAAGAGGGTTAAGTGAAATAAGAAAGGAATATTTTGCCCTATTGGAAAAATAGGAGAGATTTGGTGTACCAGAAGGCTTAATTCTAACAAGTGATCATGTTCTGAAATCACTCTATGATGGCCATATAAGCTCCTACCTTTGCAAGCACTGCATGGATTGGAATTCCAGGCCCAAGTTCAACACCTGCCTCTACTCCAGGTACCTGAAGGTGGAGTCTTCTGAAGGAGGGTGGGAATAAGGAAGAGAGGGTGACAGTGGGGTATGGGTGTGGAAGTGTTGGTTCGCTAAGAGAGTACAACCCCATCTTGTCTAAAGTACTTGTGCAATACATCAAGTGAGAGACGGGAGACCTTCTGGATTTTCTTCTCATCTTTGTCCTGAGTCCAGATCCTGCTAAAAGACAGAACCAGCCCAACATGGTGGTGCGCACTTGTCATCCTAGTACTTTGGAGGTGAAGACAGGAGGATCACAGGTTCAAAGCCAGCCTCAGCTACTTAGTGAGACCCTTCACAACTGAGCGAGACTCTGTTTCAAAATAAAAAAATAATAAGCTGGGCATGGTGGCGCACGCTTGTAATCCCCGCATTTGAGAGGCTAGGACAAGAGGACTGCGCTGGTTCGAAGCCAGCCTCAGCTACTTAGTGAGGCTCTCAGCAACTTAGTGAGACCCTCTTTCCAAATAAAATATAAAAAGTAGGGCTGGGAGGATAGCCCAGAGGTAGAAAAGCCCCTGGGTTCCACCCCCAGTACCACAATAAATAAATAAATGCATACATACATACATACATACATACATACAAAAAATTAAAACTCAATCCCTAGTACCACATACACACACAGAAAAAGACAGAACCAACTTCTCCTGGAGCAGACACAATGGGACACCTGTTTATATCTTGAAAACCTTTTATTTTAAAGATGTTTTCAATCTCAAAAGAGTGAAAGAACAGAGAAAAAAGACCCATGCAAGCAGTAACATAGTGATGTCCTTTCTGAGTATAATACAATCTGTTCCCAGGGCAATAACCTAAGACCCCATACCCTGAAACTAGCACCATGAAGGAATTCTGCTTCAAATTAACATTGATTCAAACTAGTGATCAATGGCATAATCTTAAGGGAGACCATATACTTTGCTGTCCAAACCAAGATAACCTGAACACCAAAGGGGGCCCCAGTGATAATTACACCAAATAATGGGCATAAAACCAGGATTTCCCCAAACCTGATTATCCCAGAAAACACAGTCACCTAATTGTTTCTCTAAGTCCAACAGTCCACATGCTTCTGCTGGGGTATGGTAGAAAAGTAAGGCAAGATTTAGATGTAATATTAGACACAGCATTATGAATAGATGCACCACAATCGATCTATACCAAAGCCAGCCGCAAGTCCGGAATACTCCAGACTAACGCTAGGAAGCCGGCTGTTTTTAATAATTTCATTTAAAAGGGGATAATATACTAGTACATAGGACTACTCAAGATAGAGTGAATATGGTGTTCTTCTGTTTTTTAAGGGTTCAAGAGATCTTGTTATTTTACAGAAGTTGATGGTAAAATGATTTATGACAAAGTATTTGAAACTGCTGGTGTTTGACCTAACTAGGCATGCCAAGACCTTAGAGGAGATGAACATAATTTCTTTCCATCTAGGAGATAAAGGCTTACAGTTACATCTTGACAAATACCAACCCTGACAGGTCCTTAGTTTAAAAGTACGTGAGACTTACAGAATTTCAGCAGGGGCAAAAATATCACTGCCATCGCTGCCTGCCCAGTTCCATCGATGAAGATCTGAGACTTTCTCGAAGTTCAGGGGTCTAAATTGAAATGTTAGGGTCAAAGCTTGGCACTGTTGTAGAGAAGCAAACATGACAGGAGATGTTGAAGAACCCCATCACCCCGGATCCCCTGGGAGCTTCGGAGGGCAGATCTGTGAGTGTGCACTCAAGTCCTTGGCAAACTGTTAAATCTGAGTTCATGAGGAGGCATTTATAAGCACATCCTCCTCCCAGATCTTCATTTAATACTCTCTTGCTAACTTACTCTGCTTTTATTTAAGAAAATAGGTAATTCAAAGGCAAGGAGATCCAACTTTTTGTCAACTAGCCTATTCAGGACTGAAACTCAAGACATTCATCACAATTAACTTACCTGCTGCCAAAGTACAAGCAACACACAGCTTGAGAGTCAACAAGATATGTATTAAGTGCTTCTCTGGGTATGAATGATAAGGACCCCTTAATGTATGAACATATAACAGCCAAAATAATCATACTGGAAGATGGCAGGATGCCTTGAGGCTACAAAGTAGAAAGTTGTTTTCACAAGCACAGAGGGAAGATAGGATCCTAAACTGCCTTACACTCACCTAAGAGAATAGACAGCACCTTCAGAGAAGCAACTCTCTCTCTTGCATCTTAGACTAGAAGAGCTGGTGTCTCACAGGGGACAATGGCACAGGAGGGACTTTGGCTTCACCAAGCATGACCAAAAGGAGACAGACCAAAACCAGTTGAAGATAGCCCGCAGCAGGAGGGATGTAGCTACCACAGCCTGAGGTCTGCTGCAGCCTCAGCCAGGGGGATGAGGGGATGGAGGCCATTGTCTTCCCACACACTACAAGCCGCCCCAGTGACTCCAATAAACAGACACAAGTTTCTGTCAAGACAGCTGGAAATAGAGAAAGAATAAAGATAAACTATCTTTCTGATGTGGCTTGATAAATAGAGGTACCACAAAATGACACTATTTTCTTTCTTTTTCTTCCAACTTGTGTGAGTTTATGAATATGTTCAGTTATAATTACAGTAAAAGAAAAAAACTGTTTTGATTAAGGTACTTGTTATCTCTTGTTGTTAAAACAAAGACAGATTATAAGACTGTATATAGCTATTACAACTCTCTCAAACTATACAAACATAAGGATAAAGTCCAAAAGACAAAGGCATTGGTTTTATTTATTTGTTTGTTTATTTATTTATTTATTTTGGTGGTACTGGAGGTGGAACCCAGGGGCTTTTCTACCTCCGGGCTATACTCCCAGACCCATTTTATATTTTATTTGGAAACAGTCTCTCACTAAGTTGTTGAGAGCCTCACTAAGTGGCTGAGGCTGGCTTCGAACCTGTGCGATCCTGCTGTCTCAGCCTCCCAAGCATGGGGATTACAAGTGTGCACCATCACACCCAGCTAAGCATTGGTTTTAAAATATCCTGGAAGCCCTTCTACCTCTGGGCTACACTCCCAGACCTATTTTTATATTTTTATTTGGAAACAGGGTCTCTTAAGCCAGAGAGGCTGGCTTCGAACCTGCGCAATCCTCCTGTCTCCGCCTCCCAAGCGCGGGGATTACAAGCATGCGCCACCATGCCCGGCGAGACACAAGATTTTTAAAACTAGTATTTGTTGCCTTTATGTATTTCTAGTCATGATAATCCTTAGTCAATGATATTTCGGAACAGGTTTTATTCAAAAGCTTTATCAAAACAGTTTAGAAAGAAGTAAGATTATATTTCAAAATGAAATTGTCAGAATTGGCAATTAGTGTCTCCCTCACTCTCTGAGTGCTGGGTTCTAGCTTCAGATGGGTTAAAAAACAAGTTTTGCATCTGAGTGAAGTAATCATTCTCAGAGAAAAAGAAACTTTTCTCTTTGGCTGTTATCTGCTCAGTATTGGCAGTTATAAAAACTTTACCCAGACACAGACACAAAACTGTGACTCAGAATCAGTGATGATTAAATGAAAGGGAAAATCTACAGCCCTGGTCTCCCATCTCCTAGCCCAGTATCACTGCAAACCTCTCAGCTGCTTAAGCATCGCTGACCCCTCTGCTCTGTGTGTGATGTGAGGACAGAAAAACTCTTATTATAAATGTTGTATGTGTTCCGCATTGGACCATGCCAAATGATATTTGATGGCTGAATGTCACAGAGCAAGTTCTTACACCTTTCACGCTGAGTTTATAGAAATGGAACACATCCAGAATACACAAAGAACTCCCTAAGCAAACTGTCTTTCAAAACAACCTCACTGGAAAATAGCAAAAAAAGACTTAAGCGGAAACTGTTACAAAGAAGATAGAAGAGTGGGAAATGAACATATGATAAGATGTCCAACAGCTGTTAGAGGACTTCAAGTGAAAAGCACTATGAGTTGCCATGTGTATATATTAGAATGGCTAAAATACAAAAACACTGATAATGCTAAATGTTGGCAAGTATGAAGAGGTACTAGATCTCTCATCTATTTCTGGTGAGAATGTAAAATGGTTTAGCCAGTCTGTAAATTGGTCTGGCAGTTTCTAGGGGAAAAAAAGTAAAGAAATAATTGCCATACAAGAACAGGAAAGAAAGAAGGAAGGGAGGGAGGGAGGGAGGGAAGAAGGAAGGAAGGAAGGAAGGAAGGAAGGAAGGAAGGAAGGAAGGAAACACATCCATTCAATCTTAGTAGACTCACTCAACCAAGAATGAGTGGACAATTTTGGGTATCAGCATACTTGGGTGTACAGGAAGTTTTCCAGAGATGAACTGGCAAGACTTTGTAGAAAAAACATCTGTTTTCAACATTAGAAGCTTAGTGTTCTAACCTCCTGAGAAACAATTGACACCACTCTTCACCTTAGAAAACAGCAAGGCTCAAAGGTCAGGTCAATAAATGGATCTCCAAGGGATGCTTTTACATCAGTAAAACATTAGACCTAATCACAACAAGCTATCAGAGAGATGTTGCACTCAGAAGTCCAGGGCATGAGCCAGCATGAGTCCCAATTCCTTGGCCAAGTAGTACTACATGCTCCTTCCCTGATTGAATTAGGGATTAAGGAGGGTTCAAAACCTCTAGAAATTAGGGCAAAATTGATTAACCCCATGAGAATTGTGTTCATTGTATTTAAATGTTGACTTTAAGGAAACTAGAGGGTATTCCTTTGGAAGAGAATGCCAGACTGGAAATGAAACCAAAGCTTTATTAGGCATAGTGAGTGGCAAGGTCCACCCTCCTTTCTTTGGGTAAGATGTGCAGGATCCATAGGGGCAGCCAGAAAAGTAGAAAAACCATAATATTTTTATATTCATGTATAAATTAATTCTAAACCATCTCTGTATTTGAATTGTCCTCCTTCAAGTAATCTTTTCAAGCCCCAAGCCCCATATAGTTCTTTCTCAGTTGGTCAGGAGCTATTCTTTCTCACAACAGTACACAGCAGTTCCTGATCAGTAGTGTCCTCATATTTTGGCAAAGCAAACTAACCAAAATGAGAAGACACATATGATCCGAAACAATCGCACAACTACTAAAATAATGACTGCCAAGTCTTGATCACATGAGTATTACTAAAACTTCTACCAAAGCATTGTTTTAAAATGTTTTATAGTGATGTGCATTTTCTTTGCCCTTGATATAGAAATCCAGTTTGTGAAAAATTAACATAGCCAGTCCCAATTCATTTATCAAGGACAGCTGTGTTAAGTAGGCTGTCAGAAATAATGGAGTAAAAGAAACAGAAAGTCTAATCCTAGACCTCTTCCTCCTCCTCTTTTACCTCCTCCTCTTCTTTCTCCTCCTCCTTCTTTTCTCTTCTTTTTTTTCCTCCTCATTCTTGCCTTCTACATTCATCTTCCTCTCATTCTCTTCCTCTTCTTCTCCCCCTCCTTTCCTTCTTTCTGTGTCTTTTATTCCTCCTCATCCTCCTCTACCTTCCTCTTTCTTCTCCTCTTCTTCCCCTCCTTTTCTGCTTTCTCCTGCTCCTTCCTCTTTTTTTAATCCCAGCTACAACATAAGTTAATATTGATTTCAAATAGGAGGGAGGCCCCCTGTAGGATGTACAAAGCATGCTCCTCTTCAATCTCTTCTCAAAACTGAGGCCAGATTTAAAATACCCTCAGATACTCAAATTCCTCACCCATGCCTAATCCCACCCAAATAAGAACCCTAGATTTCATCAAGCCCATCCCCAAATCAACAGAGGTAAGACTAGCAAATGACTACATTCCCCAACCCACTGTAAGCCCCCCACACCTCAGACACTCATGAGTCCCTGAGACACAGAGTGGTGCAGTGGCCAGCAAATACTTCTCCATAGCTCCTGAGAAAGCTCCCTTCAAACATACCAGAAAGCTTCTCATCAATACAGTCTGCTTTTTGCTAGCACAATACATATACTTCTTCAGTCTCAGCTGTCCATGCCAACCCCTTAGGCTAGTCTATTCCAGTATAGCTATAATATAGTAGCCATAGTATAGATATGTCTAGAGTGGGGTAGAATGGGATAGAATAGACAGCTCAGGACTTTCATCTATTTCTCAGGCACCCTCTGGTCAGTTAGCATTTCTCATATCAACTGATTAACTTTCTTGAGTGCTGGGGATTTAACCCAGGGCTTCAAACAGGCTAGGCAAGCATTCTACCCCTGAGCTATAGCCCTAGCCCCAGTGATCACTTCTAATTCTCTAAGAATACCCATCATCTGTTGTGTCTCCCCCACTCACACACTCAAGCTTTTTTCATTACCCTGTCACTGAACTCCCACAGCCTCATACTCCTCAGAACATTTTCTGCCTCCCTATTGCAACATCTATACCATCTTCCTTTATACCGTCCTCCCTACACTTATCCCCCTATTATGTAAATACCAGCTGTACTACATTCTTTCCTTCCCTTGCTGTTATTTACTGATGCCAGGGACACAGCGCTTCATCTTATACTGAGAACTGAAAAATTTTACCATCCTCACAAATAACATCAGCCTTCACGTGGTCATCCATCTAACAGTGTAGACTTAAAATGGTAATATTCTATCTTGTCCTTGCACGAGCCATCAATCACACTCTACTTTAAAAGTTCACTCTAAAGAATAAGGGTTCCCTAAATGAGCATTTGATTCTGAAGCTCTAGCAAAATAAATCGCATGCCCCTAAATTATCTCCATTCTGTCTTTTCTAGAGCCCAGATGTGACAAAAGGTAATAGATCAATTATTCAAGGACTAAGGTTCATGGCCCCAGCAACTTGGAGTAGACTCCTTCCGCTCCCAACACAACTCAATCTGTCTCCAAAGTCCTGCTCACTTTATCTCCAAAATAGTTCTCTAACATTTTCCTTGCTTGTTATTCCTATTTCCATAGGATCAATTTAAGACCTCAGTATCTGTTCATCCACACTACTTTAATAATACCCTAATTTTTCTCCTGCCTCTATTTTCCCTTCAAATATACTCTCCAATTAACTAGGATAAGAGTATGTATAAATTGTAAATTTGATCATGTCATTTGCCTGCTTTAGGTTTGTTCTGGAGAACCTAACCTTTGCAACGAGATGGGAGAGAGAATTAAAATAAAAAATAACTGCAAGAAAATGTAATCATTACTTTCAGATATCTATTAAGAAAGTAGACTTCCGGGAAGATGGCGACCGAGAAAAGCGGGGCTTAAGAGCCCCGCTAACAACCTATCTCCATTACCACAAAATCAGCGCCTTTCATAGCCAGAAAACACCATCACCAGAGAAACAAAAAAATCACCAGGCTCCAGAGAGAAAGCGGTCTGAGAACAGAGCTCAGAGCCACAGAGGAGATACACTGGCCTCACGCCCGAGGATACGGTAGCAGCGCCATACTGCCGGCGGCAGCAGCGAATTCACCGGATGGCTACAACAAGCCGAGGTGAGCCGCTGCAGAACAGCCAGGCGGGATTTCTCGGCGAAGGAACATCTAAAGCTCCCAGTGGCTGAGCTCAGCAGACGCTGCAGGGATTCAGAGTGGAAATCAAAACGAAGAAGAAATATGCCAGCCTCACGGCCGAGGGCATGGCAGCAGCGCCATATTGCCACCGGCGGCAGCAGCAGCGAATTCACCAAGTCCAGTACGGCTACATCTGCGTACTCAAGAACAGTGAGTCAAATTGAGGGCCACAGAGGAGAAATCCCAGTACTGTACTCCCTGGAACTTGACCCAGTGGGGGAGTGGTGGTGGCAGAGATATCACACCATAGGAGAACGTGCAACCTGGCACCCCCCACAGTCTAAAGCAGCCTCTATTGACTCTCTGGGTCAGAGACTCTGTGATACAACCCAGTAAAGGAGTAGTGGGGTCTGAGATACTACAGACTCGAGATCCAGAACACCTTAAGTGAAGTCATAGTGACCCAAGGGAAGAACCCAGAGAAGGCACAAACTTCCGAAATCATGGGAAAGAGGAATAATACTAGAGCAATGAATGCCCACAACCCCACAACATCAGAACCCGATAAAACAGAAAATCAGAGATTTCTAGAAGATCAAATCAGGAAAATAACTGTAGAAATAATAGAGGTGCTTTGAAAAAGAATTCAGAGAGAGCCAAAAAGAGATAAAGGATGCAATTAATGAAATAAAGGCCTCAATTCAAAGCATGAACAACCAATTAGACCACATGGAGAACAGAATCTCGCTCTTAGAAGATGATCATTCCAAATATGAACGCATAGTTTCTAATCTAGGAAAAAATATCCGACAGCAGGAATCTGATATTGAAGAAATATGGGCCCATTTTAAGAGAGCTAACCTAAGAATAATTGGAATAGAGGAGGGAAAAGAAAGTGAAACCAAAGGGATCAACAATCTCTTCAAGGAAGTAATAGCAGAAAATTTTCCAAACATAGAACAAGAGGTCGATACACAGGTCCAGGAAACTTATAGAACTCCCTTTAGACAGGATCGGAGAAGAGGATCCCCACGCCACATAATTGTCAAAATGACCAATGTGGAAGCCAAGCAGAGAATCTTAAAGGCAACAAAAACAAAGGGCCAACTGACATTCAGAGGCAAACCAATTAGAATCACTCCAGACTTCCCAAACCAAGTCATGAGAGCCAGAAGGGCTTGGAGTAACATATACCAAACTCTGAAAGAAAACAACTTCCAGCCAAAAATTTCCTACCCAGCAAAACTTTCTATCAAATTAGATGGAGAAATAAGAAGCTTCCATGACAAACAGAAACTGAAGGAATTTATGTCTTCAAAACCAGCACTAGAGAAAATACTCAAAGAGATTAACTACAAAGAAGAAATAGGTAACACACTCCAGAACTAGAAACAAGATTTTCCATCCAACAGACAACTAAGATTGGTTATCTGTGGAGATTCATTATTTATGTTAGTCTTTTACCTATCTCTAAAGGGTATCATTTGCCTTTATTGTTGTTAATTTTTAGGATTTCTAGTTGGAATATTAATATACCTTCAGATATAGCAATTGGAAATATTTTATCCCATTCTATTAGCAACTGTTAACTCTGCTTACATTGTCTTTGGATATACAATATTTTTTTTATTTTTTAGGGAGTTTGTATACTCCTCTGTTGCCTGTGCCATTGAAATCATAACCAAGAAATCACTGCCAATTTCAATGTTGTGAGGTTTAATGACCCAGATTTTCTCCTAAAAGTTTATAGTCTTAAGATTTATATTTAGGTCTTTTATCTATTTTGAGTTAATATTTGTATATGGGATTAGGTAAGGGTCCAATTTTATTCTTTTCCATGTAATTATTATTTTTCAACAATATTTAGTTAAAAGATTATTATTCCCACCACCAAATGTTCGTGGAAACCTTGTCAAAAATAACTTGACAATATAGGGAAGAGTTTAGCTCTAGGCTTGTATTTAACTCCAATGGTTTATATATGTGCCTTTAGAACAGTACTACACTGTTTCAATTATTGTAGCTTTATATGGTTTGAAATCAGAAAATATATATCTTCTAGCTTTGTTCTTTTTCAAGATCGTTGTGGGTATCTAGAGTCCATATTCCATATTAGGATAGATTTTTTTTCTGAAAAATAAATATATAAATATATGATAGTTTCACCAAAAAAAAATAGAAAAAAAAATATTCTCTGGTAAGAAAGAAAGTAAAAAGAAATATTGAAATGTTATCTTTAAGTCATCAAAAGCTTGGTATCAGACAAATGAAACTGTTATGTGAGATTATCATTTTTAATTTAGGATAAATTGCTATAATACTAGATGTCAACCACTAAGCCAAGCATGGGAGGGAGGGATGGGGAGAGAATGGGGTGGGGATCGGGTGGGGGCTGACTGGGCGATGTGTGCATGTATGTCTACAAAAGTTTGTATCCCACTATGATGTATGAATACAGTGCACCAATAAAAAATTTAAAAAAAAAGAAAGTAGAATCAACTGAAGACCTATTATAACTAATAAGAAAGTTACTAATGTGGCCAGTTACAAACAGAATATGCAGAAATTAATAGCTTTTGTATTACCAGTAGGGCACTATACATTATAGAAAAATAGATTATAAAATACCTAGAATAAATTTTAAATGAAGGGCACATGATAGTTATGACAAAACAGAAACCATAAGTCTTTGTTTAGAATATGAAGACCCACAGAGATGAAGATGTAAGCCACACTCCTATTTAGAGAGAGCTGATAACATAATAATATTAACTATCCCAAATTTTTGTAGTTGAATCAACCTACAAACTCAATGGAAGGGAATGTTATTGAGACTACTAGTTTTCTACCCCAGTAAATGTTCTCCCACTCTCTTCCTTAGAAATACAACTTCCAAACTTAGGGAAGGCCTCTGGCCATGGGAAACAGAGACTATCTTTCCAGTTTTCGTGATTGTTAGGGGTAGGCTCAGGGCCAAGTTCTGCCACTGAAATAATGTTAGTACAAATGTTATATATCTGATACCAGGAAAGCACCCTAAAAGAAACCCAGCACATTCCATCTGCCTCTGTGTCCCTGCTTCCTCCAGGTTTTAGGGCTTGTGCTTGGGTATACATTTCAGACCACAAGGTAGAAGCCAAATGCAGAGGATGGAGAAGCAACAAGCTAGGAAATGCTGGTATCCTATTAATCATGGGCCTGGCAGTCTCCCTGGACCAAATTTTATTTGCATGTAAAACATCCTTTTAATTCAGTTTAAGTCACTGTTGGCTTTGAGTTTTCAGCGGAACCTTGTCCTGATCAATAGAATGTACAGGAAGAGCAAATGCACAAGAATAGCCAAAAAGCAACTTAACAAAAATGAACACAAGAAGGCTTTGTCATCCCAGATGTTAAAATATACTCTGAAACTCTAGAAACAGAACAGTACAGCAATGACACAGAAACAGACGAAAACTCAGTGGGACAGAATGTGAAGTCCAGAAGTAAGATATACATGTGAAGATTTAGTATATGACAAAGGAAAGATCTCCAAACAGTGGGGGAGGAAAAATAATACAAGAGGAGAATGTAAATATAATTAAACCTCATCTCACATCACATTCAAGAACTTATTCCATATGAATTAAAAATAACCAAGAAAAAAATAGGCACAAAAATATAGAAGAATATTTAAAAATGTGAGATGAGGAAGGGCTCTTCAACAAAACATGAAACCCAGAGGCCATAAAAAGATAAATATAACTTTAGAGTTATGAATGGCAAAAAAAAGCTAAAGGCAAAATTAAAAGAAAAATGACAGACGAGAAGCAAAAATTTGCAATGTGAGCTTGGCATGGTGATATATACCTGTAATCCCAGTAGTTGGAAGACTGAGACAGGAATATCACAAGTTCAAGGCCAGCCTCAGAAACTCAGTGAGAACCTCAATCACTTAGCGAGATCCTGTTTCAAAATAAGTAATAAAATGGGGCTAGGGGTGTGGTGCAGAGCTAGAATGCCCCTGGGCTCAATCCCCAGTGCCAAAAAAATTAAGATGTGTTTAATAGGCAAAGAATAAACACTCATAATACTAAAGAAATTTTGTAAATTAATTTTAATTTTTACTTATTTATTATTTATTTCTTTTTTATTGGTGCATTATAGTCTCACATTATAATGTAGATCATATTGACAATGGCATACATTCACACGCTGTACTTGCTGCACCCCACCTCCTCATTTCCCTCCCTCCCAATACCAAGCGTCCAGGTTAACAGTATTACATTCAGATGTATACACACAGTTGCAGGTAGCATTTCCATTCATGAACCTCAGCCTTCTTCCTCCCCTCAACTTCCTCCCTGGCTCCGCGGAGGATCTCCTCCATTATCTGGAGTCCTTTGGTATTTCAAATACATTGCTGCTCAGCCTTTTGGCTAAGAATAAATGTTATAAATTAATTTTTAAAAGTTGAATAAAAAAGGTGCATCTTTTTCCAGTAAGTAAATGGGAAATTGACAGATACATAATAATTATCAATAAATATTTGAAAGGTAATTTTTTTTCTATCTTTTTTTTATTGGTGCACTGTATTCATACATCATAGTGAGATACAAACTTTTGTAGACATACATGCACACACGATGAAAGGTAATTCTAATGAGGCAACATTATAAATGAATGTGACTTTTTCATCCTTTTATATTGGCAAGCCTTTTTAAAGATAGATAATATTCTGGAGAAGTTAGTGCTCACACGCTATTGATAGAAGGCAAAATTGATCTCTTTAATTTTTTGTGTGTGTGTTTTTTGTTACTGGGGGGTTAAACATAGGCACATTCTACCTCTAAGCTACACCCCTAGTCCTATTTTATCTTTTTTATTTTTAAATAGAGTCTCACTAAATTGCAGAGAGTCTCACTAAGTTGGTGAGGCTAGCCATGAATCTGTGACCCTCCTATTTCAGCCTCCTAAGTACTGGGATTATAGGTGCATACCATCACACCCAGCTGAAATTGACCTTTTTAAAAGAAAATTTTGATTTTCTTCTTAAAATGCTTGTATTTTACTCACATGAATTTATCTCTCAGAAATACTTCTGCAACTGCCCCCAAACACATTTTTAAAACTCCTCAAAGTTATATCATTTAGAGGGAAATCGATAGAACTGGAGAACATTATGCTAAGTGAGATTAATTGCTCAGTCACAAAAAATAAGAAATCAGATGCTCTCCCTAATATGCAGCAGCTAGGGAGAAAATGGGTCACAGAGGAACTCTAGATAAAGGAGAAACTATAGATGAGAAAAGAAGGCGACCTAACTGAGGGAGATGAAAGGGGGGAAGAGGGAAATCCTCTAATGCACATGGTGTACATTCACAAACATCCAAGTCACTCACTAAGCCAAACAAGAGAAGGAGGGAGGTGGGAGGGAATGGGGTGGGAATTGAGTAAAGGCTAACCAAGTGATGTGTGCATGTATGCCTCTACCGTCTTGAACTCCATTAAGACATGTGACTACAATGCACCAATAAATTTTTTTTAACTTCCTTACAACAAAATTTGGAAGTCATAGTAATATATATTGGTACAGAAATAGTTAAAAATACTTATACCATGGACCATCGGGCAGTTCTTCAACAAAGTTGAACAAGGTGGTCTAAAGCAGAATGTCCAGCAAATGTTACATAATTTAAAAAGAAAATTTAAAAAGAACATGTATGTAACCTAATCTCCTTTTGATAAAGATATAATTTCTATAGAAAAGAATTGGAGGAATGTGGGCCAGAACACTGACAATCATTAATCTTGGGTTGGATTTTGTGGAAATTAATTTGATGTTACATTTTGCTAACATTTAATATTGCCTAACTATGTGTTGCATTTATACTCAGAGATGGGGGAGGAAATGTCATGGCTTAGGAAAACTTTTATGATCTAGAGACTATCATTCCAGGTACTGTGGCCTCTGCCTGCCACCAATTTCTTCTCTAGCCACATGGAATGAGATGTGGTCCTCTTTTTATTTTTTTTATTTTTTTATTTTTTTTGGTAGTACTGGAGATGAAACCCAGGGGAATTCTACCTCCAAGCTACACCCCCAGCCCTATTTTTTAATTCTTTTTATTTTGAAACAGGGTCTCACTGAGTTACAAAGGGCTCACTAAGTAGCTGAGGTTGTCCGAAAACTGCGATCCTCCTATTTCAGCCTCTCAAATGCTGGGATGACAAGCATCCACCACCACGCCCAGCTTGAGATGTGGTTCCTTATAGTCAATTTGTTTGGGGCATCCTTGCCTTCCTTGATACAGTATTTCCCATCCTGAGCCATGAAGTCTCAAGCACACACTCAATTCTTATTATTCCATGCTCATCACTCCTGTGTCTGCCTCCTAAAAGCTTCCCTTCCTCCCCTGTCTCCACTCTGGCTGGTTGGGTGTCCCTCACCAAAGCTATCACAGCACATACTACTTTTATGTCATATTTGATGTTGTATTATAATCTTCACTTAGTCTGTCAATCTTCCCCCAACTAGACTGGGAACTCCTTCAGGTTCAGGATCACAGTTTACTTAATCATCAGCAATTTGAATGAGCTTGGGGTTCCTAGATGGTAAACTCCATGAAGCCACATACCATGGTACTATTATTCACCACTGTGTCCTTGGTAACAAACACAACATCTGGTAGATCCTCCATACACTGAGTAATGAATGATGAGTCATAAATGAATCCATTGGTCACCTGGCTGCACCCATCAGCCACTCTGTCAAGTCAATGTCCAATCCCTATTCAGAAACTCAAGTTTCAGGAATTTACGTGATTAAACCTAAAACAGCAGAGGCAAAGAAAAATAGATGCATAAATATTGTTCAGAGCAATATTTTAAACAATATAGAGGGGAAAGTGCAGGTAACCAGACCAGAATATTCAAATTTTTATACTAGTCTCAACAGAGCAAACATTTGTTAAACATCTACTCTGTAGCAAAAAAAAAAAAAAAAGAGATAGTCCCTGCAATGGGTTGAATCATGTCCTCCAGAAAGATATGTAAAAATCCTAACCTCCAAAAACTCAGAACACTGAGAGTGCTAGAATTAGGGTAGTTGCAGAAATAATTATTTAAGAAGAGCATAGGTATGGAAGCTCTAATACATTGTTGGTGGGATTGCAAATTAGTGCAACCACTTTGGAAAAATGTCTGGAGAATTCTCAGAAGAATGGGAACAAATTTACCATATGATCCAGCAATACCACCTCTGGGTATCTACCCAAAAGAATGGAAACCAAACAACCAAACTAATGCATGCATATTTATGTTCATACATGTACAATTCACCATTGCCAAACTATGGAATCAGCCAAGATGTTCATCAACAGATGAATGGATTAAAAATTATGGGATATGTACACAATGAAATTTTACTTAGCCATAGAGAAGAACAAAATTATGTCATTTACAAGGAAATGGATGGAACTGGAGAACATTATGCTAAGTGAGATTTCTCAGTCACAAAAAATAAGAAATCAGATGCTCTCCCTAATATGTGGAAGCTGGGAAGAAAATGGGTCATAGGAGGAACTCTAGATGAAGAAGGAAAAACTATAGGTGAGCAAATAAGGTGACCTAATTGAAGGGGATAGGAAGGGGAAGAGGCAAATTCTCTAATGTACAGGATGTACATTCACAAACATATCAAAGTCAATCACTAAGCCAAACATGAGAAGAAGGGAACGGGAGGGAATGGGGCAGGAATTGGGGAAGGACTAATTGGGTGATATGTGCATGCATGCCTCTACCATCTTGTACTCCATTAAGATGTACAAGTACAATACACCAACAAATGTTTTTTAATAAAAAAAGAAGAGCATAGGCATAATCAGCCAGGCATAATCTCGGTACTTAAGAAGCTGAGACAAGAGGCTTGCAGGTTTGAGGCCAGCCTTAGCAAATTAGCAAGAACCCATTTCAAAAGGCTATGAGTGTAGTTTAGAGGTAGATTGTGTTCAATCCCCAGGACCATGAAGAGGAAGAAAATTAGGGGGGACAAGGATATAATGGAGTAGGGGGTCCCTAATCCAAAGTGATTTGTGACCTTATATAAAAATAAGAGAGATACACAGACCACCTTGTGACAACAGAGAAAGAAACTATAATGAGGCAAGTGTAAACCAAGAAACACAAAGGACTGATAGCCACTAGCAGAGCTAGGAAGAAGCAAGGAAAGATTTTCCTACAGATTTCAGAGAGAACACAACCCGGCCAACACCTTGGTTTCAGATTGAAAGCCTCCTGAACTTTTGGAACAATAAATTTATATGGTTTTCAAGCCACCCAGTTTGAAATACTTTGTTACAGCAGCCCTGGGAAGCTCATACAGATTCTATCTTAAGAATCTCATAGTCTAAAAAATACAAACATACAAACATGGAAGAAAGACAAAAATTAAATTTTATGCAAGATTTAAGGGTGATATAAAATAGCGGTGACTGGGCTGGGGATTCAGGTTGGGAGAATTCGGGAAAGACTTCACAGACACAGCGAGGCTGACTTTGAGAACGGAGCATGTTCACGTGAAAACCATCAGCCACAGTGGGGATGGCAGGGAGAGGATGTTCCTCCAGTCACAGAGACCAACCATGGCAAAGCCTGAATGGTGTGAAATGGCAGTGTGGGTCCTAAACTGCAGTCACTCCTGCTGTAGTGGAGGAGGGTGAGAAAACTCCCAAAGTGCAAGAAGCAAGGACCATATCCTGCAACAAGTACCATGAATGTCTTGCCAAGGAAGCTGGGATTTGGCCATTCCATGGTAGTGCGCGGCATGCTCAGATTAGAAAAATCACTCTATGAGCAAAGGAAAGAAGGAGCCATGGCAGAATATCAGGTGACACACGCCTAACAGAAAGAGAAATTGCTAGGCTGATTTGCTGTTGTTTTTG
The DNA here is from genome assembly GCF_963383645.1 of Muscardinus avellanarius. Classification (NCBI taxonomy): domain Eukaryota; kingdom Metazoa; phylum Chordata; class Mammalia; order Rodentia; family Gliridae; genus Muscardinus; species Muscardinus avellanarius. The sequence goes on from NC_137788.1 coordinate 96,859,914, forward strand.
CTGTTGTTCCTCTCTCTCGTGACTATCCTCGTTTTCCACCAGTGTCTCATACCTCCCCTACTCTCAGTCCTGATAGACCTTCATGCATCAGGTGGAATGTGAGAAGGAGATGAGTCATTTTCCCCTGTGGTTCTAGGTTACAATTAAGACTAATTGGGCCAGGTGCAGTGGAACACCTATCATCCCAGGACCTGGGAAGCTGAGATGGAAGGATAACAGGTTTGGAGCCAGCCTCAGCTACTTAGAGAGACCTTCAGCAACTTAGTTGGACTCTGTTTTAAAGAAAAAAATTAAAAAGGGCTTGAGGTATGGCTCAGAGGTAGAGTGCCCCTGGGTTCAATTTCTAATACCAAGAAAAAAACTAATTGGTGTAAGTGTGAGGGAAGATAAAACCCCCAAAATATCATTATTACAAAGAGATTTATAAGCCAGGCATGGTGGCAAACACTTGTAATCCCAGTACCTAGGAGGCTGAGACAGGAGGATCATCGGTTCACAGCCAGCCTCAGCAACTTTTGAGTCCTTCCACAACCTAGTGAGACCCTGTTTCAAAATAAAGAATAAAATAGGGCTGGAAGTGTAGCTCAGAGGTAGAATGCCCTGGGCTCAATCTCCAGTACTGCAAAAAAAATTTATAATTATTAAATCTTTTTCCTAAAGTATTTTCCCCAGAACATCGGTGTAAAGAAGGGAGACAGAAAGGAGAACGTTCTATGATCAACTGCTTGGAAAAGTCTGAGTTAAACAAAGTAGAAACTGTTCCCTTCTCCTGGCTTTTGCAGACCTCTCATTATGCTAATTTATACAATGACTCTCCAAAAAGGAGTAATTTAGTAGAATAGTTCTCTAATGCATTTGACCTCTGAATCTTTTTCTGCAAATTATCACATCCTAAATTGGAGCACACCTTGGAAGATGTTAAGTGAAGTTAGAACTTTCTAATGAGGTTTTGTTTCCTTCTTCCGCTAGATGTTACAAGTGAACATCAGCTCTTTTAAGAAATATATGTATGTATGTATGTATGTATGTATATAGAGATATATATATATGTATGTATATACATGTATATATTTATGGATGGATATATATGGATATATATAGATATGTATATATAGAGAGAAAGAAAGAGGTCTGTTGGTCTGTTGAGTGGTATATTTAACTAAACTATTTCTGAGGTCACTTTCAACTCAATATTCCATTATTCTGTATATATTGATGATTTCCTTATGTCTGAAATCTGTTCTATCTTCAATATTTCTGTTATTGAGCCGGGCATGGTGGTGCACACTTGTAATCCCTGCGCTTGGGAGGCTGAGACAGGAGGATCTCACGGGTTCGAAGTCAGCCTCAGCTACTTAGTGAGGCTCTCAGCAACTTAGTGAGACCCTGTTTTCAAATAAAATATAAAATAGGTCTGGGAGTATAACCCGGAGGTAGAAAGCCTCTGGGTTCCACCCTCAGAACCACCAAAAAAAAAATTCTGTTATTGATATTTTAAAGGGAAGGATGTTTTACTCATTAATTAAATGATAAACAGAACTGAATAATGGCCCCAACTTGCATAGGCCATTCATTCCCAGGCAAATTAGGGAGAGTCCTCTTAGTCTAGAAACACAATTTTTGTCCCTACAGAGTCACCTGCTTCCACCCGCACACGGAAGTGTGGCTTCTTTAAGACACACACCCTATAGAACTCGTAATAATTTATTTTTACTTGGGATTGAACTCAGGAGTACTATACCTCTGAGCTATATCTCCAGCCCTTTTTATATTTTATTTTGAAACAGGGTCTTGCTAAGTTGCTGAGGGTATCGCTAAGTTGCTAAGACTGGCCTCAAACCTGCGATCTTCCTGTCTTTGCCTCTCAAGTACTAGAACTAGATATGTGCTACTGTGCCTGATACAGGACTCACAGTGCTTTATGCTACTCCTGTTTTTTTCCAGAAGTGAGAATCAAATACTTTACTCACAAATGATTGTCATTAACAGAGATGTGTGAAGGACTTGGAGGAGGGGGCAATGGTCACTGTGTAGGGTGTGCTAGGAGCTCATGCCTGCTACTGGCAGAGTAACCAGAGGAGGTCTGAGGGATGAGTCATTCAGAGCAGAGAATAAGAGGCAAGAAGGACCGGAAGTAGCCAAGGAAGAAAAGTAATCCTTCTTGCTCTATAGCAAATAGTCAAGAGATATAGGAACACACACACACACACACACACACACACACACACACGTATATGTGTTTGTATGTATATTATGTACTTAACATTGTCAGATCATTTGGCAGCTTATGCAGAACTTGTATTATACCAGGCCTGGTGGCACTAATCCTGCTATTTGGGAGGTTGAGACAGGAGGATCACAGTTTTGAGGCTAGCCACAGAAACATAGTGAGACTCCCAGCAACCTAGCAAGACCCTGTTTAAAAATAAAATAAAGTAAAATGTACTGAGGATGTAGCTTGGCTTCCCCAGTATGAAAGAAGAAGAGGAGGAGGAGGAGGAGGAGGAAGAGGAGGAGGAGGAGAAGGAGGAGGAGGAGGAGGAATTTATTTGTATATTTGAATTAAATTCTAACAATTTCCAAAACAATCATAGGTGTGTGATATATACTATTCATCTCATTTACAGATGAAGAGTGAAGAGTCCTATAAATAAGTGTCAGAGTTGTAATTTAAGCTGAAATATTTTGGCTGAAGTTTAGTGCTATTTCTTCCACACTTTAATATCCTGATAAGAAACCTGTGTCAGGTTAAAGTTCCCTGCCCACAACAGGACATACTCAAGCTAGTTGAACCCCCAAGATGTCCATTTCCAACTACAAGAAGTCTTCCTAAGCTCTAAATGTGTATGGGCTGAAGACAGGCACTTCCAGAAAGAACTTCCAGTCCTGGATCTGCCACCCATGCCACTATCTCAACAAAGCCATGCCCTCCTGCTACAGGGACTCAGGGCAGGAGGAAGTTGAGTCTGAAGAACCAGGATACTGTTGCCCAGTCCCTGACCACCCAAGGGATGCTATGCACTGCATCATAACCTGCTGAATTGGAATCTGTATCTCTGAAACTCACACTGAAATTTGATTGCCGTCCTAGCAGTACTGAGAGGTGGGTCTTTAATGGAACATTAGGGTATTAAAAAGAATTAATGCAGCCGGGCATGGTGGTGCACGCTTGTAATCCCCACGCTTGGGAGGCTGAGACAGGAGGATCACACAGGTTTGAAGCCAGCCTCAGCTACTTAGTGAGGTTCTCAGCAACTTAGTGAGACCCTGTTTCCAAATAAAATATAAAATAGGTCTGGGAGTATAACCCGGAGGTAGAAAGCCTCTGGGTTCCACCCCCAGTACCACCAAAAAAAAAAAAAAAAAGAATTAATGCAGCCAGGCATGGTGGTATATACCTGTAATACACACACACACACACACACACACACACACACACACACCACACGATTAATGCCTTTCTTGAAGGAGTGAGTTTGTTCTCCATGCAGGAGGGTTGTTATGAAGCAAAGTCATGCCTCCTGTCTTGGCCCCAGTGTACTCATCCACTTGCCTTCCTCTTTCTCTACCATGTTGGGACACAGCAAGGATCGTGCCAGATGCCACCATTCAATCTTGCACTTCCAGGTCTCAGAACCCTGAGCTAAACAAACATCTTTTCTTTACAAATAACTCAGTCTCTGGTATTTTGTTATAACAAAAGGAAAAGAACTAAGACACAACCAGAACATTTAGCCATAAGTAAGTCTTAGAAAAGTGGTTTTCTGCTGTCCAGCCTCTGTCTAACTGGAGGGCAAACTAACAGGACATTAGAAGAGAATGGATATAGGAAAGGTCAAACAGACCACAATATCTGTCACACTGCAGAGAGACAATGCTTAGAGAAAACAAACATTTTTGAAAGCAAATAATTTTTTGTGTGTGTGGTACTGAGGGTGGAACCCAGAGGCTTTCTACCTCCGAGCTATACTCCCAGACCTATTTTCTATTTTATTTGGAAACAGGGTCTCACTAAGTTGCTGAGAGCCTCACTAAGTAGCTGAGGCTGGCTTCGAACCTGTGCAATCCTCCTGTCTCAGCCTCCCAAGCACGGGGATTACAAGTGTGCACCACCACGCCCGGCTTTTGTAAGCAAATAAAATATGTCTCTCTAACTGTTTGAGACAGGATCTCACTATATTACCCAGGTTGGTCTCAAACTCCCAGGCTCAAGTGATCCTCCTGCCTGGGTCTACTGAATAGGTGGGATTATAGGCTCCTACCATCACACTCAGCTCATCATAAATCTCTTAATATTGGAATATACCTTTAGAAATGTATCATTAAGTGACTTTATGGTTTTTAAAACATCAGAATTTACTTACACAAACCTAGATGGTATCACCTACTGCATGTCTTTATGGTATACTATTGCTCTTAGGCTATAAACCTATAAACCTATACAGCATGTTGCAGTATTGACTACTTAGGCAACTGTAATGCCATACCATTTGCATATTGTTTTCATCAACATTCTCACTTTTGTAACCCAAAGTATCTGATGACCACAACTTAAAGGAAGATTTATTTACTTGTAGTTCCAGAGATTTTAGAGGTTTCAGTGTTAGGTGGGATCACATCTGCAGAGCTCAGATCATGATAGTAGAAAGCAGAGAGAGGACCCAGAAGGGTTCCAAGGACATATAGAGAGAGTCTACACCCACATGCCTACATCACCACCCAATAAATTCATTACAATATATTTATCCAGTGATGAGACTAGAATCATCATGATTCAGTTATATCATCTGTGAATATCCATACATAAACTCTTCCAAGGACACTCTATACCCAAACCATAGCACATAACCTAAACAGAGCCAAACATAGAAAAGCTATGGCAAAAATACAATGTAAATGATTTTAAAGTGCACTGTACATTGAATAAAAACAGCTAGTAGAAAGTATTTCGAATGATTTCACCACAAAGAAATGACAAATGTTTGAGGAAATAGACGTGCTTACCCTGATTTGAACATTAGTCAATGTATACATATATTGAAAGATCACATGGTACCTTGTAAGCATGTATAACTTTTATGTATCTGTTCCAAAAACAGATAACCACTGATACACCTGTATAGCACACTTATATGACTTGCACACCTGGAAGTTACTGTGAGTCAGGGAGTGAGCATGAGTGGATGGGAAGACCTAGACCATCACTGTCCACTACTTGAGACTTTATCAATAGACTTTAGATACATTAAATGTGTTTAAAATATTTTTCTTTCTTCAATATTAAATTAGCCTTAGTTTACTAAACCTTTTTTATGAACTTTTAATTTTTAAAAAAATTTGTTAAGGGGATTCAAAATGGTGACTGTGGGATGCAGCACATCTCATTAGCTGAAACAAATAAAGTTCAACTATCTAGAAGGCAGTATCCAGACAAGCAAAATAAATACAGCTTATGAACCAAAACAAAAACAGGAACCACGGCAGAAAGAATCCAATAACTGAACTGTGGGATCCACTGCAAAAAGCCCGAGCATGTGACTGGCCTGCTGCAAACCATCTGCCAGCACCAACATGAGCAGTGGGCCACGGGTCCAAACTGCAGGACCCAGTGCAGCAGCCTCAAGAAATTTAGATAAATAATCCAAGCACTTGAAAGCAGCCACAGACTTCCAACATCTTAAGTGGCAAGTAGCACCTGAGCCAAAACCCCGTGTACTCACCAAAGGCAGCACCAACAGCGACACAGCCCTCCAGAGACCCATCCAGGAAAGCCTCGGGATCCAGCAGCACAGCAAGCCTTCCAGTGGCCCAGACCAAGGCAGTCAGGTAATCATGTGTGCCCAGAGAAAGGATCCGGCAGGCTAGCCCAGTTAGAACCTAAAGAGACACAAGAAAGGTGCTCAAGGCATGGTACCTGCACAAAGTCACAGGGGGGCATGCCAAGTCTATATTAGATGCCTTCTGCACAAAGCTGTCAGAGGCAAGCTTTGTAGGATCACTCAGACTGGGTCAAAAGCTGACAATAGGGTACAGAGCAAATAAGAGACATTGGAGTATACTCCAGAATCTACCAGTGATCAGACACACAAATATTATATGGTCCCAGCCCCATATTTGTAAATTAGTAAGACATTTTTTGTTTGATTATTTTTGTTTTTGTTTTTGTTTGTTGTGGGTTTTTTTTCCTTCTCTTTCTTTTATTTGGGTTTTTTTTTTTTTTTTTTTTTTTTTGCTGGTTTGGTTGTTTTGCTTTGTTGTCTCACACGATCGCTAGTTCTTCTTATTTTATTTCATTTTTGTCCTTTATTTCCCTTTTTCCTTTTCTCTTCTATTTGCTGTTCCTTTTTTCTTTTTTGTTTTCTTTTTTGTTTTCTTTTTTGTTTTGGGGGGTTTTTTTGGATCCTTGAAGTATAATTGTTAGCTTTTGTATCTTGTTTTGCTACTTTATTCATATTTGTTTGCTCCTTCCCCCATTCCTTTTACAAACTTCCTCACACTAGCCTATCTATTCTCTTCCCTCAAAACTTTATTTTCCCTTACTGTATCTCAGTGTTTAGTACTCAAGGTATTTTATATCTCCATACATAAATACTCTACTAACTACAAGAGTCCTACTTTCTAACCTTCTCTCATTCTCATTCAGATACTACCTTATTACACTTAAATTCATACTCAACCTAATCATAGCCTTTATCTTACACAAATCCTGTACCTATCACCCCAGCTCCTCCCCCAATACCCAACCCTTGCCATTGGAAAAAGCACTGCTTACCTGCTGACACCTCTAAATTCCTACTACTAATATTGGATTAAACATAATACCCACAAATGATGGGAAGACATCAGAAAAACAGGACTGAGAACCTTGAAAATACGAGAACTAGGAATAGTAAAGAGACAAGATAAATCACCTACAAGAAATGCAAGAAGGGAAGTTCTAAATCCTGATCTACAATATGATGACAGGTTTTAAAACAAGCCTACAGGAAATGAAAGAGGGAATAGAAACACTAAGAAACATTATTAAATGACTCCCTAAGCCATATCATAATCAAAATGACCAACATAGAGACCAAGGAAAGAATTTTAAAAGCAGTGAGAACAAAAGGACAGGTAACATATAGAGGCAAAACAATAAAAATCACCCCAGACTATATAACCCAAGTCATGAATGCCAGGATAGACTGGTATGATGTGATCCAGATCCTGGAAGAAAACAACTTCCAACCAAAATTGCTATATCCAGCAAAACTATTATTCAAAATTGATGGAGAAACAAAAGTGTTTCAAGATAAGCAGAACCTCAAAAAATTCATGAATTCAAAGCCAACACCAGAGAAAATACTTAAAGAAATAAACCATGAAAAAGAAAAAAGAAGCAGACTTCAGAACCAGAGAAGAGATGAAGGTGATCAGCAGGGCATCTAAGTATAGAAAATGACAGGAAACAAAATCATATTTCAATAATAACTCTGAACATCAAAGGACTTAACTCTCCAATCAAAAGACATAGACTGGCAATGTGGATTAAAAAACATAATCCAAATACATGCTGTTTGCAAGAAACTCACCTTACAGCCAAAGACATTCACAGACTGAAAGTGAAAGAATATAAAAAGATATACCATGCTAATGGAGACCAAAAATGGGAAGGACTAACAACACAGATAGCCAACAAAACAGACTTTAAGCTAAAACACATCAGAAGAGACAAATCAGGATGCTTCCTTTTGTTAAAAGGAACAATCCACCAAGAAAATATAGTGATAGTAAATGTTTATGCCCCAAGTGTGGGGGCAGCCACATTTGTAAAACAAACCCTCTGGACATCAGATCTCAAATAAACCCAAATACAATAATATTGGGAGACGTCATACCTCTCACACCATGAGATCAATCTTCAAGGCAAAAGATGAGTAAAGACTCTTCAGAATTAAAGAAAACTATAAACCAAATGGACCTAATAGACATATACAGAATATTTCAACCAGGAACAGCAGAATACACATTCTTCTCAGCAGTCTATGAAACCTTCTCCAAAATAAATCGCATCCTGGCCCACAAAGCAAGTACCAGCAAATTCAAAAATATAATAAATTCCCTGCATCTTTTCAGGCCATAATGGAATGAAAGTAGAAATCAACAACAGGAAACCCAAAAGAAACTATTTAAATGCATGGAGATAGAATGATATAATATTGAATGATGAGTGGGTAAGATCAGAAATTAGGGGAGAAATAAAGAAGTTTCTGAAATTAAATGAAAATAGAGAAACAACTTATCGAAATTTATGGGACACTTTGAAGGCACTGTTAAGAGGAAAGTTTATAGCACTGATTTCTCATATAAGAACAGAGTGCAGGAAGACAGCGACCGAGAAAAGCGGGGCTTAAGAGCCCCGCTAACAACAAATCTCCATTACCACAAAATCAGCGCCTTTCATAGCCAGAAAACACCATAACCAGTGAAACAAAAAAATCACCAGGCTCCAGAGAGAAAGCGGACTGAGAACAGAGCCACAGAGGAGATACTCCGGTCTCGCGCCTGAGGACACGGCAGATGCGGCAGCAGTGCCATACTGCCGGCGGCACCGGCGAATTCACGGGACGGCTACAGCAAGCCGAGGTGAGCCACTGCGGAACAGCTAGGCGGGATTTCTCCACGCAGAGAGCATCTAAAGCTCCCAGTGGCCGAGCTCAGCACACGCTGCAGGGATTCAGAGTAGAAATCAAAATCAAGAAGAAAAACGCCAGCCCCATAGCTGAGGGCGTAGCAGCGGCGCCATATTGCCACCGGCGGCAGCAGCAGCGAATTCAGGGAGGCCAGTACAGCTACATCTGTATACTCAAGAACAGTGAGTCAAATTGCGGGCCACAGAGGAGAAATCCCAGTACTGTACTCCCTGGGACTTGACCCAGTGGGGGAGGGGCAGTAGCAGAGATATCACACCATAGGAGAACGTGCAACCTGGCACCCCCCACAGTCTAAAGCAGCCTCTATCGACTCTCTGGGTCGGAGACTCTGTGATAAAACCCAGTAAAGGAGTAGTGGGGTCCGAGATACTACTGACTCGAGATCCAGAACACCTTAAGTGAAGTCATAGTGACCCAAGGGAAGAACCCAGAGAAGGCACAAACTTCCAAAATCATGGGAAAGAGGAATAATACTGGAGCAATGAATGCCCACAACCCCACAACATCAGAACCCGATAAAACAGAAAATCAGAGATTTCTAGAAGATCAAATCAGAATAATAACTGTAGAAATAATAGAGGTGCTTCGAAAAGAACTCAGAGAGAGCCAAAAAGAGATAAAGGATGCAATTAATGAAATAAAGGCCTCAATTCAAAGCATGAACAACCAATTAGACCACATGGAGAACAGAATCTCGCTCTTAGAAGATGATCATTCCAAATATGAACGCATAGTTTCTAATCTAGGAAAAAATATCCGACAGCAGGAATCTGATATTGAAGAAATATGGGCCCATTTTAAGAGAGCTAACCTAAGAATAATTGGAATAGAGGAGGGAAAAGAAAGTGAAACCAAAGGGATCAACAATCTCTTCAAGGAAGTAATAGCAGAAAATTTTCCAAACATAGAACAAGAGGTCGATACACAGGTCCAGGAAACTTATAGAACTCCCTTTAGACAGGATCGGAGAAGAGGATCCCCACGCCACATAATTGTCAAAATGACCAATGTGGAAGCCAAGCAGAGAATCTTAAAGGCAACAAAAACAAAGGGCCAACTGACATTCAGAGGCAAACCAATTAGAATCACTCCAGACTTCCCAAACCAAGTCATGAGAGCCAGAAGGGCTTGGAGTAACATATACCAAACTCTGAAAGAAAACAACTTCCAGCCAAAAATTTCCTACCCAGCAAAACTTTCTATCAAATTAGATGGAAAAATAAGAAGCTTCCATGACAAACAGAAACTGAAGGAATTTATGTCTTCAAAACCAGCACTAGAGAAAATACTCAAAGAGATTAACTACAAAGAAGAAATAGGTAACACACACCAGAACCAGAGAAACAAGAGTTTCCATCCAACAGACAATTAAGATTGGTTATCTGTGGAGATTCATTATTTATGTTAGTCTTTTACCTATCTCTAAAGGGTATCATTTGCCTTTATTGTTGTTAATTTTTAGGATTTCTAGTTGGAATATTAATATACCTTCAGATATAGCAATTGGAAATATTTTATCCCATTCTATTAGTAACTGTTAACTCTGTTTACATTGTCTTTGGATATACAATTTTTTTTTTATTTTTTAGGGAGTTTGTATACTCCTCTGTTGCCTGTGCCATTGAAATCATATCCAACAAATCACTGCCAATTTCAATGTTGTGAGGTTTTATGACCCAGATTTTCTCCTAAAAGTTTATAGTCTTAAGATTTATATTTAGGTCTATTATCTATTTTGAGTTAATATTTGTATATGGGATTAGGTAAGGGTCCAATTTTATTCTTTTTCATGTAATTATTATTTTTTAACAATATTTAGTTAAAAGATTATCATTTCCACCACCAAATGTTCGTGGAAACCTTGTCAAAAATAACTTGACAATATAGGGAAGAATTTAGCTCTAGGCTTGTATTTAACTCCAATGGTTTATATATCTGCCTTTAGAATAGTACTACACTGTTTCAATTATTGTAGCTTTATATGGTTTGAAATCAGAAAATATATATCTTCTAGCTTTGTTCTTTTTCAAGATCGTTTTGGGTACCTAGAATCCATATTCCATATTAGGATAGATTTTTTTCTGAAAAATAAATATATAAATATATGATAGTTTCACCTAAAAAAATAGAAAAAAAAATATTCTCTGGTAAGAAAGAAAGCAAAAAGAAATATTGAAATGTTATCTTTAAGTCATCAAAAGCTTGGTATCAGACAAATGAAACTGTTATGTGAGATTATCATTTTTAATTTTAGATAAATTGCCATAATACTAGATGTCAACTACTAAGCCAAGCATGGGAGGGAGGGATAGGGAGAGAATGGGGTGGAGATTGGGTGGGGGCTGACTGGGAAAAGTGTGCATGTATGTCTACAAAAGTATGTATCCTACTATGATGTATGAATACAGTGCACCAATAAAAAAAAAAGAACAAAAAAAGAACAGAGTGTTACCAAGTAAACAACCTAACAACACATCTCAAGGACCTAGAAAGATTGCAACAGTGTAGTCCCAGAGCCAGCAGAAGGCAAGAAATTATTAAAATCAGAGCAGAAATAAATGAAATAGAGAACAAAAAAATTCAAAGAATCAACAAAACAAAAAGCTGGTTCTTTGAAAAGATTAGTAAGATCGACAAACCCCTGGCCAACCTAACCAAAAGAAAAAAAGAATCAATTCAAATTATTAAAATCAGAAATGAAAAAGGAGACATCACCACAGACAGTGAGGAAATGCAATGGATTATCAGATTATAAGAAACTATTTTGAAAATTTATACCACTCCTTTACAATATAGTCCTCAAGACTCTTGCCACAGCAATATGACAAGAGAAGGAAATAAAAGGAATTCGGATAGGAAGCGAAGAATTAAAACTATCCTTATTTGCAAATGATATGACTCTTTATCTAGAAGACCCAACAAGCTCAACCAAAAGACTACTGGAGCTGATTAACCAATTCAGCAAAGTAGGAGGATACAAAATCAATCTAAAGAAATCAGTTGCTTTTCTTTTTGTCAACAATGAATCCACAATGAAAGAAATAAAGAAAACAATTCCATTCACTAAAACCTCAAAACCAATAAAATACCTAGAAATAAACCTAACCAAAGACTTTACCTCTACAATAAAAACTATAAAACATTAAATAAAAAATTGAAGAAGACCTTGGAAGATGGAAAGATCTCCCTTGCTCATGGATATAAAAAAAAATTGTGAATCTTTTAAATAACATTTAGCTTAAAACAACACATTATAGACAACAGGAATTTTTTTGCTCCATCATAATTTTATGGGACCATCATCACATATGTAGTTCATTGTTGACTAAAAATAATTTCATGCTGCACAAGACTGTACAAAAGAAAAGAGCCAAGTAGAGTTCAATGATAAGATATAATCAGACAATTTAAAGTGGCCCAATGTCTTCCTGAAAAAGAATGATAGCTGCAGGTGAATTATCAATGCTTCCTAAATTCATGAAGAAAACCAAACAGAACAACCCAAAAATAGCAGCGAATATCTGCCACCAAATAAGACCTCCACCCAAGTGGAAACCTGGGAAGAGAACAATTGGAGAACCTGAGTATGTTCATCATAGGCTGCAAGTCACTGTTGCAAACACTGCATGGGGCGATGAGAGGCTCCACAGCATCAGGGGTGTTTCACTTGCAAACCTCAGAAATCTGCAATAGTTTCCCACCAGAGCCCCCCATTAGCAAACCCATGAGAAGTCAGCTGACATGGGAACGCATGAAACAAGACCGTTATGTATCAGCTTTCTGTGTTATAGAGCAAGGAAGGGAGGAAAGACTGGGTTCATGAGCAATCGGCAAGGGACAAGCAAAGCCATCCTTTTCCCTCACTGCCATGATCATGGAAGCTCTTGTCATGGAGTGACCATGAGCAGGACCTTTGCTAGTCTGCATGGAACTTGTAATTATGCATTAAGCCACTGAAATTTTGAAGTAATTTGGCCCTGCAGCACATATTAACCTCTAAGCTGGAAAGACCTTGTCAACATTTACTGAAGAAATAGAAAATCTGAATATTTTATAACCATTAAATAGATTTTTTTTTAATGGTACTGGGGATTGAACCCAGGGGCATTCTACTTCTGTGCTAAACCCCAGCCCTATTTTTTTTTTTTTTTACTTTTTATTTGGAAAGAGGCCCTAAATTGCTGAGGCTGGCCTCAAACATGTGACCCTCTTGTAATCCCAAGTACTGGGATTACAAATGTATACCACCATGCCCAGCTTCCATTCACAATGAAAAAAAATTTTTGCAGACTAGAAACAGAAATCCTCCAACTTATTAAGGGACATCTTAAGGCAGCCAATAGCAAACTTCATATTTAAAAGAAGTGCTTCCAGCATTTCATTGTCAGGCTCTACTGAGCACCAATCATAGGTGCCCATTTACTATTATATGGTACTGGAGATTCTACACTATACAGTCAGACAAGAAAAATATACAAAAAATAAAATTAAGATCTGAAAGGAAGAAATATATCAATATTTGAAAATTATATGATCATCTACATATAAATAAAAAGCTACTACAAATTATTAGTGTTAATAACAGTTTAGTAGTTGCTGTTTACAAAGTCCATATGAAAGTATCAATTACATTGCTCTATACCCTCAACAGTTAAAAAATAGAATTTTTAAGAATACATTTAAGATACTTTTTTTTTGGTGGTACTGGGGTTCCTGGAAGCCCTTCTACCTCTGGGCTACACTCCCAGACCTATTTTATACTTTTTTTATTTGGAAACAGGGTCTCTTAAGCCAGCGTGGCTGGCTTTGAACCTCCGTGATCCTGGAAGCCCTTCTACCTCTGGGCTACACTCCCAGCCCTATTTTTTATCCTTTATTTTGAAGCAGAGACTAAGTTGTGAAGGGCATTACTAAGTAGCTGAGGCTGTCTGCCAACGTTGATCCTCCTGTCTCATCCTCCCAAATGCTGGGATTAAAAGCGTGCGCCACCACGCCTGGCTTTTTCTTTTGACTCTGCATGTTTTTTAAAATTTTTTGTTGGTGCATTGTCTTAATGGAGCACAAGATGGTAGGTACATACATGCACATATCACTCATTAAAATAAGAGTATTAGTAAACAATTTGCTCAAGTCATCTCCTAGCTGATGGTTGTCTAGAGAATTCCTGGTTGTTAGCCCTTGAGATCTGTAAGTGCCAGAAGGCTAACCACTAGATCTTGTTCTTCATCCCTTTTTCCATTGTCTCATACAAAAAGTACCTGGGATGGAAAAATAGCTCCATAAATATTTTGAAATGAGCAGATAAACAACGCTTTCATAAATCCTCTACAACGGCATGCATTCAAGCCAAAGTTAATTATTCGCATCTTTAGAACTACGTTTTTCGCATTCACGTATCTCTTAGCCCAGTGATGTTCCTATCTTCCCTGCCCACTGTCTACTAGATTTCCTTTCTGCTGAAATGCTTGAGTCACTTCCTCATATATGTTTAATGAAGTCATCAGCAAAACCTTCTCATCAGCCAGCCCAGCTTGTGTTTCACTTACGGTCTCGTTAGTGTGCCTAATTCTATTTGCAGAAAACACTGTTAATTAAAACGCCAACTCTGCCAGAATGGCCCAGCATCACTCCTGGCATTTAGTTTGTACTTATACACCCCAGCGAAGCTGGGGAAACGTGTCCTTTTCCTGGGGCTTGAGTAGCTTAACAAGAGCACTGGAGCTTTCTTGAGAGTTCATGAAGAATAAGCCAAGGCTGGAGACAGGGTGCCCAGCAAGAGCTGGCTCTGCTATCAGCAGCGCCTGTGATCGGAGCCCATTCCTGCAGCTCCCGGCAATGCACTCCTGAGCCACCCTGAGGCTCGGGCTCTGTCTCATGGAAAACTTCCCTAGCACAGATTATTTCTCCCCAGGAGGTTATCAATTTTTCAGAAAAAGCCTTATGGTACCATCCATACCTCTCTGGGGCTCATGCTCATGAACAACTTAGGGTGAGTTTGACAGAGTAACACCAAGCACCTTAGAACTGTCCACACTGTTCTGGGAGGAACAGAAGGCCTGGGGGACTAGGGGCAGAATTGAGGCACGGCCAGGCTTGGCCACTCTCAGGCAGCTCCAAACAGCATGTGAGTCCATCAAAGGCTCCTCCTATCACTCATACCACCCAAGCTCCAGATCCAGGACCACCCATATAAGTCCAGTTCCTGTAATAGGCCCAGAGTGCCCCAGGGACGATAGACCAATTGAACTCCACTGTGATTCTGGGGCAATTTTATATATTACCATGACAAATTCAGAGTTAGGAAAACAACAGAACAGAACTCTAGTTCTTGGGTTTCAGCTGCTTCCCCAGGCAGTTTATTCCAGAATCACGAAGTTGAGGCAACCCGATTCTAAGGACACATCCTTCTCAACCAGCAACCGGTGGTCCTGGTAGTGAGGAAGTCACATGGGGTCACTCTGCCTGGCAACCAGGCTGCCTTTGGTACCTTAATAAAGATGTGTGACTTCGAGTACATCACAGGGTCTCTCTCAGCCTGAATTTTCTCATCTATAAAATGTGTATCACAGGGCCATCCTTCTAGGGTCGTGGAAAGGGTCAGTGATATGACATATGTGAGACAGGTGTGTAGGAGATCAGCATATGCCTCTCCAAAATAATGCCACTTAGGCAAAAGGAATATCTCGAGCTGAAAACAAATGAGAAGCAGCAGACACAAGAAAAGCCGTTTGTCCTCCTCCCCTTAGCCTAAAACAGGACGTAAATTTGCAAAGATGTCCCTCCCTCCCTCTCTACCAGGAAGAACAGAAGATGATCAACAGGGACAACTTTTGACCCTTAACATCCTGGAGATGTAAGCTTATGCATCTGCATAAGCTTTACTAACCAGCCTTCACCTGGCACTGGCTCTCCATGTATTGGCCACCCTACAATTTGCTTCCTCTAGAGACTCGAGGTCTTTTTCTTCGTCTATAATTATTAATAGACAAAGAAATTTAAATTTTTATTAAAATTAGTAATTTTTTTTGCTAAGATAGTGTATGAATTCAGGTTCTAACCAAACCTTTGAGTTACTCATCTCGGGGTACTCCATATGTCACATTACATGTGATACATCATATGTTAATATACCTGTGTGTTTCTTTCTTTCCTTCTTTTTTTTTTTTTTGATATGTCTTTTGTTATGGGGCTCACCTGAAATCTTCGAAAGAAAAGTGGAAGATTATTCTTTCTCTCCCACAGGCTGCACAAAGCAGGCCACCAGAGACCATAGCTTCTTATATGAATATTACCATTACAAGTCCATCCCTTCTCACCCTGACTCCAACCCTCACCTCACCGCCTTCCCTATTTGTACAGAAGTGCTCGGTGAAACTAAAACATAGACTTTGAAGTCAGAATGTCCTGGCTCTGCCAATTAGTAGGAGTACAATCTAAAGAAAGCCATGCATCTTTGCTGAACCTGATGGGATTATAATAATACCCACCTCAAAAAGCTCTTATTAGATAATTAATGGAAATGGGCTGCTTCAGTCCTCAGTAAACTAGTTATTATCACTTCCTCAGTTCCTAAGCCCAAACTCCTGGTATCTCAGTACTCACTATCTTCTCTAGGATTTGGAAAGAGATTGTCTTTCAAAGCCTGCAATTTATACTAAGAAATAAATTAATAACACATTTTACTCCAGGATAGGGTTACTTACTAACCAAAGCAGATCTTTAATGAGAGGAAACATTGGAATAGTGCTTGTGAACAGGGGGCTTTTCCTGTTCCCTCTCTCCACATCCACATACTTTGGGGAAGTTTAGTTATTGCTCCTCAACATCTGTGAGGGGCTCAACAGGAGTTTCTATTAATACTATTAAAAAAATACAACAGTGTGAAGTTATTAAGCAACTATTTCATTGTTACCACTCCCTCTTTGATTTTTTGGGGGGAAGGTGGGAGTTTTTCCTTTGTCTCTTAATTTGGTAATTTAGCATCTCTCATTAAAATCCTCTAAGCTAGGTACAGTGGTGCACACCATCCAAAAACTTGGGAAGCAAAGACAGAAAGATTGAAGTTTTGAGACCAGCCTCAGCAACTTAGCAAGACTTTGTTTCAAAAGAAAGGGGGCTTGGGCTGTACTTCAAAAGTAGAATGCCCCTGGGTTCGATCCCCAGTAATACCCAGAATCACTATGAGTTTAATTTGCATGTTGCCACTGGGGGTAACTAGGGATATTTCTAGGACTCACTTTGCTTGGGTATCCATATGCCTCCTGGGAAGGAGAATGTGGGAGAGAAACCTCTGAGGCTATTCAAGGACAAGCTAATCTGACTGCGTACAACAGAGACTCTTACAGCACTGTTGCTTCACAGCAAAATTCCTCAACATTTGTAATAAATGAATTGGGGAACTATCTGTTACTGACTCTCCCAAAACACACACACACACACACACACACACACACACACATACGACTATTAAGTTCCATGATGCTAAATTGGGTCACAACAGCGTATTTAGTATCCACCCAGTATACACCTAATAAATGTTTGTGGAATAAATGAGCAAACTTAAAATCTCTTCTAGAAAGGAAGCCATTGTTCGGTTGAGATTTTAGGGGTTAATAGTTCAGGGCCAGTGAGGGAAAAAGAAGAATCTGAGAACCTTATTGCCAACATAACTGGGTTGAGGAAGCATCTTGGGTATGTAATATCCACAGGTGAGATAACTCACGAGGATCCCTCCCTCATTCTCAGCTACACAACCAGAGACCTGCCTGACTAGGTCGGGCTACGCTGCATATGGCAAAAAAAGATCAAAATAAGCTTGTCCTGGGAACAGGTGGTTCCAAAGGAAAGTAAGAAGAGGGGCCTGGTTGAGCTACAAATGCTCAACTTCTCCCCAAGTCAATCAAATAAGTTCACACACAGACACACACACACACACACACACACACACACCAGGAGGACAGAGCTGAGCAATGGAACAAGAATAGGCAAAAAGTGTTACATAGCTAAAGTTTTACCACTAGGAAACATGAAGGCATAAAATTGAGGTTCCTGCTAACAAAAGTTACCAGTAACAAAAGAGATATCCTTTCAGAGACTGTAAGACATCCCAAGGCTATAGCCAGCCTCTGATTTTAGTGTTAATGGAAGAAGACGCATCATACCATAGGCTCATTCAGATTAGCAACAAGAAAGCTGGGATATGGGAGCCCAAACCAAAGTTAGGATGCTCGGCCTACAGAGAGCCAGCCCAACTCAGCGTTTCCTGGGACCCAGAGGGACCTCAAGAGCTGCCCTGGCTGTTCCATCAAGGGCAGAAAGGATGAAGATGAGATTTCCATGCTGTAAACGAGGATGATGGCCTCCACAGTGCCATAGAAAATGAAAGGTATAGTAGCGCATGTTTGCACATGCAAGCGTGCAAGTATGAGTGTGCACACACACACACACACACACACACACACACACAGCACTGAACAGTTGTTAGGCCTCTGTCCATCCAGTTTAGGAAGCATACCCAGGTTTCACGTAAATGGTGGTGGAGCCACTTCCTGGAGATTGTGAGAGACAGACTCATCCTGAAGGGCAAACACCAGCTCAGACCTCTCTAGAAATGGAACTCATTCACAAGTTGCCAAGAGCCAGGTGTGGTGGTGCATGCCTGCAATCCCAGTACTTGGGAGGCTGAGACAGGAGGACTGCAGGTTTGTCATCAGCCTCAGCAATTTAGTGAGGTCCTCACAACTTAGTGAGACTCTGTTCAAAATTAAAAAAACATAAAATCAGGAAATGGGGCTGGGAGTGTAGATGAGAGGCAGAATGCCCCTGGGTTCATTCCTTAGTCCATAGGGCAAAAAAACCAAGGTTACCGAGGTGGGGGGCCTAGGCACTTTATCACACACCCTTCAGTCTCCTTACTTGTGCCTCTCTTCCATTCCTTCTGCTGTCTCCCCGCCCATAGCTCTGGGTGCTCTCCTGTTCCTCCTGTTCCCTGGCTCTTCAGAACCCGCCCAAAACTGCCACCCCTGAACTATCCCCAAAGTCATAAAACTAAGTCTCCATTCTCCCCACCCTTACATCCCCAAAACTCAGTTTCCCTCAGACAATATAACCTAGATATTAACTAGTTAAGTCCCATCATCCCAGATGTGGGATGCCCATAAAAACTTAAATTGAGTGACAAAGACACCACTCATGGTAACTTCTGAAATAAATATTATATTTTTAGAGTTTTATTCTTTTAAGAAAAGTAATACTTAAATGATCAGTACATTTGAGAATATATGTATGTCCATATATATATATATAAATATATAAAGGATATATAGCTCTTGATTATGATTTTCAACCCATTTTAATGCACCTGTGTCAATTTCATTGAGATATTTGTAGAATTGAAAACTTAGGTCTTCATGTATTAAAGAAGAAAATATCTTGAGTTAATTCACATGGCGGGTATCACCTTTTTTTTTTTTTTTTTTTGGAGGGGGAAAACAAACACAACTTGGTGTTATCCAGGGGAGAGAGAGCAGCAGGAAAGCCTTTACAATTGCCTTTAAGGCAGAATGTTTGTTTCCCCCTGTAAATGAGTGGGAGAAAGAACCATCATAGAGGTCTCTGGTCTTCTCTGCTGGAGAGCTCCCTGCATATCTGCTGTAGACTTTATTCCCTGCCTCCGTTGTGCTGCCCTAATCAATGGCCACTGAGCCCCAAGACTGGCATCTGCAAGAGTCCCAGCTGGAGGGCAAATACACCTGTCCAAGTGTAAAACCTGGGTTAGGTGGAATCTCAGCTGAGGACAGAGACTCCAGAGAGCCACAAGGCACAAAGATGATGTGGAAGTCATAAATATGTAACAAGGTAACCTCAAAGCCTATGAAGAAAACCAAAAAGGATTCAGGAGAAACAATACTAAAATAATCATGCAATATGTATGTTCAGAGTTGACACTTGAATATGTAGACCAAGTATAGAAAAATATATTACTAACACAAATAGTTTGATATTATAGATCAAGAATTCTGTACTGAATAAGCAAAGAATATCCATGTACGCATAAATTTGTCCTTGTTTTCTTGCCACAAAGAAAGTCTCAGGAAATTCCAAAAGATATTCAGTTCACTGGCCATGATACAATAAAATTAGAAAATAAAAGGATAACAGCCCCCTCATATTTTTATCAGAAAATAAGAAAGATAAAAATATAATAAACTGGGCTTTCCATGTAAGAACTTAGAAAAATAACAGTGAAATAAACCCAAGTAACATCTAAAGAAGCAGTAACGATAAAAGACAAAATTAAATAGAACTCTAGAAGTAGTAGAAGTGCTTTTCGTAAAAAAGAAAAAGTTGATTCTTTCAAATGAATAGCATTATATTTAAACTTTTATCAATATAAGCTGAGAGAGAGAGAGAGAGAGAGAGAGAGAGAGAGAGAGAGAGAGAGAGAGAAAGGTTGTAAGAATCAAGACAATATAACAACAGATACAGAAACTGGATTTTTGTATGTGTGAGATACTAGAGATTTAATTCAGAGCCACATCCCCAGCCTTATTTTATTTATTTTTGTTTTAAAACAGAGTGACCCCCATATGTTTCCTCTAATATGTTCAAGCTAGGGAGTATTGGTAATACCAGAGGGATTCCAGATGATGAAGGGGAAATCTTAGCAAAGCTTGAATGGAAGGACAGGAGAGGAAGAAAGCTGAGGTTGTTCAATGGAGGAGCTACATACGAATATGTGTAATAGCATAAGTACAACATGATTAACCTGGACACTCTCTATTGGGGGAGAGGGAAAGGGAGGGGGAAGGGCATGAAGCACAATGTAAATGTACACCACTCTCAATATGTTCCACTTATAAAAAAAATAAAAATTAAAAAAACAGGGTGTCCCCTAGTTGCTGAGGCTGGCCTTGAACCTGCAATCCTCATGTCTCTGCCTCCTAAATTCTGGGATTACAGGTGTAGCACTGTGGCAGACTTTTTTTTCCTAATTATAAGAGAATACTTAGGATAAATTTTATACTAATATACTTGAAAGCCTAATGGAATAGACATTTTCTAAGATGAAATAATTTACCAAAATTAGTGCAAAAAGTAGAAAACCTGAAACAATAGCAAGAGTTATAAAATGAAGTATCAATCACCTGAAAGCTTTCATATCAAATTATATAGAACTTCAAGTAACAGAAAATTACCACTTTATACAAACTATTCCAAAACATAGGAAAATGTGGGAACCTAGCCAAAAGACTTTCAAAGCTGTCATAACAATGATAATAAAATTAGACAGAAGCCCTTTGAGAAAAGAAAACCAAAGCCGGGTGTTGTGGCGCATGCTTGTAATCCCAGCATTCGGGAGGCTGAGACTGGAGGATCCGGTTTGCGGACAGCCTCATTCCTCTGCAACTCAGGTAGACCCAGTTTCAAAATAAAGAATAAAAAAATAGGGCAGGGGCTGTAGCTCAGAGGTCAATGCCCCTGGGTTCCATCCCCAGACCAGAAAAAAAAAAAAAACATAGCTCTATCTTACTTATAAATTTAATGCAAAAATTCTATATAAATATATTAGTAAATTGAATTCCAGTCGTGTTTTTTTAAATATCACACCAAAACCAGGTAGGAATTATCCTAAAAGTACAAATATAATTCAAAATTAGAAAATTTATCAAACTCAGTACATGAGAAGGCAATTCAAATAGTGTGGTATTAGCACAAAATAAATCATATACCAGAAAAGGGAGTCCAGTACATACATAAGAATCTGAAGCCGAGCGTGGTGGTGCACGCTTGTAATCCCTGCGCGCTTGGGAGGCTGAGACAGGAAGATCGCGCAGGTTCAAAGCCAGCCTCAGCTACTTAGTGAGGCTCTCTGCAACTTAGTGAGACCCTGTTTCCAAATAAAATATAAAATAGGTCTGGGAGTATAGCCTGGAGATAGAAAAGACCCTGGGTTCCACCCCCAGTACCACCAAAAAAAAAAAAAAAAAAGAATCTCATAGGCAATCAACATACATCTCAAGCCAGTGGGGAGACAGCATCTATGCCCACCTCCTCTTTTTGTCCCTGTTTAGTCAAGGAAGAAAGCCCATTGTCATGGCAGCTTTATTCACACCGAGGCTGGTGTTAGAAGGTCCCTGCACTTGGCTAAATGCTCTGTCACCACTATCATAAAATTTTGAATGAGGAGCTGTGCTTTTTTGTTGCACCAGCCCTACCAGTTATGTAGCTGCACCTGCCCTGTGTCCATCTGGGGCAAGAACTGATCAGTAAATGGGCTCATGGGAGCCCCATTCCCCTTGTCAGGAGTCAGTGGAGATTAGGCAGATGACCCATATTTCCACTGAGGCACGAGGCGCGATCTTCTGGGATTGTTTCCCTTTCTGCCTCTAGATGCGATCACCTCTGAATGTGGTTCCCTGAGCTTCTCTGGCAAGTTGCAGCCCCATAGAGAAGCAGCCGGGGCGGAGGCTGGCGCGAAGGATGACGGGGCAGGAGATGTAAAGGATTTGGTCCTTCATAGCTGCAGTGGGCCGATGATGGGGACATGCCTGGCACCTGTCCTCTCTTTCCTGTGGCCTTCTTATCATGTAATAGCCATCCCTTATTGATTAACTTCCTTGGCAGGGTCAAGAAGTTAGGATGAGGCGAAAGAGGCAGAGTTGAGCAAGTACAGGGTTGGATTCTGTCTTCATGTAAAATTACACTGTTTTGCTCACCGTGGAATTTTTGTGTTTGTTATTTTCTAATGGTCATGTTAAAATATGTATCCTTATTGCTAAGTTTGTTGGTGTACCCTAAGTTTGCACCAGAGGGGAGTCCCTTGCTCCCCTCACCCTGGTCTTGTCCCTGCTACTCTCAGTTGCAGTTTTTGTTCCTTGCGGTCAAAATCATCCTCAGAGTGAAATAAAAATGGTCAGTTCAAATGGGATGGCAACAAATTAAAAAGCTTCTTTGCAGCAAAGGAGACCATTAAAAGGCTAAAAAGAAAGCTGGGCATGGTGACGCACGCTTGTAATCCAGCATTCAGGATGCTGAAACCAGAGGATCACGGTTCGCAGACAGCCTCAGCTACTAAGTTAGGCCCTTCGCAACTGAGAGACCCAGTTCAAAATTAGAAAGAATAAAAAAAAATTAGGGCTGGAGGTGTTGCTTGGAGGTAGAATGCCCCTGGGTTCCATTCTCAGTAACACACGCACACACACACACACACACACACACACACACACAAAGAGGCTATAGAAAGCTTACAAAATGGGAGGAAAAACTTTACCAGCTACTATCTAAAAGAGCTCAAAATATTAACCCTAAAAAAACAAATAATCTAATTTTTAAAATATGAAATGGAACTGAATAGATATTCCTCAAAAGAAGAAATACAATTGGCCAATAAATACATGGAAAAAAATGTTCAACATCACTAGCCATCAGGGAAATGTATATCAAAACTACACTGAGAGTCAACTCCAATTAAAACAGCAATCTTCACAAATACAAACAATAACAAATGCTGGTGAGGATGTGGGGAAAAGAAACTCCTATACACTATTGGTAGAATTCTAAATCAGTACAACCATAATGGAAGTAAGTGTGGAAGTTCCTCAAAACACTAGAAATGGAACCATAATTCTTACAGAAGTTATTCTCAGCTATATCATGCCTCGATATCTTTCCTAAAGAACTAAAGTGGCTGCGTGTGGCGGTACGTGCCTGTAATTCCAGGACTTGGGAGGCTCAGACAGGAAGATCCCAGGTTTGAAGCCAACCTCAGCAATTCAGTGAGACCCTGTTTCAAAATAAAAAAGCACACCTATGTTTTAAAAGCACAACTCATTTTAGCCAAATAATGGAACGAAGTCAGGTGTCTGTCAAAAGATAAATGGATATAGAAAATGTGGTATATGCACACATGGACTCTTACTTGGGCACAAGAAAAAACAAAATTATGTCATTTGCAGGAAAATGGATGGAACTAGAGACTATTGTAATAAATAAGACTAGTCAGTCTCAGGAGGCCAAAGGTAGTATGTTTTCCCTCATTTGTGGAAGCTAGAGAGAAAATAGGAAACATATGGAGCTTTAAATAATGCAAAGATAGATTGTTGGCGTAGTTGAAGGGGTTAGGGAGGGGAAGGAAGAGGGAGGAGGGAGAGGAAAGGGAGGGAAAGGAAAGGAAACAGTTCAAATTATTACCGATCTCACCAACTCCTGTGGGGAGGGAATAGGGCGGAGTGGGCCGGGATGTGCAGGGAAATACACAAAGGGCTGTACGCATGGATGTTTTTAACACATCGAACCCTCACTATATGTATAATTGTAATGCACTAATAAAATAAAAATTCAAAAAGTGGTCATTTTGATAACAGGTGTTAGGTCCTCCATGTGGTATAATTATTAATGTGTGTGTGTGTGTGTGTGTGTGTGTGTGTGTGTGTGTTTCAGGACTGGGAATGGACCCCAGGTGCATTCTTCCTCCAAGATATACCCCCAAACCTATTTTTTTAATTCTTTATTTTGAAACAGGGTCTCACTGAGTTGCAAAGGGCCTCACTAAGTAGCTGAGGCTGGCTGCGAACCGTGACCCTCCTTGTCTTGGCCTCCCAAATGCTGGGATTACAAGTGTGAGCCACCACACCTGGCTTAATGTGTGTTCTAACTGCAGAAGAGGCCTGAGGAGGAGCCCGAGCGCTCACACTTCACTGTAGAAGGAGGGGATCCAACTCGCCACCAATATGGCTCAGTGCGTGGTCACGTGGGATGTCTCAGGGAGGCCACAGGAAGCCACTGTGTCTTGAAACACTGTGGATAAGGACAGAAAGGCCATCTGGGTGTTGGCTTTCTCCTTCATGTCCTCCGAGTCAGAGGTAGAAATGTACCTGCTGTGCTCTAACATCCCTGCACTCCTGGCCTCTCCAGGAAGCTGGACACTCAGAGTCTTACAGCGTCCATCTAAACAGACTGCAGAGAGGCCCGCTCCTCTGCTGTTTCAAAAATATAAAATAGGTCCTGTTTCAAAAATATAAAATAGGTCTGGGAGTGTAACCCAGAGGTAGAAGGGCTTCCAGGAACCCCAGTACCACCAAAATAGAAAAAAAAAGAAATTTCAAAGGAGCTCCTTAGACTGTGGTGTTGGCTACCAAGACTTACAACAACCATGAGAACAAACAGCCATGGCCATGTTCCAGGGCCATCCACAGAGCCAGCAGATCTGGGTTGGGATGCGGACTGGGTGGCTACAGATGCTCTCCACCCATTTTACACAAAACTGTTTCAGAACATGAAAGATTCTTTAAGAACAATGAACTTTAAAGGACTAGAAGAAAAACAAGACACCATTACTATTCAGGTATAGGAAAGGCTTTTTAAAACATGACACAAAAAGCAAAATCATAAGGAAAGTCTTACCAATTTGATTGCACTGCGAATTAAACATTTTATATGTCAGTCTAATTGTGAAGGTAGATGGACGTAAACCTCTAAGAAGTACAATGTAGAACTTCTATGAAATAAAAGGAATAGGATAATGAAATCATAAATTCCTTCTCTTGATGACTGGAGAGATCGGACAAGAAAAATTTCAAGCCGGGCATGGTGGCGCACACTTGTAATCCCCGCGCTTGGGAGGCGGAGACAGGAGGATCACGCAGGTTCGAAGCCAGCCGCGCTGGTGTAAGAGACCCTGTTTCAAAAATATAAAATAGGTTTGGGAGTGTAGCCCGGAGGTAGAAGGGCTTCCAGGAACCCCAGTACCACAAAAAGAAAAAGAAGAAGAAAGAAAGAAAAAAGGAAAAAAAGAAAAAATTCAAAGGTAAGGTGACATTAAACACAGAAGGTGGGCACAGTGGCACACGCCTGTATTCCTAGTACAGGAGGATCGTAGGTTCAAGGCCAGCCTCAGCAACTTAGCAAAACTACTTGAAAATAAAAAATAAAATAGAGCTGGGGATGTATCTCAGATGTAGAATTTCCCTGGGTTCAATTCCCAGTAGCAAAAGGGAAAAAATAAACATGTATTGAAGTTCATGTGAAACAGAAAAGGCTTATGAACAAGAGTGGCGTGGGCAGAGATGAAACAGAAAACCTCTGTTGTTGGTGGGAATCTAGACACAAAAGTAGGAGAAAAGAGAGAGAAGATTCTAGAGATATCAGAGACCAAAACCAGAACAACTTAAAATGCCATGTTCAGAACTTTGCCCAGGCAGCAGGGTGTGAATATAAAGGGAAGAGGTGGAAGATGGAGGAGGAGGAGGAGGAGGAGGTGGAGGAGGAAGAAGAGGAGGAGGAAGAGGAGGAGAAGAAGGAGGAGGAGGAGGAGGAGGAAGAAAAGGAGGAAGAGGAGGAGGAGGAGAAGGAGGAAGAGGAGGAGGAGGAGAAGGAAGAGGAGGAGGAGGAAGAGAAGGAGGAGGAGAAGGAGGAAGAGGAGGAGGAGGAGAAGGAGGAGGAAGAGAAGGAGGAAGAGGAGGAGGAGGAGGAGGAGAAGGAGGAGGAGAAGGAGGAAGAGGAGGAGGAAGAGGGGGAGGAGGAAGAGAAGAAGGAGGAGGAGGAAGAGGAGGAAGAGAAGAAGGAGGAGGAGAATGAAGAGGAGGAGGAAGAGGAGGAAGAAGAGGAGAAGGAAGAGGAGGAAGAGGAGGAGAATGAAGAGGAGGAGGAAGAGGAGGAGGAGGAAGAGGAAGAGGAGGAAGAGGAGGAGGAAGAGGAGGAGGAGGAAGAGGAGGAGGAGGAGGTCTATATAGTTAGGGCAAAAAGCATAGCAAGAAAACAGGGACCAGAGGAGAACCCATGTTGATGGCAAAACCCAAAGTAGACATGACTCACTGGGCCTGGGGGAAAATAAGCAGGAGCACTGAAGATGGCCGCCAGGTTTCCAGCAGGTGGGATTGGTTGTACCTCTGAAATACAGAGTTCAACCATGTCACATACTGAAGGACAGAGCTGTGCATGGGGCTATTCACAAAGCCAATGCAGTCATAAATGGCGATCCCCAGGCTACCAGGACAGGGGCTATGAATACCTGTGTGACCCACCAGATCCTGTAAGATCCCGCCAGATCCTGGAGAGAATTAATAAGTTAGAGGTAGAGAAAAGCAACTGCAGGCCTCTGTTATCCATGGAGCCCTGGGAAGTGGCATCCACCTCACGGGCCAGCAGCCAAGCAGCCCAACCCCCACCTATACTCCTCCTCGCCTCCGGAGCATTTCAGTTTAACTTTTATAGGAGCAGGCGCCGCAGAGATGAAAGATGAAATCTGTGTTATGCTGTATCGGAGTCCTGGGTATCTGTGTGCTTCATCTTCAATATTTTCAATTAAATCATGAGGAAATAATTATGCAAACCATAATTTCACCATCCACAGGGAAATGATTAGTTTATTATCCTTGAGAGGTTTGTACCAGAGCATCTAAAAGCTTTAGATAAGAAGCTAATTTAATTTTGGTCCCCCTTCTGCTAAAATTTCATACTCTAGAGTAATATATACAAAATAGGAAAAACATGTGTGGTCTCTAGGTCAAGAATATTAGCATGGTTGTTAATAACTAGAAATGTGGCTTTCATACTACTTTACTTCTTAAGTCTCACATGCTAATCTCCTTTCTTCTTAGAGATCATATAAACAAAGCCAAAATTCCAAAAACAAAGTACCTAAGTTACACTCAAGACAAACTGTACTCTGGGAAGAGTCTCATTTTTACATGTTCATACCACCAAATTTATAACACTTTGAGTCATAGAATTCAACTGCTGAAAGAAACCATCCCACAGAACTTCACTTGTTTGAGAAGCGAGTGAGGAAGTAAGATCGTAACTTGGCAATGCTCACGCGATCGGTTAGTAGAGACCCAGGCGCGGAGGCTGATTTCCTAATCTTCAATCCAGCGTGCTCACCCCCACCTCATCCATCTTTACTATCATCTGTTCATTTTTTTAAAACTCAGTTTTCACCAGATGTGGTGGGGCACACCTGTAATCCCAGTGCTTGGGAGGTTTGAGGCCAGTCTCAGTATCTTAGCAAGACCCTGTTTCCAAATAAAAAATAGGAAAGGCTGGGGTGTAGTTCAGAGGTCAAACACCTCTGGGTTCAATACCTGATAACACACACACACACACACACACACACACACACACACACACGCAGTTTTCAAATGTAAAACTGAGAAATATAGCTAAATCGTAATTACCTATATATTCAAGCCCATCTTTGTTATTCTGTCTCTGCCTGCTGACTTTAACCTCTTGGTTAACTTCTTGGTTAACCTACTGGCTTTTTGTTTTTGTATGTGTGTGTGTGTGTGTGTGTGTGTGTGTGTGTGTGTGTGTGCATATGTGTGGGGAGGGGGGGTACTAGGGATTGAACCCAGAGGCATTCTACCTTTGAGCTACCCCCAGCCCTATGTTTGTTTCTTTTTTTTTTTTTTGTGGTCTGGGGTTCCTGGAAACCCTTCTACCTCCGGGCTACACTCCCAGACGTGTGTGTGTGTGTGTGTGTGTGTGTGTGTGTGTGTATTTTTTTTTTTAATTTGGAAACAGGGTCTCTTAAGCCAACAAGGCTGGCTTTGAACCTGCACAATCCTCCTGTCTCTGCCTCCCAAGCGTGGGTGTTTCTTATCTTAAAACAAGTCTCACTAAGTTGTAGAGGGCCTCACTAAGTTGCTGAGGCTGGCTGTGAAACTGTAATCCTCCTGTCCTGGCCTTCCAAGCACTGGGATCATAGGTGCGCAGCACCACACCTGGCTTTAACCTTTCATCATGCCTCCCTCTCCAGCTGCATCTCCCCACACTTCCCTTCGTAGCCAAACCTTTTGAAAGAACATCTGCTCTACTGACCCCTCTCCTTCCCTCCTGTTGTTCCTCAGTCCACTCCTGCCACTCCAATGTATTCTTCTCACTGGGACCACTCAAGCCCTCGGTCCTAGTGAAGCCCAAGGACCTTGTCCTTTGCGGACATCTCTGCTACCTGTGATGGGGTTGGCCACTCCCCTCCAAAACTCTCATCCCTCAGCTACTGTAATGCTGGCTTTGTAGTCTCTTTCCTTCTCACTGTCCCTGTTACTTTGCTTTTAAGAGCCATCAGGGTCATGAAGTGTGGGTCAACCCCTCTGACAAAGGGCAGGAGGGAGGCACAGCTGTCCTCCCAACCGTCTGCACCCGTCACCCCAATTCAGATTTATCAAGTGCCAACAATGTACCAAATCATGTGCTTGGCACACTGAGGGTACAGGTATGAAAGGTAAGAGCCTCGGCTTTGCCTTCAGTCTGTACCCTCCTCCGATTCACTACCTCCAACACCTCCATCTTTGGGAAAGACACAGTAGATTTTGTCATTCTCTTGGATCAAAGGCTTCTGGTGGTTCTCTCAGGAAACCCAGTTCCTTACCATGATGTCACTGGTATTAATCTATATTTTATTTTATTTCACTTATTTGTACTGGGGATCAAACCCAGGGGCATTCTACTTCTGAGCTACATCCCCAGCCATTTTTCATTTTTTATTTGAAACAGGATCTCACCAAATTGTTGAGAGCCTCACTAAGTGGCTTTGAACCTACAATCCTCTTGTCTCGGTCTCCCAAATCCTGGGATTACAGGATTGTGCCACCATGCCCAGCTTAAGTCTATCTTTTTAACTAAAGCTAATGCCATCCTCTCCAGTGAGAATGACTCTGAACCACTTTGTGATTTTTCCTAAACACACCTTATCATGCCTCCATGTGCTGTCCCTTCTGTCCAGAACAACATTTACTTATCTTCTTTGTGTAGCAAAATTCTCTTTATCCCTCAAAGACTGAGCAAAAATGTCATCTCTCTTATGACAGACACCTTGTCAACACCCCTGCCTGTTCAGCTCTCTGAACAAACTCCTATGATAGCACTTACCACTTCATATTGAATCATTTTTTAACATCAGTCTTTCTAGTAGATGGTAGTTCCTAAGAACAAAAAAAATGTATTCTTTAATTTGAATATGTCTGATGCTGAGCAAAAGCTCTGACATGTGGATAGCATCAGAGCAGGGATGGTGGTGCACACCTGTAATCCCAGTATTTGGGAAGCTGAGATAGAAGAATCACAGGTTCAAGGCAGGCTCAGCAACTTAGCAAGACCCTGTTTCAAAATAAACAATAAGTAAAGTCTGTGGATGTAGCTCCGTGGTAGGATGCCCTGGGGTTCAATCCCCAGTGCCACACAAAATAAGAAATTAAATGAAATTAAATAAATAAAACATAGTTTGTGTCAGCAAAAATCTTGTTGAACTAATTGCTGTTTTTTCCACTGGTACCATGAACACTTGGTGCGTGTCTGTATCCTTCAACATTTGAGGTTTTCTGGGTTGATTTCATCTTCTCATGACTGTCCGCATCTCACTGCTTCTTTCTATTCTATTTATGTGCTTCAAGTAGAAAAGATGAAACCTGACCTCTTTTCCTATCCCTCAGGCTCCTCTTCTTTATTATGTTGAAATCCAAAAATATTAAACCTCAAAAAGACTCTTGGCTGAGGCCTCTCCTCCTGTAGATGGTGAAGAGGCCCGATTTCCTTTTACTGGATTTGATTTATTCCTTCATAATGGAATAAAGACTAACTTGAGGGGAACGGCGCAGACGGCCAGAGGTGAGCCAACGGCTAATGAATGAGCCATTGCACAGCAGCGCAGTTTAATTGGCAAGTCTTGGTTTAACAGGCACAGCCTCTCTATTCCCCATGTTTCATTTCCTTTCATTCTTTCCAGCCTTGGCATTGCGGAGTCATTATTACATAGCCCCCTTTGACAGCCGGGCCTTCCGCTCATCCTATCCCTGCCCTTTTAAATGAGCCACGCCCACCCGCCCGGACTCCATTTAGATTGAATTAAAAAGTCAAAACACAGATGTGCAGGTCACTGCTCTGCCTCCACGACGCTCCTGGGCCCTGATGCTGGCCCAGCTCACTGTCTCCCACTCCATTTTCTTGATTCCTCCATAGTCTCTTGTTTGGGGTTTGTGCCATGGCTCCCATATTTTCTCAGTAATGTAGATTGATGATTCTTTGGATTTACTGGCCAGCTGACCTCGGGCTCCCTCCAGGTTGGACCTCCAGAGCTGCCTTCTTGGTATTTGCCCAGTACAACTGGCAAGCTCTGCCTGCCTCGGGCCACAGAGAACCGCCCTGGGAGCGTGCCCTCAAGAAGTCCCAGCCTGGCTGGGCGTGGGCACGCTTGTAATCCCCGCGCTTGGGAGGCAGAGACAGGAGGATCGCGGCAGGTTCGAAGCCAGCCCTGCGCGCTGGCTTAGGAGACCCTGTTTTCAAATTTAAAAAATATAAAAAATAGGTCTGGGAGTGTAGCACGGAGGTAGAAGGGATTCCAGGAACCCCAGTACCACCAAAAAAGAAAAGAAGTCCCAGCCTAAACGGGGTGCAGTAGTGTACACTTGTAATCCCAGTACTTGAGAGGCTGAGGCAGGAGGTTTACAAGTTCAAGGATAGCCATGTAGGTAGAGGTAGAATGCCCTTGGGTTCAATCCCCAGTACCAGAAAGGAAGGAAGGAAGGAAGGAAAAAGGGAGGGGAGAAGGGACAGAGGAAGAAGAAAGAAAGGTCCCAGTCTGGCAGGGGAGAGGACTGGCAGGTAACATATAGCTTCACATTCCTATTTTATTAGTTCTTCACATGTTCTACACTCTCCCCTTCATCGGCTTTCTTTAAGTCTTTGCCCTAGAAAGTTCTGCACCCCATGGCCTCCTCCCCAGCCTCCTTTTCCATTAATAACCTTCCATCTCCTATGAGGACACCCTGTGCCCTCCACAGAGTGTCAGGTGGAATATGTGTGCTCCCTTCCATCCTCTTCCCCTTCTAGACCATTCCACCCACAAACACCCTCTTGTAAAACCCCTGCTGCAGTCAAAAGTCCTGTGTTCTTCCTCCCCCAGTGTCACATGTTCTCCAGTCTCCTGCTCCCTCCCTCTCATCTACTAAGGCATTGGGTAGCTGGGTCACTAGAAATTGTCATTGCCCCCAAAACTGTTTCTCTGTTACATGTATAACTCATAACCTCTGCCTGGCCCAAGGCTTCTCTTACAATTTATTTTCCAGTCATTCCCACAGCCTGGTTCTTCAAATTCTTTGGAATCTCCCGCCCATGGGCCCACACACTTGTCTGTGCAGCCGTCTCCTCCTCACCCTCAGTCTACTTTGACTCAGTGGTTCTAACCTCAGATTCCCGCCCAGGGGTCCTGAATTCCCTTTCTCCCTGTTGCTTTTGAGCACTTGCTCAGGTAACCCTAGGCAGATAGTGCTGTTGGCACTCCGTGCTTACCTCCTGGATATTAAGACCGGAGGAACCCAGCATGCTGGGGCAGGAATTGCAACCGGATTCCTCCTCTTCCTCCCCAGAGACTCCAGAAGGGAAGCCAACCACTGCTCCTTGCTCTCACCTGAGGGGCGCCGGCCTGCCAGCTGTTCCTCATCACCTTCGCTGTTTCCTCCTACAGGGTCGGTCTCCAACCTTCGCTTCTCTCACCTGACTTCAAGAACCACCTAGATGCCAACAAGGTTGAAAACCTATGTCTAGCCCAGGCCTCCTTTGGAATTCCACAACAGCCTACTGGAATTTGGGGCCTGGATATTTCATGAGTGTGTGTGCGCGCGCGCGCGTGTGTGTGTGTGTGTGTGTGTGTGTGTGTGTGTTACTAGGGATTGAACCCAGGAGCATTCTACCTCTGAGCTATACCCCAGACCTTTTTTATCATTCTTTATTTTAAAACAGGGTCTCCTTAAATTGCAGAGAGCCTCACAAAGTAGCTGAGGCTGGCCAGAAACCTGTAATCCTCCTGTCTCCACCTCCCAAGTACTGGAATTACAGGCATGCGCCACCGTGCCTGGCTCAGTATCTCAAATTTAATGTGTCCACCCCCAATTCTCCATCTGCTTCCTCTGGCCACCTTGTTCTTCATACCATCTTTCTATCTCAATTAAAGGCAACAGTATTATTCAATCTTTCTTGGCCTTGATTCAATAATTTCTTTTAATCTTCTGTCTAATGAGTCTCTACCGAGGAGGGTACTAGAAGACAGTGTTTTTCAATTACACTTTCCTCATCCCAATCTTGAAAACCATAATTTGTATCACATGCACATTGGAGTCACCTGGGGGCACATTGAAGTATACAGTGCCTGTACCCCACCCCCCAGAGATAATGATTCCATCAGTCTGGTACGCTATTGGAAAATTATAAACCAATTCTGATTATTCTAAGGCCCAGTCAAGTTTACAAGCCTCTGTGTTAGGGCTTAAAAAAAAAAAAGACCTGGTAGCAGGACGTAGTGATGTACACCTGTAACCCCAGTAACTTTAAGGCCTTAGTGCAATTACAAAAATCAAAATTTGAGCTGGGTATGGTGGTACATGCTCATAATCCCAGTACTTAGGAGGCTGAGACAGGAGGATCGCAGGTTCAGAGTCAGCCTCAGCAACTTAGGAAGCCCTCCTCAATTTAGTAAGACACTGTTTAAAAACAAATAATAAACTAGGGGTGGGGATATAGCTCAGAGGTAGAATTCCCCTGTGTTTAGTCCCCAATAACCCCCCCCCACACACACACACAAAACTGGTAGAAAACATTGATATTAATGGGTATTCAAATGCCAAGTAGATGTTGGTATCACACATTAAAAACAGTACCCCCAAAATTAAAATAAACACTAATTAAAATTAGAAAGCTACATAAATGTACTCAAGTCTCTTTGAATGAGCCTTATAATTTTAATCTTTTGTAGTCTTTGATTTCTCATTTTGATAAAAATCTCTTACTAGTTTTAAATACTGATTGGTGAGAATACCCTATTACTACCTAAAAAATGGTGCAGATTACCACCTCTCAGCTCTACCTTCTGTGTTTTCTTTTCAAGCACAGAATTTTTTTCTGTGAATTTGGGGGGAAATGAGCCGAAAAGAAACGAAACTGAAAACATCTCACTTTCTGGCAGGGTCGAAGGGGGTTTAACAATTGAACACGGCCAGTTTTATCACCTTGACTTTCTACATTTCCTAACATTTTCCCTCCCAATGCATTCAGGCTGTGGTGTTGTCAAGGGGTGGATGCCAGCACGCCTCACAAACCAACAAAAACAACTCTTGTAGAAAGCAGTCTGTGCGAAGGAATGGAGAAAGCTAAATTTTGTGGTGCATTTTATGACCCGTTCATTTTATGCTTGCCCTTACTTCACCACTCTGTACTCTAAGCTCACATCACCATGACACTTCTCAAATTATTTTAAGCAAATGAAAAAATATTCATCACACTATGAAAACAAATGTCCCCAAATATTTTCTAGGGTTTCGATTGTCATATGTGAACATTTACCTAGGACTCTGCATATGCAAAGTGATATTGTTCGTTCAGTCATTTCTAAGTTGATTTGCAAAAATGAGCTGCTTCTATTTTTGAAAAATGTCTAAAAAAAAAAGTAAGAACAAGCCCTCCTCTTCAGTGCTACGCAGGAAGGGCCTTGAAAGCTTCTCTCCTAGGAGGGTAACAGGCTGACCCTAATTCCACTCATCCGAACAAGAAAACGAGGGTTTGTGCAGGAAATCTAGATCTGGCCTCCGTGACAGCTCAGTGATTTTCCAGGTCAAGGCAAAGGGAGAAAAAGCCAAGTTGTGAAGCTTCCTGTTCCTCTCCCAGGTACCAGAACTCCACAGAGCTAGCTGGGAGAAGTGTGCCATCTAGTGGAAAATCCAGTCCACTGCAGGTTACTTCTGTGCATGTTTCAAAACATCTTATTGCTCCCCATAAATGCATACAACTGTTGTGTGTCAAAGATTAAAAATTTTTTTAACAAGACAAGCTTCTTCAAGCAGTGTTTCTAGTCACAAGCCATAGTTTGCACTTAAGTCAGTATGGGCTAGCAGCAGAGTATTCAACAATCAAGGCCAAGATAGAAAATAGGCCTTTCTACTGATAAAAACTGTGCAGCGGTGATAATATATAAGGTGCTTCCTCATGAAGTAGTATCATGTAAAGTGCTAAATGTTTAATCAATAAATCCCTTCTCATTTCTGCCATGCTTGTCATCATCGATGTATTCTGTGTGCTTTTCCCTGTGCAACAAAGAACACAGGGTATGGTGTATACTTAACCCCTGTCAGCTTGATTAAAGTAACGCAGGGCTTTTAAAACTTCTGTGGTGAGGATATTTTCCATCTGTTCACACCCATGCATTTTTTCACTCACCTTAGTTTCTTGTCTTTTGAAAATGTTGGACATATATTCAGGTAAAGCTCAGGGGGTGTCTACTGTGATCTACTTGTGATAGGTATTATAATAATATTACCTATTAATATCATCTATTTCCGATCTATTTGTGATCTCTTCTTTTGATTTCATTTGTGACACTATTGCAGTTTTCTTTTTTTTATTTTATTGGTGCATTATATTCATACATCATATTGCAGTTTTCTTTATGCCTAAATGATCGTTTGGTTCTATTTTCATTTATATTAAGGCAGCACGTGTACAGATACATATCTGAAGGCACCATGCCCTGTTCCACGCCTTCCCACCACCAGTGAAGACCTTAGGTTTAAAAGGTACTTTAGAATGTTTTAAAATCCCCAGGCAGAGCCGGGCTTGGCGGCACACACGGTCATCCCAAAACTTGGAAGGCTAAAACAGGAGAATTGCAGGTTCAAAGCCAGCCTCAGCATCATAGTGAGACCTTGTTTTCAAGTAATAAAACAAAAAGGGCTGGGAATGTAGCTCTGGGTTCAATCCCCAATACCGTAACACATAAATAAAATAAATAAATAATAAATCCCCAGATAGACCAGCCCCTCTTTCAGTAAAAAAAAAAAAAAAAAAAAAAAATCAAGTCACTTGTTATTGTTGTCCGACTTTGACTTTGAGGAAGTGAATTTAAAACAGGACGGTAGCCGGGCGTGGTGGCGCACGCTTGTAATCCCCGCACTTGGGAGGCAGAGACAGGAGGATCGCGCAGGTTCGAAGCCAGCCGCGCACGCTGGCTTAGGAGACCCTGTTTCCAAAAATAAAAATGTAAAAAAATAGGTCTGGGAGTGTAGCCTGGAGGTAGAAGAGCTTCCAGGAACCCCAGTACCACCAAAAAAAATAAAAAATAAAAAAAATAAAAAATAAAACAGGACGGTACCTCGCCGGGCGTGGTGGTGCATGTTTGTAATCCCCATGCTTGGGAGGCTGAGACAGGAGGATCACACAGGTTCGAAGCCAGCCTCAGTTACTTAGTGAGGCTCTCAACAACTTAGTGAGACCCTGTCTCCAAATAAAAATAAAATATATAAAATAGGTCTGGGAGTATAGCCCAGAGGTAGAAGGCCTCTGAGTTCTACCCCCAATACCACAAAACAACAACAAAAACAACAACAACAACAACAAAAAGACGATATCAACCAACAAGAAAATAAATAGAAGAATTGTTTCCAGCAATGCACATTTTGTATAAAGACAAATGAACAAACCATGAGTGGACACAAGGTAACCAGAGGAGGATCCCACAGCTGCGTCCTTGCTGGTTTGCCTAGATTAAAGTTCTCTATAATTCTTAGGGCCATAACTAGAT
Source organism: Muscardinus avellanarius (assembly GCF_963383645.1). NCBI lineage: Eukaryota > Metazoa > Chordata > Mammalia > Rodentia > Gliridae > Muscardinus > Muscardinus avellanarius. The sequence continues at coordinate 96,896,169 of NC_137788.1, forward strand.
TTTAAGGTCCCTAAGTCCACCTTCTTTTTTAAAATTAAAATGCTATGTGGAGAATGGGCCAAAGAGAGACAGCAGTGAGGGGAAGCAAGGGAAATGGCGGTTTCAGAAATGAGACTGTGGAAAAAGCCGGGTGTGGTGGTGCACGCTTATCATCCCAGCATTCAGGAGGCTGAGACTGGAGGATCGCAGTTTGCGGACAGCCTCAGCTACTCAGTGAGGCCCTCTGCAAGTCAGTGAGACCCTGTCTCAAAATAAAGAATAAAAAATAAGGCAGGAGGTGTAGCTCGTAGGTCGAATGCCCCTGGGTTCCAGCCCCAGACCCGCAAAAAAAGAAAGAAAGGAAAGAAGGAAAGAAAGAAAGAAAGAAAGAAAGCCGTGTTCTAACATTTCCAATAAAGAAACTTCCATCCCTGGAGATGGGGCACTGGAGTGTTGTTGAGGGACCATCACCCAGGAACTTCTGCTATGCAGAACTAGGAAGGGAGGAACCTAGAAATTCAGCCTTGCTGGGCCCCCTCTGTGTCTTCGCGGGGCACCCCCCTGGCTCACTCCGCTCGGCCCCGTCCTGTCCCACCGATGGCCTGGCTGCTCTTCTCTTCTCAGCCCACCTTTCTCTCCCTCATTTATCCACTTGTTTTCAGTGCTAGTGCTTGAACCCAGAGACATTCTTCCACTCAGTTACACCTCCCAGCCCTTATTATTTTGAAACAGGTTCTAAGTTGCTGAGGCTGGCCTCCAACTTGCAATCCTCCTGCCTCAGCCGCCCAAGTATCTGAGCCTTGTACACTGACCACCACCCTCTACGTTGTATAGCCATAGTTTACTGTCTCCCCTACTAGATAATTTCTAGGATGAGAGGTGCCAGGTCATTTCCTCAAAGCTGTGTCCTTAGTCCCTAACAGTGTCTGGCAGAGTGTTGGTGCTTAAATACTCACCAGAACAACATTTGCGAGCTGACGGAATCAGTGCTGGAGCAGCCTGGGTTGGAGGCACTCCGGCCAACACAGCAGGGTGTGCTGCGGTGGCAGTGCCCAGTGTCTGGGGCTCACTGGCACCCCGAGACCGCACTGACCTGCTTCCCCGAATGCCCAAGCAGGCTGTGAAGCCCCGGCCTCACTTGCCCAGGGGTCTTCCCCAGAAAGGAAATTCCATGAGTATAACTGGGCTTGCAAGATTCCTTTTTGGGGAGGAAGCTCATCCCCCTTTTCCACACCTGACCTGATGAGAGAATCGAAGAACAAATGACTGCAAAACACAGTCTCTGTTCTCTTGAAGCTTGTTCTCTGAACGGGAAGAATGACACGGAATCTGGCACATTTTGGATGCTTCACAGGAAGATATATATTACTCCTGGAATCTGGGTAGACCTAGAGTTGGAACACAAAATTTCTCTACGGTCTTTCTTCTTGTCTTTTTTTGTTTTTTTGTTTGCTTTTTTTTTTGTGTGTGTGTGGGGGGTTTATTTTGAGGGGAGGGGGTACTGAGAATTTAATCCAGGGGCATTCCACCTCTGAACTACACCCCCAGTCCTTTTATTTACTTTTTATTTTTTATTGGTGCCTTGTAGTCATACGTCTTAAAGGAGTCCGAGATGGTAGAGGCGCCCATGCGCACATCACTCATTTGGCCCGTCCCCAGTTCCCGCCCCACTCCCTCCCTGCCCTCCTTCTCATGTTTAGTTTAGTGATTGGCTTTGATATGTTTGCCGATGTACATCGTGTACATTAGGGAATTTCCCTCTTCCCCCTCAGTTAGGTTGCCTTTTTTGCTCATCTATGGTTTCCCCCTTCTTTGTCTAGAGTTCTTCCTTTTTATCTTTTTTAAACAGGATCTTGCTGAACTTGCTGAGGCTAGCCTCGAACCTATAATCCTCCTTAGCTTCCTGTGTACAGGGCTTCCAGGCATGAACCACCGCACACAGCTCCGTCTCTTGTTTTTTGAAATAGAATTTTGTACTTATTTGCAATCTTCATTACACATTTTTTTGAATTATTTATCAGTAAATTCATTTAGACTTTTGTCTCCCACAATTTCAAGACAAAAAACACTCCACACGAGATGTGCCACTCTTTTATTTTTATTTTTATTTTTGGTAGTATTGGGGTTCCTGAAAACCCTTCTACCTCCGGGCTACACTCCCAGACCTATTTTTATACTTTGTTTTAATTTGGAAACAGGGTCTCTTAAGCCAGCACGGCTGGCTTCGAGCCTGCACGATCCTCCTGTCTCCGCCTCCCAAGCGCGGGGATTACAAGCGTGCGCCACCACGCCCGGCGTGAGATGTGCCACTCTTGTCCCATGGTTCTAAGTCTCTTTAGCACTGCGAACACTGCTCCCCCCCCACCAGAAAATGTGGAATTTGGTTGTCTTGAAACTATCACCCTGTGCCAAAACGCATGATATACACCATATCATGTTGTCGTTTGTTCAGGAAAGCCAAAATATTTATAAAGACTGTCCAGAGCCATGTGTGAAAAGCACTATTCAAACCATTGCCAACAATGTAAGCTGTATGACACACATGGTTTTTGCTTTTTATCTTTTAAAAATTAGGAAACAAGTCATGTTAAAAATAAACATATATTTTAATATAAATGGAAAGTAAATATGCAGTAATGCCAGAAACATCTTCAACTCATGGCTTTTTCCCAAAAGGTACAAGATCATTTTTTCAAAAGATACAAGATGCACATATAAATCACATTCATACCTTAGAAACGTTCAACATGGGCCAATTTAAAAGTCACAATGAGCTATGAATATTTTCATATTTTTCACCAGCTTGAAACTTCAACAGCGTTAGTAATTTATTCATTTCCATAATTTTATAAGTAAAAACAGAAAGCGCTAATCATGTGCCTTAATATTGTAATGCTAAAAAGTACAAAAAGCCTCAAAGATAAAGTAGTGTCCCATGCTTATCCTGGGTAGTATGAAAATACTGGGACACTTACCAGGCATCGGTAACTTAAGTAAACTATATTTTAGAATACGTTTCACAAATATAAGTCCGTCTTTTCTCTGGTTCAAAAAATAAAAGAGGTAGGTTCAAATAAAGCAAATACCTATTATGTCACTAGATTTTCATAAAAACATCAGCACGTTATATAACAGAAATTACTAGAAATCAAATGAGTCTAGAACAAAATTAAAACATCTTAAGAATAACTTCAACTAACATTTTCCTAGGTTCTAATCACAAATCAGAATGTAGTTGGCTACAAAAATGGCTTTAGTAAAATTTCAAATGCTACCAATATTACAAATTTCCTATCGTGTCCCTAAAACTTTCTATCATGTTCCGAGTGAAAATATGAATGTCTACGTTTACAAATCGAGCCTCTCCTTTAAATATAAGTTTATGATGCTTAAGATTGATATATGCAGCTACTAAGTACTAGTGTCTTAGCTTTGTGCTACCCAAAATTGAGAATGGTAAATTCAAAAAAATTCAGCAGTAAGGGAGAAATGGACATGTCACTCAGCCATGATCAATCCACTTCACATCATTAAGAAACTCCAGATAACTAAGAACTGTCCCAGGAAGCCTTCCTGATTATAACCATCTGGAAACAGAGGATAAGCAAAAGAGAGATGCTCTTCAGAGAATGACGTAAGTAAAAGGGTCTTGCTCCCTGCTGCTTTTCAAAGCAATGGCAGAATAAATGGAATCGTTCAAATGAGTTGCCTTGTGTTGACAACATAACGGTAACATGACAATCCCAGGAACAAAGCGACAATGTAAGTAAAATGGAAAAGTGCCCTCTCAGGTGAATATCTCATTGCTTCTCTCTACCAATTCTGCCTCTTGTGTCCATTACTACTCTGATTAAAGAAAGAGGTAAGCCTTAATCCTTATTTAGCTATTGTATATTTTAAGTACAATGATTTTTATTAATGGGTCTATAAGAAATTTTTTAAAAGCCTACAAAGACATTCAAAATACATGAAACAATTTAAGCCACAGAATTTTGTGATCATTTTGTTTTTTTTTTTAAGACATTAGACATTTAGAAATGAAGGAGCTGGCATAAATTTGAACCGAGCAAAATTAAGATTAGTGATCTATACGTCTACCACAAGAACAAATTTAGTTCTTGGAAGTACATTTTCAGAATTAGGACTGAGGGCACAGATCTGGGGAAAAAAAAGTACAATTTTGTGGTACCTTCTCAAAACTTATTAAACTATGATTTTTAACATTTCTAGATATTTAAAATCAGGCCCAAACATTTAAGTGATCGTTGATATATTTTTCCCTTTTGTGGAAAAAAAAAAAAAACCCTACAATCTTCTTTTGCCATAGACTTGCTGCACTTGCAGAAGTCACTCCAGAGACTGTTGAAGTTTCAGTAAGCATGCTAAAGCAAAAACTTCAACATGTCATTTCTGGTTTACCCCTAAAGTTTGCTTCATGTTTTCATACACCACATAGCTGATGCCTACAGCAGGGAGCACCTTCATGAAGTTTGGGGTGATGCCCCTGTAAAGTCCTGGTATTCCTTCTTTGAAAATTATTCGTCGAAAGAGGCCAACCATGTTCAGCTGTGGGGCTCCTTCTACCATGGCTGGAAGGTAAAAACAAAGAAACCAGGCTAATTTAATATTCAAGCATGTTTCAATTTATTACAATAAACAGGACTCAGAATGTACTCAAAGAGATCCAAGGAGATAAACTTTTACTTAGTGCCTCAGAGTGCATGTTCTGACTATAGTAATGATGGTAATAACTGCTCTTCATGGAGCAATTACTATGTGCTAGACGATGGGTTAATTACTTTCCTTGCTAACCCCACAAGTTAAATAATATATCTTTTTATGTTTGGGGAGGGGTAAGGAACAACACTCCAGCTTCATGTTTTTTTGTTTTGTTTTGTTTTGTTTTGTTTTTGTTTTGTGTTTCTGAGGATGGAATCCAGGGGCATTGTACCTCCAAGCTACAGCCCCAGCCCTTTTTTTAGACTTTAAAAAAATTTTTTTTTGAAACAGGGTCTCACTGAGTTGCAAAGAGCCTCACTAAGTAGCTGAGGCTGTCCACAAACCACATCCTCTGGTCTCAGCCTCCCAAATGCTGGGATGACAAACATGCACCATGCCCCGCTCTCTAGCTCCTTTTATCTTGAAACAGGGTCTCCCTAGTTGCTGACGGTCTTGCTAAGTTGATGAGCTTGGCCATGAACTTTCAGTTCTCCTCTCAGCCTCCCAGGTACTGGGATGACAAGCATGTGCCACCACGCCCAGCTAAATATATTCATTTTATAGAAAAAAATAGAGGCTTAAACCAGGTACGGACTGGTGCACGTTTGTAATCCCAGAATTTGGGAAGCTGAGACAAGAGGATCAGTGTTCTCAGATAGCCTCAGCTACTGCAACTCAGTGAGACCCTGTTTCAAAATAAGGAATAAAAAATGGGGCTGGGGGTATAGCTCGGGTATAGTATGCCCCTGGGTTCAAGCCCCAGTACCACAAAAAATAAATAAATAAAAATAGAGGCTTAAAAAGATGGAGAATTTTAAGCTGGGCGTGGTAACGCGCACTTGTAATTCTAGCACTTGGGAGGCTGAGACAGGAGGATCACATAGGTTCGAATCCAGCCTCAGCTACTTAGTGAGGCTCTCGGCAACTTAATGAGACCCTGTTTCCAAATAAATTATAAAATAGGGCTGGGGGTATATATCCCAGAGGTAGAATGCCTCTGGGTTCCATCCCCAGCACAGCAAAAAAAAAAAAAAAAAAAAAAAAAAAAGGTTGGAGAATTTTGTCCTAAAACACTTAACCATCGAATGCTAATGCCAAGAACACATGGCCTGTTGACTCTAAAGCCACGTTTCCCATCACAATACCCTGCTGCCTCCTCCTCTCTCATTAGGCAAGCACTGCAGAGGGAATTGTTGAATTATGGGAAGTATGGGAAAGCCTTGGGAAGCTCAGGAAAACATATAGGTAACCCAGGGCCAGGCACAGTGGCACACAGCTGTAATCCTAGTACTTAGGAGGCAGAGACAAGAGAATTGCAAGTTCAAGGCCAGCCTCAGCAACTTAGCAAGACCCTCAGCAGCTTAGTGAGACCCTGTTTCTAAATTAAAAAATGAAAAGGACTGGAATGTCTCTTGGAGGTACAATGTACCTAGGCTTAATCCTTAGTACAATAATAAATAAAATAAAATAAAAGAGTATAGGGAACCTGGGCCTTGAAAATTATCTCAACAGGGTAAAGGAGAAAGGAAATTCTGTTGATGCCACAACCAAGACAAAGGCTGGCACACCCATGTGCCAGGCGAGTGCTGGATGCAGTTATCACACAGATGGTGCCGAGAGGCTGCAGGTGGACAGCGTGGGGGTGAGAAAATGGAGAGGATGCTAAAAATAAAACGAGGCCAGATTAGTAAAGGCTGTGGGATTCCCACTCAGAAATTTGGAATTTACTCTGAAGACACTGAAGAGTTACAAAGATGTCTGTGCAGCCGGGCGTGGTGGCGCACGCTTGTAATCCCCGCGCTTGGGAGGCAGAGACAGGAGGATCGCGCAGGTTCGAAGCCAGCCGCGCACGCTGGCTTAGGAGACCCTGTTTCCAAATAAAAATGTAAAAATGGGTCTGGGAGTGTAGCCCGGAGATAGAAGGGCTTCCAGGAACCACCAGTACCACCAAAAAAAAAAAAAAAAAAAAAAAAACAAAGATGTCTGTGCAGACACAAAATGATGAGACCTTGACTTTAGAGAAACAGGCATGGCGGCGGTGTGAGGGCCTACACGGAGGCTGGCAGACCCCGCGAAGGGAAAGCTCCCTAGGCAATGGTTTCAATCCGACTGTCTGGGTGTAAAGTCTGGCTCCACTGTTTACCAGGAGCACAACCTGAAGGAGGTTCCTTAATCTCTCTTTGCCTCAGTTACTCTTCTGCTTTACGCTGTCACTGACTTGCCTTGCCTGTGTCTTCTCCGCTCTCCAGTAACAGGACAACATCTCACTTGCTGATGCTCTAGCCCGAGCATCTAGCAATGGTGAGCACCCAGCAACGGCTCGGGAAGTGTCACTTAATGACCCACTGCTTGGCTGGAGGAGGGCTGGGTGCACTTGAAAGAGAGGTTGGTTATGGAGCCGTAGATATTTAGGATGTACTGTTCAAAGAAATAGCCGGGCGTGGTGGCGCACGCTTGTAATCCCCGCGCTTGGGAGGCGCAGGTTCAAAGCCAGCCGCGCTGGCTTAAGAGACCTTGTTTCCAAAATTAAAAAATAGGTCTGGGAGTGTAGCCCAGAGGTAGACGGGTTTCCAGGAACCCCAGTACCACAAAAGAAAGAAAGAAAGGAAGAAAGGAAGGAAGGAAGGAAGGAAGGAAGGAAAGAAAGAAAGAAAGAAAGAAAGAAAGAAAGAAAGAAAGAAAGAAAGAAATTAAGAACAGTGGGTGAGACTGACCAGGGAAAAAAGAAAATGTAAAAGACAGTAACTGAATGCGCACTTTTTAATAGAGTGAGCACAGCAACAATAGCCAGCAAATAGCAAAGAGAGAAAAATCAGCGAACTTACAGAAGAACAAGGATGGCACCGTGTAACCAAAGCCAGGGGAGGAGACCGTCAGTGTGAGGAAGAATTCCAGTTCAAAAGGTCTAAAGTAGCACTAAGAACAATCCCAGCCCATGTGCCAAGAATTTAATAAATGGTGGGCGATTTAAATATCTTCCTACTAATTGTTTTCAGTCCTATTCACAGAAGAAAAAAATGGAGATTTGGGGCAAGGAAATGAACCCCAATCCCTCTAGATACCAAACCGTATGCTATTAAAACATGCACTCATCACAGTACAAAGAAAAAGTTTCACTCTGTTTATAGATAAGTCATACATAAAAATTCATTGTACATGTAGAATTAAAATTTCATAGAAAGAGATTAAAAAATAAATAAAATTTAATTAAAATGTTTTATTTAGTTTCATTTTCTAAAAATGAAACTTAGGAAAACAATAATAAAAGAAAGTTTAAAAATTCTCTTAAAACTATATCAAATCAGGTATGGTGGTGCAAATCCCAGCATTTGGGAGGCTGAGACAGGAGGTTCACAGTTTGAGGACAGCCTCAACTACTTAGTGAGGCCCTTTGCAACTCATTGAGACCTTGTTTCAAAATACAGAATAAAAAATAGGGCTGGGGTTGTAGCTTGGACGTAGAATGCCCCTGGGTTCCATCCTGAGTACCACAATTTTTAAAAAAGCAAATAACCCAATCAATAAATGGACAAATGAACTGCAAAGACTCTCCTCATAAGATGTCTACCACTAAACCAAGCATAGGAATAAGGGTTGGGAAGGGAATGGGGTGGGATAGGGTAGGGTCTGACTGGGCAATGTGTGCATGTATGTATACACAAGTTTTTTTTATCCCATTATGATGTATGAATACATTGCACCAATAAATAATTTTAAAAATAAAATAAAATGACATTCCATCATAGTAAAAAAAAAGAAGTATAAATTTCTAAGAACTATATATTTTTAAAAATTCAACATCTTTATCCATCAGGGAAATGCAAATCAAAGCCACACTGGGTTTCCATCTCACTTCAGTTAGAATGGGTTATCAAGAATACAAGTAGTAAGGGCCGGCCATAGTGGTGCAGGCCTATAATCCCAGTAGTCGGGAGGCTAAATCAGGAGGATCTCAGGTTTGCAGCCAGCCTCAGCTACTTAGTGAGGCCCTCCACAACTTAATGATACCTTGTTTCAAAATAAAGAATTAAAGCCAGGCGTGGTGGCACACACTTGTAATCCCAGCGCTTGGGAAGCTGAGATAGGAGGATCACGCGGGTTCAAAGCCAGCCTCAGCTATTTAGTGAGGCTCTCAGCAACTTAGTGAGACCCTGTTTCCAAATAAAGTATAAAATAGGTCTGGGAGTGTAGCCCAGAGATAGAAGGCCCCTGGGTTCCATCCCCCATATCACAGAAGAAAGAAAGAATAAAGAGAGAGAGAGAGAGAGAGAGAGAGAGAGAAAGAGAGAGAAGGAGGGAAGGAGAGAAGGAAGGAGAGAAAGAAAGAAAGAAAGAAGAGAGAGAGAGAGAGAGAGAGAGAGAGAGAGAGAGAGAGAGAAAGAAAGAAAGAAAGAAAGAAAGAAAGGGAAAAATATGGCTGGGGTATGGCTCAGAGATAGAATGCCTCTGGATTCAATCCCCAGTACTGCAATAAAAATAAAAAAAGAGCCGGGCATGGTGGCGCATGCTTGTAATTCCTATGCTTGGGAGGCTGAGACAGGAGGATCGCGCAGGTTCGAAGCCAGCCACGCGCGCTGGCTTAGGAGATCCTGTTTCCAAATAAAAATGTAAAAATAGGTCTGGGAGTGTATCCCGGGGGTAGAAGGGCTTCCAGGAACCCCAGTACCACAAAAAAATTAATTAATTAATTAATTAATTAAAAAAGAATATAATAATGAATGCTGGCCTTCAAACTCTCCTATACTGACTGTTGCTGGCCATGTAAACTAGCACAGCCACTGTGGAAGTCAGCATGGCAGTTCCTCAAAAAGCCAAACACAAAACTACCATATGATTCGGCTACAGCACTCCTTGGTGTTTACCCGTAATTAAGTCAGAACACTTTGCATACATCCATACTCGTGATAATAGCAGCACAACAGCCCAGTTATGGAACCAACCTAGGTGTGCGTGGACAGATAAAGAAAATGTGGTAGAGACACAGAATGGAGTTTTATGCAGCCATAGAGAACAAAATTATGTCATTTGTAGGAAAATGGATGGAACTAGAGACCATCATTTTAAGCAATATAAATTAGACTCAGAGAGAAAATATGGTGTATTTTCAATCAAATGTGGAAGCTGGGGAGGGGGGTTTGCCATGAAAGCCAAGGGGTGGTCAACGGGGCATAGGGACATAGCCAGGAGGAGGGGGAGAGGGGAGTGGAGTATTAGTATTAGGGAATGAAACTGATCAAATTGTGTTTTTATGTATGTGCAAATATATCACCCTGAAGCTAGCCCTTTCGTACAATTGAAATGCACTAGAAAACAACCCCAAAGCCTTACCTTGAGCCTGCATGCGCGTTCTCACCAAAGCCAAGGGGTAGCTGGCCAGCTGGCCGCACGTGCTGGATAAGGCACCACATCCCAGCAGCACCATCACGCCGGGGTTTACAGAGTCTTTTGCAAAATTATCCAGCCAATGGGACTTCAAGAGCTGCTCAAGAAACAGAGAAAAGAAGAAGAAAAATAAAAGAACGCCAAACTTGACAACTGCTTCCACTCAGCGTGGGCATCTTCATGGCCGTTCTCACTTTCTGTGCGGTGGGGCTGCGCGTTCCTGGGAGTGGCAGCAGCTTACTAACTGGATGAGACCCAGGGTTTCTTATGGGGAGTACTAATTTAAAAATCATAGTACTAACTGCATCTAATTTATACCCTGTATACATACATTATTTCATTTGCAAAAACTCTGACATGGATCTATTATTCTGATTTTTAAAATGAGGATGATTTGTCTCAATGGAGATTATTATTTTTTTCCTATGTGTATGTGGGAGGGGAGATTGGAGTTGGGCATTCTACCTCCCAGCTGCATCTCCATCCCCTTTTATGTTTTTGTTTGTTTGGTTGGTTGGTTGGTTGGTTTTTTGTGGTACTGGGGTTCCTGGAAACCCTTCTACCTCTGGGCTACACTCCCAGACCTATTTTTACATTTTTATTTGGAAACAGGGTCTCCTAAGCCAGCGCGCGCGGCTGGCTTCGAACCTGCGCGATCCTCCTGTCTCTGTCTCCAAAGCGCGGGGATTACAAGCGTGCGCCACCACGCCTGGCTTATGTTTTTGTTTTGAAACAGGATCTCACTAGTATACTGAAAGTCTCGCTATGTCGCTGAGGCTGGCCTCGAACCTGAGATCCTTCTGTCTCAGCCCTCTTAAGTACTGGGATTATAGGCATGCACCACCAGACCCAGCTTTCAACAGAGCTTCTTAACAAGGGCTCAGAATCAGGTGTGCCAATCCAGGGCCACGTTTTCTCCTGTTACTGTAGGTCCTTGTGTTTCATGAGAAGACAATACTTAGGATACATTATATTAAATATATGTTAGTTAGCTCTTTAAGCATAAAACATTTTAAGGATAAAATATATACTAATATGTAAAACAAATGATAAAACTAGTTTAAATTTTTTGGCTTTTTACTCTTACAAAAGTACCAGCAGATTTCTCAATGGAAACCTTGCAGGCAGAAGGAAGTAGAAGGTTGTATTCAATGTGCGGAAATCAAAAGAAAACTGCCAAACAAAAATACTATATTGTCAAAACTGACATTCACATAAGAAGAGATGAAAAACTACCCAGATACACAAAAGCTCAAAGAATTTATCACCACTAGACCTGCCCTACCAAAAATGTTAAAGTGAGTCCTTCATGTTTAAACAAAGGAATGATAATCAGCAACACAAAACTATCTGTAAATATAAAGTAGTATATAAAGGTGAATATATAGAAAATTGTGTGGATGTATGTCTCTACTATCTTGAATCCATTAAGATGTATGACTACACCAGGCATGGTGGCGCACGCTTGTAATCCCCACGCTTGGGAGGCGGAGACAGGAGGATCGCACAGGTTCGGAGCCAGCCTCGCTGGCTTAAGAGACCCTGTTTCCAAATAAAAATTTAAAATAGGTCTGGGAGTATAGCCCAGAAGTAAAAGGGTTTCCAGAAACCCCAGTACCACCAAAAAAAAATTTTTTTAATAAAATAAAATAGGTCAAAAAAAGAAAATTGTAAAATCCTGTAGTATTGCAGTGTAGGGGTATAAATGACTTTGAAACTAGTATAGAATTTAATGAACAAAACCATAAAAAGTAACTATTAATCTATTAATGGATACACAATATAAAAGGAGGTAATTTGTGTCACCAAAATCATAAACTAGAAGAAGGAAGTCAGAGATGTAAAGGAGTGAAGTTTTACGTAAGATTGTAGTTAAGCTGTAATTGGTATAAAACAGATTTTATTTTGTGTGTGTGTGTGTAGTATTGGGGATGGAACCCAGGAGCATTCTACCTCCATGCTATACCCCCAGCCCTATTTTTTATTCTTTATTTTGAAACAGGTTCTCACTAAGTTGCAGAGATCCTTGTGTCTCAGCCTCCCAAGTCCTGGGATTACAGGCATGATCCACCATGCCTGGCTAAAACAGATTGTTTTAAAGCCTTAATAAGTTTTATGTACTTTCAATAGTAACCACAAAGATAGTATTTATAGAATGTATGGAAAGGGAAATGAGAAGGGAATCAAAACATGTCACTATAAAAAAAGTCAACAAAACACAAAAAGCAGTAAGAAAGAAAAGAAGGAACAAAAAAAAATCTATAAGACATACAAAAAACAATTAACAAACTGGCCACAGTAAGTTCTAATCAGTAATTGCTTTAAATGTTAATGAATTAAATGTCCTTATGGATGAAATGACTGAATGGATTAAAATGCAGGATCAACTCGATCCTGTCTACAAGAGACTCACTTACGTTTAAGAGCATACACAGGTTAAAGGGTGGAAAAAGTTTCAGTCACATGTCACTCAGGCAAGGGCATGTTCTGATAAAAGAATCCTTAAGTGACTGCATGTTGTGAGAACATCACAGTGTGCTTACACAACCTAGCTGTATAGCCCACTACACACCAAGCTCTATGACGCATATATATGGCATAGCACATTGCTTCCAGGGCCACAATGAACACAACACCATGAAATTAAACCAAACACAAGAGAAAATGACATAATCAAGAGGCTCAGGGAACAAGAGAGGCCTGAGTCTGCTGCTGATATACCAAGGTAATGTTCTTACAAGGAGCACAAGTGATTCAAAAGTAAGGGTAAAAAGTATAGAATGGTAAACACATAAATCAGTAACAAAGTCATCTATCACTACCAAGTGTTACTGCACATACTTGTAAGTGATATGCTTTTACACAATTGGTAGCCTAATAGATTTGTTTACACCGGCGTCATTGCAAACGTGTGAATAGTGCCTTGCATTAGCAATGTTAAGATGCCCTGGACCTCACTCAGCAACAGGAATTTTTTCAGTCGCATTTTAAACTGATGTAACTACCACCATATACATGTTCTGTCATTGACCCAAACATTGCTGAGCATTACTCAGCCGGTAAAAGGAATGAAGTTTTGACATATGAATGCACCTTGAGACATTATGCTAAGTGAAATAAGCCTGGAACAAGAAGACAATATTGTGTGATTCTACTTATGAAACATCTAGAATACATAACTTCACCAATAGAAAGTAGATTGGAGTTTACGAGGGGGTGACGGGAAGGTAAAGAAGAGAGTTAGTGCTCAATTGTTAAAACATTTGGTTGGAGCCAGCCAGGCAGGGTGGTGCACGCTTGTAATCCCAGTACTTGGGAGACGGAGCTAGGAGGATCACAGGTTCGAGGATAGCCTCAGCAACGTATGGAGACCCTCTACGACTTAGTGAGACTTGTTTCAAAAAAAAAAAAAAAAAAACATTAAGTAGAGCTGGGGGTGTTGCTCAGAGATAGAATGACCCTTAGTACACTCCCCAATACCACACACATGAAACAAAGTTTGTTTAGCCTGGTAAAAAAAAATGTTTGGGGAATATACAGTGGTGAGGGCTATCTAACATTGTTAGTGTAATTAATATCACTGAATTATATACTTGGAAATTGTTAAAATGGTAAATTTTTTTACATCTTGGAATAAACTTTTAAAATAATGTAATATGCCCAAAGCCATTAAATTGTATGCTTTGAGTGGGTGAAATATATGCTATCTGAATTATATATCAATTAAGCTATTTAATAAAAGTAGAAAAGCCCTCTAAGGAAGCTTTCATTACACAGTCCCCCTCCCCTCAGCTGCAGGTTGGAACTGGTCCTAACCCCGGCTTAGTCTATCACAGCACAACCAACCAACCACTGCCCTTTAGTTATTGGCTTGTCCACCTACCCATCAGACCTTCAGCTTCTTATAGGCAGACACTGAGTTCTTCTGTAGGTCCCTAGGATCCAATCCCTAGGATCCCGTGGCTTCCACACGGTGTGTGTTCAATCCATGAATTACTAAGTGACTCGGATGGCTGCCTAACCCAAAAGTGGCATTCTGAGTTTTCTCTTCAGTACAATAGAGGAATTTATGTTAGTTACATTCATGTTACAACTGCATCTGAGTTTGGGTCTGCTCTCTTCCTTAGCAAAAATAATCCATAAAAAAGTAATACAAAAGTGATTCAAATACATATAGGGTCTCATATTCAAGTCCTGGGAAAAGAAAAACCAAGGAGCACACTCTTGAACCATCAGATCACAAACTGTTTTCTCGCTTCTTTTTATAAAGTCAAATTCTAGCAACACAGACTGTGTAATTCACATCTGTAGATTGAAAGCCTAGTTGTGTACTCACCTCATACACTGCAAGATCTATGCCTGCATACGGTATGATGCCTAGCAAGTTAGGAACGTAGCCTTTGTAAAAGGCTCCAAAGCCTTCATGCTTCAGTATCTTCTTGGCACAATCATATATTCCAGAGTACTGTCCGGTTTTGCCCACGGCCAGCCTGGTTTTCATAACCTGGATGTGAAGGAATATAACCAGACATTATTGTTTGTGTTAACTCCAACATCGTGGAGTTAAAGGAAGCAACTTTGTGGAGAACAAATACCCAGCATTTGTCATTCAAATGACTGTCCCAGTCTGTTGATGCTCTCGGTCATGTGTTACTTCTTGAGGAGTTAGGACCGGAGCTAGAAGACCCACTTACTGTCAAGAGCATCTGAATGTGAGTGGTGACAAAGGAAATGGAGACAAGCTCACCAGCTGATGTCATAATAAAACTGCACGGAAGGGCAAGGAAATGGTGGTTTAAGGAGTCCCCATGTTCCTAGCCCGGGGCATAGGATGGGTGGCAGGATGGTGGGGAGATTAATTGAGATAAAGGGCATTAGAAGAACAGGACGCTTTTTTAGAAAGGGTGTATAGAGTAACATGAACAATCTATATTAACATTCATTCCACAAAGTGGTAGAAGTGAAGGGTACATCTTGCTTAGATCTTATTGGTTATTAAAACCCCTTTGTTGAATCCAGATAGCCACAATATTATTTTTGTTCTAAAGCAAGAATTGGAAAACAATGCTATAAATGCTAGACACTAAATATTTTAGTCTTTGCAGACCTAAAATATCAGGTCTCTATTGCATATTCTTTGGTTTGGTTTGGTTTGGTTTGGTTTTTACCTGCCTTTTAAATATGTAAAACTCATTCTTAGCTCAAGGGCGCATAAGCCAGCATACAAGTTCGCAGTTTGCCAACCATGCTCTAATAGAAGGCTCCCTAGTCAGGCTTACTCTCATGTAATCAAGTCCTGAGGCTCCGCTGTCAAATTATTGCACAGAAACTCCTTGGGGAGGAATGAGAGCTATAGTTCTCATCAGCACAATGACACCCCAAGACCCTTGTCTTCTGGCATGCACAGCTCTGTGCACTCCCCCCAACACTCTACCAGCGTCAGTCTGTGTCTCCTACAAGGCACAGCAGAAGTGACAAGAGATAGCAGTTACTGTGTTGTGTGCACAGGCTCACACTTGCAAACACTACCCCCCACCTGCTCACTGACTGCGGGGAAGCTGGCCACCATGTTGTGAAGGTGCTCGGGCACCACACTGAGGCCCACATGATGGGAGTGGATACCTCCAGCCAATAGCCAGCGAGGCCTGGCAACAGCCCATGCACACGCTGGGAAGCACATCCACCCCTGGTTGTGCCTCAAGGTGACTGCAGCCTCAGCTGATCCCGTGACAGGAGGCTGAGAAAAACCTGGACCAGAGGCACCCAGCAAAGCCGCTTCCTGACTGCTGAGCCACAGAAACCGTGAGATTACACATGCTTGTTGTTTTGAACTCTTGCGCAACAACAGACAGCCCATGCAAACACCATCACGCAGTCAGACTTCACAGCCGGACCTACCTCCATGGGGTAAATGAAGGTCTGTGCGGTAGCTCCAGCCATCGAGCCAGAAACAAATCTCTCAAAGGTTCCTATTTTTTGTCCTTCCTCGGTAAGCAACTTCTTGTACTGTATGAGTAAGTTTTTAAATGTATATTAGTACCTTCTATGGATTAAACTGTGTCCTCTCAAATTCATGTGTTAAACCCTAACCCCCAGGGTGACCCTGTAGGAGATAGGGCTGTGGAGGCAGTTATGGTTAGGTGAGGTAATATGGGTAGGATTAGCATCCTCCTTACAAGAAGAGATCAGGGAGAGCTTCCTCTCCACTTCCAAGTGTACCAGGAAAAGCCAGCTAAGCACAGCAAGAGGGTGGCTGTCTGTGAGCCAGGAAGACTGCTCACCAGAAACCAAACTGGCGGGCCCCTTGACTGTGGACTTTCCAACCCCCAGAACTGGGAGAAACAGATTTCTTCTGGTAAGCCCCACAATCCACGATCAGTGGTATTCTATTATGGTAGCCCAAGCTAACTAAGAGAATACCAAGGCACAAATCCGCTCCTAGAAATCAATTTGTTGACAACGTGACGGTCCACCTCAAAATGTGTACATTACACTAACATCCTCAAAGTGAGTCCATTCCATTAACAACACTTAACAGAAAGGCAAGTCAGTCGGTTTATTGGACAGTGGTTTTCAAGTCAGATTTCCACAGAACACAAGGATTCCACATGCTAGACCAAGCTGCTCCTTTGCTAAAAACAGAGCAACAGCATTCCTTCCTAGACATGCAGAAAACATGGGTTCGTAAAGTTTTCATAACTTTAGATATTTCCCCATAGTTTCTTTTTTCTTTTTTTTTTTTTTTTTTGGTGGTACTAGGGGTGGAACCAAGAGGCTTTCTACCTCCGGGCTATACTCCCAGACCTTTTTATATTTTATTTGGAAACAGGGTCTCACTAAGTTGCTGGAAGCCTCACTGAGTACTGAGGCTGACTTCGAACCCGTGCAATCCTCCTGTCTCAGCCTCCCAACCGCGGGGATTACAAGCATGCACCACCACACCCGGCGTCCATAGTTGCTTTTTAAAAGATGAGTTTCTGGGACTTCCGGGAAGATGGCGACCGAGAAAAGCAGGGCTTAAGAGCCCCGCTAACAACTAATCTCCATTACCACAAAATCAGCACCTTTCATAGCCAGAAAACACCATCACCAGAGAAACAAAAAAATCACCAGGCTCCAGAGAGAAAGCGAACTGAGAACAGAGCACAGAGCCACAGAGGAGATACACCAGCCTCACGCCCGAGACCGTACAGCAGCGCCATACTGCCGGCGGCAGCGGTGGCAACTTCACCGGACAGCTACAGCAAGCCAAGGTGAGCCGCTGCAGAACAGCCAGGTGGGATTTCTCGCCGCAGGTAAAATCTAAAGCTCCCAGTGGCTGAGCTCAGCAAACGCTGCAGGGATTCAGAGTGGAAATCAAAACCAAGAAGAAATACGCCAGCCTCACGGCCGAGGGCATAACAGCGGCGCCATATTGCCACCGGCAGCAGCAGCAGAGAATTCACCGAGTCCAGTACAGCTACATCTGCGTACTCAAGAACAGTGAGTCAAATTGCGGGCCACAGAGGAGAAATCCCAGTACTGTACTCTCTGGGACTTGACCCAGTGGGGGAGGGGCGGTGGCAGAGATATCACACCATAGGAGAACGTGCAACCTGGCACCCCCAACAGTCTAAAGCAGCCTCTATCGACTCTCTGGGTCGGAGACTCTGTGATACAACCCAGTAAAGGAGTAGTGGGGTCTGAGATACTACAGACTCGATATCCAGAACACCTTAAGTGAAGTCATAGTGACCCAAGGGAAGAACCCAGAGAAGGCACAAACTTCCGAAATCATGGGAAAGAGGAATAATACTGGAGCAATGAATGCCCACAACCCCACAACATCAGAACCTGATAAAACAGAAAATCAGAGATTTCTAGAAGATCAAATCAGGAAAATAACTGTAGAAATAATAGAGGTGCTTCGAAAAGAACTCAGAGAGAGCCAAAAAGAGATAAAGGATGCAATTAATGAAGTAAAGGCCTCAATTCAAAGCACAAACAACCGATTAGACCACATGGAGAACAGAATCTCGCTCTTAGAAGATGATAATTCCAAAAATGAACGCATAGTTTCTAATCTAGGAAAAAATATCCGACAGCAGGAATCTGATATTGAAGAAATATGGGCCCATTTTAAGAGAGCTAACCTAAGAATAATTGGAATAGAGGAGGGAAAAGAAAGTGAAACCAAAGGGATCAACAATATTTTCAAGAAGTAATAGCAGAAAATTTCCCAAACATAGAGCAAGAGGTTGATACACAGATCCAAGACACTTATAGAACTCCCTTTAGACAGGATCGGAGAAGAGGATCCCCACGCCACATAATTGTCAAAATGACCAATGTGGAAGCCAAGCAGAGAATCTTAAAGGCAACAAAAACAAAGGGCCAAGTGACATTCAGAGGCAAACCAATTAGAATCACTCCAGACTTCCCAAACCACGTCATGAGAGCCAGAAGAGCTTGGAGTAACATATTCCAAACTCTGAAAGAAAACAACTTCCAGCCAAAAATTTCCTACCCAGCAAAACTTTCTATCAAATTATATGGAGAAATAAGAAGCTTCCATGACAAACAGAAACTGAAGGAATTTATGTCTTCAAAACCAGCGCTAGAGAAAATACTCAAAGAGATTAACTACAAAGAAGAAATAGGTAACACACACCAGAACTAGAGAAACAAGATTTTCCATCCAACAGACAACTAAGACTGGTTATCTGTGGAGATTCATTATTTATGTTAGTCTTTTACCTATCTCTAAATGGTATTGTTTGCCTTTATTGTTGTTAATTTTTAGAATTTCTAGTTGGAATATTAATATGCCTTCAGATATAGCATTTGGAAATATTTTATCCCATTCTATTAGTAACTTTTAACTCTGTTTACATTGTCTTTGGATATACAATATTTTTTTTATTTTTTTTATTTTTTAGGGAGTTTGTATACTCTTCTGTTGCCTGTGCCATTGAAATCATATCCAAGAAATCACTGCCAATTTCAATGTTGTGAGGTTTTATGACCCAGATTTTCTCCTAAAAGTTTATAGTCTTAAGATTTATATTTAGGTCTTTTATCTATTTTGAGTTAATATTTGTATATGGGATTAGGTAAAGATTCAACTTTATTCTTTTCCGTGTAATTATTATGTTTCAACAATATTTAGTTAAAAGATTATTATTTCCACCACCAAATGTTCGTGGAAACCTTGTCA
This sequence comes from Muscardinus avellanarius, assembly GCF_963383645.1. Taxonomy (NCBI): domain Eukaryota; kingdom Metazoa; phylum Chordata; class Mammalia; order Rodentia; family Gliridae; genus Muscardinus; species Muscardinus avellanarius. Next base: position 96,915,445 of record NC_137788.1, read on the forward strand.
AAAATAACTTGACAATATAGGGAAGAATTTAGCTCTAGGCTTTTATTTAACTCCAATGGTTTATATATCTGCCTTTAGAATAGTACTACACTGTTTCAGTTATTGTAGCTTTATATGGTTTGAAATCAGAAAATATATATCTTCTAGATTTGTTCTTTTTCAAGATCGTTTTGTGTATCTAGACTCCATTTTCCATATTAGGATAGATTTTTTTTTCTGAAAAATAAATATATAAATATATGATAGTTTCACCTTAAAAATAGAAAAAAAAATATTCTCTGGTAAGAAAGAAAGTAAAAAGAAATATTGAAATGTTATCTTTAAGTCATCAAAAGCTTGGTATCAGACAAATGAAACTGTTATGTGAGATTATCATTTTTAGTTTTGGATAAATTGCTATAATACTAGATGTCAACCACTAAGCCAAGCATGGGAGGGAGGGATGGGGAGGGAATGGGGTGGGGATCGGGTGGGGGCTGACTGGGCGATGTGTGCATGTATGTCTACAAAAGTTTGTATCCCACTATGATGTATGAATACAGTGCACCAATAAAAAAATTAAAAAATTAAAAAAAGATGAGTTTCTTTTCAACAACACAAATAAAATCAATAAATAAATGACAACCAAACATCAACAAAACAATGCAGAAAACAGTTTTTGTCTATCATACATTTAATAGATGAACACACCAACCCCAGCACCTCCCTGGCCCACCAGCACCAAAGCGACCCAAACACCACTGATCACCCCAAGAGTGGAAATGTGACCCTAGTAAAAATGAAATATTCACTAGTCAGGATTTTAATATCGTGGGCTCCAGCGCCAGGCCGACCTGGGCGGGAACACCTGAGCCGTGTGGCCCTGAGCAAGGTGGTGAGCGTGTCCAGGTCACAGTGTCTGGTCTGTGACACCACTACCTTCCCCTGAAGGCTGCTGACAGCTTGAGCAGAACAACACATGCAGATTAGTCAGCATTGTGCTGGGCACACGGCAAATGCTTAGTGGTTGTTCTTATTATAACCATTAATATATTATCTTCATACAATGTAAAGGGGAAATCTCTGCCTAAACAGAGGCTGTGAAAATTTCACCAGGCAAATCCTTCTCTCAGAAATGCAAGGTTTCTCTAGAGACACCAGATGGGAACATGGAAAAGTTTGCAGAGAGTAGCAAATATTCAGGTGGAGAAAGACAGAATAGGGGAGTCCCACCTCCTCGGCTCCTCCAAGGAAGCTTCCCTTACAGCCACACAGCACCCCACAGTGACCCCAATCTGAGCCCGCCCATCACTGTTCCTTGGAACCTAAGGACCCCAGTACAACAAGACAGGGTTTCTTCTAGATATACATTACAGAGATGGATGCACAGATATAGTAAGGAAGGGAAAGAAGTTAGAATGGACAGAGGTTAATAAATAGATGGTGACTGAAGCTATGAGACCACTACACCACACTGCCACCTTCAATGACACAATACTGCTATAATAATGACCACCCAAACACAGCCTTCTGCCAAATCAATGTTGTATTTGAGAGAGCTATAACCAGGCTGAATATATCCTTTTCTAGGTTTCTAACCTACTAGTTATCCGATGAACAGAACTTACCCAAATCCAGATGTGAATTTTGGGGGCACTCTGGGAAAACTAAGAATTTGTGCAATATAATATTTACCCTGAAGTTATTTAGAATGCACTGGGGAAACTATGGGTTTTCTATTATCCAGTGGAAAACTGGAAATTCTTCAATTTTCATTCTAAAGGGGCTGGGCAAGAGAGCACTGGCTTGGGTGGGATGCTTAGGAAATGCTTCTCATGGAAAGATGGTCGGAAGAGAGCGTTAAGGGACAGCCGAACCCTCTGTTGAAGGGAAGAAAATGGAGTACCGTGGACCCAAGAGACCATGAGAGCATGACACCACACTTCCTGGGGAGCTTTCCTCTTGATGTCCAAGATGATTAGACATAGTAAAATAATTTTTTTAAATAAAACAAAAAATGTGGGGTGCAATTGAAGGTCAAGACCCTTAGAGTCCATGATAAACAACGACAGAATACATGATACATACAAAAAAAAGTGTGCAAAAATCACAATACCGGAAGAAGGGCTCAGAGAGGAGGCTGGGTAGATAGAAACTGGGGGCACCTGTTGAAAAAAAATCCAAGGCAAGAATCTGACAAACACTATAAAGTGTGATGGATATATCTGTTTGCAATAACAATGATTTGCAAATACACAAAACCTCCTGCATATTGAAATAATGGAATTGTTTTTGAATATTGATTTTTTGTTTGCAATACTGGGTGAATATTGATTTTAGGCTCTGGCTTTCCTATGATAAAATCAAACTTAAAAGTCCCAGACGTTCTCCAAATTGTTTCTTCTTTGCCTCTCTATTTCCTATGCCAACAAAGACACCACTAGACTTGGTAGTTTCTTCAAGAGTATCCTGTTTCAATTTTTTTTCGTTGTTGTTTGTTTTTTTTTTTTGCTTTGCAGTACTGAGGATGGAACCCAGGGGCATTCTACCTCTGAGCTACACTCCCAGCCCTATTTTCTATTCTTTATTTTGAAACCGGGTCTCGCTGAGTTGCAGAGGGCCTCACTAAGTAGCTGAGGCTGTCTGTGAACCGCGATCCTCCGGTCTCAGCCTCCGGAATGCTGGGATTACAATTTCTGTTTATCTTAGAAGGTTTTTATGCAATCAGAGAAATGCAAATCAAAACTGCACTGAGATTCCATCTGACTCCAGTTAGAATGGCAATAATCAAGAATATAAACAATAATAAATTCTGGCAAAGATGTGAGGAGATAGTAACTCTTCTACACTGTTGGTGGGACTACAAACTCCCACAGCTGTTACGGAGATCAGTGTGGAGGTTTCTCAGAAGGGTAGGAACGAAACCACCACATGACTCAAGCAAGCTGTATTTTTTTCAAAGGAGCTGGAGTCAGATTGTTATAATGATTCATGCACGTCCATGTTTTTAGCAGCACATTTCACAACAGCCGAATTACAGAACTAGGCTAGGTGTCCATCGACATGTGAATGCATAACAACGCTGTGACTCATTCATATGATGGGATTTTATTCAGTTGTCAAGAGCAAAAGTTATGTCATGTGAACAAAAATGGATGAACTAGAGACTATTATGCTAAGTGAGACTAGCCAGTCTCAGAGAGTAAAAGGTTGAGTTTTCTCTCCTCTGTGGACGCTAGAGAGAAAATGGGAAACAAAAGGAACTTCAGATAAAGGAGGAAAGATTCTAATGGGCTGGTGGAGGGGGTTCGGGGGAAGAGAGGGGAATAGAGACTTGATAAAGGACACAGTTCAAATAATGCTATGCATCTATACAAAATCAGCAATGCCAATCTCAGTAACAAGTACAGGGAGGGGGAGGGAGCGGGGTGGGTACCTGAGGAACACACACCATGTGCTCTGTGCACGTATGTTTTTGTCACTATGAACCCCACTATCATGTATGGTTACAAGGCACCAAGAGAAGTGTATTTAAAAAGTGTCCCGTTGAGCCGGGCGTGGTGGCGCACACTTGTAATCCCCGTGCTTGGGAGGCTGAGACAGGAGGATCGCGCGGGTTCGAAGCCAGCCTCAGCTACTTAGTGAGGCTCTCGGCAACCTAGTGAGACCCTGTTTCCAAATAAAATATAAAATGGGTCTGGGAGTATAGCCCGGAGGTAGAAAAGCCTCTGGGTTCCACCCCCAGTACCACCAAAAAAAAAAAAAAAGTGCCCCATTGTTCAAAGATAAAACACTCTCCAGAATGATCTAAAGTCTACTAAAAATAAAACAAAAAGGTGGGGTGGAGTTTAATGTCAAGACCCTTATAATCCATGATAAAGAAGTTGAAATAAATGACAGAAAAATAATTTTGTAGATGCGCAAGCTAGGCAGTTCTGCTAACGACCACAGAGAGAAGCAAACCCTAAAACTCACTACTGTATTTTCTGTTACCAGCAAGTGAGGCTCAACAAAATCTGAAATAATCCAAGTCGACAGAGAAGTCAATTCCCAGGAAGATGCATGCATTTACAGCGAACTCTGAGCACGCATCCCCCGGCCTGGGTGCAGGCTGCCTGGAAAGGAAGCCTAGCCCCTGCCCTAACGGAGGTTTCACGCTAAACTCAACTCCATTTACATTCTGCCAAATCCCAGAAAGGACTTCAACCTTAAAGTTTTCTTTCCAGAGATTAGACTAGGATACTTTTATAAACTTTAGGTTAGTGGGCTGCTTCTAATAGGATCCACACTGAATAAACGCAAGTCTTACATTTAAGAGCTACTGGGGAAAAACACAAAAGCTTTCCTTTATAAAGAATATTATGATTTTCAGAATCCCAGAATTTAGTCACGAGAAATAATTGGCTTTATCTAGCCCGTGAGAAATCCCTCTTGGAGTATATATATAAAAAAAAAATCATTATGCATTAAAACAAGAATCCCAAGAGCACCATATGCTAATCTTTATTGAATCAGTTTACTAACTCCTCTTTGTTAATCATTTCCACAGATGATAACAATTACCTGCTCATAGGCCCAGAACTTAACAGCTGTCTCAGGAGCAATTTTAATGACATTTGTGCCATTTCCTCTCCAAAGGGAACGGATACCTCCTTCTTTTATCATCTGTCGAAAGCCACCAAATATGTTCATTGATTTTGAACCATGAACCTAAAAGTAAAAACAAAATGATGTAACATACCACTGACATATTATTAATACTATTTCTAAAATAACCATACAATCTCTTTTCAGTACTGTTTATAACTGCTGTAAGACATATTTGAAAATAAAATACATAAGGTTGAGAAAATATAAAATGATGAGAAGGATTAGTATTACTTTTTCGAGACATATGTCTATGTCTGGGTCTAAATCTGAGAATAATTGAATCCTTATCATGGGAAAATGGAGGACATTATGAAAATTAAAATTACTATGAACAACAGTCAAAAGATAACATGAACCAAATTATATATTAGGCTATGAAACATCCTCTGAAACGTGAGAAATGAAAAAGTACACTGCAGGTAACAGATTACTCCCTCCTTCCAAGAAGTAGTACAGACATATGTGAGTCTCAGTGTGATTTGGACAGGAGTGTATCAGAGCCATAGACATTGGGATGTGCACAGGCTAGAACCAAAAACAAAAACTGTGCCTTCTAAGACTGATCTCCAGGTGTCCCTAGCCAATAAATTCACAATAGCATGCACCAACAGCCTAACCCAGAGTGTTGATGAATTACTCAGCTTATACTACACATGTGGAAGGCATCCAAATATTTTAGAAGTTATGATTGGCTACATGAAAGCTGTAATAAGTCGAATATAATGAAAGAAATCAGCTATTCTTCTGGTTGTTTCAGCTTATACAAAATGAGTGACTATCACTAAGGGAAAAAAAAAGAAGTTAGAAGGGATTGAAGAATAAAGATCAACCATGTGGCCAGAATGTAACTGGGCCCCATTAAAAACTCTGTGCATCAAAGGCTCTGGTGAGCTGCCTTGGTTGGTCTGCAAAACTTTGCTTCTTGTCACACATCAGTGCCAAGAAAGTAACACATTAAGACTCCACAGATTTGGGTTCCACCCCTAGTACCAAAAAAAGGCAATGTAGAAGCTGGGTATAATGGCCCACACTTGAAATCCCAGCATTCAGGAGGCTGAGACAGGAGAATTGCGGTTCGCAGACAGCCTCAGCTACTTAGTGAGGCCCTACACAACTTAGTGAGATGCTGTTTCAAAATAAAGAATAAAAATTGGAAGTAGAATGCTCCTGGGTTCAATCCCCAGTAAGGCAAAAAAAGAAAAAAAAAAAAAAAAGACTCCACAGAGGTTCTCATTAAATTACTGAGGCTTGTCCTTGGACCTGCGATCCTCCTCTCTGTTGGGATTGATTACAGGTGTGCAACACCACGCCCAGCTCTGATTTCAATCTCTAACTTTTTCCTGTAATAAACCATGACCATGAGTATAATTGCTTTCAGTGAGTTGTCACTTATATAGGCAAGTATCAAATCTGAAGGTGACTTTGGGAACCCCTTAAATTTATAGAAATTAATCCTGAGAAATCCATAATATTGTAAACAAATAAACTTTACAATAAAATATGACAAAGGAAAAGATAAATGCTTACTCAAGTTCTCTCAAAATCAATGTGTTGTTGTTCCTAAAGAAAAATACATGCATACCAGTTCTCTCTTTCTTTTTCTTTAGAGCAGTATGTTTGTCCCTAAATAAATTTTGGGATATGGGTACCTTCTGAGTAAAGGTAGTTTAAAACCTTGTCAGGAATCTTTTTTGGTATAGAAATCTAAGAACAAATATAAAAGGTATTGACCTAGGTTTAACAAATGTAACTTTCAAACATATTAAGCAACGGCCATGTATACCAGTAGGTTATTCCAGTATCTTGGGCATTTTTACATACCTAATTTAATTCTTATAGCCACCTTTGTTAGACATTCTTATTCTCATTCTTGAGTGAAGAAAAAGGAGACCTCAGGTTTCATGCAATGTAAGAACTATAGCCTCAGAGGTAAAGATACTCTGTTCCTCATCTAGTTTGTTATAAAGAAAAAATTGTTTTAATTCTCAGAGCCTCAAGATCCCTATAAATAAATTGAAGATAAAATGCCTGCTTTGCTGGGCTCCCATGAGTATTGAATGAGTTACTGTTATGTTCACCAAACAAATTTTTTTTTTTCCTATCCCTCCTTTCCACTCTAGCCAACTAAAGCTTACATTGCTAGTAAACAGCAAAGTCAGTCTACAAATCCAGGTCTTAAATTGGGCGTGGCAGCACACACCTATAATCTCACTATTAAAGAGACAGGAAGAGACCAGAAGAATGGAGGTTTAAAGCCAGTCTCAGTAACTTAGTGAGACCCTGTTTCCAATTTTTAAAAAATAAGATAGGGCTAGGATTGGGGGTAGCTTGGAGGTAAAATGGCCCTAGGTTCAATCCTCAGTACAAAAGAATAATAGTAATAATTAAATAAAGAATCCAGGTCTTTTTATGCTAATTATTCTCAGAGAGTAATTTTTTTAATTACATCTTTATCTCAAGATAATAGATGTTAAAAATGCTCTCCCCCTTTTTCGGTACTGGAGATTGAACCTAAGGAGATTCTATCTCCAAGGTACACCCCTAACCTTTTTTATTTTTTGAAACAGGATCTAAGTTGCTAAAGGTATTCCTAAGTTCCTAAGAAGCTTGCGATCCTCCTGTCTCAATAACCCAAGTACTGGCATTAGAGGTGTGCACCACCATGCCTGGAAAGAAATGCTCTACTTTTTTTTTTTATAAAGTAGACAGACAGACAGAGCAACTAATGTATTAAAAAACCTACAATTATGGCTAGAGTTATTATTATTATTAGAATAGTCCTGGAATCCAAAAAATTAAAAAGTTCATTATATACATATATCAACAATTTTCACTTTGGTAGAATACAGCCAAATACTTATATAGACTGAACTTAAGGTGAATAGCAATGAAATAGAGATATTTTTAAAGATAGACTACTCGAGAAATTTGAAAACTTTTTTTCCAAAACACCACATTTCCATTGCTTCAGAACATTTGCAGCTCCCTGAGACCCGAGGTCAGCGAGCGCACCTGCATCATGACTTTCAGGCGATCCAGAGGCGCGGTGCTTGTTCGAGAGACGGCACCGGCGATGCCTCCTGCCAGGAGCTGCCTCCACCACTGCCCTGACTTTTTCTCATCTTCTGTGAATTCATCTGGAATAGTTAAACTATCCCCTATGTCAATTCCCTGTCAGAAAGCAAAACAGATAGTTATGCTCCTTCAACTAAAAACAGATAATCCCAGAAGTTCTTTGGTTTTAGAGAATTGTATTTCACATTAAGATCAACTCTACTGCTTAGAATTTTTAATGCACCAATTTGAGCACATACATGATTACGGTCTATTCACACTAAACACAGTTTAGTGTCGGTTCACAGGAAACTGAAATTAACAATAATTACAAACGTAACAAAACCAGTCATTATAATGTTTTCCTTTTATAGATTGAGTGGTTTTTCTCCTACTGGCCTAGCTCAGAATGAAAGGGCAGCATTTTATCAGCCATAGTGAATCATTTTTAGTTACAGCCACTTTTCATAATGCTAGAAAATCATATCCTATTGGTGGTGGTATTGTTTAAGAAATTAATTTGGGGCTGTGGGTGCAACTCAGTGGAAGACAAAAATTCCTTATATGTGTGAGGCCCTGGTTTCATTCCCTAGAACTACCAAAAAAAAAAAAAAAAAGATAAGCTAGTTTGTTTCTGGGCACAGTAGCACTCTGTGTAGTCCCAATCACTAGGAAGCCTGAAGCCAGAGGATGACTGGAACCCAGGAATTTAAGGTCAGACTGGACAATAAAGGAAAAGCCCATCTCAAAAAAAGAAAGCTAGCCAGGCGTGGTGGCGCACGCTTGTAATCCCTGTGCTTGGGAGGCGGAGACAGGAGGATCACGCAGGTTCGAAGCCAGCCGCTTGCTCTGGCTTAAGAGACCCTGTTTCCAAATAAAAAAAATATAAAAATAGGTCTGGGAGTGTAGCCCAGAGGTAGAAGGGCTTCCAGGAATCCCAGTACCACCAAAAAAAAAAAGAAAGCTAGTTTGCCAATGTTTCTAAGATACTCTCTTCACCTCAAAATTATATCCACATCATATTTCATACTTTACTCAATGATGAAATTTTGAAAATTTGATATAGAACAAAATAAAATTGATGAATAAAACATTATCAGCCATTTTACAGGAAGACAATTTCTTTGCCAACTTTTTTTTTATTAAATTGAAAAATCTCATTCCCAAACATCACACATGCTTTAAATATGTAAATGAAACTACACATGTGAATATCCCTAAGCTTGCTTCCTATATTAACTGTCAATAAATATTTTGTAAGTCTGACTTGCCTTTTAAAACGTGCAAAAGATTCTATATAAAATTTAGCTGAGAGGAAATTATTTGAAATGATCATTCTTTTAGCTATTCTGAACATTACTATAAATTACAAATATAGTTTGAGAGAAACAAAATTCTATTATTACAATATTTTTACTCTACTATCTAAATGACTTGGCATAAAAGGCTTTATAGGCAAGAATGCAAGGAGCTATGCCAACAGCAGTGATTCTCTCTTCCTTCATTTTACTATTAATAAAATGGGTATATGATTGTAGGCTCAAGTGTTATCATCTATGTCCAAAGATACAATAAAAACCACGCCTATATAAACTTTATAGTTGAAAAGGTCTTCATCAGCACTCTTGTTATAATGCTCTGTGTACACTCAGGCATTGCTGTCAGTGGCCATGTCAACTCAAGACTTCAGTACTGCCCAGAAAATGTATTAAAATCCATGAATGAATATTGAACAAAAGCCCACTAGGAAAAAAAACAATCAAACAAACAAACAAACCAAAAACTTCCTTCATAGAGTTCCCAATGGTTTCAGGAGCTGATTAAACAGTAACATATTTTCATTTACACCAGTATATTTTAGCAGAATATTAATAGGACTCAAACAAAATGGTATGAAACACTGAGCAGATGAGCCAAAATGATTCTGTAACCAACAAAGATTATTATAAATACTACATGCCAGAGATGAATCTAGGCAGTCTGCCCGAACAAACCAGTTTCAGGAGGGAACTCTGGCTGTATCACTGATTGCCAAGAAAACTGACCCCAAGTATGAGGTGTTGAGATCATTCAGGTGATTTCGATTTATAAAAAGAAAAGGCTGTGACATATGTACTTTCTTATGGTGGAATCCCGAAATGCCATGAAAGCTGGGGAACTTACTCATCAAAATGGTACTTCTCCCAAGTTTTGAAAATGGCTATGCTTGTACAGAAGATACTCTACACATCTTTGCCTGATGGAATGGACAGAAATCTACAAGTTAAGGAGTCCTGGGACTTGGGCACCTGGCCCCTCAAGCTGTATTACCGAGTGCTTAGAGTGCTAACTATACCGATGGCTGACAGCTCCAAATAAGTAGAAAGGGCGCTTACAGTAGAATGCTTCCAGAAGCGGACGATTTCCTCAATGTCTGTAACAGGATTGAACAAGAAATAGTCTCTCCACTCATTCCAATCCACTGTCATTGTCCCATCAGCATCGATACTGAAAGATTTTTTTAAAAATCAGAAAAAAATAAATTGATATATAAAACTAACATTGGCCATTTTACAGAATGACCATTTATTTTCCAATTTAATATTTTTTTCTGTTCTGGGGATGGAACCCAGGGGCATTCTACTTCTAAGCAACACCCCTAGCCCTATTTTTTATTCTTTATTTTGAAACAGGATCTCACTGAGTTGCAAAGCACTAAATAGCTGGAGCAGTCCACAAACCACGATCCTCCTGTCTCAGCCTCCAAATGCTGGGATTACAAAAATGGGTCACCACACTCTGCTTCCAACTTAATATTCTTTATAAAATAAAAAAAAATCCAAGCCATGTGTGGTGGTACATGATTATAATCCCAGCATTTGGGAGGCTGAGACAGGAGAATCATGGTGCACAGACAGCCTCAGTTATTGCTTGGTGAGACCCTTTGCAACTCAGTGAGACACTGTTTCAAAATAAAGAATAAAAAAATAGAGCTGGGGGTATAGCTCTTAGGTAGAATGCCCCTGGGCTCCATCCCCAGTACTGAAAAAAAAATTCATTCACAAATATAGACTATTGGAAATAGCCGCAGGCATTTTTTTTTTTTTGCGGTGGGAGGGGGGGACCAGGGACTAAACTCAGAGGCATTCTACTTCCAAGCTACACCCCCATCCCTTTTTATTTTGTTTTGAAACATGGTATTGCTAGGTTTCTGAGAGTATATTTGTCGAGGTTATCCTCAAACCTGGAATTTTTCTGTCTTAGCCTCCCAAGCACTAGGATTACAGACATGTGCCACTTGATTTTTATGGTCCTTTCAGATTGTTTTAACTATTATAGATTTTTAAAAATGGACCCCAAAATTAGAGAGAGAGACAGCTCACTAAAGACTACCTTTAGTATTCTGTCGAACTCTTAACTCAGGAAGTTTTAAAATTAAAAAACTGGAGGTTTCAATATTGGAAGGTAGTCATGAGTGAATGCACAATCCATTTTTTTCTTGCCCTGGCTTGTAAAGATATTTATTTTCATTAAATTAATACATTTTAATTATAAATTAATACATTTTAATTATAAGAATAATGAATATTGTTGTGGCATATTTGTGTGTGCAAATAACATACTTAGATCATATTCAAACACATGCCACTACCCTTCCTTACCCCCATCTCCTATATTTTCCTTAATTAAAACTAAGGACATTCATACTAGACACTATAAATAAAATGAAAAGATAAAGAAAAGGTAGATATTTCGTATGTGCACGCGTGCGTGCGCGCGCACGTGTGTGTGTGAGAGAGAGTGAGAGAGAGAGAGAGAGAGAGAGAGAGAGAGAGAGAGAGAGAGAGAGAGATCCCCAACCTGTTTTTTATTCCTTAATATTCTTTTGCAACATTTAGATGTGGTTTTGAAATATACTCAAAATATCCTACAATTTCTTTCTCCAACTTTTACCACAGTAATAAAATTAGCAATGATTGTAAAAAAAAAATCTAACTCTTTGTGCATTTTGAGTCTTAAGAAATCCTGGTACCTCATTTTCAACTTTAAAAATAACATACTGTAATCTTAAATATTTACCATAAACTTTTTGTTTTACCAGCTACTTGACAATGAGGCCATTTGCATCTGTTTTCTCCTAAGAACAACAGATAACTGTGCCACAATTCTGACTGTCTGGTTCACTAATATATACCCAGCTCCTAAAGTGGATGGCACGGAGAAGGCAATCTCTATTCGCAAATTACTTGATGTCTCGGGAGAAAAAAACAAGTGTTTTGGTGTCTCCTCAAATTCCATTTTATAATTGGTATGAAAATAATGCATAAAGGTGGCAATAAAATAAAATGCCATTTCCATATGTTTATGATTGTTTTCTAGTACCATTTTGTATTTTGATCTGCGTATGTGAAATTGCACTTAAAGTTTCTCTTTTTCCTGCATAAGGCATTAACACACGCTCTGTGTGTTTGTAAATTCCAGCCACTACTTGTAACATCATTCTGGCCTGTAATATCTGTAGCTTTATTTTATCACTATTTTCTATTTTAACACAATTACTTATTGTCTGATCCTACCTCCCAACCTCTCACATTTGAGCCTCTTCCACAAGACAAGGATTGTTACTGATTTTGTTCACAAATATAATCGAGTATCTAGAAAGAGTATGGAGTAAATATTTATTGAATGAATCCCAAGTTCTACAGCCGAAGGCCACAGAACACTTGGGGCTGACAAAGTACCCAGGGGAGACAGTCACAAGTGGGTTGAGGTTGCTTTTTTCTCTGCAAATTACACTAATGAGGTTGAGCACCTCTGACCGCATTCATTTCCTGCCCATATTCCCGTGTGAAGTATCTCTTAACATCTTTAGTCAGTTTTTAAGATGTTGTATGTCTTTTCCTCACTCATAGCTCCTAACGGTTGATTCTAATTCTTCAAGTTATAACTTGGCAAATACCTTCCCTTTGTCTTTTCACTTTATGTTATCTGTCAATCTTCTTGCTTTTTAGCTACCTTTTTGTTGTTGTTGTTTTTGTTTTTGTTTTTTTGGTTTGGTTTTGGTACTGGGGATTGAGCCTATGGGCATTCTACCTCTGAGCTATACCCCTAGCTCTTTTATTTTTTATTATAAAATAAGGTCTCTTGTAATCCCAGAATTTGGGAGGCTGAGACAGGAGGATCATTTTTCGTGGACAGCCTCAGCTACTTAGTGAGACCCTGTTTAAAAATAAAGAATAAAAAAATAGGGCTGGAGGTGTAGCTCAGAGGTAGAATGTCCCTGGGTTCTATCCCCAGTATGGAAAAGATAAAACAAAGGGTTTCACTAAGTTACCCGCACTGACCTGAACCTGCCATCCTCCTATCTCAGCTTCCCAAGTCCTGGGATTACAGATGTGTGCCACTGCATACAGATTTTTGTCTTATTTTTAATAAATTCTCCCATAATCAGAGATAAGAATAATTCATTCAAATCCCCATAATATTCATCTTTAAGACTATAAAATTTCCCCTAGGTACCACATTAGAAATATCCCACAAGTTTGAATGTTTTCAAGTTTTTCAAATCAAAGTATCCTTAAATTTCCACTTACGGCTTCCTTTTTGTCTCATAAGTTATTGAGGGCCTATCATTTGCGGTATTTTGTTTCAGCAGCCCAAGCTAACTAAACACCTTGATCTATTCTGCCTCTTGGGTTTAGAATGTGCATTTTTCCTAAAGCTATCAAAGGTAATATAGGAATATTATTTCTGACCTTAGGATAAGAGAAAAACCTTGCTTTCATGAGTGAACGTGACTTTAGAAGTAGAATATTATTTTATCCAAATCCCAAGTCAAAAATCTATCAGCCAGACTGGTGCACACCTGTAATCTCCTTCCTTGGGAGGCCGAGACACAAGGATTGCAGGTGTAAGGACAGTCTCAGCAAGATGAGACTTTCAGTGACCTAGCAAGACCCTGTTTCAAAACAAAAAATAAAAACTGGGCCAGAGGTATAGCTTGGAGATAGAATGATCTTGGGTTCAATCCCTAGTAAAACACACACACACACACACACACACACACACACACACACATACACACCACACACATACACACACACATACACACACACATACACACACATACACACACATACATACACACACATACACACACATACACACATACACACATACATACACACACACATACACACACATACACACACATACACACACATACACACACATACACACACACATACATACACACACATACATACACATACACACATACACACACATACATACACACACACATACACACACATACACACACATACACACACACACACACCTATTTATCTCTTTTTCATTTTTTAGTTACTCATTTATTCAAGAAAGCATTTCTCACCCAGTTCTAACAAAAGAACTCTATAATCAGCCTTGAGATTTCAATCTGTTCTATAGGGCAGCTGCTTTTAAAAGAAATTCTGAACAGATAGAAAGGAAGAAAATGATGCTATATTTTCCTATGAGAAATACTGTATTTGTGCAAGGAAATATACAGATATAACTGGAAAATTTTTTGAATACTTTTAGACAGTGCTCACACTGAAAACATAAGAATATAATGTAACCAACCATTCCTGTTTTCAGTTATCATAAATAAATCGGTACCTACAGTGTGTTTAGGTACTTCAGAGGTTTTGGCTCTATCCTGTAAAATAAAACATTAAGTCTGCCAAAGTCTAACTTAGTAAACATCTGAACTGACTTCCCTGGACAATCATATTCAAACTGGCCTCTCTGTTTTCTGCAAGTTTAAATCAGTATTTCTCTGTTAACCATGAGAGCTTTGGAATTTCCCTCTTATCCAGTCACATGTTGTTTAGTTAGTTAGATGACCAAGAATCTTCCAGACTCCTTATGTTTTGACAAGTTCTACTGTCACATTGGGACCCAAGTTGGGGGTTGGAGAGGGCACCACCCAAACTCCTCCAGATTTAACACCTCACTGCTGACCCACTGCCCGAGACTTTGCAAGAGAGAGTCTAGTCTGAGTGACCCTCTCCCCCTTCACTGTAGATATATATGTGAATACACAAAATGAAAAGGAAGAAAAGAAAGAAAGGTAGTGCGCATACACAATGGGAATGGGGACGTGCATGGGGGAGTGTTTTAAAAACATACAGTTTACCAGGCATGGTGGCGCACGCTTGTAATCCCAGTACTCGTGAGACAGAGACAGGAGGATCGTGCAGGCTCAAAGCCAGCCTCAGCTACTTAGTGAGGCTCTCAGCAACTTAGTGAGACCCTGTTTCCAAATAAAGTATAAAATAGGGCTGGGAGTATAGCCCGGAGGTAGAAAAGTCCCTGGGTCCACCCCTAATACCACAAACAAACAAACAAACAAACAAATAAATAAAAACACACAGTTTTCCCAGATAGGATATTAACACAAAAGTAAAAAATCACTGTCAGTAGGTAAGAGCTCACCTCTGAAGAATCAGCTCTGCCTGTTGTTCAGAAATCGTTAGACCCAGTAACTGGAGAGACTGGACAATTTCTGAAGCTTCAATTTTTCCTTTAAAAAAATGAAAGAGCATAAACTTGGGCTTTAAGTTGACAACTGTGCATTTCAAATCTCTCATTTGAGACGTCTTTGAAACGATTAAGGAAAAAAGTATACATCTGGGTAAGTTACAGATTTGCCTAAATACATAATGTAACATAAATATACAAAATTTAGTAAAAACATTATACAAATCTCCACGTGCTATTTTATTCAGTAATCATAACATCCTTGTCAATTTTAAAAAGTACCATTCTTCTGATGAAGGGTTGAGCGCTCCTGTGTCCCTACCAGGTGACGTCATTGAGAAGTAACAGAACTGAGGCTCAAATCAGGTTCCTCACATACAACTCAGAGCATTCTCCTTACCACTGTATTCCTAACGATTTCCATTCGATTCTTAGTATTGCAGCAGTCACCATCTATAAAGTCACTGCATACACTTAAATAGCAAATATCGGACCCTCGCTCCTACATGAGTCAAGGTTAGGCTCCTGAAAGCCCTTCACATTTCCATCAGCCGATCAGCACCTAACCTTGTCTTGTGTTTCCGTTTAAAGGCATCTCATCTCATGGGTATATTGTTGATTCACTAATATCGAATTCTTCGTGAGACTTAATCTGACACATGGCCTCCTGGCACTTTGGAACACAAGACAGCACACTTCAACACTATGCTTGGGGAGTGAGTGAGTGAGTGAGTGTGTGTGTGTGTGTGTGTGTGTGTGTGTGCGTGTGTTGTACATGTGGTGGTGCGGATTAAACCCAGGGGCATTCTACCTCAAAGCTACACCCCAGTCCTATTTTATTTTGAAACAGGGTTTCACTAAGTTGCTGAGGCTGGCTCTGAACCTGCGATCCTCCTGTCTCAGCCTCCCAAGTACTGAGATTACAGACATGTGCCATCATGCCTAGCTTCATGGGGAACATTTTAAAAAGCAAAATTATCCCCCTACAAGTAGAAAAGGTAAAAAAAAAAAAAGACACAAAACAGACCCTGAAAAGAGAATATGGACAGTCTGAGAGCTGAGATAAGCAGGTGGAAAGCCACCCTCCTCTGCGAGGCTAGGAACGTGTGTGTTGAGCAACTCAGGCTTTACATTGCTTTGCGCATGTTCACAAATGACTGCAAAGCAGGGCAGTATGCATTTTGGAGTTACTTTTGAGGTGAATCTGCAAATATGAGTCCACAAATAATGATGATCAACTGTATACACTTTGCTTTAAGGAAGTCTGATAAAAATATGAACCTATAATGATAAATTGTTTTAAAATACATCAAAATCAAGATAAGTTAAAGGGATGTTATTCATATTTACTACAAAGATACATTAATGTTTTATCTGTATTTCCTCTGGTTCATTTAAGATTTTCTGAAATGGACAATTAATTGATGCCTGCAACAATTTATGTACTGGGATGCCTGACTGCTAATTATCTGGCAGTCAGTCCTGAGGTAGCTCTATCTCCCTCCTAGCTCTTGGCTGTCCTAAGAGTATACAATCTTGTCTCTGCAACTGAACTACAGAGGGTCCTGACTGGAACCCTGTGTTTGCAGGAGGGGAAGGAAGCTGACTGTCAGAACTGAATTTTGCTTTAAGACTCCATTAAGGTTAGACTTAGGGATCTATAAAGCAAGGTTTATCAGAGGCCAAAAATGTTCCCACAATCCTGTGTTCTTCCTCAAACTCAGCTCTTCCTGGCTGAGAGTTAGTCTTGAAATAATATCAAAACTATCTAAAGGATTTCCTGGCTAGTATATTTATTTGTTTGAATTTGAGATTCACTGAGGTTAATTTTCAATATAAACCAGGGGCTAACAAACTATAACCCTCAAGAAAAAAAAAAGCCTGTCAATTGTATTTGTAAATAAAGTTTTATTCAGTTTTGCATTGGAGATTTTTTCATTAATTGTAACATACTAACAAAGTCAGAGCAGTTTAAAAGCAACCTAATCTTTCAACAAATATTTTAGTGTGTGTTATCTGTGAGAAACTATAGGAATCCATAATGATTCCAAGGTAAACAGGGGTTAGTAAGAAAAAAAGTATACACATTGGAAATGATAAAAATAAGTGAGCTATTTTGTATCAATATTTTCTCGATTATCTGAACTAACATCTTTAGTATTAAGCTAAAAGGAAAAGTAGACTATAGGAGAAACAAATTGACTTGGCTATGAAAACATAATTTTAAAACCTCAGTAGATAAAAGTTTTATTCAAACACAGCCATGTACTTTTATTCACATTTTTGTCTGTGGCCAAGATGAGCAGCTATTACTGAGACTTTCATAAAAGTTTTCCAACCCCTTTTATGAAGCATATTTTCTCTCAACCTATCTGCTCAACTTGTATCTTGAACAACAAGTCTATGAATGAAGTAACCCCGATTATCCATCAGTAGGGAGGAGGTTGGAACAGCATTATAATTTTTCTTCTAATCAGAGTTTGCCTGTGAGGGTGGGGCTTCTTTACTCTTCCCTTTCTCTTCCCAGAGCCTTTTGCCATGTTTAACTGGGACTCTTAATTCCAGGTATTATTCTAAATAGAAAAGTCATAATCCCAACCAGAAGGTACAACTTAAATGTCTACATGCTATTTTTTTTCTAATTTTTAGGTTCATAGAGTAGCTTCTCTAAATTAATTCATCTAAAAAGACTATCAAATGTAAGACAATCTGAAAGTCTTTTAAATTTTAGAATGTACATTGTTCATGCCTATAGATGAATAAAAATACTTCTATTTTCCTGAGAGGGCAGGACAGCATAATAACTATTCTTAATTCATAACTTTAAATCAAATCAGCACAATATTCCATAGTTAACATTTTAGAATAGTTTTTACTTTAGCAGACAAACCTATCTATAAATCCTCTTCACTAAAAATATGGCTTCTACATAAAAATCACATTGCTAAAATAAATATTAATGCAAACAATAATTATCATCTAAAAAGGGCTATTTTAGACTCTCAGAAGCATGAGTATTTCTTTATAGCTATTGATGAATAGAAGAAAAAAAAAAGACACACCATCATTGTTTTTGTCCAAACTCTTGAAGGCTAATTTCATTTTTTTCTCATGGTCTTTAAGGTACTTCATAAATTCTTCAAAATCCAGCTTCCCATCTTTGTTGATATCTCCAGTGGTAAAAATTTTCTACAAAAAATAAAGAAATTTTATTTCCAGTAGGAGCTAAAGTACTAAATTAATTCTATACATACTTCAAGCATATTGGCTGTTTCCTGTAAGACTAAAGTAACAATTTTTGCCAGATATATTATTATCCATTATGATACAGACCTGCTAAAAAATAACTATTCTATTGCAAAAAGGAGCTTATGCCATATTTCAATTAGAAAAATAATGTGTATTTCTATAAAACATGTATTTTTTAAGGCTAATGTAATTGTACCCTAAATTTCTTGACATGTATTTTATAAACTCCAAGAAAGAAGACAAATAATTTTTTTTTTTTTTACTACTGGGGATTGAACCCAGGGGTATTCTACCTCTGTGATACACTTCACTCCAGACCTACTTTTTTATTTTTTATTTTTTAAACAGGATCTCACTAAGTTATAGAGGGCTTCACTATAGCTGAGGCCAGCCACAAACCTGTGATCCTCCTGTCTCAGCCTCCCAAGTACTAAGATTACAAATGTACATTACCATGCAGTTCAAACTATCCGTGTCTGTTTTAGAGAAAGAAATAAGACCTTCCCTACCACTACTCACAATACAAACTTTCTATCAATTAAGACATTTATAATCCCCTATGCAAAGCTTGCAAACTCTGTTGTTCTGATGGTCATACTCTTTTGGGTAAACAGTGGCAAAATTGTGACAAGATAGTGCAATGGTCAGACCTAAACTCTAAACTCAGAATGATCTGAACTTAGGAGCTGCAACTAAAGATATAGAGGAAATTTATGGCTTAAAATGTGGCTGCCAATGCTCGGTCATTGAGGTTTACCTCAATTCTAAGAAACTACAAAAAACTTAAACAAAAAGGAGGTGAAGAAAAATATAAGAGCATAAACTAGTGAAAAAGGAAACAGCCAGGTATGGTGTCACACACCTGTAATCCCAGTAAAGGAGGATGAGATAGGAAAATTGCAGGTTTGCAGCCAGTCTCAGCAACTAAAGGCCCTCTGCAACTTAGTGAGACCCTGTTTCAAAATAAATAAACAGGATTAGGAATGTAGTTCAGAGGTAGAACACCACTGGGTTCCATCCCCAGTACCACCACCACCAAAAAATAAAATAAAATTAAATTAAATTAAAAGTGGTTCTTTGAAAAGACCAATAAAATTGATAAACTCCTGAAATTGACAAATAATCCATGTCAGAAAATAAAGATGGAAATTGCTAGACACTAGAGATATTATGGACTACTATATCAAAACTATAAAATGAGATAAAACAGGTAAACAAGAAGAAAAAGAGAACTTACTGACAGTTGACCTAGGACAATGAATAATCTTAGTAGTCCTATAAATATTCAAGAAATCTAACCTGTAACTTTAAAATATTCCCATAAAGAAAAAAACCAGGCATACACAGTTTTAACAGTAATGTCCAATTTTCTAAAGAAGAAATAACACCAAATTTCTAGAGAAATGGAAAGGTAGGAACATTTCCAACCCCATTTTATGAGGCAGGTATACCCTTGGTTCCAAAACCCATTGGAGAGAAACGTCATAAAAAAGCATAATTACAAGCAGTGTCACTAGTAAAGTAGATGCAAAACTCCTAAGTAAAATGCTAGCAAATCAAATCTAAAACTGGAATAAAAAATTATTACATATGTATGTATGTGTATGTGAGTATTTATATAAACATATACTGTAGACAGGTAGGTAGGTTGGTAGATAAATGGATAGATGGATAATAAAGTGAATGGATCCCAGTAATATTAGGATTAACTTTTCAATTTACCATATCAATAGAAAAAGAGAAAAGTCATGTGATTGTTTTAATAAACATTTGATGAGTTTAACATCATTCATAATTAAAAACTCAGAAAAATAGAAATAAAGATGTGCTAACTTACTCTGTTAAAGGATTTCTACAAAGACATCTGTTTTTATTTTGTTGTTGTTTTATTCTACTTTGAGTGAGATTCTTTTAGCTGCACCCAAAATAGCTTTGATAATTATTACCATCAATTACTATTGACAGTCTTAAGATCACATTCATCTGATTTATGTCACTGGAGAATAATTATTACTATTTAATTTCTTTTACAAATTAGATTGGAATCTAATCTGGAAATTATTTCCTGATTATTCAAACTATATACTGAGATTTGCATAATTTAAGGGAAAATGTCACAGAACCCCATTTAAATACTAAAGTTTCATCTATGAAGTTTATAATTTGGTCATTGGAAATTTCAGTGAACAGCTATCATGTAGAAAGGGGACTGAAACCACAACTATTCTTAAGATCCCCAGAGTTACAATCATGTACTCACTCCAATTTAACAATACCATGAAAGACTAAGATTTTTCTTTTGGATTTTCTTGTATACTCTTCTGTGTGAATAAATGAAGACCAGCCAAATGAAAAAAATAATAAAAGTGATTTTTCACGAACTTGCTATATATAAGGAGTCGGTCTCTGTCATATCTTTGGCAGAAACTCAAGGCCGGGGCCTGGGAAGGTTCTGGAGCAGGAAAGGGGCTCCAGGTGCACCCTGATTGGAGGCTCTGGGCAGGGGACGGGAAGGTGATTGGTGGGAGATGCATAGCTTTCTCTGGTTGATCCTAAATTGGAAGTGAACACAAAAATTGGAGCCGGGCGTGGTGGCGCAAGCTTGTAATCCCCGTGCTTGGGAGGCTGAGACAAGAGGATTGCACAGGTTCAAAGCCAGCCTTAGCTACTTACTGAGGCTCTCAGCAACTTGGTGAGACCCTGTTTCCAAATAAAATATATAATAGGGCTGGGAGTATATCCCAGAAGTAGAAAGTCTCTGGGTTCGACCCTTAGTACATAAATAAACAAACAAACAAAAGCTGGGTGTGTGGTGGGGCACACTTGTAATCCCAGTATTTGAGAGGCTGAGATAGGAGGATCGTGTAAGTTCGAACCCAGCCTCAGCTACTTAGTGAGGCTCTCGGCAACTCAGTGAGACCCTGTTTCCAAATAAAGTATAAAATAGGGCTGGGAGTGTAGCCCAGAGGTAGAAAGTCCCTGGATTCCATCCCCAGCACCACAAAAAAAAAAATTAGAAAAGCTGTCGGCATGAACTTTGGGAGTCTTTATTAGTCAAGCTCTGGTCAGTGGTGTCTGAATGTTATAGAGTTACTGCTTAGCTTCCTAGACAGTCACAGGAAATTGCAATCTGACTGCAGGCTGGTTTCCTGGTCTGTTTATTGTAGATAAGGAGCTGGATGCTGCAAGATGTCAGTCAAAGCTATAGTATAACATATGGCCGGGCCATTGCTCATTTGTATACTCAGTCTCTCACCTTTCATAGCAAAGAGCAAAACAAAACCAAGTATCGATTTGGCAGGTATCCAACAAAAGCTGTACCTTCTGTGTCTCTTTTTACATGAGAATTTTAAACTTTGTTGTTTTATAATTTTATTTGGTACATTATAATATATAACATAGATTCAAAGTGATAATTTATACATGCACACAGCACATTGATGTCTTTGTATCATAACACTATATAATGTTAAATTTCTATTTTAAATCAATTGAATTCTCAGTCTAAATAAATGAATTTCCTACTAAGACAGCTAGAGAAATGAGGGAAGGCATCTCGCATCAGAACTTAGAGATGTCACTGTTATCTGAGGAAAAGCCCTACAAAGCTCCGCTGAAATCTGTTCTTTGAGACTGGTACAGAGCCCTCCAGAGATTCCTCTCTCTTGGCTTTGATTTGTGAGCCCACATCAGTCATCACTGAGTATACAAAGCTTTTATATGGCCTCAATAAAATACAAAAAACAGATCTGCAAAAAAAAATGCCTTTGATAAGGAATGAATGTGTTTCACAGGAATGTATTTATGGTATAATCCAGAATTTCTTATGAAATTCTTATGAAGGCTAGTTTGTATCAAATAAGTAAATACATACGTTGCAAATCTAGAAATAAGAATGGCTTCAGCTTTAAAAGGAAAAACTTCAGTTTTTGTTAAGTACTGATTAGAAAAGCTAAGTGAACTTTACAGAGATAACATGATGGAGTAACCTGCCCCAAAGAAAACATCTACTCCAGGCCTCTGATAGCACAGATGTGTCAGTCAGCTTTCCATCACTGTGACAAAATACCTGAGATAATCAAGGAGGTAAAATTTATTTTGGAGCACAGTTTAAGGCCATATCCCTTGGCCCTGCTGCCTTTGGGCCAGTGGTGAAACAGTGCATCATGTCAGGGCGTGTGCAGTAGAGCAAAGTGTTCGCCTTGTGGCTGGAAAGAAAAGAGAGAGAGAGGAGAGACCAGTGTCCACCATCCCCCCACAAGGGAATGCTCACATATGACCAGAAGACTTCCAACTGGGTCCAGCCCTTAAAGGTTCCACATCAGTCAGGTGTGGTGGCACACATCCCAGTACTTGGGAGGCTGGACAGGAGGACTGCAGTTTTTAGACCAGCCTCAGCAACTTAGAAAGACCCTCTTTCAAAAAAAAAAATTAAATAGGGCTGGGGACAGAGCTCAGAGGTAGAATGTCCCTGGATTCCATCTCTAGTAAAAAACTAAATTTAATTTAAAAAGGTCCCACCATTGCCCATCTCCCAGCAGCAACACAGGAGAGGACCAAGCCTTTAACACATGGGCCTTTGGATACCACTTATCCAAATCATAGCAAAAGATGAAGAAACCATGATGCATTGCTTGAAATATAGAATGTCCTCAAAATACAATCGACCAATGCCTTGAATGGATGCCTAAAATAAAAACTTCCAAAGTTCACGTGGCTAATAGGAAGAGTTTTACAAAGTCTTAGCAAGACAGAACTCAATCAACACTTTTGTGAACACAAAGTGCCAACTGTCTAAAGTGAACTCAATAGTCCTTACTCGCATGAATCCCCCAGTCTAGTGGGACAAACATCAAAAGAGCAAATACAACTGGAAAGTAATAATTAGGTACAATAATAGTATCCAGAGAGAAAATAACTCAAAAGTGCTGCTGTGCTAGCACTATTGAGGAGGCTGTGCATACTGGGAAGGAGCGTGTCATCGAGCCTCTTTGGAAAGAGTTCACAAAAGAAATGATGTCCAAGCTCAGCCTTGATAATTAAGGTCTAATAATTAAGGCATGATATGTGGAAACTTGAGCCACTGGTACACACACACACACACACACACACACACACACACACACACACACACAGAGGAGAGAGACAGAGACAGAGGCAGAGAGATTGGTTCTCAGAATGCCACTCTTCTTCCAGGAATAGAAACCAAAACATAATATTAGACTTTCCCACCTATCCCACTCCCATACAGGTAAAGCAGGTGCTCCAGCTCCTCCTCACAGGGAGGAAGCCCCGCCTACACACCCATTCAGGTTACTAGAGACAGGTGTGCAAATTGAGCGAGGCGACCCCAGAGAACAAGGTTGCAGTCAACGACTAAAAAGCAATATCCCAAGAGGAAAATTTTATTATAGCCAGGAAGAAACTTGAGAAAAACACTTGAAAGTATTAACCATGTTGAACTATTCTTATTAAATAATAAAACTGGTACACAAGCACAGGGACACAACAGGGCTCCCAGCCCCAACATCTCTATGATCAGAGCCCCGATGAAGCCCACCTGCTCCTCCCCCAGGAACTGAATGAGTCCCAGATCCTCCAGGCCTTCTTTAAGTTCAAAGATGTCCAGAGTTCCATCTTCATTGTGGTCCAGGTACCAAAAGAGATCTTCATAGAGGGCGTCCATCTGCGATGTCTTTTCAGCAGCTAGGCTGGTCCACACTGCAGCCCTGAGCTCCCCAGGAATGGAAGTCCCCAGGTTTGGGACTGGAGGGATGTCTGCCCGAAAGAGACCTGATAGCAGCCTCCTCGGAGGTGTCAAAGTGAAGCCCCCCCCCCTCCACAGGTTGCTCCGCAGGACTCAGAGGGCGGGTCCTAACGGCACAGGGTGCGCGCGGCTCGGACACCCGGACCGCACCGCCGAGGCCGGGAGGAGGCCCTGGGTTCAGGCCACATCCGCAGGTGAGACCATCGGATGCCCTGATTCCGCCACAGCAAAGGCAGAGCGGAGGCGACTCATATCCCTGCACCCAGAAGCTTCCCGAGAGACCCTGGCACAGGGCTATCGAAAAGGGGGGATTATTTGGAGAGCGAGAGCTTGGATGAGGCCCGTGGATGTAAATGGCTGGTGGTGGAGGCTCGCCGACGCTTTCTAAAAGTTGACAGGATGCAACCGTCTAGGACTGTTTCTAGGGTCCAGGCATGGAAGAACTTCTATCCTAACAGCTGTCAGGGCACACTGGGAGTATGATCTCCAAATGCACAGAAGGAAGCCAGCTGGGGTCCAACAGAGAAGGTGGAAGTACTCAAAAGCAATGCGTCTGGTTCTCACACCCATCTCAGCCACTGAGGGCCCTGGACTCCTAACCATCCATCTGTGGTCCCTCGCCAGGCCACGGGAAGTGCGGTGCAGTAAAAATCTCCACTTTTTATGTAATCTATTTTCCTAAATGGAATACTCTTTAAAGATGCTTATACTTTTACTGGTATAATTGTACATCAGGGTTAAAGTGACACATTCATACATGTATTTCCCTCCAGTCTACCCTGCTACTCCCTCCCTCCCCACACCTGTGAGGTCGGTAGTGATACCTTCAAGTATGGACATAGCATTATTTGAACTGTTTCCTTCCTCTTTCCTCTCTCCGTTTTCCTCCCTCAATCCCCTTCCACTGCTCTGCTCTCTGCCCTCATTCAGCTGAAGTACTTTTGTTTCCTATTTCTACAAAAGACAGAAAACAACTTCCTGAGGTTGGCTGATCTCACTTAGAATAATATTCTCTAGTTCCATCCATTTTCTTGCAAATGACGTGGGATGTTGTTGTTGTTGCTGCTGCTGCTGCTGCTGCTGCTTCTTCTTCTTCTTCTTCTTCTTCTTCTTCTTCTTCTTGGCTGAGTAAAATTGCACCATGTGTATACACCATATTATCTTTATCTATTCATCTGCCGACAAACATCCACACTGGCTCCATAACTTGGCTACTGTGAATTGTACTGCTATAAACATGGGCATGCATGTAATCACTACAGTGGTTTAGCCTTTAATTTATTTCTTTTTTTTCCCCAAAGATACTGAACAGTGGTATAGCTGGGTAATATGGTGGTCCCTTTCTTAGCCTTTTGAGGAACCTCCATACTGTGAAATACTCTTAAAAGAGTTAAATATTAGCCGAATGTGGTGGTGCACGCTTGTAATCCCGCAATCTGGAGGCTGAGACAGGAAGATCATGGTTTGCGAAGAGCCTCAGCTACTTAGAGAGTCCCTTTGCAACTCAGTGAGACCCTGTTTCAAAAATAAAGAATAAAAAATAGGGCTGGCGGTGTAGCTCGGAGGTAGAATGCCCCTTAGGTATTCTACCCCATACTGCAAAAACACAGTTAAAATTAATAAAGAAAATTTAGGTTAGCCATTCCCTATTAACTCTGGCTCTAAACCGCTCATTATGTCAAGTACTGGGTACATAATGAGGACCATCACGTGTCTTGAAATACTCATGGGTTTCCCTTTAGGAGGAAGTCACACTGGTTAGTTATAAGTACTACTATAAGCTGCACAATAAACATTTCCCCAAGCTGCCGGGCAGTGGCAAACGTCTCATGCTATTTCGCAAGATGTGCTGTGGCTCAGTCAAGAATGAATTGCATACCTCTGCCATCTTGTACTCCACTAAGATGTATGACTACAATGCACTAAGAATTTTATTTATTTTTTTTTTTTGCAGGTCTGGGATGGAACCCAGGGGCATTTGACCTCCGAGCTGCCCTCCCCCCAGCCCTATTTTTTATTCTTTATTTTGAAACTGGGTCTCACTGAGTTGCAAAGAGCCTCACTAAGTAGCTGAGACTGTCCGCGAACCACAATCCTCTGGTCTCAGCCTCCCAAATGCTGGGATTACAAGCGTACGCCACCACGCCTGACTAAGAATTTTTTTAAAAGAATGAATTGTCCCACAAAAGTGAAATTTATAGTCCACAAGGGATAGTCCTTTCCTGTGCTCTGCAGAGAATACAGGTGGTGACAAAGAGTCACAAGTGATGTGTTCAGGTGGGAAATGATTCTCTGTAGGGCCAAACAGAAACGTCACAAGTCCTGGCCAGGGTAGTAAGGAAAATGGACAGACAGCATGTTTAGAATTGAGACGAGGGAGCAACCTTAAAGTGGACAGTCTCCTCTAATGACAAGCAAGTATTTTTGTTGAAGAGCTCTTTCCACTTTTTTTAATTAACCTGTTCGTTGTTTGCTATTATTTCTTAGTCCCCATGTAACCAACTAATACATACAAACCTACCAAAGGGAGAGTTTCAAGAGTACAGAGATGGAGCTGGGCCAGAGGCGCATGCCTATAACCCCACTACTTGGAAGCTGAGGCAAGAGGATTCCAGTTGCCAGCCGTGGCAAATTAATGGAACTCTCAGCAACTTAGTGAGACCACTTCAAAATGAACATAAAATATGTCTGAGGGTGTATCTCAGAGGTAGAATGCCTCTTGATTGAGTCCTTAGTACCAAGTAAATAAATAATCCATACAATAATGAACCCTCTTGGTCTTATTCACCACTGTATCCTCAATTTATTGAACACTGTCCAGCACTACTGAGAAACATTTAGTGAATGATTTTAATACTTGCACTAACTTGCTGGGTGAGTTCTTAATCATTCCTAGTTTAGACTTGAGGCTTCCAGGTATTAAATAACTTGTCCAAGGCCATGAGTGGTAAAAACATTTGATCTCTGATCTGATTCCACAGCCTAGAATATAACCCCTGTTCGCACTGCGCCACTGAATGTCCAGCAAACACGATGCTCTACATTTCAAACTTTTTCAATAAATCCTTTTGTTCCTGTCATAAATCCTGCCAAATATAGATATCTCAGTGGATTCTACTTCACTCTTAAAAAGATAAGAATGTGAACTTGGAGTGGCTGAAAAAAGTTAAATCGCACCTTACAGAATGTTGTCTTGTGGCAGCTTATTTATTTCTAAATATCCTAAGAGGAATACTAATAAGGAAATAATTCTGGGCTAGGGTAAGATTATAAAAGTGAAGTGAGGCCTTGAACAATGGCAAAAATTTACTAGGCAGAATGAGAGAAATCCCGGCAGAGAAAAGAAAGAAAAAAGATAGATGTAAGCTGGTTATTGTGGTGTATGCCTATAATCCCAGCACTTGGGAGGCTGAGAGAAGGAGCACGGGTTCAAGGGCAGTATCAGCAAGTGGTGAGACCTTCAGCAACCTATGGAGACCTGTTTCAAAACAAAACAACAACAACAAAAAGGGACTAAGAGTGTAGCTCCGAGGTAAAATGTCTGTAGATTCAGTCACTAGATACACACACAAAAAAAACCCCAATATGTATATGTATACATATGTGTATATATGTATACATATATACACATATGTATATATGCACACACACATATATATACACCTACCTACATATGCACACATATATAGAGAGATAGATAGATACTTACAAGCTTGTAAATATAAATATAGATATAGATAGATAGATTTATACAGTTATGGCCCAGTCAGGGATCATAGAATGCCAGGGCTTTGGAAAAGTGACTGAAAAGGTTCCGAATGCTGTCAAAATGGAAAGGGCAGATTATGCCTCACTAGGGAATTTTTTCATTGTTTTTCAATTCTTTTAGAAACTTTATTTTCACAAGGGAAGAATAACATCAGGCTTTAAATAATATAAATTAGGAGAAAACACAAAAGATACAGACTTTGAGTATTTTTTTTTAACATCTGGTATAAATGTAGTTGGAATTCCATTGCTTTCCTGATACCAAAATCTCCCTGGTATGATGTCCTACAATGTGTCTCTGTGACTTTTTTTTGTACTGGGGATTGAACTGAGGGGCATTCTACCTTCAAGTTATACCCTCAGCCATTATATATATATATATATAATGTGTGTGTGTGTGTGTGTGTGTGTGTGTGTGTGTGTGTGTATGTATATTTTTTTTTAACAAGATCTCATGAAGTTGCTGAGAGTATCACTAATTTCTGAGGCTGGCCTTAAACCAGAAATCCTCCTGTCTCAACCTCCCAAGTACTGGGATTACAGGTGTGTGCCATTATGCCCAGCTCCTATGATTTCTATAGCATGTTTCCGTAGTATCAGGCCAGACTATAAAGTTTCTGAAAATAAAACTATTAATGGATGAATCTTCCTTATTAACTGAGAAATTATCTCATGATGTAAAATGCTAAAAAGAAATTCCATTCAAACCAATAAACATTTGCTAAGCTGCTATTTTTGTATGTGATTCTATTCCATCTATGGTTATAAAATGTAAAATGTCTCTTGTTTAGACAGAATCAAAACAATGTAGAGAATAAGAATTAAAAGACTCATGAAAAGAAAAAAGATAATTAGATAATTATAGAAAATTAATGTGTCTAAAAGGAGAAAGGATAATTATAGAAAAATTAGTAGAGGCTAAATACTGTGTCTCCTTGATCCTTATACTACATTCTACTCTCAGTCCACAGTCTTACATTCCTGAGTCCTAGGACAGCCTAATGGTAATTTTCTCTCTTTTGAACATTAATTTCATAGTAAGGGAATTTGGAAACACGTAGGAGAGAGAGATCATATTAGATGAAACTGTACTGATTTCATTTCCAGCTGGTTCTTAGATATCTCAAGACTTGCTATGAAATCTGATCTCTTCCCTAGATAATTTTGAACCTCTTAATAATGGTTATCTATTTCTTCCTTATGTCTGTTTTCTACATTCTACTCATTTCTTCTAAGATCTTAAGAAAGTTAAATGAAATGTATTCTCTTGTAAATGCTGAATTCATTACAAAAGCTTGGAAAGATGGAGAGGATACTAACTCAGATGAAAATTTAGCCGGGCGTGGTGGCACACGCTTGTAATCCCTGCGCTTAGGAGGCAGAGGCAGGAGGATCGAGGCCAGCCGTGCTGGCTTAAGAGACCCTGTTTCAAAAATACAGAAAATAGGTCTGGGAGTGTAGCCCAGAGGTAGAAGGGCTTCCAGGAACCCCAGTACCACCAAAAAAAAAAAAAAGATGAAAATTTACAGTGAGGTTTTACCTCAAGTTAATTATTTGTCTTAGCTAAAGCCATTACCTTGAAACATTCGGATAAGAACCAGCCCATAGTTGTCACTTCTATATACACAGGTAGACAATCTTCTCGATCCTTTATATTACACAAACCTTTGACCCATGCCTTTGAAATTTTCTCCCATAAATATTGACTGTGAAATCAAATTGAAGTATTTGATTGCTATTTCCCAGGTAAAATAGCTAAATTTTAAGTGTCAACTTGACTAAAGAATCCCCAGCTATCTGGTAAATGTTATTTCTGGATATAGGTATCTCTAGAAGACATTAGCATTTGAATCAGTCAGCTGAATAAAGACTGCTGACACCAGCCAGCAGTCATATGCCTGTAATGCCAGTACTTGGGAGGCTAAGACAGAAGGATCACAGGTTCGAGGCCAACCTCAACAGCTTAGCAAGAACTTATTCCAAAATTAAAAGGCAGGGGCATGGAGGCTAGAGGTGTATCTTGGACGTAGAATGCCCCTGGGGTCAATCCCTGGTATACTCCCCCCCCCAAAAAAAAAATATAAAGGGCTGGAGATGTGGTTTAGTGGTAGATTACTGCAGGATTCAATTCCAAGTACTACCACACACACACGTGCTCTTGAACAAAAAGGTGAAAGAAATTGAAACGAATTTCTCTTTCAGGATGGGAGAGTTTATAAAGATTGGTATCCTGAGTAGATGGAGAGATGGAAACACAGAGACAGTCAGTCCACAACGAAGCAGAACATAACTCAATTTCTATGAGGCAATACATAGCTCATTGAAAATATGTATAACCCTCAGACTGAGCAATGTCCACTCCTCAAAACTTGTCTTATAAAGAGAACAAAATTAGGCAGGTGTGGTAGTGGCACATGCTTGGAATCCCAGTACTTGGGAGGCTGAGACAGGAGGATGGCTGTTTGTAGACAGCCTCAACTACTTAGTGAAGCTTTTTGCAACTCAGTGAGACCCTGTTTCAAAATAAAGAATAAAAAATGGGGCTAGGGGTGGAGCTTGGACATATAATGCCCCTAGGTTCCATCTCCAGTACCACAAAAAAAGAACAAAATGAAAAATGAATAAACAAGGATTCCACTGCAATTTCACTTATTATCATTTTGAAACTATCAATAAACTAAGTGACAATAGAGAATTTATAATATATATTACATGACCAACATCAAATAGAATATCATATAATCATTAAAAAATGGCTGGGCGTGGTGGCACATGCTTGTAATCCCAGCATTTGGGAGACTGAGACAGAAGTATCACGATTTGCAGACAGCCTCAGCTATTTAGTGAGGCCCTCTGCAACTTAGTGAGACTCTGTTTCAAAATAAAGAATAAAAAAACAAAAATAGGGCAGGGGGTGTAGCTCAGAGGTAGAATGTCCCTGGGTTCCATCCCAGACCCTCAAGAAAAAAACAAAAACAAAAAGAAGGAAAGAAAGAAAGAAGAAAGAAAAAAGAAAGTAAGAAAGTGCTAGGGGTTTAGCTCAGAGGTAGAAGGTCCCTGGTTCCATCCCTAGACCCACAAAAAAAAAGAAAGAAGAAAGAAAGAAAGAAAGAAAGAAAGAAAGAAAGAAAGAAAGAAGGAAAGGAAGGAAGAAAGAGAAAGAAAGAGAGAGGGCTGAGGGTGTAGCTTGGGGGTGTAGCTAGGAGGTAAAATGCTCCTGGTTCCATCCCTAGTACTGCCAAAAAAAATTAAACGACCAAAAGCAATTAATTCCCAAACTTTTTGGTCTCAAAATCATTCTATAATCTTAAAAATTATTGAGGACCCCAAGGATCCTTTTGCACACCACAGTGATCTCCCTTCAAGGGGTCCTGCTGTGGGGAGCATGGATGACTGACTTCCTGCCTCTGGCCGTGGCACCTCTGGACACACTGCAGTGAGCTGCCCTGCCCCCAGGCCGCTTCCAGCCAATGATAAGACTTTGCGGGAACTCAAGCTGGTCATTTCTACCCAGCACAGGCCTCCCCTCATGAAGAACACTGGCTGACTCCTCGTTCTCAGAACTTCTCTGCCATCTGAAGTTCTTCCTACACAATCCTCCATCTCCTCCTCTCAAGAATGAGGAGGGGAAAGCTGCAGCCTGGTTAGCGGAAGTGTTGGCTGAGTGTGTGTGTGCAAAACAAAAACAGACAGTGGCTATGTTACAGCAACCTCTGGGAGTGGCCTTGAAAAATAGCAGAGAAGGAAAATCTTCCCGGTGGGGGAGTCACCCACTCCATAAGGAAGGAGAAACAGCCTGTGGTGAGAATATGCATGGCCTACTGAACAGCAACACATGGCTTGCCCAGTTCACAGTTAATAATGTACAGGAGCTGGCTCACAGTGAAGCGTTTCAGTCAGATTTTTCCACTGCTGTGACCACCTGACACAAACAACCCAGAACACAAAAGGTCTATTTGGACTCATGGTTTCAGAGGTGCAGTCCAGGGTCAGCTGGCTCCAAGACAGGAACATCATGGTGGCAGGGCATGGTAAAAGAGTGCTACCTTGCTCTTCGTAGCATGGAAGCAGAGAGAGAGAGAGGGCCGGAAGAAGACCAGGGACAGATCCAGTACCCACAGGCATGCTCCCAGTGACCCATCACACCCTACCTGCCTAAATTACCACCCAGGCATTCCATTCAAATTATTAATCCCTCAGTGCCCTTATTCACTGATGGGACCAGAGCTCTCATTCAATTACTTCACCTCTGAACATTGGTACATTGCTAATACCTAAGCTTTTCCTGGGGATAGTCTATATTCAAACCATAACAAAATTGAATTCGCTGGGCATATCACAAACCATATGTTGTCCATTTTCCATCACTATAACAAAATATCTGAGGCCAGATAATTTATAAAGAAGAAAAGTTTATTTGCTCATGATTCTGGAGGTCGAGAAATCGAAGAGTATGGTGCTGGCATCTAATGAGGGCCTTCATGTTATGTCTTAACATGACAGAGGATCGTGCTAGCTCACCCTCCCAACCTCAATCCTAACTCCTTCTCAAAGGTTTCTCCTCCAAATAGCATTAACATAGGAATTTGGGGACTAAATTTCTAACACATGAGCTTTTGGGGGACACATTCAAAAAACAACACCAAGCCATGAAAGAAGCAGCCAACTTCACAGAACACTAAAACGACCTAATAAAAACACAATTAAAGAATCAAATAGGAAGTAATATTTGGCAACAATGGCATGCCATCCTTCAGGATGCAGTACATGCACTAGATGAGGCCTCTTTATGACTCCACAAGGCCCCTAATAGGAAGAATAAATGAGTTCATCAGCCAAGACATGGAGGCAGGAGTGGTCTCACCATCATCCCCTCCCTCAACTTCTTGCTTCCCGTCCCCACAGCTCTCAGCTCTGTAGGGTTAGTTTCTTGTCCCCAAACAAGATATTCTTTTGCTAGGGGACACAGCAAGAGACTATCAAGTGCCCTGTTAAACTACAAGCTACAGTTGCCACTAGGACATTTTGAACTCTTGTGTCCAGGGACCAAGAGACAAGAAAATAAGTCACCATTAATCTCCTAGAATCCAGAAATAACCAGGAGTAACCTTTTATAGAACAGGGTACCCTTCAAATAAAAGAACACTGGGAATAGTTAATAATGCCTAGCAGGAGTACAGGGCGTGGTGTCATGTGTATGAATAAAATATATTTATGTCTATATACAAAATGTAGACATGTTACAGTGATAAATATGTGTCATCCTGTTCTATGTTTCTGTATGGTCACAGTTTTATGCAACTTAAAATACAGCTTATTTTATATGTTATGAAATTTGGAAACTAAGGACATTTTTATTCCTGAGTTTGAGTTGTCTATTAATCTTGCCAAGTCTTTCTATTTTTTTTTTCATAGTGCCAAGGTACCAGTCAAAAAACATGTATCAGGAAATTCAAAGCACTCTCCTAAAAATGCCTGGGACCTAGCAACAACAATGACAAAATACTTGTAGGATACAGCTGAAGAAATGATTCAAGGAACATTATATCTCAAAATTAATGAGATGCATTTGATTCCAGAAGTTAGAAAAAGCAAATGAGTAAACTGGAAGAAAGAAGGAAATAAAACAATCCAAGAAAATAAAAACAGACAATCAGCAAAAAGTACCAGAAGTTGTTTCTCTGAAACTGTGAATAAAGTAGACAAACCTGTGACAAGACTGCAGTTGGGGGGCAGCGGGAGGCAGAGATCAGGAATGACATGAAGAGCCTACCTACAGATATAGTCAGAAGTTTTAATAAAATCCTAAGTGAAAAATACGAACCTTGGAGAAACAGGTAGTTTCTTCAAACAACAATCAAGTTGTAACTCAATCTGAGTCAAGAATAAACAGCTGAAGAGGTCCATAAGTGCTCAAGGCATTGAGGAGTTTGAAATAAAACTCTACGACAGTTGTTGGCCTCAGAGTCACCGATCACTCCGCCTCTGTACGGAATGCCAGTGTCCTCTTGCACTTCAGCCGGGTTGGAGAAGTTCCAAATACTGTCATCCCCACCCTTCTCGGGAGCTAAACTTAAGGCACTAAGGAACGCAGCAATGCAAATGACTCAGAAGTTAAACTGCTGGGCCACAGGCCAACCGGCCGGAGCAATATATGTGCTCAGGGCATTAACTTAACACTGGTCTTAAAACAATGGAATGTCGCCATTCCTCCTCAACAACAAATTGGGAGACTTTCAGTTTTGAAACAGTAACAATCAACTTCCAGGAGTTACAAAGAGTATCTTTTACACAACTGGGGACCCACTTAAGTCCCACAGCTAAGGATGAAAATTTTGCAGAAGTACCAGGCAGGTAAAGTGCCTGCGGTGCACTCAAAACAGAAGTGCTGTAGCACAGGGTTTAAGACCGCAGAGGGGCCCCGTGGGCCAGAGTGTTCACGACACTCATTTTATTTGGAAAAACACCCGCAGCCTTTCGAGTCCAGCCCGCTGGGTCCCCGAGCTGGCTGGCTGCGCCCCAGGCCTGCACCCTCGGGCTGGAAGCCACGGCGCCGCCTTCCGGGCAGCGCTCGGGCCGACGCCCTCCCGGGTCCCCTGCGCTTGGGCGGGACCCACCTCCTCGGCGTCCTGGCCCAGGGGGATGCCCAGGTCCTTGAGCCCCTGCTGCAGCTCGCCAATGTCCACCACGCCGTCGCCGTTGCGGTCCAGCGCCTGGAAGAGGGTCTCGTAGCGCGTGGGCTGCTCGGCGTCCAGGCCGGCGGCGGGCATCCCGGAGCCCCGCGGCCCGCGCAGCATCGTGTCCACGAGCGAGGTGGCCGGCGGCCGGGGGCGCGGGCGATCTGGACCCCGCGGGCCGGCGGGGCGGGCGGGCGGGCGGGGAGGAGCCGGCGGGGAGCGGGCGGCTGCAGGAAGTGCGCGCTGGGCTGGGCGGGGCGGGCGCCCGGGGAGCCCCGGCCCCGCAGGCTGTGAGCCCCGCAGCCCCCAAAGACCCGGGCTTCTGCGGATCACAGTGCCAGCTACTTAACCCCAAGCGCCCCTGGGGCTGGGATCCCGGACGAATCTGCCCCACGGCGGGTCTTCCTGCGTGGAAATTGGGCCAGGCCGGGCTTGGCTCTCGCAGGGTTCTCTAACTTGTGGGTGCAACGCCACAGACTCTACACACCTGTGGAGTCTTCCACTCACACACACAGAAGAAGATGGAAGCGGCTGGCTGCAACACCTGAAATGGGAAATCTCTAAAAAGCGAGGAGCGATTTAAAAAGTTAAAACTGGAAAGCCCAAGGGCCTTTAGTAGAAATGATCAGCGTTCACCCAGGTAAGCAGCTGGGTTAGCTGGGTCTGGCCCTGATAACACTGGAAGCGCCTGCTCACAGCCTGCATCAGCAAAACCCAGGCCCCTCCCTCTGCACTGGGTGCGGTTCCCAGGTTTGGCATTTATTACCTGGCTGAGTCAAAACTTCCTTCCGCAGAAGCTGGGATAACAGAAGAAACACTGGATATATACAGAGAGCATACCAGAGCCCTGATGCTTCGGCGGTGCGCATCTGGAGATGTGGCCCAGCTTCTCTGAGGAGCCTCTCATTGGGGAAATGAGGCTAGGAAGAGCTGCCGCACAACAGGTTGTGTACTGTGCAGGAAAAGGCTTTACAGAGCATCAATCACATAAGGTGCCATTAATTGTAATAATTCTCGTTCAACCACAGCCGCTTAATAGAGACTGTGGTTGCATTCCTGTTGTCTACAGCGGTGAGAACACCCCTGAACTTGAAAGTTAGACTCTCCTCGCAGCCCTCCCACCACTAAACAAAAACCAGTAATTCCAACAAAAGCCAAGAACTCAGACCCTGATATTACCTCCTCTCTTACCATTTTATCTGCTGTAGATATTCTGTATATAATCCAGCAGAACCTCCCAAATATATTTGTTTTATGCCCCTCCCCAGAAAAAGAAAATTAGTCGGTGCCCCCCCAGAAATATACCTTCTTTCTATTTTATTTTAGTGTGTGTGGGGGGGGGGGTACTGGGGGTGGAACCCAGAGGCTTTCTACCTCCAGGATACACTCCCAGACCTATTTTATATTTTGTTTGGAAACAGGGTCTGACTTACTTGCTGAGAGCCTCACTAAGTAGCTGAGGCTGGCTTCGAACCTGTGCGACCCTCCTGTCTCAGCCTCCCAAGCGCGGGGATTACAAGCGTGCGCCACCACGCCCGGCTAGAAATCTACCTTCTTTAAAAGAAAATACCAGAAAGATGCAGTGACAACTTTGTATTCTTTTATGTATTAAATTTCTCTCACACACACACACACACACACACACACACACACACACCCGTGGGCAGTATCACCCACTTTGGGAACCTGTGATAGAGTTTGTATTTAAGGACTGCCTGTTCAGTAAAACCATCCTGAAGCCAATTCACCTATTTATGTTGCTTTCAATTTCTAGTATTGTTAAGAATTTGGCTCTTCCTTTGGAATGACCTTCAACACCACCAAATTTTCTATGTGGTTGAAAAAATTTTAAACCCCCTATTGAGGATATTCTATACTAGAGAGAGGCTGCTCAAATCCAGGAACAACCAAACAGTTTTGAATTAGCTGGGTGTGGTGGTGGCACGCTTGTAATCCCAGCATTCGGGAGGCTGAGACCTGGAGGATCGTGATTCGCGGACAGCCCCAACTACTTAGTGAGGCCCTCTGCAACCCAGTGAGACCCTGATTCAAAATAAAGAATAAAAAAAATTGGGTAGGGAGTGTAGCTCGGAGGTCAAATGCCCCTGGGTTCCATCCCCAGACCCGAAAAAAAAAAAGTTTTGAGTTGGTAAATTTCTAATCACCCTGTGTTCTACTTACACAATGAAATACTACTCAGCCAGGCAACAGTGCATTTTATGACATTTTGGAAAAGGCAAAACTATACAGATAGAAAACAGATCCATAGTTGCCAGAAATTAGGAGTCCACGCAGTGGGGATGGCTACAAAAGAGCAGGAGGGAGCTTTAGGGGTGATGGAACTACCCTGTAGCTTTATTATAGTGGTGGTGGTGGGTACACAACTGTGTGTGTTTGTCAAAAACTATAGACTGTACACTAAATTAGCTTAATTTTATTCTAGAGTTTTTATTTGTTTGTTGTTTGTTTTTGCAGTACTGAGGATTAAACCCAGAGGCATTCTACCTTCACACTACAAACCCAGCCCTATTTTTTCTTCTTTATTTTTGAAACAGTGTCTCACTAAGTTGCAGAGGGCCTCACTAAGTAGCTGATGCTGGCCACAAACCTGAGATCCTCCTGTCTCAGCCTATCAAATGCTGAGATTACAAGTGTGCACCACCATGTCCAGCTAAATTTTATTCTATATGAAGTATGTAAAAAAACAACAACAACAACTTTAAAGTGTGTCTTAACATAAGCAAAATGGAATCAGAACTCTTAGCTCAACATATCAGTGTGCTGGCACGCTTTTGTAATCCCAGTACTTGGGAGGCTGAGACAGGGTCACAAGTTCCTCAGCTACTTAGTGAGGTCCTCTACAACTTAGTAAGACCTTGTTTCAAAACAAAAAATAAGCCAGGCCTGGTGGCACACACCTGTAATCCCCGTGCTTGGGAGGTGGAGACAGGAGGATGCGCAGGTTCTAAGCCAACCTCGCTGGCTTAAGAGATCCTGTTTCCAAATAAAAATATAAAATAGGTCTGGGAGTGTAGCCGGAGAAGGATTCCATCCCCAGTACCACCAAAAAGAAAAACAAAACAAAACAAAAAATAAAATAGGGCTGGGGTACCATAAAGAAGAACAAAATTATATCATTTGCAAGAAGATGGAAAGCCCTGGAGAACATTATGTTAAGTGAGATCAGCCAAGCACAGAAGGAGAAGGTACATATGTTTCCTCTAATATGCCCAAGCTAGGAAACACAGAGGATCCCAGTGGGACTCCAGATAATGGAGGGGAAATATCAGCAAAGTTTGAATGGAAAGATAGGAGAGGAGGAAGGCTGATCTTGATTAATGAGGGTCTACATCTGAATATGTGTAAAATTATGAATATAACATGGTTAATCTGGACAACCACTGGTGGGAGGGGGGAAGGGAAAACGGGGACGGGGGGAGAGGGCACCAAATATAGTTTAAATGTATACCATTTATGTTCAATACAAAATTTGTTTAAAAAAAAAATAGGGCTGGGGTAGGATGTCTCTGGGTTTGACCCCCAGTCCAAAAAATAATCACTGTGACAATTTAAAAATTATGAAGTGTTTAAACTTTAAGCTTTGCTATCACTATGTGAGTCACAGAACAACACATTGATGTTACCTGGGAACTTGTCAGAAATACAAAATCTCAGGCCTGCCCCAGGCCTACTAAGTAAAAAAATGTACTTCAGCAAAATCCCTGAATGATCATTTCAGAGCCAGCCGGCAAAAGTATGGGTTCCGAAGAGAGGAGTGAGGATGAAAGAATTCAATTCTAAGAATTTAATTCAACGAATTTTAATTTACTTTTCTTGAAGCACGGGAGGGTCGCCAATCTCTATTGGGCCGAAGCCGGGTTCATGTCTCTTGAGGTATTTATGCAGTTTCTTACACCAGAATACAAAAATGGCAAATCCAAAGTACCTTACACTACGGGCAGGTCAATCAATACCCTCGTGCTGTCACCACCTGGTCTTCTCTCAGACCCCAAACCTTGTTGACTCTGGGCGAAGGACAGTCAGCTGAGTCAGAAATATTCTTTTAGGGGAAAACCTTAATGGCTCCCCACAAGCATTCATATGTTAAAGTTTGAGAAGCATTGCTAGTGTAAAATAATAACAGTGTGGCTTGCACACAAAAATATGTCATAGTTTGAAATATCTTCTGACATACAGATAGAAAGGTGTGTGTGTGTGTGTGTGTGTTTGTGTGTTTGTATACACTTACGTATATATATATATATATATATATATATATATATATATATATATATATTTCCCAACTCTGTCCACTGACAGAACCTAGGAGTAGAAAATCTATTAACAACTGGCACATCTAGTATCCAGATTGTTCTTCCTAATACCTCTTTTCAAAAAGAACTAAGGCACTTTGGAAAAATGGTTGATTCTAGGGCAGAAGCAGCAAAGGTACAGATAAGAACATGCTGTTTTAATAGAAAGTTTAAGCTGGGCGTGGTGGCGCACGCTTGTAATCCCAGTGCTTGGGAGGCTGAGACAGGAGGATCACACAGATTCAAAGCCAGCCTCAGATACTTAGTGAGGCTCTCAGCAACTTAGTGAGACCCTATTTCCAAATAAAGTATAAAATAGGTCTGGGAGTATAGCCCGGAGGTAGAAAAGCCCCTGGGTTCCACCCTCAGTACCACCAAAAACAAAAACAAACAAACAAAAAAAAACCAGAAAGTTTAGGTGCTCAGAGAATGGATACAGAGTCAGGTTAAAACGTATGCCAGGCGTGGTAGCACATGCCTCTAATTTTAGTACTTGAGAGGCTGAGACAGGAAGATCACAGGTGTGAGAACAGTCTCAGCAATTTAGCAAGACTCTCAGTAACCTAGCAAAACCCTGCTTCAAAAAAGAGTAAAAAAGGGCTGAGGATGTAGCTTGGAGGTAGAATATTCCTGGGTTCAATCCCCAGTAAAAAGAAGGAAGGAAGGAAGGAAGGAAGGAAGGAAGGAAGGAAGGAAGGAAGGAAAGAAAGAAGGAAGGAAGGGAGAAGGGAGAGAGGGAGGGAGGGAAGGAGGGAGGGAGGGAGGGAAGAAGGCTATTAACAAACAAAAAGAAAACATAGCTCCTAGAAAAGATAATTACCCACAGTCTTTACTACAGAACACAGGAAAGTTAATAACGCATTAATATATATATATTAATAACATAATATATATATATGACAAGACCATTTAAAAAGCAGAGAAACTATAGTTACATTAATATTTATATATAAACTACTTCTTCCAGCCATATTAGATAAATGAAGTATTACTATAAGAAATCCACACATTTAAAATTTAGGTCCCAAAATATAATAATGAACCAAGTTCTAAGTTCTGGGGTATAATTGAGATCAAAATAAAAAGACTAATAACAAGTGCTCTATAAAATATAAAGCAGGTGTTAATATATATTTCTTCCCACACACTTTGTTCATTCAACTATGAAATATTTATTGAACACCATACACAGATTTCCATGTATAAAGGAGAAGAAATCAGTGACAAAAAACAACTAAGCCTCTGTCCTTTTTCAAGCAAAAAATCTAGTTCAAGGAGACAGGAAGCAACTTAATAACACCTAAAGGGTTCTACAGCTACCAGAAGTTTTACAAGCAATAAAACAGAATACATAAGACTATTAAAAAAATTATTCCCCGACATTCATTTTAGTGGTAATACTATGCAGAGAGAGATTTCCAATGCACACTTCTTAAAGTGTTCATCACTCGTTTTTAAAATGGGAATTTTAGCTTTTTATTTATTTCATGTCTTTTTGCTGCTATTATAAAAACAAACTGAATACCCTTTAAAGTTTTTTTGTTTGTATCTTTATAGTATCTTCAAACTCGTGGAACCACTTGTATCTTTGTAATAAGTGGATGTGTTTATATACTTGTAACAAGTTTTAAATTACTATCAATCCAATTTGTGAAGAGTCCATCTTTTTAATATATTTTCTTTTTTGATTTGGTACATTGTAATTTTATATCATATTTGGAACAGAGTGTCAGAAAAATGCACACACACAATCCTTGGTGCACTTCCCACTGGGCTGCTTCCTGCCTTTGAGATTGGAGTTGTAATTCTGTATGCATTCATAGCATTGTTTTGACTGTTGCATTCCTTCTTACTTCTTTCTTCCAGTCCCCCTCAGTCACTCCCCTGGAGTCTCTGCTCATTTATCTGATGTTGCCTTTATTTCCCTCTAGCTCCTGCATATGAGAGAGAACATACATCTACTCATTTTTTTCAGACTTGCTATAGTCACTTAGTATAATATTCTCGAGTTCCATTTATATTCCTGAAAATGGTGTGACTTTTTTCTTCTTTGTGGCTGAGTAAAATTCTATTGTGTCTATATCTACCATTGGTGTAGTGGTTTCTCAAAAGATTGGGAATGGAACTACCATAGGACCCAGCAATAGTGCTCCTGGGCATCTTCTCAAAGAAAATGAAATCAGAATATTATGACAATTGCGTATTCATGTTCATAGCAGCACAGTTTACAACAGCCAAATTATGGAACTAGCCTAGCTATCTTTAAGACATTTTCAAAACGTTACCTTATTTTTTAAGAAAAAACTTCCTGATTGGAAAATGGTTACGATGTAATACTGCTAGCATCTCGGTAGAGGGCGCTGAAAGATAAAGATGACGACCGGCTTTAAGATGGACTCAGCTTTAAGTAAAAGCTGAGATGGAAGCACACACAGACTGCCAAAGAGGAAAGAAGGAAAATAGGAGGATTTTTTTTTTTTTTGGGGGGGTCATCCATCTATATCTAGAGCCAAAAGAATAAAGAACTAAAATAATATGACTTAAAACTTGAGGGTTGCACAACTTTTTCTCCTGTTAAAAATAATATTCTCATATTCATTCACTGAGCACTCTAGTATAAACAAAATGGGTCCATTAAAGAAATTTAAAATATTTATCTTTTAAAATTATTTTATATATTTCAGAAACTATCAGTCCTGCCGATGCTTGATCTCACCGTGAAAACAGCATCTTTATGAGAGAAAAAAACCAGCATTAATTTGAAAGGTGGCAGAAACACAGCTAGAAGGTAGAACAGAGCAGAAAAGTACCCACCTGCCTCCAGCTGCAGCCAAGAGATCTGCAGCAGTGCCATCTTGCCTCTCTACACTGGGACTGCCGGCACTGTGCTTCCAGAGACCCCCAGCAAAAAAAAAAGCAAGTGACTTAAAGGAAAGTAAGTGGGTGCAGCTCATCAGAATTATAAGCAGTTGGCTCCTGCTGCCTGGACCCCAGCTACAACCTGCAGCGCTGGCAGCCAAGCTTGCCGCATCCTAAAGAGATCCAGAGCAGCACTTAACAGCACTGAAGTGAACCAGTTATCACTGTGGGAGATCACCCAGTGCAGCCGCGGGGACTCTTGTGACAAGCAAGAAACTCAGGTTCTGAGACTCTGGTGAACGTGGGGGTGGAATCTGCTGTTGGACACAGCAGAGGCATGGATTAGCAGACAGCCCCCAGGGCCAATCAGGCAAAGAGGTCTACAGTCCCCAGGGCTCAGAGGTCTAGTAGGAACTCCAAAGATTGCCACAGACCACCCAATCGTGTGACCAGGGAGGTCAGACCAATCCAGCCCTATTGGTAGAAAACACGAACTCCCACTTATACAATGGGCCTGGTCCCAGTGGAACCTACCACCTACACAGATGGGGGAGGGACACAGGCTCAGGGTCTGTGGAAAGTGTGGAGCCCTGTGCTTAACACTAGATCCAGCCCCAGCAATGCTGGCCACCTACATAGACTGAGAGTCTCAGGGACCCAGGCTTGCAGCAGGAAAGATGCCCATGGCACCTGGCACCTGCACACAGAGAGGCACCAGGCCAGGGTCCCAATCACAGAAAGAGACCAAAGGACAAGGCTATAAAATGACACCATTACTCTAAATGACAAAGCAAATGAGAGTGTTTGGAACATGCTCAAGAACCTATTATAGAAGGTGAACCTTAAACAGCTGAAAGAATCCAAACAGACCCAGGAGGACCGCAGAGGACAAGTCTGCTCAGTATTCATATATTTGTAGGGTTGTATTATTTTGCTGCTCTGCTCTGTGTTTTGGTGTGTGTGTGTGTTTGCATGCTTGCTTACTCTCTTCCCTACCTGTTTTTGAGCGTCTTCCCTTGTTCATATCTACTCTCTTCTCTCCATCCCTTTTTCTTTCTTTCTCTTTTCCCTGTCTTGTATTAAATCCTCTTCATATCACTATAGTTAATACTCTACATTGGTTACTAGAATCCTACTACATATTCGCTATCTTTAATCTCTACTATATCTTACCTTACTCCAGCCCTTCACCTTTAGTTTGTTACTATCTTTACTTATAAGTTGTGTTTCTTGCAGGCAGCAGGTAGGTGGATTGTGGTTTTTAATCCATTTTGTCACCTGTATCTTTTTATTGGGGAGTTGAAGCCACTTAGGTTTAGTGTGATTATTAAGAGATGATTTTTAATTCCTAACATTTTGAATTTTAACTTCTGTTTTGAGGTAGTGTTTGTTTTTCTTTGCTTAATTGTTTGCTTGATGAAAATTATTGTTTCTCTGGTTCTGGTGTTTATTAATTATTTCTTCTTTACAGTTAATCTCTTTGAGTATTTTCTCTATTCTGGTTTGGAAACATAAATTCTTTCAGCTTCTGTTTGTCATGGAAGATTTTTATTTCCCCAATGAGTTTGAGAGATTTGTTTGTTTGTTTGTATGGGTTTTTTGCAGGTATGGGGATGGAACCCACGGGCATTCTACCTCCGAGCTACGCCCCTGCCCTATTTTTTTTTTTTTTTTTTTTTTTTTTTTTTTGGTGGTACTGGGGTTCCTGGAAGCCCTTCTACCTCCAGGCTACACTACCAGACCTATTTTTACATTTTTATTTGGAAACAGGGTCT
This sequence comes from Muscardinus avellanarius, assembly GCF_963383645.1. Lineage (NCBI taxonomy): Eukaryota > Metazoa > Chordata > Mammalia > Rodentia > Gliridae > Muscardinus > Muscardinus avellanarius. The sequence goes on from NC_137788.1 coordinate 96,959,042, forward strand.
CCTAAGCCAGCGCGCGTGCCTGGCTTCGAACCTGCGTGATCCTCTTGTCTCTGCCTCCCAAGCGCGGGGATTACAAGCGTGCACCACCACACCCGGCTTTTATTCTTTATTTTGAAATCGGGTCTCACAGAGTTGCAGAGGGCCTCACTAAGTAGCTGAGACTGTCCACGAACCGTGATCCTCCAGTCTCAGCCTCCCAAATGCTGGGATTAAAAGCGTACGCCACCATGCCCAGCTTGAGATTAAGGAAATTTGGGGCTGCAAGTCACTTTCTTTCAGAGTTTGGAATATGCTGCTCCAGGCCCTCCTGGCTTTCAAAAGTCAGGAGTGATTCTAATTTGTTTGCCTCTGAATGTCACTTTCTTTTTTTCTTTTTTCTTTTCTTTTTTTTTTTTTTTTTTTTTTTTTTTTTGCTTTTGTTGCCTTTAAGATTCTCTCCTTGAAGCCAGATGTGGTGGTACATGCTTGTACTCCCAGCATTTGGAAGGCTGAGACCAGAGGATCACAAGCATGCACCACCATGCCTGGCTAGGTTAGATATTTTAAGATGGGCCCATATCTCTTCAATGTTCACTTCATGCTGTCATTTGTTTTTTTCGAAATTATATACACTGCATTCATTTTTTTTTTTTGTACAGACAGCAAATCCATTTAATCTTGAAAACGCTACGTAACAAAACTGAAAAGGAGCCCAAACAGCAACAACCCTGTATGTGCTCACCAGTTTACAACTGCAACATGTTCCACACCGAAATGCACACTCAACAAGGGAGCGCTGTGCAAAGCTCAGCTGCTGTCAAAGTCATAGTATAGTTTTGATGAGCTAAAACAGCAAATGGAATTCTTAGAACACTGCTAAAAAATACATTTTTAAAGACAAAGGCCCCAACTCACATACACACACACAGAGTTAATCTGTCACAGACAGCAAATGTTGAATTTACACTCTGGAGTTTCTAGCAGCGTCCTGGACGTTCAGAATTAATTTACAATTCACGTAAACAGAGCCGTCAAATGGACCTGAGACGGTGGTTTGCTGTGGAGGGCGGAGCGCTGCGCCGCGGCGAAGCCCGAGCAGTCCTCACTCCTGCTTCTCGAAGGCGAAGGCCAGGTAGATACTTGTAGCTTCCCACTCCGACTTACTCAGAGTTCCCAGAGGCGGCCGCGCCTGGCCACCCTTCATGTACTCCGCCGCGTGTTCGTAGTCGTCCCCCTTGGCGGAGGTGAGCTTGGAATTCTCATTTGCAGGATACGGCTCCAGGGCCTGCATTCGTTTTAACAGCATTTTATTTTCATTGTTCTTTATCTTCTCTTCATAGAATTCCAGAAATGTTTTTTTGAAGACTAGTTTCATATTGTACTTCTTTGCCATTTCAGTCAGCAATGGAAAATAGACCAAAAATTCAGGAACGTCCACAACGCCTTCAAGGTGGAAGTCATATTTGCAGCCAAATAAAGGATAATGTCCTTTCTTTTGAAATTTCACAGTATATATTTCATTTCCAAATGATTCTGTTTCTGAAGCTTCAAGATGTCTTACCAGTTCAAAGCTATTGGGAGTGGTACCAATGAAATAGCCTCCAGGGCTAAGCCTCTCACACGCATTTCTGAGCATCACATCAGCTTGCTCAGGGGACTCGAATGCGTAGTGGCAGACAAACTGGCAGCTGCAGATGTCAAAGCGCATTTCTGGGTCACGAAACTTGTCAACCAAAAGTTCCTTGGAAGAGTCAGCAGTTATAAATTCTGCATTAAAGATATATTCATCACTGCGGTTTTTCATGTCCTCATACCGCTGCTGACACTGTTTCACAGAAATATCCGCGATATCAGTGCACACTAGCCTGCTGATCCTCCCCTTCCTCCACTTGAGCAAGTCTCCGCCTTTACCGCAGCCCAGGTCCAACACAGTGATGTCCCGAGGCTTTTTCTGTCGTACTTTCTCTAAAAATTCTCCGATCAGAACACTTTATTCCAATTATTAAAGTTTCTCATGTAGAAGATGCGACTCTGACTGCGTGTCTCCAGACCGACCTTTCAGCCTGTTGTAGTGGGCGGCCACTGCGGAGCTGTGTCCTCCCTCCAAGTGGTTCTGCTTTTCAGGAACGTCCTGGAGCTACGTCTTTCTCTTTTTCTGAGCGCTAGCTGCAGTGCAGGCTTCATCTTCAGGAACGTCGTCAGCTTCCAGTTTTCTTTTGCTTGAGATGCCTTCAATACCACCAAGACTTGTCTCCTCCGGGACAGTTTCGACACCAAGCTTTCTTTTCCTGGACGGAGACCCGCCCTCATCACTGGGGCTTTCCTGCGAGGCGCCATCCTCACGCTCCCTTCTCTTTCCTGGATCGTCCACTTGCTCACAGTCAGTCTTTCCAGGAAGCATCGTCCCAGAGGCTGCCTTGGCTTCACCAGTGCCGAACGGAGACCCTGTGTGAGCATCTACTGATGCTTCTGCCTGCTCAAGAGACATCTTTTTTTTTTTTTTTTTTTTTTTTTTTTTTTTTTTTTAACAATTTTTTTATTGAACATAAATAGTATACATTTACACTATATTTGGTGCCCTCTCCCCCCGCCCCCGTTTTCTCCCCCCCCCCACCAATGGTTGGCCAGGTTAACCATGTCTTATTCATAATTTTACACATGTTCAGGTGAAGATGCTCCTTAATCAAGATCGGCCTTTCTCCTCTCCTATCTTTCCATTGAAACTTAGCTAGTATTTCCCCTCTAATATCTGGGGTCCTACTGGTATCCTTTGTGTTTTCTAGTTTGGGCATATTAGAGGAAACATGTGTATCTTCTCCTTCTGTGCTTGGCTGATCTCACTTAACATGATGCTTTCCAGGGCTTTCCATCTTCTTGCAAATGATAAAATTTTGTTCTTCTTTATGGCTGAATAGAATTCCATTGTGTGTATTTCCCACAGTTTTGCTATCCATTCATCTGTTGATGGTGATCTGGGTTGGATCCATATTTTGGCTATTACAAATTGTGCTGCTATGAACATAGGTATGCATATGTTGCTGTATTTCTCTGAATTTAACCCCTTTGGAAAGATACCCAGGAGTGGTATAGCTGGATCATATGGTGGATCTATTCCCACCTTTCTTAGGAATCTCCACACAGATCTCCATAGTGGCTGAACTAGTTTGCACTCCCACCAACAGTGTAAAAGAGTTCCTCTTTCCCCACATCCTCGCCAGCATTTGTTGTTGTTTGATTTCTTTATGCTTGCTACTCTCACTGGGGTTAGATGGAATCTCAGTGTAGTTTTGATTTGCATCTCCCTGATGGCCAGTGATGAAGAACATCTTTTCATGTATCTATTAGCCCTTTGTATCTCTTCTTTTGTGAAGTGTCTATTTAGTTCATTTGCCCATTTCTTGATTGGGTTGTTTGTTTTGTTGGTGTAGAGCCTTTTGAGCTCTTTGTATACTCTGGATATTAGCCCCCTATCAGAATGGTGGCTGGTAAAGATCCTTTCCCATTCTGTAGGCTTCCTCTTTAGGTTATTGATAGTTTCCTTTGATGAGAAGAAACTTTTTAGTTTAATGTTATCCCACTTGTTTATTCTTGCTTTAATTTCCTGAGCTTTGGAGGTTTTGTTGAGAAAGTTACTGCCTGTGCCAATATGTTGTAGTGTTGAACCTATGTTCTCCTCTACTAACTTCACCGTCTCAGGTCTAATTTCTAAGTCTTTGATCCATCTTGAGTTGATTCCTGTGTTAGGTGAGATATAGGGGTTTAGCTTCATCTTTTTACAAATGGCTAGCCAGTTCTCCCAGCACCACTTGTTGAAAAGGCTGTCTTTTCTCCAGCGTATGTGTTTGGCCCCTTTGTCAAAGATTAATTGACTAAAGATGTGTGGGTTTGTTTCTGTATCTTCTATTCTAATCCACTGGTCAGTATATCTGTTTTTGTGCCAGTACCATGCTGTTTTTACTACTATTGCTCTATAGTATAGTTTGAAGTCTGGGATTGTAATGCCTCCTGCGTGTTTCTTGTTATTGAGAATTGCTTTGGCTATTCTAGGTCTTTTCTTTCTCCATATGAAGTTCATGATTGATTTTTCTAGGTCTCTGAAGAATGTCACTGGTATTTTAATGGGAATTGCATTGAACCTATAGATCAGTTTTGGCAGAATGGCCATTTTGATGATATTTATTCTGCCTATCCATGAGCACGGGAGATCTTTCCATCTTCCAAGGTCTTCTTCTATTTCTTTTTTTAATGTTTTATAGTTTTTGTTGTAGAGGTCTTTTACATCTTGGGTTAGGTTTATTCCTAGGTATTTTATTGGTTTTGAGGTTATAGTGAATGGAATTGTTGTTTTTGTTTCCTTCATTGTGGATTCGTTGTTGGCATAAAGAAAGGCCACTGATTTCTTTAGGTTGATTTTGTAACCTGCGACTTTGCCGAATTTGTCGATCAGCTCCAGAAGTCTTTTGGTTGAGTTCTTTGGGTCTTCCAGGTAAAGGATCATGTCATCTGCGAATAAGGATAATTTCACTTCCTCTCTTCCTATGTGGATTCCTTTGATTTCCTTCTCTTGTCTGATTGCTGCAGCAAGAGTCTCAAGGACTATATTGAAAAGGAGAGGTGAAAGTGGGCATCCTTGTCTTGTTCCTGACTGTAGCGGAAATTCTTGCAGTTTTTCCCCATTCAATATAATGTTGGCTTTGGGTTTGCAGTATATTGCCTTGATGATGTTGAAGTACTTTCCTTCTATCCCAATTTTTTGCAGTGTTTTTAACATAAATGGGTGTTGGATTTTGTCGAATGCTTTTTCAGCATCTATTGCTATGATGATGTGGTTTTTGTTCTTGGTTCTATTTATGTGGTGAATAACATGTATTGATTTGCGTATGTTGAACCAGCCTTGTTTTTCTGGGATGAAACCGACTTGGTCGTGATGAATTATTCTCTTGATATAGTTTTGAATGCGTATAGCTAGTATTTTGTTTAGAATTTTTGCATCTATGTTCATTAAGGATATTGGTCTGTAGTTTTCCTTTCTTGAGGTATCTTTATTTGGTTTGGGGATTAATGTGATACTGGCCTCATAGAAGGAATTTGGAAGAGTTCCATCTCTTTCAATTTCCCGGAACGTGTTATGAAGTATTGGTATTAGTTGTTCACTGAAGGTTTTGTAGAATTCAGCTGGGAACCCATCTGGGCCTGGGCTTTTCTTTGGTGGAAGAATTTTTATTGCCGTTTCTATTTCTTTGGTTGTTATTGGTTGGTTTAGGCTTGCTATGTCCTCTTGGTTGAGTGTAGGAAGGTTAACTGTGTTTAGAAATCTGTCAATTTCATCCAGGTTTTCAAATCTATTGGAGTATAAATTTTTAAAGTAGTTTCTGATAATGTTTTGAATTTCTTCACTATCAGTGGTGATATCTCCTTTTTCATTTCTAATTTTGGTAATTTGAGTTGATTCTCTTTTTCTTTTGGTTAGGTTGGCCAGGGGTTTATCAATTCTATTAATCTTTTCAAAGAACCAACTTTTTGTTTTATTGATTCTTTGAATTGTTTTTTTGTTCTCTATTTCATTTATTTCTGCTCTAATTTTGATGATTTCTCGTCTTCTGCTGGCTTTGGGAATGGATTGTTGCAGAATTTCTAGATCCTTGAGTTGTTTCATTAGGTTCTTTACTTGGTGGTTCTCCATCCTTTTTATGTGGGCACTCAATGCGATAAACTTTCCTCTTAGTACTGCCTTCATGGTGTCCCATAGGTTTTGGTGGGTTGTGTCTCTGTTTTCGTTTGTTTCCATAAATTTCTTTATTTCTTCCCTAATTTCTGCTCTTACCCATTCGTCATTTAGTAGTGTATCATTCATTCTCCATGAATTTGAATACTTTCTTTCGAGTTTCCTGTTGTTGATTTCTACTTTTATTCCATTGTGGTCTGAAAAGATGCATGGGATTATATTACATTTTTTGAATTTGCTGGTATTTTCTTTGTGTCCCAGGATGTGATCTATTTTGGAGAAGGTTCCATGGGCTGCTGAGAAGAAAGTGTATTCTGTAGTTCCTGGTTGAAATACTCTGAAAACGTCTATTAGGTCCATTTGGTTTATGGTTTCCTTTAGTTCTAAAGCATCTTTACTCATCTTTTGCCTCGAAGATCGATCCAGTGGTGTGAGAGGCGTATTAAAGTCTCCCAGAATTATTGTATTTGGGTCTACTTGGGATCTTATGTCCAGAAGGGTTTGTTTTACGAATGTGGTTGCACCCACATTTGGGGCATAAATATTTACTATCATTATATCTTCTTGGTGTATTGTTCCTTTTAATAAAAGGAAGTGCCCTGATTTGTCTCTTTTGATGTGTTTTAGTTTAAAGTCTGTTTTGTTGGATATCAGGGTTGCTACCCCTGCTCTTTTTCGGTCACTGGTGGCATGGTATATCTTTTTCCATCCTTTCACCTTCAACCTGTGAATGTCTTTGGCTGTGAGGTGAGTTTCTTGCAGACAGCATATGTTTGGATTATGTTTCCTAATCCACATTGCCAGTCTATGTCTTTTGATTGGTGAGTTAAGTCCTTTGACATTAAGTGATATTATTGAAATATGCTTTTTGTTTTCTGCCATTTTGTGTTCTGTCTACTCTTGGGTGTTGTGATCTTTCTTCTTTACTTAAATGGCCCACTTATTAACTTCCTCGCTTCTCTGATTCTGGAGTCTGCTTCTTTTTTCTTCCTTATGATTTATTTCTTTAAGAATTTTCTCTAGTGTTGGCTTTGAATTCATGAATTTTTTGAGATTCTGTTTATCCTGAAAGACTTTGACTTCCCCATTGATCTTGAATAGTAGTTTTGCTGGGTAGATTAATTTGGGCTGGAAGTTATGTTCTTCCAGGGTCTGAATCACGTCATACCAGTCTCTCCTAGCATTCCTGACCTGGGTTGTATAGTCTGGGGTGATTCTTATTGTTTTGCCTCTATATGTCACCTGTCCTTTTGTTCTCACTGCTTTTAAGATTCCTTCCTTGGCCTCTATGCTGGTCAATTTGGTTATTATGTGGCGTGGAGTGGTTTTTCTTTGGTCCTGTCTCAGTGGAGTTCTGTATGCCTCCTGTACTTGAAGATTCAAGTCTCTTTCCATATTTGGAAAATTCTCTGAGATTATTTCCTTGAAGATATTACATATGCCCTTGGTCTGTACCTCTATCCCTTCCTCAATGCCTATTATCCGTAAATTAGGGCGCTTCATATTATCCCATAATTGCTGGATGTTTAGGTTTTGTTGCTGTAAAGATTTCTGTATATCGCTGACTGTGTTTTCGGTTTGGGATGTACTGTCTTCTAATATTGATATTCTGTTTTCCATTTCATCTAATCTTCCAGAGTTTCTTTCTATTGCTGTCTTCATTTCACTTATTGCCTCTTTCATTTCATTCCAGACCTCTTTCTGATTCTTTTTTAGTGTTTCTATTTCACCTTTAACCTCCTCTATACTTGTTTTAAAACCTTTCATCATATTGAACAACAAGATTCTGAACTCCCCTTCTTGCATTTCTAGTAGGTCAGTATTCGTGATTTCTGCTGTCTCTTCATAACTCCTGGTTCTCATATTTATAGTGTTCTCTGTCCTGTTTTTCTGATTTCTACCCATCGTTCGTGAGTAATGTGTTTAGTCAAATCTTAATATTAGGAGTTTAGGAGTATCGGCCAGTCAGCAGAGCCTTTCCAGTGTTGAAAGTGGGTGATGTGGGAGGAGCTGGGGTGATGGGTAAAGGAGTCAGATTAGGTGGAGGATATGTTAGGTTGAGAAGGACTTTAAGTATGATAAAGTAATAACTTGCTATGAATGAGAGAGAGTTAACTACTAGGACTCTTGTTGTTAGTAGAGTAGTTATGGATATAAAAAATACTTTGAGTTTTAAACCATGAGGTATATTATGGGGAAAAGTTTTGGGGGAGAAATGTATGTAGGTTAGTGTGGGAAGGTTTGTAAATAGGGATGCTGGTAGGAGCAGACAGACATAAAAAAAAAAAAAAAAAAAAAAAAAGAATCCCCTCAAGATACCAAGACTATTATGTAATCCAAGAAAAAGGAAGGTAAACCAATCAAAGGAGGAGAATGAAAGAAAAGGAAGGAAAAGGGAAGAAAGAGGAAAAAGGAAGAGGAATAAAATAAAAGGAACTAGCAGCCGTGTGAAATAAAAAAATAAGGCAAACTATCCAATGTATATATATATAAAACAACAAGTTAAAGTAAGAGAAGTTTGGATTAAAAGAAGAAAAAAAAAAGAAAACAGCAATAACCATACTAAAACAAAAGCACTTTAAAAGCAAAAGAAAACATAACTTCCACATTAAAAGTAAAACAAACAGTCCTACTTATTTACGCATATGGGGTCAGGTCCATATAATATGTGTGTATCTGATTGCTTGGTAGCTTTCAGGATACCGTCCAATGTCTCTTAGTTTTCTTTGTACTCTATTTTTATCTTCTTAAGTCACTCTGGGTGTTTGGACACCTTTTTCTCCTTTAGCTGCTTTAGGTTTATGTGTCCGGGTGTCTGGTTTCACTGTTATTTGATTCTGTACAGTTCACAGATTCTGCGAAATTCTAACCTGTGGTCAGCACATCTGCACTCACCACCCTCGCCTCCAGCCTGTGCTTCCCTACAGCAGGGGTGGAGAGTGACTAAAGTGTAATTGGCACTTCCCCCTGAGGTCCTGAGCAGATTTTGAGGCCCGATGGATTTTCTTGTGTCTCTGGAAATTCCAGCTGGGCTAGCCAGGTGTGGTCCCAAGATGTGCCCTGGGCAAATGAATGCTGGTTCCTGGGTGGCCACACTTACTGCCAGAGCTCTGCCTATTCCAAGAGTGCAGGCTGGATGCCCTGTTAATACTGGACCCTAGTGAGAGTGGGTGCAGCTGTCTATTGCTGCTGGTATGTTCTTCCAAGGTGTATTGAGCTGTGTTCTCACTTAGAACTAAGCATCTGGCTACCAGGAGGTTGGGAATACCCCGCGGTGGGCCAGGGGTGCAGGGTAGGTGCTCAAGGGTCCAGTGTGCGGTGTCCAGCAATGGTCTCTGCGTCCCGCGGGACGTAGAGGCTGGGGGTGCCCCAAGGAGATTTCCGGGCCTCCCAGTGCTTTTGCAGCCTGGAGGGTAGGCTCTGGCAAGGTGGCAGGGGTTAGCCACAGAAGCAGGCTCCAATTTAGGAGGGCAGTGTACAGGCACTGATTACTAGTAGGGGACAGGCAGGATGCGCGAGGAGAGTGCTCTGAGGCTTGAGCCCGTGGTGGGGGTTTGAGACTGCGACTCCGCACACGCTAGGACCCCAGTTACTAGGGCGCCCTCAGGTACCTGTCTTGGTGCAGGAATCCGTGTGAGTCTCTGTGCCGATGTGATCCGGTCGCTGGTGGGCAGACAGAGTTCTGGTGGGTGCTGCTCGCTGCTTAGGATGCGGTCCTAAGTCCGTTTTTATTCCCGGATTATCTTGCCGTGGAAATATCGGGCAGGCAGCTCCTTGGACAGCTGCCAAAGCAGCCCGCGGCTCAGCGTTCCGGTCCGCGGTCAGATTGTATCTGAGCAGGTCCCGTGTCCGATCTTTGTTCTTCTTGTTCAAGTTCAGGGTTCCGCCGAGGTACAGGATGTGTTTTGGTTCCTGGTATGTATTTGTTTTGTTGATTTAGACACTGCTTTCTCAGTATTTAAACTTTATTTACTTCAGCTACTGAGAAAGAGACATCTTTTATATTCCTCTGCTTCTGGGGAATTTTCCTCTCTTGACTATGTGAACTGATGGTAAAACTTCATGAACCGACACTCTAACCCACGCCTGGCCCTAGCACCGGGGTCTACGCGGGGCCGGTCCCGCCGAGTCACCACTTCCACGCGTGGGATCGCGCTCCCGGGGAGGCAGGGCCGGCGAGCCGGCCCGGAGCGTGGAGCGCCCGGCCGGTAAAGCCGGGCCCGCAGCCCCCGCGCGGAGGGGCAGCCGGCCCCGCGCCCCGGGGAGGCGCCGGGCGACCCACAGGCCTCGGCTGTCCGTGGCGCAGGCCGGCCCTCCCCGGGCCGCGCGGGCCAGTCCGGCCTGCACGGCGGCCACGCGGGTGGGCGCAGGCCGGACAAAGCCGCTGACCACTGCATTCATTTTTGAAGTGATCATCTTCTAAGAGCGAGATTCTATTCTCCATGTAGTCTAATCTATTGTTATAGTTTGTATTAATACCTTCACTTCAATGATTATATCTTTTATTTCTTTGAGACTCACTCTAATTTTTTTTTTTTTCCAGAAATCCTGTGTCATTTCTACTGTTAAATTTCTAATTTGCCCTTCTGGTGATCTCTGCAATTCTGTGTTGTCAGGTTCTTTTATTGAGGGGTTGTGGAAGCTCACTGCTGTTTGTTATTCCTCCTCATGATTTCAGAAGTTTGTATCTTTTGATAGATTTCTCTCCGTTTGTAGGTGTCAGCTGGTATATACAAGGGCAAGTTGTATGGTATTCAGTGGTAAAGGTTGAGTAAGGAGGAAAGTGATGAAGTCATAAATGCAAGAATAGGGTCAAGTCACAGATAGGATCCAATAGAATGAGATGAGAGTATGAGTTTGGTAAAGTAACATATAGCTGAGATTAGAGATAGTGACTATGTAGTAGGATTACAGTAACCAATATAGAAAAAGAGGTTGATACACCAGTACAGGAAACTTGTGGAACCCTCTTTTAGACAAGATCAGAGAAAAGGTTCACCATACCACATAATAGTCAAACTGACTAACATAGAAGCCAAGGAGAGAATCTTAAAGCAAAAAAAGCAGTGTGGAGCACTGGGCGTGGTAGCACACGCTTGTAATCCCAGCATTCGGGAGGTAGTGAGTGGGGGATCGCATTTTGCAGACAGCCTCAGCTACTTAGTAAGGCACTTCCCAATTCAGTGAGACCCTGTTTCAAAAATAAAAAGACTAGCTGGGCGAGGTGGTGCACGCTTGTAATCCCCGTGCTTGGGAGGCGGAGACAGAAACCAGGTTTGAAGCCAGCCTCGTTGGCTTAAGAGCCCCTGTTTCCAAATGAAATATAAAATAGGTCTGGGAGTGTAGCCAGGAGGTAGAAGGGTTCAATCCCCAGTACCACCAAAAATAAAAATAAATAAATAAAAAGACTAAAAAAAATAGAGCTGGGGGTGTGGCTCAGAGGTACAATGCCCTTGGGCTCCATACCTGGTACCATGCACAAAAAAAGCAGTGTAAAAGGAGAGCTGAAGTCACCTAGTATTAATATATTGGGATCTATGTGTGACTTAATGTCACAAAGAGTTCGTTTTATGAAAGTGGCTATGCCCATGTCTGGGGCATAAATGTTGACTATCATTTTCTCTTGCTGAATTGTTCCTTTTACCAGTAAAAAATGGCCTGCTTCGTCTCTTCTGATAAGATTGGGGTTAAAGTCTAACTTGTTTGATCTCATAATTGCTATTCCTGGTTGTCCTGGAGTTTTGTACAGCCAATTTTTTTTTTTTTTTTTTTTTTTTTTTTTTTTTGGTGGTACTGGGGATGGAACACTTCCACCTCCTGGCTACACTCCCAGACCTATTTTTTATTTTTTATTTGGAAGCAGGATCTCTTAAGCCAGTGCGGCTGGCTTTGAACCTGCGCAATCCTCCTATCTCTGCCTCCCAAGCGCGGGGATTATAAGCGTGCACAGCCACGCCCGGCGCCAATTGATTTTTGACAAAGGGGCCTGTCGGGGCCCACTCGGCTGGACCGAGATGGCACCCAGGCTTGTTGCCAGCGTGGACTCAAGATGGCGCCTAGGCATGTTGCCAAGTCACGAGGCTCACGAGGCTGGCGGTGCCCTGAGCCTGCGCAGTGAGCCCTATCAGGTGTCTTACGGATGATTAGTGACGCAGCGCCTCGTGCTACCACCTGCCCGCCCAGGAGAAGGTTGAAAATGCTCATGCCCTAGCGGGGAAGCGAGGAGGCTTGGTGGAGTGATGAGGGAGGGGATAGAAGACTGATGTTGTTTTTACCTGAGAGGGCATTGAGAGAGCATTAAAGAGGAAGGAGCTTCATCAACAGAGTCGGCATTCGTGTGTTTCTTCCCTAGGCTCTGCTGGTCCGAGCACTAGGGACGCGACAGGGCCAAAAATATACACTAGAAAAAGAGATAGCCTCTTCAACAAACGGTGTTGGCAAAACTGATTAACCGTATGCAGAAAAATGGAAATAAACCCCATTTTATCATTTTCCACCAGGGTCAATTCAAGATGGATCAAAGACTTGAAAATCAGACCAGAGACCTTGAAGCTTCTTGAAGACAGCATAGATCCAAGACTTTAACATATAGGCGCAAGTAAAAACTCTTTCAACAAGACCCCAAAGGCACAAGAAACTAAAAAGCGGATCATACATGGGATTGCATTAAACTGAAGAGCTTCTGTACAGCGAAGGAAACTATCAAGAACCTCAACAGAGAGCCGACAGAATGGGAGAAAATTTTTATCAACTATTCCTCCAGTAAAGGACCAATATCTAGAATATACGGAGAACTCAAGAAACTCAGCACTAAGAAAACAAGTAACCCAATCAAAAAATGGGCAAGTGAACTAAATAAATACTTTACAAAAGAATAAATTCAAATAGCCAATAAATGTATGAAAAATGCTCAACATTATTTGCAATAAGAGAAATGTAAATGGAAACTACTCTGAGATGTTACCTAAATCCAACTAGAATGGCAATCATTCAAAACACAAACAACAAATGCTGGCAAGGATGTGGAGATGTGGGAACTCTAATACATTGTTGGTGGAATTATTGCAAATTAGTGCAACCACTTTGAAAAACAGTATGGAGGTTCCTCAGAAGAATGGGAACAAACCTACCATATGATACAGCAATACCACTTCTGGGTATCTACCCAAAGGAATGAAAACCAAAATACCAAACTCATGCATGTGTATTTATGTTTGTAACTGCACAATTCACAACTGCCTAACTATGGAACCAAGATGTTCATCAACAGATGAATGGATTACAAAACTATGGGATAAGTACACAGTGGAATTTTACTCATCCATAAAGAAGAACAGAATTACATCATTTACAGGGAAATAGATGGAACTGGAGAACATTATGCTAAGTGATATTATTCACAAAAAATAAGAAATTGGATGTTCTTTCTAATATGCGGAAGTTAGGGAGAAAAGGAGTCATAGAAGGAACTCTAGACTTAAAAGGAGAAACCATAGATGAGCAAATAAGGCAACCTGAGGAGGATGGAAAGGGGAAGAGGGAAATTTCCTAATGTACATGATATACATTCATAAGCATATCAAAGTCAATCAATAAGCCAAACATGAGGGAGGGAGAAGTGGGGTAATAATTAGAAAAGGGCTAATTGAGTGATGTGTGCATGTATTCCTCTACCATCTTGTACTCCATTAAGATGTATGACTAAAATGCACAAATAAAAATAATTTTTTAAGTTTTTAAAATTTTTTTTAAAAAAAGGGCTGGGGGTATCACTTAATGGTAGAATACCCCTGAGTTCCATCTCCCATACCAAACACACACAAAAAAACCTTCCCTTTCTTTGTTCTAATTCCATATCAATTTTCTCATTACTTATTTGGTTTCCCAGGTTCCCACATATAAGGGAACAATGTGCTCTAGAGAAAGAATCATAGTATATGGGTTAGTGGAAAGCATATTAAGCTCCTCTATAAATTAATGGTTTTGCACTGTGATCTATTTTTAATCTTTTGTGTAATTTTTGTTAGTCTAGCACTAAAAAACTGGTAATTTTGAAAAAACTGATGAAGTCAAATTTTTGTAAGGATTAAAACCTGGACTTTATTTAGCTTAGCAGGCAGTTCTTTAATTGAGGCCTCGTGACCAACCAGCCCACTACCACTGTCTCACCTCACTGTAGTGCAATTCCCACCAGGGACTATGATTCATGCTTTTATAAAAGTCAGGAGAAAATATTTAGAATATCAAACTAATAATTCAACCACTCTTAAAGTTTAATGAACTTTCGACAAGTATGAAATAATGGATTCAATTTAAAACATTCTTTCTCTCAAATGTTTTCAACCAGAAGATAAAGAAATTTTGTCCAATGATGACTTTTTCTCAGTGTCAACTTCCTGATACAAACTAAATACAAAAATTGAGAAAACAATGTTTATATTTACAAATCTACGCACTCAAGAAAGTTTAAAAAGGCATCACTGTTCTATCCACAATATGACAGGAGAAATTATTAAACCAACTTTCATTTTGCCTAAAGAAAGGAAACAGACTCTGGTCATCCATAACATCAATTTTATTTTATTTTTTTGTTTGTGGACTGGGGAGTGAACTCGGGGGCATTTTACCTCTGAGCTACATTCCCAGCCCTGTTTTTTTTTTATTTTTTATTCTTTATTTTGAAACAGGGTCTTACTAAGTAACAGAGGGCCTCACTAAGTAGCTGAAGCTGGCTGTAAAGCTGTGACCCTTCTGTTTCAGCCTCCTAAATTCTAAGATTACAAGCCTGTGCCACCATGCCTGACCCATGACATCAATTTTAAATGCACTGATTTTTCTCGTAGTGTATAAAAAATTTTCAAGGTCAACTTTTAAAAAGTTTCTAAATACAAAAAGGCTAACATTAAAAAAAAAAAAAAAAAAGCAACTGCCGGGCGTGGTGGCACATGCTTGTACTCCCTGCACTTGGGAGGCAGAGACAGGAGGATCGCGCAGGTTCGAAGCCAGCCACGCGTGCTGGCTTAGGAGACCCTGTTTCCAAATAAAAATGTAAAAAGTAGGTCTGGAAGTATAGCCCGGAGGTAGAAGGGCTTCCAGGAACCCCAACACCACCACCAAAAAAAAAAAAAAAAAAGCTAACATAAACTCTTATAACTAACTTTTGGTACTGGGGATTGAACCCAGGGGCATTTTGCCTCTGAGCTACAACCCCAGCTCTTTTATTTTATTTTTTATTTTGAAACAGGGTCTCACTAAGTTGAGGGTCTTGCCAAGTTGCTGAGGCTGGTCTCAAACCTGCAATCCTCCTATTTCAGCCTCCCAAGTACTGAGATTACAGGAATGGGGGCCACCATACCTGGCTTCTAACCAAATGTTTTATATCCAAACCCAATAAAAAAAGTTACAGGTTAGAATTCAAGAGAGAGTAGTAAGAAATGTATAAAAGAAATTCTGTTGATATTAAGGATTTTAAGTTACTAAAGAATTTTTCCAAAATTATTATTTAATTAATATATGTTCTAATGGATATAATAGAGAGAAAACGCCTTAGCAATTACTTGATACTTGTTTCCTTTCAGGAAAAGGCAAAACCTTTCAACCCAGGCATTATCTTACAATTTAGTCATTACAACAACGACAACCATTTGATATTTTACTTCTAGGTTAACCCCAAAGATCGTTTCACTGCTTCATAAACCACACAACCAATGCCTACAGCGGGAAGCAACTTTATGATGCTGGGGGTGATGCCTCTGAAAAATCCTTTTTTTCCTTCTTTTGTATATATTTCTCGAATGAGCTGAATCATATGTGTTGTGTCTTCTTCCACCGGGGCTATAAATTTAAAATAAATTAGTATTTATTTTTAATATTTATACTTAATATTTACATGTTTAATTCAATGATAAATGAGAATTTATAGAAATTTAAATTACTTCAGAGTATACACCTCCCTTTTGATATGTGGAACAGTCCCATAGTGTTCAATATGATAGCTCCTATATACATATAATTATTTAAATTTAATTAAAATTAAATATAACTAAAAATGTCAGCCCCTCAGTCACAGTAGTAACAAGTGCCTGACCACCATATGGTATAGACATATATGACTAGTGACTACTATACTAAATAGTACAGATAAAAAATATTTCCACAACTGTAAAAAGTTCTATCGAACAACTTTAAAGTTTTTCAGTGGAGGCTTTATGGAGCATTTGTAATTGGGTAGGACACAGTTTGATAGAAGAATGGCTTGTGATGGGATGGATAATAAAATTCTCCACCTCAATTGTAATAAAAATCAAATCTAAAATTCTAATTGAAAATTGAGGAAGAAGAATATAAAGGAATATCACTTATCACAGGATCACTTAAATAGTATACTTGAGAAAATAACAATAGGATTTAAAAATCCTTTATCACTGGAGCTTGAACCCAGGGCCATTCCACCTCTGAACTCTACCCCCAGCCTGATTTCCTTTTTATTTTGAAACAGGGTCTCATTGGGTTGATGGGTCTCACTACTTGCTGAGGCTGTCCTAGAACCTGCAATCCTTCTGCCTCAGCCTCCCAAGTACTGGGATCACAGGTGTGCGCCACCACACCTAGCAGTAAAGGTATTTTCTGAAAATAAAAATATCTAACATTTCTCCTTGAGAGGAACAAAGGAAATGCCCTTCCCTTCTGTCTAAGATCTCCTTCCTAAGTAGATTGAAATACAACAGAATTGAGTTCAGTTCCACAGATTTAATACACTTGTATTAAAATGTTAACTTTAATACATTTGTTCCTGATGTCAAATATGATAATGATATCAGAAGCAAAGGGAACACTGTATGTTTCCATGGAGTAACTGGTGATTCAGCTAAAGGGAGAAAACCTCATCTATTATTCCACACAGTAGTTCCTAATTTAAAAACTCCTTAAAGAGGTCATCAGTGAGAGAGGAAAGCACGGAGTTCCAAACAGAACCTTAGAGAAGAATAAAACCTAAAACTCACAGAAGGCCCTAGTCGATAAAATAATAAATTCAAGTCTCATGCTTTAAATCAGAGAGTTAGCTTTTGATTGATCAATTCTACAGTTTTTCTGTTTTGGAAACCATTAACTCATACTTATTTCAGATATACTTACCTTCATTATTCCTTCATTAAAAAGAAAACAGGACTCACCATTAGCCTGCATGCGAGTTCTGACAAGATGCAAAGGGAAGCTGGCTAACTGACCGCAGGTGTGAGACAATGTACTACAGCCCAGCAAAATTATTATTCCGGGGTTTACAGAGTCTTCTGCATAGTGCTCCAGCCAGTAGTTCTTCAAAACCTGGCAAAGAAGAGAACAAGAAATATCCTTTAGCTACTAAGCAGCGCTAAGTGGAATAAAGCTGCCGTACAGAGGGGCTGTCTCCACGGCCTCATCAGGGACAAGATGCACAGATGTTTTCAATTAAAAAACCTGGGCTCAGGATTCTCAGGTGTTTGTGTCTCTGTGTGTTTTATTTTGTTTGGGGGTTGTTTGTTTAATTTTTGTTTCCTTTGTTTGTTTGTTTTAGTTGTAAAGACAAAGACTAGAGGGAAGTCCTAAAGATTCTATAGGGTTTAGCAAAATATTACAGAGAGGAAGACTGCACACGCTACTGTAGGCTAATAAAACCATACACTTTCTCAACTTCTAAGAGACTCGTCTTTTCAAATTTGTTTTTCTTTGAATATAAGTGTCTAGAAGAAATTAACTCCAAATAGTGGGTTTAAATGATCACTAAGTGGCCGGGCGTGGCGGCGCACGCTTGTAATCCCCGCGCTTGGGAGGCTGAGACAGGAGGATCGCGCAGGTTCGAAGCCAGCCGCGCGCGCTGGCTTAGGAGACCCTGTTTCCAAATAAAAATGTAAAAATAGGTCTGTGAGTGTAGCCCAGAAGTAGAAGGGCTTCCAGGAACCCCAGTACCACCAAAAAATAAATAAATAAATAAATAAATAAATAAATAAATAAATAATCACTAAGTGCCTTTACAAGTATTCATTTCTTAAAGAATAGCGGCAACTTTGCAAAGTATTCTGGGACAATGATCTAAATGTATAAATTGATGTTTTTCTGGGACAATTATCTAAATGTATAAATTGATGTTTTTGAAAACACAAATTTCAAAATGTCTTTCCCCAATGTGTACTTATTATAGTCAGAGTCATGTTACAATAAAATAGAAATGGTGCGCTGGTATGAAAGCAAAAAGATACTGAACTGTAGAAATAAGAGAACCAAGAAAGGCCAACATGAACTGTAGCAACAAATTTATTTTAATATCACAGAAGAAAACAAAAAGGAAACAAAATATATGCTAGAAAACTCAATACTTTAAACATCTACAAAATATATTTGTTAAATCACTAAATAAAATTAGCTGTCCTTCACAAGAAGTAGGCACTACTTGCCAAAAATACCACTGGTCTCAGGCCTAGAGAGCTGTCCTTCCCACGCTGAGAATGAATCTAAGTTATTCCAACCACACACTCCCACCTGGTCCTGATGACCAAATGGTAACTATTAAGAAGATGATCTTCCTGGGATAGATGTATGGTCATAGGATGAAATGACTGGCTGAAAGCAGAGTAGCCTGGAGTCTAACCTGTTCAATAATACGCTCTCAGGTTTTCTGTCCTATCCCCAGGCTGGTTCTCATCCACCATTATTCCTCTCCTGACTCCAGTTCTCACCGCTGTGCAATACTACTCCAGTTTTCTCAATACTACCTGTCTATAGGATCCCTCTGGGCAGTTAAAAACCTGAATCCAGACCTCCCCCTGGGATAATTAAATAAGAATATTTGGGGATGTTTCTTTTTCTTTTCATTTTCTTTCTTTCTTCTTTTCTCCTTTTCTTCTTGCTTTTGATACTAGGAATTGAACCCAGGCGCATTCTAACTCTGAGCTATACCCCTAGCCCTTTCTATTTTTTATTTTGAAACAGGGTCTCCCTAAGTTACTGATATTGGCCTTCTGTCTCAGCCTCCCAAGTACTGAGATTATGGGCATGCACCACCATGCCTGGCTTCAGGATTTTTTAAAAAGACCCACATGTAGGTGATTCTGATATGTATCTAGGTTTAAAAAAACACTATTTTACCAGAACTTAGGCCTATAATCATTATTACCATGAACTAATACAAAAAAAGATACTGAACAATAATTATTAGAATACATTTCTTGTGTATGGTTCTGGATTTTACTTGAAGGGCATTCCACCTCCAAGTACATCCCCATCTCCATTTTTTAATCTTTAATTTAAAAACAGGTTAAGTTACTAAGAGCCTTACTAAGTTGCTGAGGCTAGTTTTGAACCTGTGACACTCCTGTCTCAGCCTCCCATGTACTGGGATTGTAGGTGTGTGCCACCACGCCTGGCTTAGAATACATTTTTTTTTTGGGGGTGGGGTCTGGGGATGGAACCCAGAGGCATTCGACCTCCAAGCTACACCCTCTGCCCAATTTTTTATTCTTTATTTTGAAACAGGGTATCACTGAGTTGCGGAAGGCCTCACTTAATAGCTGAGGCTGTCTGCAAACCATGATCCTCTGGTCTCAGCCTCCCAAATGTTGGAATTACAAGTTTACGCCATCACACCCAGCAAATACAAATTTTTAAAGGCCAAATAAAAACATTCAATTCACTTTTCTGTCAGATGCTACTTCATAAAAAGTCACTTATATTTTCAGAATAAAAATTGTAATACATAAAATCATATTTTGAGAATGAACTCACTTCGTAAACAGCAAGATCTACACCTGCATAAGGTACAATGCCCAGCAAGTTAGGAATATAACCTCTGAAAAAGGTTTGGACACCCTCTTGTTTAAGAAGCTTCTTGCCACAATCAATAATCCCGTAATATTCTCCAGTGTTAGCTATAGTGAGCCTGGTCTTTACTACCTACATGAAAAAAACATAACAGAGACACACGGATCAGACTCACCCAACTCATCCAGCAATCTACTGATATGGTTTGTTACACCATGCTGTTTATGAAATTTTATAGAAATCAAAAAAGAAAGCAATCATAAACATAACTACAACTTTCACTAGTTAGCTCTTAAAAATATTAAAA
This sequence comes from Muscardinus avellanarius, assembly GCF_963383645.1. NCBI lineage: Eukaryota > Metazoa > Chordata > Mammalia > Rodentia > Gliridae > Muscardinus > Muscardinus avellanarius. The sequence continues at coordinate 96,978,847 of NC_137788.1, forward strand.
CAAGAAAATAAAATTAAGCAGCATGCCCTTGATTGATACAGTCACTCAAACTCCTTCAATGTACTGTAAGGCAATATATTCTAAAATAAATTTACTTGAGATGATATCATTGCTATAAAATAAAGCAAACACAACCAAAATTCAAGTTTGAAAAAGTATATGGTCATATTAAAGTGAAAAACAAACATGAAAAAAGTATTCTACATATGTTTAAAATGCACACTCTGGGAGCTCTTTAGCAGTAAGATATATAATTATAGAAAAAACTATAATTTACCATAATTGGAGCTCATTCTCTGCTCATAAATTGGTGACATTACAAAATCCATGAGGACAAAGTAGGCTCCAGCTATATGATCATTAATGCCTATGTTCAATATAATTCTCCTGATAGAAACTCACTCCTTAAGGGCCCTTTATACATACTTGGAGAAATGACTCTCAAATAACCAGGACAGAAAAGTATAAACTCTGTCTTGATTGGGTGTTACGGCTCGGATATGGAAAGTTCCCCAGAATAGCTACGTGTTGATAATTCAGAATGTTCAGAGGCGCAGTCACTGAATCAGGGCTATAACCGCATAAGTGGGTAAATTCGTGGGTGGATTAATACTTTGAATGTGCCTACTGAGTGGTAACTGTAGGGGGCGGGGTGTGGCTAGAGGGGGTAGGTCATCGGGATTGTGGTCTTGGGGACTGTACCTGTCCTTGCTCCCTTCCTTTTTCTCTCTGCTTCCCAGCTGCCATGAGCTAGGTAGCTTTTCTCAGCCACGCCCTCCTGCTATGATGTTTCAGCCCTGCAATCAGTCAACCATGGATGGAACCTCTGAAACTTGGAACTCAAATAAACCTCGTGTGTGTTACGGTCACAAAGACACAAAAGCCAACTAATACACCTGGCCAACTGTGTAACTTAGCTGTCTCTGGGCAGTTTCCGCAGGTCCAGACACTTCAGAGAATCCCCTTCTTAAAATTCTCTATCCTCTCCAGAACAATGTGCTCTTCTCTTATCCAAGTAACTCTTTTTTGTCTGATTCACTGGGATGGTTTTTTTTTCTTCTATTTACTCTCTAAACTAAGATCTTCTCAAAAGTTTTCTTCTCAACAAAACAAAAAAACCAAAACACTATTATTGTCCATAGATAATCGTGTGGCTTCAAATAACACCTCTGCTGGTGATACACCAGGACTTGGACCCTCAAGTCTCAGTGTCACATATACAACTGCCTGCTAAAAATCAGAGCCTGCTTGTCCCACCAGCGGCTGAAATTCAATATAAGTAAATTTGAAGTCATCACCCCTCAGAGTCTGGCTCCCTCCTCTGCCCTCTATCCCTCCTGGAGATGGACCCAGATGCTATTCTCCTAACACTCCAGCACAGAACCCAGCTTTCCTCCTCCTCCTTTTCCTTGCTTCCCATTTTTCAAGTTCTCAGTTCTCACGGACAGTTCTAAGGGGCCAATTCCTATTGTCACTATCACATTTCCAGCTCAAATTATTACTTCCCTGACTGATGACAATATTTTATCTTCCCATCTCTCTAGTCTCTTGTCTCAAAAAAGAAATCATTGCCAAGATCTCTTTTAGGCTTCAAAATCTTCAGTAGCTTCTTTTTTAAGGAATGAAAATTAAATTCAATAGTTTTCCTGATCAGTCCCAATATGACCACACATACTACTGTCCAATCCAAAACTAAAAACCTACTTTTTTAAACTTCCGTTTTTTTATTGCTCAAGTTAAATTTTCTACCTAAAATGCCCTTCCTCATAATCCTTGCATGTCAAACTCTAAGCCAAAATTACATATTCTATTCATGTCTTTCTTAAAATCCCTAGCTAGATATAATCTCTCTCCTTTGAGTTTCTATAAATATATATATATATATATATATATATATATATATATATATATTAATCTCTCTCCTAGAATTTATTGTTTTTCTATTTAGGTTTATCATTACTGACATTTTTTTTATCTTCTAGACTACAAATTACATGATCAAAATCCCTGACTTCTCTGGATCCTGAATAGCATAGAAAATTCCCTTTAACTTAGCATGTGTGCTGTGCTAACTGGCTTGATTAATACACAAGTGATGTGATTCTATCTAGCAATCAATGAAGTTATTTATTTTCTTGGTTAATATACAATGCTACCTTTGTCCTAAACATCCAAAAAGTATGAGATTGACTGACACTTGTTAGTAGATTTAAATTCTATAGTTATAAATCTGTGTATTTTATAAGATACTGACCTAGAATTTATGTATAAGTAGTTATAATTTGCATTAAAAGCCTGGCTTTAGTTAAAATTTTATGATAATACATACCTCTATGGGATAAATACAGGTCTGGGCAGTTGCACCAGCCAGTGAACCAGCTATAAATTTTTCAAGAACTCCTATCCGAGAACCATCAAAACTAAGCCATTTCTTATACTGCATAAACGAAAGTATTGAAATGCACAATATTACTGTAATGTAAAATATACTGTTTTTAAATTTATAACATTAATAATATAGATTAAAGCATATACCTGATACCCAATATTAGCATAACCTAGAATACTTCATTTCAATTTCAATATATATTAGAAAGATAAAGATAACTAAAAGCTCACTATTCAGCCTCCTTTGTCCTTATTTTCTTCATAACAAATTACTAGCAACACTTAATTACTTATGTGTATTTACAAATATGTTTTTCATAAGGGGCATGCAAATGACACAAATGGGTTAGGAGTGATATTCTCCCTCCCCAGGTACTGGAGATTAAATCCAACGGAGCTCTACTACTGATCTAAATCCCCAGCCATTTTTTTTTTTTGAGACATGGACTTGATAAGTGGCTAAGGTGTCTTCAAGACAGTAATCCTTCTGCCTCAGACTGCAGAGCAACTGGTATTATAAGCATATACCACCATGCCCAGTGGAATAGTACCTTTTATGTCTTTTTAGAACCATACTTTACACATGGAGACAATATTGTTTAGTTACTGGTAATCAGGAATAATAATATGAGAGGCTCTTTTTGTTATAAAGGCCAGTTTAGTAGTTAGCTCAAGTAATGGATAGAAAATATGAAAAAAGAGAAAAATAGAAATCTAAGCATAAAGTCAAACTTTCACAAAATCTAAAATAAGTCAAGTTTCATGCAGACTGAACCTAGAAAATCATGAGAGTGCAAGATAGCTCTAGCAGGCAGATCTCTTATCATCTTCTAGGCAGAATGATTTCCCCTTTGCCTTTTCTAGTGGCCCATCATCAGTGTGACTCAGCTACTCTCCATTATCTAATTCTCTGCTTCTCAAATCATTAACTTTTCATCAGGAAGTATAATTGGATCATTTAATATGATGGAAACTTTTGTCTGTTCCCAGTACCCTTTATCTTTTAAAGCTACTGTATTTTGGAATCTCTTCGTTATATTTTAGAATGAGCCTAACAAGTGCAGAAATTGGTTTCTGGATGTGGGATATACTATGGTTTGGATAAATTTCTCCCAAAGATCCAAGGTTCTTTGTCCCCAGGATAGAGCTATTAAGAGATACTCTGGGCCTTTAGTAGGCAGCGCCTGCCTCTAAAAGGGAACGTCAGACCATCCCCATTCTCTCTCTAGCTCGTGCTGTTTTGCTCATGAAGTGAGTACTTTGCTCTTCCACAGGCTCCTGCTATGATGTACTGTCTCATCAGAGGTTCAAGGCAATTTCCCTCCAAATCCCAATCTTGGACTAAAGCTTCCAGAATCATGAGCCAAAATAAGTCTTATTATTTTCTTTTTTCTTTTGGAACTGGGGATTGAACCTGTGGGCATTCTACCTCTGAGCTATACTTCCACCTTATTGGGTTTTTTTAATCTTGAATTAGGGCCTCACTAAATTACCACATGCTGCCTCAAACCTGTGACCCAAATGACTGGGATTACAGGAGTGTGCCATTGTGCCTGATGAACTCATTCTCTTCATAAATTGTCTTGGATATTTTGTTATAGTAGTAGGAAGCTAATTAATACAGAAAATAAGTATCAAAAAGAGGGACTATTGTTGTAACTGTACCTAATGGTGTAGAAGAGCCTTCATAACTGGCTTATGGGAGAAGTTTGGAAGAGTCTGAAGGAGTTGGCTATATAGAATAGATTCAGAATGCTGATGGGGTTTCAGACAGAAATGAGGACGCTACTGGGAACAGGACGAAAGCCTGCTCTTGTTAACTGTGGTGAAGAATTTAGCTGCATTTTGTCCATGCCCTGAGACTTTGTAGGAAGTCAAGCTTGAAGGGAATGGACTAGTTTACTTGGCAGAGAACAATTTTAAGGTAGTAAATCATTTAGACTGCAACATGGATAGGCTTATTTAGCCAAATTTGCAGTGACAATTAGAAACAAACAGGTGCAGATTAGAAAGATTTAAAAAATTGCATATTGGCCAGGTTCCTCTGTGTCCTTTCACTATAATAAATCATAGCATTAGGATGACTGTGCTGAGTTCTACGAGAGTGCCTAACAAATTCACTCAACATAAGGGAAGAGATTGTTCACTTGCCCTGATACAGTCTAAACTTTCTGTTATTTTGTTTAGATGCTCTCAACCATTTTTCCATCATGACCTATGATAGATTATATTCATATTTGCCACATGAGTCCATGGGCTATGTTTTATGCAAATTCTTCACATGCTTGTTATAAGGCCTGCCTTTCTCTCCTTGTTGCAAGGAAATAAAGGTGTCATAACTATAGGACTAATTTATAATCTGGTCTATTAAAATTATAGCAAATGCTCATAAATGTTTATGTCAGGCGTTGTTCTAAGCACTTCATAGACATATTAATTTCTTATATTCCCATGTGGCTTGTCCCATCTTACATTCAGAGTCCATGACCTTAACTAGTGTCCTATGTAGCCTCCTTTTCAAGTAAATCACTCATATTTCTTGAAAGGCATTTAACTACTAATAATAACTTACAATAAACCTCGGTTAACCATTTTAAGCCACACTAATGTGTCATGACACGTTCACTGAGAACCTCTAACATAGCATTAGAAGCATTGTCCCAAGATAAAAGAACTGAGTCACAGAGATTTGGACTCTAACTCTGACTCTAACACCAACTAAATGTCACTTCAGTAAGTAGCTTATCCTCATTTGCTTCAATTTATACATATATCTATAAAGTAATGACATTGGGCTATTTACTCAATAGCATTAAATAATGTGCTGTCACAATTCTAAGAATGATGCTCTGGTTCCTATTCTAAAGAAGTGTATAAATAGCCGGGCATGGTGGCACATGCTTGTAATCCCAGTACTTGGGAGACTAAGACAGGAGGATCCAGGTTTACATATAGCCTCAGCTACTTAGTGAAGTGCTTTGCAACTCAGTGAGACCCTGTTTCAAAATAAAGAATAAAAAATAGGGCATAGCTCAGAGGTAGAAGGCCCCTGGGTTAAACCCCAGTGCTATAAAAAAAAACTGTATAATTTATATGGAAGATATAGTTTTACATAGATCTTAAAAGAAAAGACAAAAATTGTATAAGTGGCAGTGATTTCTAATAGTATCCAAATATCTGTTTTTACCTTCTTCCTGAGAAATAACTTAGTTGTACAAATTTCTTCCCAGCTAGTGACTATATTCTTAAATTCTTTTTCAACTAGCCGTGTCTAAATTTTGGTTACTAACATACAAACATAAGTGCTGAATGTCACTTTGGGAAAATGTCCTGCAAGAGAAGGATATATCCTATCGTTCCTTTCCTAGTTGTTGCCTAAAATTTGGACATAGCTGGAGCTCCATCTCAGACTCATGAAGTCAACCACAGATGGGAGCCGCTAAATTTCTTTTTCACCTTCCAGAAAATTCCATTCCAGCTGAAACTGCCTATCCTCAAGCTTCTGTTTGTGATGAAGTGATAGGTTTTTATCTTATGTCACTCTTGTTTCAGACTTTCTGCTACATGCATCTGAACCTAATTCCAAGTGGTGCCAGCAATTAATATACTAGGGCAGAAAGAGAAGATGCCAAAATAGGTTACTTCTCAAGGAAGAGAAAAATCTATATTCTTAAAAGAATTTGCATTTTTTTATTCTTTATTTTGAAACAGGATCTCACTGAGTTGCAAAGGGCCTCTAAGTAGCTGAAGCTGTGCTAGGTCCTCCTGTCTCAGCCCCCCAAATGCCGGGATTACAAGCATGCACCACCATGCCTGGCCAGAATTTACATATTTTTAAGAGAAATTTTTTAAAAAGTACAAAGTGAGAGAAATGTGAGCACAGCCTAAAATAATTTATTGGGGGTGTAATAATAAGATTTTCTTAGTTGAATCAGTATATTTTCAAGCAGTGGGAATACTGAACCTGCTAAATAGGGATCAATTATGGAAGGTTTTAATGCTGGGATAAAAATTTCACATAGAGCTGGAGGAGTAAAATACAATATCCATGTAACTACTGCAATGCATTTTGCCTCACTCCGCACACCCCCTCTCCTCTGATAAGGTTATCTACTAGAGCAGGAATAACTTCTGTTTTTCACCTCATTTCAAATGATGTGGCATTCCCTTCACCCCCTTCACCCTCATGAGGTGATGCATCCTTAGAACAGCTGATAGGGACCAGGATGGGGCCTAAAGGGAGGAGATAAGAGACTGGCTGCTATCAGTCCCTAGTAATATCTTACACTAAGTAGCAAAAAGATGTCCTTGGTTGTTTGTGATCCACTCCAGCTCACCAGAGCTACAGACTAGAAAGAAATATGAAACCAAAAGCCTAATTAATAATAAGCAAAATTCTAGCTAATAATCAGCAGCACATTACTTTCTGCTGTTGTATGTCACCATAAATAGTGAGGATGGCATACTGATGATATAAGGGCCAAGTAATTTCCCCCATACATACCTGATCTCACAATAACTTAAATCATGAATATAAAAACTTCCCTGGTTCATTTACAACATACTATTTTTGTATCCTAAATTGATATTCTCATTTAAAAGAAGCTTCCTTAAATTTCAACATTGAGTCTTGATAGACTCTAAGGTCTAGAGGAGCAGAGCAACAGTTTCTATCATGTTTACTCATGTATCACCTGACTCCAGTATGAGACCTTCTGCCTGGTAGGCATATGATATTTAAATCCATGCAAGTTCCAAAATTCAAAACTTATTGTAAACATGATTACATATATCTACATGTTGCCTCATACCACTTGATATTCATGACTACTAATTTCAACCAGACCTTTGCAGCAGGTAATCATATTCCTTCAACCCATCTGCTTTCTGGCTCTCCTAGGATACTATTTCATCCCTTCTCCTCTTTCCTCAGACCTCATATGTCCTTGTTTCCCATTTCACTGAAGAAATTGAAACACTAGGAAAAAAGCTTTGACAAATCTACTGTACCCATTTACTCGAGCTTCTGTGACTATGGACAAACCCTTCCTTGAGCGCTAGTTCTCACCGCCACTCGCCCATTCAAGGACAGTCCCCTAGCGACACTCCCCTTTCTTCCTTGTACAACCAATGGTGCCCTCTCTACTGCACCCTTCCCCCAAGCATACACATACTTCTTTCAATTCTAGAAAGATATTCCCTTGGTCTCATCCCCTTCCCATTGCCACTCCTTTTCCCTTCTCTCACAGTAAAACTCCTTCAAAGTCAATCTCTATTCTCTGTTTTCCCCATAGCCACTGTCACCACCTGACATACCAACTATTTTATCTATTCATATGTGTGTGGTACTGGGGGACTGAATGTAGGGACACTTTACCTCTGAGCTACACCCAAAAGACTGTTTATTTTGAAACAGAGTCTTGAGAAATTGCTGAGAGGCTTACTAAATTGCTGAGGCTGGCCTCCTCCCAGCTTCTATCTTCCTGTCTTAGCCTCCCAAGTACTGGGATTATAGGTGTGCACCACCATTCCTGGCTTTGCTTATTGTCTCCTCCGACATATATTCTAATATAAATCCCACAAAGACAGGCAGGGTTATTTTGCTTGGTTGGTTGGTTGGTTGGTTGCTTGGCTGGGATTGTTTGTTTGTTTGTTTGTTTGCTTCTATTTTATGAACTGCAACATCTCCACCACTTAGAAAAGGGTCTGAAAGATTAGGTACTCATGAAACATTTACTGATGAGAGCAGTACGTGTTGAATGAGTAAGTAAATAATCCCCATTAAAGATGTGCATTAGCACCGGGCATGGTGGCACAGGCTTGTAATACCCGCACTTGGGAGGCAGAGACAGGAGGATCGGGCAGGTTCGAAGCCAGCCGAGCTGGCTTAAGAGACCCTTTTTCCAAATAAAAAATGTATAAAAATAGGTCTGGGAGTGTAGTCCAGAGATAGAAGGGTTTCCAGGAACCCCAGTATCACCAAAAAAAAAGTGTGCATTATAATTAAGTCCAGTGTCATATTCATCTATTTATTTGCTTTTCAACTGATGAGTTAAGAAAGAATATCATCGGCCGGGCGTGGTGGCGCACACTTGTAATCCCCGCACTTGGGAGGTAGAGACAGGAGGATTGCACAGGTTCGAAGCCAGCCACTCTGGATTAAGAGACCCTGTTTCCAAATATTAAAAAAAAAAGTATAAAATAGGTCTGGGAGTGTAGCCCTGAGGTAGAAGGGCTTCCAGGAACCCCAGTGCCACCAAAAAAGAAAGAAAGAAAGAATATCATCAGTTTTTGATATTTTCTTAAATTTTTTAGGTCCTGTGACCATGTGAACAAGGTCCTACAAAAGAAGCACTTTAATGCCATATGCTAAAAATGTTTAAAGACAAAGAGAATTACTCTAAGATTTACAGTGAAGATAAAACCTCAAAATGCATGTAGAGCATGCTTGGACTATTATGTGACATAAATAACATAATATTTGAAAGCAGACATATCTCATCTGAAAGTAAATTAGACAAAAGTAAAATCCTAAGTCAAATTAACAAATTTTAAAATTCAGCATATTTTTCATCTATTCATCACTTCACTTAACTAAGAGATTAATCTTCAACTGGGTGTGGTGGCATACACTTATAATTCCAGTACTTGGGAAGCTGAGACAGGAGGATCACAGGTTCATGACCAGCGTCTGAAAATTAGTGAGACCCTCCACAACTTATTGAGACCCTGCTTCAAAATAAAAGTATAAAATAGAGCTGGGGGTGTAGCTCAGAGGTGGAATGCCCCTGGGTTCAAACCTTAGCAGCATACACACACACAAAAGATTTTTCTACTCGCTAACAAATGAATGGAAATCTCTACAAAATATTTAAATTGTTTTAAGGAAAAACCAATTATGAAAAGTTTTGTGAGTTTCATACATTGTGACATTGAAATTAAAATAATTACTAACAGACATCAGTTATGGTGATATAAAGTAATCTATGGAACCTCTCTTATAAACAAAAGCAATATGAAAACATGAACGTAAACAAAGTCACTAACGTTTATATTGACAACCATGCAGGGTATTCTAACTCTGAACTAAACCCCCAGCCCTTTCTTTCTTTTATTTGTAAATGGGTCCTTCCTAAGATGCTGAGAGCCCCACTAAGTTGCTGAGGCTGGCTGTGAACCTGTGATGCTCCGGTCTGTCCCAGCCTTCTAAATACTAGGATTACAGCGTATGTGCCACCGCATCCAGCAAAAGTCTATTTTTTAATTAAAATCTGTTCATTATTTAAAATTCCACAGCCAAAAATATTTTACCTGTTCATAGGCTCCAATCTTGATTGCTGTCTCTGGTGTAATTTTAATAACATTTAGAGCATTTCCTCGCCAGAGAGAAAGAATTCCTCCTTCTTTTACCATCTGCTCAAACCCACTAGTCAATCTCATTCTCTTTGTCTTTAAACTATGAACCTAAAATGAACAGCAAATTTATTTTCTAATTTATTTTGCTGGTAATATGGCATTGATATTACAATTGTTAAAGAAATAATTATATGTATAGGTATAAATTCATGATTTCAATTCCAACTTAATATTCCTTCAGAGACATAAGAAATTGATGTATTAATATTTTTCTTGTTCCAAATATATATTTCCATCACAATAACTCCTTCATTATTCTTTTTTGTAGTCTATGGTTTCCATGGTTCAAATATATTAAACAGAAAATTTATAAGAGACAAATAACTCATACATTTTTCTTTCATCCTCTGCCAGGTAGTATAATGAAATCTCACACTGTCCAGTTCTACTCTCCCCAGCAAGGTCAGGAACCACTCCCTTTGCCAGTGTATCCATGCTGTGTACACTCTAATCTCAGCTGTCACATCCACTGTCACAGTATTAATAATGGTCCTGAAGTGCAAGAATCGTGATACTGGCACTTTGGATATTCCAGAGATGCTGTAAAGTGTTTCCTTTTAGTGAAAAAGTGAAAATCATGTAACTTTTATTAAAGTGTATTATTATAATTGTTCCAGTTCATTGTTATTACTCTTACTGTGCCTAATTTATAAATTAAACTTTATTGTGGGCATGTATAGCATAATGCACATAGAGTTCTGTACTATCTGCAGTTTTAGGCATCCACTGAAGATCTTTGAACAGTTTTTCCTCAGATAAAAGGAGACTACTTAATCAAAGAAAAGAATAGCTTAAGGAAAACATAGATAATTATATAGAATCTCAGCATAAACAAGGTACAATGTTGCTACCAAAATATCCCAAGATTACTAAAGAGTACATTAAAATATGCACTGAAAAAGAAATGTATGTAATTACATGAAGCTCTCAATAATATAAAGGTATTATGAGTCACACTGTGTAGCTCAAAATTCATATGTTGAAGTCTCTAGCTTCTAGTATCAGAAAGTGACCTTATTTGGACCTGACCCTCCTCTTCTCTTCCTCCCTCTGTCTGTCTGTCTGTCTGTCTGTCTGTCTCTCTCTCTCTCTCTCTCTCTCTCTCTCTGACTTGGCTGCCATGATTGAGAGCACCTTTTCTCTACCACATACTCTGCCACTGATTCTGCCTTGGAGCCAGCCACCATGGACTGAACCTTCAAAACTGCAAGCCAAATAGACTTCTCCTCTATTTTGTACTTGACAGGTATTTTGGTCATGATGATGGAAAAGCTGACTGAAACACCACATATAATTTTCTATTTTACACACTCAGTATTTCTTGTGAAATTATCAAGGACTCTTCAAGTTACTTTAACTATTAAGTGGTAGATACATTGTGTAAACTACCTGCATCATGACTTTCAAGCGATCAAAAGGTGCCGTGCATGTTCGTGTAACTGCACTAGCTATTCCTGCTGCCACCAAACGCCTCCACCAATCTCCAGACTTCTTTTCTTGTTCTGTGAATTCATCTGGAATGGCTATACTCTCTCCTATATCAACTATCTGATAAATGCAAAAAAAAGATAAGACAAAAGAAAAAGTGTAGGCATTTTATAAGTTAAAAGGACAACTTTTTACAGAGAACAAGAATAATTTTTCATAAGGATCAAAGCAATCCAAAGCTTTTTTCACGTCACCTCCTACTACAGAAGAATGATGGTTTGCTTACCACTTTTATTTGATCACATAATTAGACCACATTCACTTGCAGATTTCGTGTAAAATCATCTCTATAAAACTATAATTAATAATTTAATATTCTCAAGCCATTTGGACAATCGCTTATAATTAATAATTTAATATTCTCAAGCCATTTGGACAATCGCTTCCATAAAAATATAAACCCTGGCTGGGTGTGGTGCCGCAGGCTTGTAATCCCCGCACTTGGGAGGCAGAGACAGGAGGATGGCGCAGGTTCGAAGCCAGCCTCGCTAGCTTAAGAGACCCTGTTTCCAAATAAAATTATAAAATAGGTCTGGGAGTGTAGCCCAGAGGTAGAAGGGTTTCCAGGAACCCCAGCCTGGTCACTTACGATAGTGTCTGTCACATACTATGCAATTAATAATGCTTGATAAATGCTCTATGCATGTTGGGCGTGGTGGCGCACGCTTGTAATCCCAGCATCCGGGAGGCTGAGAGTAGAGGATTGTGGTTCACAGACAGCCTCGGCTACTTAGTGAGGCCCTCTGCAACTCAGTGAGACCCTGTTTCAAAATAAAGAATAAAAAATTGGGCAGGGGGTGTAGCTCGGAGGTCAAATGCCTCTGGATTCCATCCCCAGACCCACAAAAAAATAAATAAATAAATAAAATAAATAAAAAATAAATAAATGTTCTATGCTTTGTCTCCAAATCTCTCAACCCCATCGAATACTTAAACTTAAGTCAGAATTCAAGAATAGCATCTTACAGCCTTCAATTCCCTACTATTTACATTGACTTTTTCTTCAAATGTCACTTTAAAAAAAAATCTTCACTGTCATGAATTTTACATTTCACTTTATTTTTAGTAACCATAAATGATTTTGCTAAACCTAATTTTTATAAATGGTAGAGTAATGTGTTTTAGTAGAAAGAGTACCAAACTGGACTCAGAAGATCTGGGTTCCATTATCTGTTAGACATGGTAAACAATTCACTTCTCTGCTTCTTCGTTTTCCCACCTACATTTATCATTCAATTAGTGCCCTCCTGTGCAAGCACCTCCCCAACTCAGAGGTCATGTAATAGTTCCAGAGAGAGAAGATGGTGGCTTGAACTAGCATAGCAGAAGTATAAATTGCAAAATGATCAGATTCAGGGAAACTTGAAGACAGAGCTACAGGATTTCCTGACAGTAATGGGGTATCACAACTGTGAAGACAGGAAGCATCAAGGATGACCCCTAGGCTTTTGCTCTGCTAAACGTTGTGATCACTGAGTTGGAGAGAAATAGATGGGTGTGGATTATTGAAAAGAATAAACTCTGTTAAATTAACTACCTATTGGACAGTAAACTGGAGATATTGAATAGGCAGAGGGATGTACAGTTCCAGACGTGATGAAAGAAAGATGGAAACTATGGATTTGAAAGAAACCGGCAGAGAAACAATACTTAATGTCCTGGAACTTGTGAGAATTAATCCAGGAAGAGAATATAGCTAGAGGACAGAAAAGGCCCAAGGAGTGGATCTTTGGACACCAAAACATTTGGAAATTCGTTGTATTCATTTGCTAATGCTTCTGCAACAATGTACAACAAACTGGGTGGATTAAACAGAAACTGTCTCACAATCCCAGAGGCTAAGTCTAAAACCAAGATGTTAGCAGGGCTGTGCTCCCTGTATAACAGGTAAGGAGATGCTTCCCTTCCTCTTCCTAGCTTCTGGTGGACTGCTGACAATCGCTGGCATGTCTCAGCTACCAACTGCACAACTCCAGTCTCTGCCTCCATCTTCACATGATGCTCTCTCCCAGTGTGATTTAATTCACATAGTTATCTTCTTTTTGTGTGTGTTTGGGACTGGGGG